>NC_137029.1:14362140-14994234 GCF_032717465.1 Coenobita brevimanus | reverse complement strand
TCATTGGTGTGTTGAAAGCATTAGAACAAATGTGATTAAACCATGGATTTCTGCATTAGCCACAGGATACGAGAAAGGAATGCATGCTTCCATGCCAGAGAGAATAACCTCCAAAATGCGCAAAGCACATTCAGATGGCTCACAGACATGGAAGCAATAATTACTCCAGGGAAAATAAAAAAGTATTGACTGACGGCCACCCAATCAGCAGCTCCAAAGTGTCACAAGTGCCACTTCCTGGAAGGATCCACAGTCCTTACTACAGCAATAGGACAGGTTAAGGTGATAAGGTTGTGGTCAGAGGAGCTCAACGAAGAGAAAAGATTAACAGAGTACGCAGAAGGATTAGTTGTAAGGAAAAAGTCAGATATGCTGGAACTTCTTCCAAGGCGATTAGGGATATGGATGGGGTGCTGCACTAGTTGCTCTAGGTTGTTAAGGATAGAAATGATGTAGGCTTGTTTACCATTTGGATCAGTATAAGAAGAAGAGAGCAAAAGGTGGTGGAGAACATTGAAATCACCTAGAATGGGTATGATTTCAGAGAAAGGAGGGACTGATAGGATGTGTTCCATCTTAGAAGTAAAATGGTCAAAGACTTTCTCACAGTCAGTAGAATTAGGGGACAAGTAAACAGCACTGATGCAATTAGTCAGAGAATGACAGGATAGCTGAAGCCAGACAGTAGAGAATTCAGAAGGTTCAAGTTCAGGAACATGAGAGCAAGATATGTTGTTGCATACATATACTGTATACAACAGCCATCTTTGGCTTTGAAATGATTATAAAGAAAGTTGGTTGATACAGAGAAGGGTTTGCTATCAGCTGCTTCACACAGATGAGCCTCCAAGAGAGTTAAGGGAAAGTCCACGAATGTTGCATAACTGAAGAACAAGTGAGTCAGACAATGGTTCCAGGCATCTCGCTTGGCCGTCACTGGAAGAGGGACAGATGGTGGAGATATTGATGCCCCCCCAGGACTCTGAGGCTTGGTGACAGGATGCCATTTTTGTTGAATATTTAATAGGAAGTGTAGTGTGTAATGTGCATGTACTTTGATATTGACAGTTAGAGAAACTTGTACTGGAGAGCATGCTGGCCTACTCTCTGTGTTACTAAAACACTGAAAAAGTTAAGCAAAAGGGATGGTCAGATGTTAGTCTGAAAGGCTGATGAAATGGGAGCTCCAGCTCTCCCTGTCATCAGCTTGTACACCCTCATCCCACCACCACGTTCCCTTATGTCTTGGAGGGCCCCTTGTCCATCCACACATTGAATCAGCAACTGGCAGGAGACTGTTCATTTACGCTTTGGTCAACAGCTCCCTGTTCAGCCACAACTCTGCTTATCTTAATATAGAAACCATCCCTCGCTGCTTGGTTTTTCAACCTCCATGTTTTCTGCCTAAGCACATATGTCCTCTTCTTTATCACCTGCTCCTTATATACCATGTCACACCTCAGCAATTTATCACTGGTGCACACACACTCATTTCTCCCCTAACGTCCCTCACCAACCTCCTATCAACCCTCTTGACCAGGAAATAGTCAATTTGGCTACCGTTCCACCCAGACTCGTACGTATCGACTAATTCTTTCTTTTTCTGCAATACGTACTGCAAATAATCATGCTTATTGCCTTCTCAAATTCAAGCATCCTTTCCCCTTCCACTTTCCTAATGCCATATGCACATCCCCCATGTACCCCTTCATATTTTTAAGCTACTTCACCCATATGACCATTTAACTCCCCTCCCAAAACTACAATCTCATCATTCCCCACACCACTTACCACACATATCAAGCCATCACAGAGTCTATCTTTTTCTACATCATCCAAGCCAGCCTGTGAAGCATACACTGATAGAAATGAAATTATGAGTGTGCCCAACAATATCTTTACTACAAGAAATAAATTTGGGTATTTCTTATTTTCCAGGAAAGTTTAAATTAAATTAGGTTAGTCAGGTTAAGTTCTATCTATCTATCTATAGCCCGACGCCCTAATCCCGCAAAGGGTGGCCGCAGGCAAAACGCCTCCAAGTCGTTCTGTCACCCACCATTTGACTACCCTCCCCCCAACTCACTCCCCCTTCCCTCATATACCTCTCAACTCCATCCCTCCACTTCATCCTCGGTCTACCCCTCCCTCTCCCTCCCTCCACCTCACTTACATACACCCTTTTAGTCAGTCTTTCATTCTCCATTCTCTCCACATGTCTAAACCACCTCAGTGTATTTCTCCTAATCTTCTCAACCACATCCACATCCATCCCACAATGTTCTTTCACTTCTTCATTCGTCAACCTGTTTCTCCATGTCACTCCACATGCTCCTCTCAAGTAACTCATTTCCACTGCTCTCACTCTTGACTTGTTCCCCTCTTGCAAGGTCCAGCCTCGCTTCCATATGTCAGGGTAGGGATCACAATACTATCATGCAGTGACTTCTTAACTTCCATACTCACCTCCCTATTTCTCATCACTGCTTTCAGTGAACCAACAACCTTCCTTCCCTGCTGTACCCTTTCACGTACTTCATCCCCCAACATTCCATCCTTACTCATCATACTACCCAAGTACTTGAATGCACTCACATTCTCCACAACCTCACCATCCAACCTCACTGTACAATCTGTGACATCATTCCTCTCAAACACCATAACTTTACTCTTGTTTACATTAACTTTCTGATTCCTCTTCCTACACACTGTCCCAAATTCATTCACCAAACCTTGCAACTGCCATTTATCTTCACTCAACAATACTGTATCATCAGCAAACAGCAACACCAGAATCTTCCAAATATCACCCTAATTCATTAGAGCCACCCCCACATCCACTGCCCAACCTTGCACCTCCTTTACAACCCCATCCATGTATATATTAAACAGCCATGGAGACATCATACAACCCTGTTTCAGTCCCACACTGAGATAAAAGAACTCACTCAGCTCACCATCCACTTGCACCATAGTCCTAACTCTTTTGTACATACTCTTCACCAATCACACTAAGAAGGCAAATACCCCAATGGTTACCACATACTTCTCTTTCCCTTTTTCCTTTGTATAAAGGAACAATTATACCTGATTTCCAGTCCTCTGGAATCCTTCCCTCTTCCCAAGCCAATCTTCACAACTTCCATATCCACTCCACAACAATCTCACCCCCATACCTCAGCATTTCAACACACACTCCATCAATTCCTGGGGCCTTTCCCATCTTGAACTTCTTCATTGCTTCCACTACTTCCGCCCTACTGATCTCTTCCTCCCTCCACTCATCTCCTCTTCTCCCAGACATTCCCCAACCACTTATACTCGCACTGCTCTCACTCTCTACATTCAACAAATCCTCAAAGTGCTCCTTCCATCTCCTCAATTTCTCTCTCTTCTCCACGAACAATCTATTATTCCTATCTTTCACTCCCATATTATTTCCCCTTTCACACTGCCTTACTTTCTTTACCTCCCTCCAAAACAATTTCTTACTCACCCTCCATTTCACACTCAGATTCCTCCCAAATTCATCATCCACTTTCTTCTTACTCTCCTTCACCAGTCACTTCACCTCCCTTCTCCTCCTCATATAAACCTCTCTCTTCTCTCTTTCATCTTCTCCCCTACCGCTACTCGCTGTCCATTCACTATATGCCTTCTTCTTTTGTTCCACAGCTCATTTCACCTCATCATTCCACCATGCTGTCCCTTGCACACCCTTGCATCTCCTCCTCACTCCACAAACCACCTCACACGCTGTGCCTATCTCTTCCGTGAATATCTTACATACGTCTTCCACCCCTTCCATCTGCTCTAACTCATACCTTCCCAATCTTTCTTCCACTATTCTCTTATACTCTGCCATTTTCTCACTATCCTGCAACTTCTCCACTCTTCTCACAGGAGCTGTTTCCTCCGTCATCCCCTTCGTCTCTTCAACCATTTTCTTTGCAGCTTTACCTTGGCCATCACTAAGTGATGGTCTGAGACTCCATTCCCCCATCCTCTCCACACTCTTGCATCCAACACTTGTCTTCTCATTCGCTCATCCACACACACATAATCTATCATTGCCTTTCGTTCAACAAGTTCACCATCCATCCTCCTCATTACTCTCCATGTATACCTGTGGATCATTTTATGCCAAAAGTAAGTGTTAGCTATTGCCAACCCCTTACCAGCACAGATGTCCACCAAAGCACTACCATTCTCATCTACTTCAGCTGGCACACCCCACTGACCAACCACTCACAACTTTGCCATTCATGTCTCCAATCAAAAGCACTCTCTCGCTCCTCTCAGATTTGTCCATACATTCTTCTACACTCACCCAAAACTCATCTTTCACTCTTGCCACTCGGTCCTCTGTCGGCGCATGTGCACATACAATCGCCCACGCTTGTATACCTACTTTCATCCTCACCCATACAATCCTTGCACCCATTGTTCCATATTCTCTTATATTATCCTTCCACTTCTTGCATATCATCAGACATACTCCCTCTCTTGCCCTCTCATTCTCATTAACTCCAGCACATATACCTAAACCATATTCCCACTCTCTCACCCTTTCACCTTCCCATTTAGTTTCAGTCAATCCACATATATCTACTCTTGCATCCTCAAGCACCTGAACAATCTCTTTCACTTCATCATTCACTCCTCTCACATTCCATGTCCCCACCCTCAAAATGTCTTTTGTCCATTCCTTAGTTGTCAACGTATGGTCCGTCCTGGTCCGAGGCGCTTTATTTGCTTGTTTAGTTAGTTCTTTTTATGGGGTGGGCCACTAACCCACCTCCAACCCTTTTAGTCGCCTCGTGCGACAAGCAGGGATACTGGGGAGTATTCTTGAAACCCCCTACCCTCAGGGGTTAAGTTAATTTACACATTTAGCGTATAGTTAGGTTAAGCTAGTCTCTGATTTTGGATTAGGTTGGATTTGTCTGTTCTGGATAGGTCTGATCTAGTTAGTTACACTACGGTTACCATCCAGATAAAACTAGTGCGCAGTACTGAAACTGCTTAGAGTACACAAAAATGCAGTCCTAATGAGGTTCTTCCTGTTGTTCTCAATAAATGCATTTTTCAGGGTTATCTTGCTTAACCTCTTCATTATTATTATTATTATTATTATTATTTTTATTTTATTTATTTTTTTAATTTACTTTTTTTTTTTTTACGTCTGGTATCCCCGAAGGGCTAAGGCATTGCCCCTGGGTAGAGGACTTTTGGATTGGAGCGTGTAGCATTTTATGACCGGATGCCCTTCCTGATGTCTACCAATGACCCTTGGGTGGATTCGATCCTCCGACCCTTCAGAGTGGAGCGCTCTAACCCACTGAGCCACGGCTGCTACTTAACCTCTTCAATATGATGCTATTAAATTTCAGTTCTTGCTGCCAAGAATCTTTAGTCCTTGTTTTCTACCACTAATCATGTAATCAGTTAAGGAGACTTTTCAACCTGGAGAAGTTATATATAGCCTTCAAAAACCCTTGCACAACATAACATCTCCCTTCAGCTGTAAAAAAAAATGTCTTGGAGGCCTGATGAAAATGAAAAAACAACATTATCGCACTGAAGAAATTAAAGAAGGGATACTATTCCCTGCATTCTACTGTCCAACTATCTTGATCTCTAGTATTTCCCAAGTCTTGTGAGTATTCAAGCAAATTCTTATTTAATATGGTCATTTTGGGACACTAAGTAAGTCAGTCACCCAATAGCTTCTGGCAGACATCACGGTTCTCGGTGAGGGGGAATACTCTTATCTATACATAGGATCGGTATTACTCTTATAGGTCTGGGGTGCTTCTTTATACAAGTTGCTTCATACTGTTATGCCAGTAGGATCAGGGTAGTGTTTTATATCTAGACACATGAGGAACGTTCCAGAAATAGTGCTATGCCCATAGGATTTGAGTAGTGTTTGTATCTAATGATGTGAGGAACATTCTGGAGATTATGGCATTTGTTTTGTGTTCGTTCTATCTTATGGCAAGAATTAGTTCTTGTCATTATTGCTATTGTATATTGCTAATTTAAGTGTACTGTTGTGTGAGAAAGTGGAGAGTCTCTTCTGCATCAGGAAAGATGAGTTCTTTACTAGAATACAGTATTCTGGTCTGTGCTAGTATGGGAAGCCAGGGGATATATTTAGGGGCCTGCCTGGCAAGGTGTAAGATGCTTGACTTTAAGTCAGTAGCCACAAGTGACAGACTAAGTGAGTTGTGTTTTTCACCAAAAACTGTCAGTGAATCCGTGACAGTAAGTCAAACAATGTGGGTAATACGTGAAGGACAAAGTAGTTAAACAGAGAGTCAGTAAGTGAGAGTAAGTCATCCAATGAATGAGAATTAGTGGGTGAAGGAAAAAGTTAATGTGGAAGAGGAAAGTCAGTACAGTCAGTCATCGAGTAATGCAGACAATATGGACTGGACAAGGAACGTAGTACTCAAACATGTGTTACTCAGAATATGTTTGTATGTATAATGGTAAAATGTAGTCTGGTGACTTTCCAAAACTCTCACTTTTACCACTTCTTACCACCCTAACCCACATAAATTACCCCCAACTTATACTCATCATCAGATAAAACACTGAAAGATATGTAACTACTGTAATTAAGAACAGGAATGGTATTAAACTAGCATTAACAAAAATGAAAGAAAAGCATTCAGAGCCGAGTGCTGATTGCCCGCCAGAATATGCTGTTGGCCAAGTCCAAGATTTTGGCCATACCTTGATACCCTGACGGTTTCATGTTGATAGCTCAAGCCATTCATGAGATATAATGGTGCTAAAGGCGGGCAATAAAAACTAGTTGACCTTTGGTGGCCATTTTGGTGACTTTGACCTTGACTCCGAGTGCCCATATTCTAACTCATCAAAGATATTGGCCATATCTTGATACCTTGAAGGTTTCACGTTGATAGCTCAAGCTGGTCATGAGATACAGTATAATGGTGCTAAAGGGTGGGTGATAAAAACTAGGCGACCTTTGGCAGCCGTTTTGGTGAACTTGACCTTGACTCTGAGTGCCCATTTTCTAACTCGCCCAAGACTTTGGCCATATCTCGATATCCTCAAGGTTCCATGTTGATAGCTCAAGCCATTCAAGAGATATAATGATGCTAAAAGCGGGTGATAAAAACCAGCTGACCTTTGGCAGCCATTTTGGTACCTTGACCTTGAACCGGAGTGCCCATTTTCAAACTCGTCCAAGAATTTGGCCATATCTTGATAGCCTAAAGTTTTTATGCTGATAGCTCAAGCCATTCATGAGATATAATGGGAACAGGTACACACACACACACACACACACACACACAAAAGTGGTACATAACCAGAAGGGAATATAAAAAAAAAAGGTAATAGACTCAAGCTATGACAAGTATGTAAACAGGATGATTAAGTTGATGTACTTAAATGCAGATGGAATGGTATCTCAATTATTAGAGATAAAAGATTATACCAAAGAAAAGGAACCACATATTATTTGAATAGCTGAAACAAAATTAACCCCAAGGATATCAAACAATACCCTAAACTTAGAGGAATACAAAATATGGAGAAGAGATTGGAATTTCAAAAAGAGGAGGAATTATAATATTAACAAAGAAAAATCTACAAGTCAAAGACATAGAACTATATTCACAAGTAGAACTGATTGCAGCAGATATTAATACACCTGAAGGGAATTTAACTGCGGCAAATTTATACATGCCACCCAGAACAAACACTTGGGAAAGAAGCAAAATATGAAGACCTGGCAGAGAGTACAATTAAGAGTTTAAGTGCACTACTACATAGAATGGAAGAGAAATATGAGAGAATTATATTAACTGGAGATTTCAATACAAATATAAATTGGAATACGCTAGATGTAAGAAGCCATGAAAGCTGTTGGGAACAAAAGCTCCTGGACTTGTGCAGTATATCCTAACACAACATGTAAATGAAAACACCAGAGAAAGAGGATTTGATGATCAATCAGTACTAGATCTTATATTTACTAGGCAAGAATATGATACTGACAATATAATGTATCACCCCCATTCAGCAAAAAGTGACCATGCTATATTAAATTACAACTTCATGATTGCATATGACATAATTAACAGTAATGAGTTACAAAAAGAGCCTAAACTACAAAAAGGGGAAAATACCATGACCTAAAGAAGTACTTCTTAGTAATAGATTGGGAAAAGGAGCTTAGCGGACAAGATTTAAATGTTATATATATAAAATTCTGCGAACATTATGAAATAGGAGTCCAAAATTATATCCCACGACATAAAGAAGAAGAAAAGAAAATAAGGAAATGGTTTAATACAAAATGTAAAAAAGAAAAAGAAAAAAAAGAGACTTCTTGTGGAATAGATACAAAAGACCCAATAGTGAAAGGGCATATAATAACTATAAACAGGCAAGAAACGATTATACAAGGATAAGGAGAGAAGCCCAAAGACAATTTAAGGAAGACATTATAAAAAAAAGTAATGATCAACCAAAGCTATTTTACAGTTACATCTGAAGCAAAACCAAAGTTAAAGAAAAAATACAGTCCATTACGGATGAGGGGATCATCTACATACAAAAGAGAGATATTTGTGAAGCACTAAATAAAAATTTTCAATCAGTTTTTACAGAAGAAAAATTTTTTGAGAGAGATGATATGGAACAAGTATGCCCACACATATTACATGATATACAAATATCAGGAAAAGAAATACAGGAGGAGTTAAGTAAATTAGACAAAGGAAAAGCAAATAGTCCTGACCAAATCTCATGCTGGGTGCTACATGAATGTGCAAAAGAGTTAAGTAGACCAATATATTTCATATTCAAGGAATCCTTCGGTCAAGGTAAACTACATGATATTTGGAAGAAAGCAAACATTGTTCCCCTATTCAAGACAGGTACTAGACAAAATCCACTCAACTACTGACCAGTATCACTAACCAGTGTTGTAAGTAAGATATAAGAAAAGCTGATAAAAGTTTGGGTAAATCATCTAGATGAACACAATATGATAACAAAAAGGCAGTTTGGTTTTAGAAAGGGAAAATTATGTGTTACTAACCTATTAAGCTACTTTAATAGAGTTGCAGAAACATTACAGAAAAGAAGAATGGGTGGTCAGTATCTATCTAAATTTCAAGAAGGCATTTGACAGAGTACCACACCAAAGACTTTTAAGGAAACTGTACCATCAAGGAGGAATCCAAGGCAACCTGTACTGTTGGATGCAAGATTTTCTCAGAAAAAGGGAAATGAGAAGAGTACTAAGGGGAAATTACTCACCACGGAGGGAAGTGACAAGTGGAGTTTTACAGAGCTCAGTGCTGGCACCAATCATGTTTTTAGTGCATATAAATGACACAGGTAGTAACATTGGAAATGAAAGATATCAAACTGTTTGCTGATGATGCAAAAATACAAAGGAGAATTACTAACACAGACTATTGTAGAGACCTACAAGAAGAATTAAATATACTTCGTGAATGGAGCAATAAATGGCAAATGGAATTCAATGTGGACACGTGTCATGTAATTAAGTTTGGTGAAAGTGGAAAAAGACCAGATTGAGATTATAAGTTAGGAAGTAAAACCCTACACATATTAGAAAGAAAGAAGGCCCTAGCAGTGATTATCAGTAACATACTATCTCCGGCTGACCACATCAGTGAGAGGGTATGGAACACGTATACACTCCTTGCTAACATGAGAATAGCATTCACATACATAAATGAAGACATGCTGAGAAAGATAATAACATCATTCATCAGTAGTCTGGAATCCTCAAGAAACACATAGATAAGACTGAAAAAGATCAAAGGGCCACTACAAGATGGGTACCAAGCGTAAGGGATCTAAGCTACAAAGAAAGACTAGAAAAATTGAACCTGCCAACACTACAGGAGAGAAGGAAAAGAGTAGACATGATAATGCTACATAAATCTGTCTCAGGGAAAAAGAAAATAGACATAAATGAGTATATAACCTATGGGGAAGCATCAGAGGGAGGACACTGCAAAAGACTGAATAAAAAGAGAGGTAATAAAGATGTAAAGAAATTCAGTTTCCCTAATAGGGCAAATGATCGGTGGAATGCACTACCGAATGAAACAGTGTGTGCCAAAACAATTCATAAGTTTAAGATGTATGATGAAAATGGGTTAAGACATGGGACAGTACGAGCTTGACTCATTCCCGTTAACATATAATTAGGTAAGAACACACACACATACATACATACACACACACACACACACACACACATACACACACACAAATTGAGGAAGTGGTACTGATGGAGAGAAGGAGAGTAGAGGGTATAAAAAACATCAAAAATAATTTGAAGCTGATATATACTAATGTTGATGGTTTATTATTGGCAAGGCTTGAAATTAACGATTTCTTGAGAGAACATGAACCTGATGTCATGTGCTCTGTAGAGACCAAGTTAAGAGAAGATATTGATGTTCATTTGGGAGATGGTAAATGCAAACTGTGGAGAAGAGACAGAAAAGAAAAAACAGGAGGAGAGGTGATAATAGCAGTGAAGAACAACATAAATGTAGATACCGTGGAAATGGGAGAAGGCAGGGCTGAAGTGATATATATGAAATTAGAAACTGGAGAGAATGTCAAGAGAGATATGGCGGTAGAGTATGTTCCCCCTAAGACGAGAGCATGGAATGATGACGAATACCAGGAGATGTTGTCAGATATGGCTTGTTACAGTATTTACAAAAAATAATTGAGAAAAGCAACAATATAATTTTGGTGGGTGACTTTAACTGCAAAGAGGTGAACTGGGAGGAATGGGACTCAGGAGGCGGCAAGGATTCATGGGGCACTATATTATTAAACATAATAATGAATAATGTGATGACGCAATGGGTCAAAGAAGAGACACGTTTCCAAGGTGAGGACACACCAACAAGGACAGATTTACAGTTTACCAAAGAACCCGAAGTAACAGAATCATTGAAATATTTCAGTCCTATAGGAAAAAGTGATCATGTGGTCACTGAGTTCCAGATGATAATAGGGAACGTTGAGCCAAGAGACGAACTTCATGGACAGGGAAGATACAACTTTGGGAAAGCAAATTTTACAGGATTGAGAAAATTTTTGAAAATGCAGATTGGAGAAAATTCAGAGAAATAAGAGAGATACAGAGGAAGTGGGATATCTTTCTGGACCTCTATAATTTGGGAGTGGAAAAATTTCTACCAAGGGTAAGAGGGAAAGAAAACAGTAAAAAGGAGTGGTTTAATAGAAGGTGTATGATAGCAAAAAAAGAGAGAGATAAGGCATGGAACAACTGGAAAAAGAGAGGTAACAACAGAACAAAGGAAGAATATAAAAGAATTAGAAATAAATACACAAGAATACGTAGAGAAGAAGAAAGGAATTTTGAAAAAGGTATAAATGAGAAATGCAAGGATGAACCCAAACTGTTTCATAGATTTGTTAATGGCAAACTGAAACAAAAGGAAGGAATCACCAAACTGAAAGTAGGAGAGGTCTATAAAGATGCAGCAATGCAAGCTGAAATAATGAACAAATGTTTCCAATCGGTTTTCACTAATGAAAAAGAGTTTGTGGAAGGGGAGGGAGTGATTAGAAATGTACCGGTGATAAAAGATATAAAACTGGAGGTACAGGAGGTGTATAAAGTACTGGAAACTCAAGATGTAAGGAAAGCCCCAGGACCTGATGGAACCTCTAATTGGGTACTGAAGGAACGCAGAGAACAACCGGCGGATAAAATTCACAGTTTAATTGTGTGTTCTCTGGAAGAGGGGAAAGTGCCACAAGAATGGAAGAGGGCAAATGTGGTACCAATTTATAAGGGAGGAAATAGGGAAGAACCCCTGAATTATAGACCAGTGTCTCTAACCAGCATGGTTGCAAAATTGTGTGAGAGAATCCTGAAAGACAGATGGATAACATATCTAGAAGAGATGAATATTTTGGCTGAATGTCAGTTTGGATTCAGAAGTGGAAGGTCATGTGTTTCCAACTTGTTGAGCTTTTACTCAAGAGCAATTGATGCAGTACAGGAGAGAGATGGCTGGGTGGATTGTGTGTACTTAGACTTAGAGAAGGCCTTCGATAAAGTACCTCATAAGAGACTAATGTGGAAACTAGAATATATAGGAGGACTGAAGGGGAAACTCCTGGAATGGATGAGAGACTTTTTGAGAGACAGACAAATAAGGACAGTAATAAAACATTGGCTGTCTGGATGGAGAGAAGTAACAGATGGAGTCCCTCAAGGCTCGGTGTTGGCGCCAGTAATGTTCCTGATTTACGTAAATGATATGGTAGATGGAGTGAACAGTTATGCAAGTCTGTTTGCTGATGATGTAAAGATCTTGAGGAAGGTAGAGGTTGAGGAGGATTGTAAAATGCTGCAGGAGGATTTGGATAGGATACATGATTGGAGTCAGATGTGGGAATTGAAATTTAATGTAAAGAAATGTAAAATATTGGAAATGGGTAAAAGTACCAGGAGGACATCACTGAATTATTTCTTGGGTAATGAATTAAACACAAAAATGAGAGAAGAGAAAGATTTAGGAGTGCTGGTCCAAGATAGTTTGTCACCTGAAATACACATTAACAAGATAGTTAGAGAGATGTATAAACTCTTGACTAACATAAGAGTAGCATTTCATTATATGGATGAGGAGATGATGAAAAAATTGATAGTGGCCATGATCCGCCCCAGGTTAGAATATGCAGAGGTGGTGTGGTCCCCACACAAAAAGAAAGATATAAACAAGATTGAGAGAATACAAAGAACAGCAACCAAGATGCTCCCCAGTCTGGCAGATCTGTCATACAGAGAGAGGCTGGAAAAGCTGGATTTGCCTTCCTTAAAGGAAAGGAGAAAGAGGGGAGACATGATTGCAGCGTTCAGGACCATGGTGGGAGTAGATAAAACTGACCGAGAAGATCTGTTTTTATGGGATAAGAGAGCAACAAGAGGACACAGAACAAAACTGAAGGAACCAAGCTGCTTGAAGGATATCAAGAAATATAGTTTTCCTTATAGATGTATAGACCTGTGGAATAGCCTGGACAAAGAGATCGTCCAGCCTAAAAACTTATATGAGTTTAAAGCTAAATTTGACTTATTGAGAAACAGAGACAGAACCCCACGAGTGTAGCTCATTTCCTGTATATCACAATTAGGTAAATACAATTAGGTAAATACACACACACGGACACACACACACACACACACACACACACACACACACACACACACACACACTTAATATTTGGAACGACTTAGACAAAGAGGTGGTGCATGAGAAAAACATTCATGCGTGTAAAGGTAGACTTGATAAATGTGGATATGGAGACAGGACAACACGAGCATTGCTCCATTCCTGTATACTACAAATAGGTAAATACAAATAGGTAAATACACACACACACAGGGAGTCATCAGAGGCAGACGTCCGACATCGGCGCTCCATACCGAACCAACACGGCCAGTGGCATTACCTAAATTAGTATCTTTGTATGAGTCAAGTTCTGTACCAGGTTGGACGAAATGATTTTTCATTATTAAAAGGAAAAAAAAAAAAAGTTTAAACAAGACTTGTTCAAACAGAAAAAAGAACCACGAGGAAAAAATGCGCTGAGTCAGCTGGGTTTGTTTAGACTACAGCAACACGGGGAAAGTGTACATACTCTGTAAGTACATACTTTGTTCTTTTAGTATTGCAAAATGGATACATACTTCAGTAAAACAAATTTCGAAAAGAAAAGGGATAAAAGTAAAAAGCAAAATGATGATTTCTACCAAGAACTGGTTGAAGTGGAGACTCACAACAGACTGGTTGAACGTGTACACAAACTAGAAATGGCTTTCAAAAATGAAATTGATGAAATAAAGAAGCAAATGCACTTGCAAAAGGAAGAGATAGAAACACTAGGAAGGGAGGCCAATAAGAAAGACAACCATCAGTGAACTAACAGTGGAATTGAGTACGCTTAGGAAGAAAGTGAGTGAAATGGCAAGTACAGTAGTCAATCACGAGAGTGTTATGGAAGAGTTCAAAAATGACACAGAGACAATTAGGCAAGCAAGCAGTCTTATGGGCCAGAGCAGTGATATTGAGGAGAAGATAACACAGGTGAATGAAGCTGTGCAAAGCTACAAAAATGATGTAGAAACCACGTATGCTGAAATGGTGAAAGTAAAGAAAGACTTAGAAACAAGGGTGGAGGAAAAAAGCATTAAAAAGGAAGTGAAAAGAATAATCCAAAACAATCCAAAGTTAGTAAGAGATTCAGTAAAGATAAACAAATCTACAGTAATCACTGGTATAGAAGAGGAAGAAGTACAAAACAAGATCACAAGAGACAAAAAGGAGATGGCAAATGTAATGAGCTTACTGAAAGAAGTATCAGAGGAAATCTGTAGTAAAGACATAGAGGAACAAAAGGTTAGGGAAATACGAGAAAAGCAAGACAAGACCTCTAAAGGTGACTTTCCAGAGTGTAAACACTGTGGAAGAGATACTAAAAAATGCAAAGAATCTTATGGAAAAAGAGGAGTTCAAAAATGTATGGATAAAAAGATGCCTAACACAAGAGGAACTGGAATTACTGAAAGAGAAAAGGGAGGAAGCAAAAACAAAAAATGAGGGAAGATCAGAAGAGGAGAAGAAGAAATTTTTTTACAAAGTAATAGGATTGCAGGTACGAAAGTGGTACACAAACAGGATGGAAGAAAAAGGAGGAAGGCAGTAGAACAATGTCATGACAAGTATATAAACAAGATGATAAAGTTGATGTACTCAAATGTGGATGGAATGGTATCTAAATTACTAGAGATGAATGATTATGTCAGAGAAAATGAACCACAAATAATATGCCTAACTGAAACAAAATTAACACCAAGGATATCCAATGACAAACTAAACTTGGAGGAATACAATATATGGAGAAGAGACAGAAATTTAAAAAAAGGAGGAGGAATTATAATATTAACTAAGAAAAATCTAAAAGTCAAGGAAATAAAACTAGATATACCATCACAAGTAGAACTGATTGCAGTAGAGATCAACACATCTGAAGGTACAGTAATTGTAGCCAATTTGTACATGCCACCCAGATCAAACACATGGGAAAGAGACGAATATGAGGACCTGGCAGAGAGTACAGTTCAGAGTATAAGATCATTGCTACATAAAATGGAAGAGAAATCGGAAAGAATTATACAAACTGGGGATTTCAATACAAATATAAATTGGAATACTCTAGATATAATTAGCCATGAA
Organism: Coenobita brevimanus; assembly: GCF_032717465.1. Taxonomy (NCBI): domain Eukaryota; kingdom Metazoa; phylum Arthropoda; class Malacostraca; order Decapoda; family Coenobitidae; genus Coenobita; species Coenobita brevimanus. The sequence continues at coordinate 14,978,914 of NC_137029.1, read as the reverse complement.
AGCTGTTGGGACCAAAAGCTCCTGGATCTCGTACAAGAGTTTTTCCTAACGCAACATGTGAGGGAATCCACCAGAAAAAGAGGACTTGATGTACCTTCAGTGCTAGATCTAATATTTACTAGACAAGAAAATGATATTGACAGTTTAATATATCACCCTCCACTCAAAAGCGATCATGCAATACTAAATTATAACTTCAAGATAGCATATGACCTAGTAAACAGCAATGACAGTTACAAAAAGAGCCTAAACTATAAAAAGGGAAATTATCAAGACCTAAAGAAGTATTTCTTAGCTGATTGGGAAAATGAGTTTAGAGGACAAGATTTAAATGCTGTATAAAAAAATTTTGTGAATTTTATGAAATAGGAGTCCAGAAGTACATCCCACAGCACAAAGAAGCAGATAAGAAAATACAGAAATGGTTCAATACAGATGTAAAAAATCAAAAGAAAGAAGAGATGTTGTGGAATAGATACAGAAGACACAATAGTGAAAGGGCATATAATAATTACAAACAGGCAAGAAAGACTATACAAGAATAAGGAGGGAAGCCCAAAAACAGTTTGAGGAGGATATAATAAATAAAAGTAGTGATCAACCAAAGCTGTTTTACAGCTATATCACAAAACCAAAGTAAAAGATATAATACAATCCATTGGACGAGGGAATCACTTATATACGAAAGATATTTGTGAAGCACTAAAAGACGGAAGCCCAAAAACAGTTTGAGGAGGATATAATAAATAAAAGTAGTGATCAACAAAGCTGTTTTACAGCTATATCAGAAGCAAAACTAAAGTAAAAGATATAATACAATCCATTAGGACGAGGAATCACTTATACACAAGAGAAAGATATTTGTGAAGCACTAAATAAGAATTTCCAATTAGTTTTTACAGAAGAAAAATTTTGAGAGGGACTATGTGGAACACGCATGTCCACACATACTACCAGATATACAAATAGCAGAAAAAGTAATACAGGAGGAGATAGATTAGTCAGAGGAAAAGCAAGTGGTCCTGATGAAATTTCATGTATACGAGAATGTGCAAAGGAGTTAAGTAAACCATTATTAATTTTCAAGAAATCCTTGAGTCAAGGTAAACTACCTGATATTGTGCAAATATTGTCCCCTTATTCAAGAAAGGAAATAGACAAAATCCACTCAACTACCCAGTATCACTGACCAGTGTTGTAAGCAAGGTATTAGAAAAACTTATTGAAAAGCTTGGGAAAATCATGTAGAATAACACAGTATGATAAAAGATAGACAGTTTGGTTTCAGAAAAGGAAAATCATGTGTTACTAATCTGTTGAGCTACTATGACAGAGTAACAAACACAATACAGGAAAGGGAAGGATGGGTGACAGTATCTATTTAGATTTCAAGAAAGCAATACCACACCAAAGACTTTCATGGAAACTGTACCATCAAGGAGGAATTCAAGGCAAACTGTTTTGTTGGATGCAAGACTTTCTCTAAAAAGAGAAATGAGGACAGTACTAATAGGAAACTACTCATCATGGAAAGATGTGACTAGTCACCACAGTTCAGTGCTGGCACCAATGATGTTTTTAGTGTATATAAATGATATAAACAATAACACAAATGAGAGCTATCTGAATATGTTTGCAGATGATGCAAAAATACAAAGGAGAATTACTAACACAGACTCTTGTAAAGAACAAGAAGAAATAAACTTCATGAATGGAGTAGTACATGGCAAATGGAATTCAATGTGGACAAGTGTCATGTAATCAAGTTTGGTAAAAGTGGAAAAAGACCTGATTGGGATTATAAGTTAGGAAATAAAACCCTATACACATCAGAAAGAGAGAAAGACCTAGGTGTGATTATCAATAGACTATCTCCGGCTGACCACATCAGAAGGAACATGTATACACTGCTTGCAAATATGAGAATAGCATTGACATACATAAATGAAGATATGCTAAGAAGGATAATAACATCATTCATTAGACCAACCCTGGAATATTCAGTAGTCCTAGTCCTCATCTCATAAAGCATATAGACAAGATTGAAAGTTCAAAGGGTACAAGATGGATACCAAGCTTAAGAGACCTAAGTTACAAGAAAGACAAATAAACTGAATCTAGCAACACTACAAGAGAAGGAAAGAGGTGACATGATACATATATGCATATCAGGAAAGGAGAAAATAGACATAAATGATTACAACATATGGAGAAGCATCAGCAAGAGGACACTGCAAAAACTGCATAAGAGAGGAAGACTTAAGGAAATTATTAAACAGAAAATTGATCAATGGAATGCACTACCAATGAAATAGTGTGTCCAAAACAATTCACAAATTTAAGGATATACGATAAATATTTAAGAGACGGAGAGTACAAGCTTGACTCATTCAAAGATACTCAACAAACACACGCACGCACCACACACACACACACACACACACACACACACACACACACACACACACAGAGGCAGCCAAATACATAAGTGCTCTGCCTTATGGTGAGCCATAACAAAAGCTAGGCTGGGTACCCAGGTGTTGTTGATGTTCTCAGCAGCTGTCTCTCACCTCCCACATTCCACCCAATGTTGCTGTTGTTACTGATATGTTGCTCTTGCATCTTTTCTTTCAATCTGATGCAACTTTGATGTCTAAAACAATGGAGTTGACTTCTGTTGAGGTGGATGTACATGTAAGTTTATAATCATGGGAGTATTGACATCAATGGTGATTTCATATTGCTTGACAACTGACACACCTGTATCAAGTTTTCCCATGTTGATAGACCTTGTTATGCTGACAAGTACTTAAAAAAGCATTTCCAACAGCTTAGGGACTACTGTATTTTCAACGACCTCAGTTTGTTAGAAAATAAAACTCTGACATGTTCATGTACATTTGACCTGTAGAGTTGTTCTACATATCAACAGAACCCTAAGGTTGAACTATTATGAATCATATGGTGTAACAATATTGTAATTTGTGCTTAAGGACTGTTCTGATATAATTACAACCCTCCAAGAGAATTATCACTAAAATTAACATATGAATTGTACTTTACTCACCTGGTAATATATTGTCATAAACCATCTCCTTTTCTGACTCACATAGTACTAAAGACAGATCAAAAGATCAAACTGTATGAAAACAAAAGGATGTAACAAAGATGAACAGTATCCTCGCAAATCACCTACATCTATACCCAAGTGCCATAATCCTGATTTCACACATCCTAAATGTCATCTTTTCACATCAAGCTATCTTGCCTTCAACCCACACCTGCCTCATGCACATATATCTTATATATTATTGTCTTCCTTTCCACTTATGTATACCCTGATATATGCTAATTTCTGTATCCATAAGCATATACAATGGATTCAGTATTTGAAAGTACCACTCTGAATGATTTTTTCCATCTCACACATCCTAACAACTTAGTTTTAACTAGAATTCTGGTTTATGTTGTACCCAATCAGAGTTCTTCCATTTTCTTTGTAGTGGAGTTATCACACACAGATTTTTCACTATTTCACAAAAAATATTCCTTCAGCTTTGGGCTACTAAGGATAAAGCAATAGTAATATTTACTTTGAAGGTTTGACTCCATAACACTAATATATCATACTGATTATTTAATAACTTGTTTTCATAGAGAACAAGTCTATGTATATTTGGTTCCACTCCACGACTTCCTGTAGGTCTGAACCAGCGAACACAGATAACAAGTTGACATTCATTTGTTCAGGAGAGAGAGAGAGAGAGAGAGAAGAGAAGTTGGAATGAGATAGGGAAATGAGGTGCTCAACACAGTTAAACAACTCTGCTGGCTATGAAATGGTTAAATGAAGGTAAATTATGTAATATAACAAGGGATGATTTAAGTGGATCTGGCTAATGGTGGTTTGAGCAAGTCACTGTCAGTGGTAAGCCTAATTCTGCAACGTCCAAAATTGGATATTTTAGGTCCCATTTATTGTAAATATTTCCATGTGTGTTTAGGAGACGTGTACCCCTATGGACCTATCTCACCCCATGAATATTTTTATCAATGGATTTTCACCACACACAACCCTTATGGACCTATTTTCCTTAATGACTTTTTTTTTTTCTAAGACACTCTACTCTTACGTAACCTATTTTCCCCTAATTTTCCCATTGATGTATTTTTCCTGCCAATTTTTCCTCGACCTGAATCTCATGAATATAGGTTCACTTCACATACCCATGGATGTATTTTTCTACTGAATACTCAAACCTGTTACGTGGTTATATCACCCACTGCCCTAGTTGAAACCAGGATAACCAACAGACGTATTGCTCCATGGACCTCTTGAATATATATACATACCTCAGCATATTCCAGAATAATATACTGGATTTTCTCCAACTCACACTCAATTCACCTAATCACCTGTTTTCCACAATGTTCATCCACTGCCCACCCATAACGCACTATCCACAACCTAACTCGCAGTATTCTCAAAACAGACATAATCTCTTGCCTTGTCCTCAGGTAGCCCCACCACCCACCTTCACTTAAACATCGAAACTCCACCCCACTTCCAGGCCAACAACTTTCTCTTACTCACTCACCTGCATGTGAAACAACCAGCCTACACTAACCAATCCACCCACCAGTTACCAACAAATTGCATATCATGCTCCAGTCAGATGACTAATTCAACACACACACACACACACACACACACACAAGGCTGTGTTTTCCCGGATGGTAGCCACTCAGTCTTCGATAGAAAATAGTACTGTCTTTAGTTCTTTCACTGTAGTATTCATCTCCACATACACATGATTTTATGCATATGAGTAAATATCAAGCTAAACACTTGTGCTGATGAAGTTTAATCCCAGGATAACATCCTGCGGACAGAAATTTTTATTCCTGACGCCAGTTGACTTTGTCAAAAATTTGAGGCCAATTTCTGTTAGATGCAGTTCATTTTTTTCTCTGTTTCATGAGATTAACTCATAAGATTTCATTAACTATATTTCTCTCTGGACAGAGAGCATTACTTTCTTAACATTTTTTAAAGTAATTTATCTAATTCATTATTCCACTGCAATATATTTATTATATTTATATATATATTTTTTTACTGTATATTTATATATATATATATATAAAATATATTTTTATATATATGTAATATATATATATATATATTAAATACACTCAATCCTTAAGTCAGTCTTGAGTAAAGTTTTTGTTCTGCCAGTCAGCATAATGAGCAAGTCTGTCAAATGCTGAAAATACTCACACAGGAAGTCAGCTGGCCTGGGGACTAAATTCAAAAAGCCTGAGTAAATTTCAACCTCTGGATACATTTCAATATTTCCATTAGTTTTATCTCAGTACCAGAGGTGTGTAAGATATTTCTAAAGAAATATGTGCAGCATGTGATGTAAGGAAGAGAAGACAGGGTGCAAGGAACAGCTGGTGGACTGAAGAGGTAAACAGGCTGTGCACAAAAGAAGAAACACATGAATGGATGAGAAATACAAGAAGTTGCGGAAGAGAGAGTTATATGTGGAAAGGAAGAGAGAGGTGAAAAGATTAGTAAGAGAGTAAGAAGAGAGGAGATGAGGAATTTGGAAGGAATTTATAAAGAGACTGTAAGAAATGTTCTGGAGAGAAGTGAAATGAGTAAGACATGGAATGAAGTTAGTAGTGAAAGATAAAAATGGTAGATTCTAGTGGAGAAGGGAGAAAAAGTGAGCAGATGGAGAGAACACTTCATGAATTGTAACAGGATGGAAGTAATGCAGTATAAGTCTTAATGGCTAGAAGGAGGGATGAGAAGACAGGAAGAAATCAGTAATGGAAGTTGTGGAAGCAATGAAGAAAGTTAAATCAAAGCCCCAGGAATTGATTGAGTTGAAATGTCATAGACAGTGTAGAATATGTGGAAGATGTATCCTGAGGAAGGGCTGAGGATGAAGTCAGGTATAATTATTCCCTTGTACAAAGGAAAAGGGAAAAGAATGTAATCAATTCATTCCTTCTTAGTATAATGAAATGTATTAGGTTACTAGCAGAGTTAGAGAAGATGAGAAATTAGTTAGAAGAAAGAGGCTTTAGGAAGGGAAGAGGTTGTGTAGATCAGATATTCATTCTTAGATCTATAAAAGCCAGAAAGGGAAAAGTTGTATCTTTTCATACTAGGAGACAGGGTGGATAGACAAGTATCAGAATATATGGAGTAGATAAGTTGTGAATGGCTGTGAAGAGTATGTACAGAGCAATTGCGTGTGGATGGTCATAATTTTTCTCAAATTGGTTGAAACAGGGATGTTCATGTCTCCATGGTTGTTCAATCTTACATGGAACATAAAAGTACAAGGTAGGGATAAACCCTTGAGAGAGATATTTTGAAACTCCTGTATTGTTTGCAGATGATACTGTGTTTTGAGTGAAGACAAATGCAATTTGGATGAGTTTAAATGTTAAGAAACAGAACCTAAAGAATAAGATACAATGATGTTTTCTGTGCAGTGAATGTACAAGTTGGATGAGAATTAAAAGATATCGACTTATTTGGGTAGTTATGAGTAAGGGATGGAGGTTTGGAGGGTGAAGTGCTTGAAAGGGTCTGGAAGAAATTTTCCCAAAAGCAGTGATAAGAAACAGGGAAGTGAGCCAGAAAAAAGTTACTACATGACAGTATTGTGATACAACTAATACGGAAGTGAAGCTTGGACATTGTTGGAAGGACACAAGTCAAGAGTGAGAGCAGTGGAAATGAGTTATTTAAGAGGAGCCTGTGGAGTATAGAGACACTACTGAGGTGAGCTGGGAATATACGTTGAGGAACACACTGAGGTGGTTATATAATACATAATATATATATATATATATATATATATATATATATATAGACCTCAATAAGTAACGTGGTTGAATTTAAATATTGAGCAGGGCAGTGAAAAACTCGGGGGAAGTCAGCTGGCCTGGGGACGAAATTTTTTGTGGCTACCAAACGGGTAACCTGGCACAGTGTATGGGTATTTATCTCAGTACCACAGCCAGCCACCTCAGCCAAACAGCCCTAGTGAGATGGGATAGGTTAGGGTAGGTTAGGTTGCTGAAATTTTGCCTGGGAAGCACAGTGGGCATATTTTCGTGAAAAACCTATGGTTAGTTTTGAAACGAATGGGCAAGCGTTGTTCCTGGCTGAGGGTTCCTGGTGGTTTTTATGAATACGCATACAGAATGGAAATATGTTTTCTGGGCAAACTCAAGGCCGAACGGTTTGACGAAATTTATGGGTTTCGGCAATTTCAGGGGACAAAATGGAACGACAATGTATGCTAATCAGAAAAAAAAAAAAAAAATCCTTGCGTTCTCGTAAGTTACAGTTCAGTTCCACATTCTTCGTTTGATTTCATGCTTCCCAACACATTTTGGACCAACTGGGCATATGGTTATCAGTCCTTTCTCATGCCTCATCTAGTTCTTACCCACAATTATCATGGATTTTGCAGTTTTAAGGAACGAAATGGAACGAAAATGTTTGCTAATTAGAGGAAAAGTTACTCTTTCGTCCATGTGTTATCGTAGCGTTCAGTTCCACATTCTTCGTTCGATTTAATGCTTCCCAACACTTCCAACTAACTGAGCATACTGTTATCAATCCTTTCTCATGCTTCACCTAGTTCCACCCCACACTCATAATGGGTTTCGCAGTTTTAGGGGACGAAATGGAACGAAAATATTTGCTAATTAAAAAAAATACTTTCGTCTATGTGTTCTTGTTAGTGTTCAGTTCCACATTTTTCGTTCGGTTTCGTGCTTCCCAACACATTTAGGACCGACTGAGCATACGGCTATCAAGTCCTTTCTCGCGTCTCACAGACTCTACCTCACAGTCATATGGGTTTCGAGTTTTAGGAGACGAAACTGAACGAAAATGTTTGCTAATCACACACACACACACACACACACACACACACACACACACACAAAATACTTCTGCTCGTGTAAGTGAGCATTCAGTTTCACATTCTTCGTTCTTCTTCCTGATAGTCTTATGTTTGTCGGATTACTTCTGGGAGGTAAATAAACGTTTCATACTAAATCTGTTTCCCCCGTCGTTTTAAGTTGTATTCCGCTGTCAACTTGTTTGACACATCAGGGTTACGGCGAAATTAGGGCCTGTCCTAACCTAAGTGTTTAAACTTGACCTAACCTAGCTTAACTATACCTTATAATTTAACCTAACCTAACGTAGCATCCAGTTGGGAAGTTGGGAGACGAAAATCACCTTTGAGTACATCAAGACAATCATGTTATGGCTTAAGGAACGTGATGATAAAAAGTGGGAAATTTTTCAGCAGGAAAAGGTAATTTACCACCCTGAAAATAGTCAGAAAAATACAGAAAACAAACTGGAGGAATATGAACTGAATTGGTAAGGTTCTTCCACTGCTTTAAGCGTACAAATACCAAAATGGCAAAAGAAAAAAAAGAAAAACCATAGCATAAAAGAAAGCACCATCATAACGATTTGGAAGGACAGGGAGAAGATAAAGATCGTGCGTAGGAAGTGATGCAATCCTGGCAGCTGTGAAGGTTTATATGTTGTCCTGAAACTGACTGAGAAGCTTATAGGGCGTTATGTGGAGCGTCAGAGAAAGCAAACTCTCACTTTTACCCCTTTTTACCATCTTACCCCACGTATTTACCTCCACCTATACGCACCATCAGGTAAAACACTGAAAGAGATATAACTGTTGTAATTAAAAACATCAGTGGTATTAAAAATGGCATTAACAAAAACAGAAGTTGGACTGGGTCAACACCACCTCCACTGAGTACCCTTTTGTTGATACGTAGCTCCACGGTATTTTACTCCCACCCCCAACCCCAAAGTTGTTGTCAAAGTTTCGCCTTCTCGTATCATGTGGCCTTCGGGAGAGACGTTAGGCTGTATAGTTAGACTAAAATTTACGGGTCTGGCTGTTTTAGGGAACAAAATGGAGCGAAAATGTTTGCAAACCAGAATAAAGGTACTCTTTCATCCATGTGTTCTCCTGAGTTAGCGTTCCGTTTCACATTCTTCGTTTGGTATCGCTGTTCCCAACACATTACTCCTTGTTCGCTATCGCTCTTCCCAACACATTTTGAACTGATTGAGCAGTTTAGCCGTATGTTTAGTTTATCAGAAATGCGTTGGGAAACGCGATATCAAACGAAAAATGTGAAACTGAACGCTAACTCACGAGAACACACGGATTAAAGTAATTTTTTCTTGTTAGCACAAATTTTCGTTCTATTTCGTACTCTAAAACTGCCAGACCCATAAATTTTTGTCTAACCATATGGCCTAAGGTCTCTCCTGAAAGCCACATGATATGAGAGAAGGCGAAACTTTGACAACATTGGGGTTGGGGGATGGGAGGAAAGTACCGGGGAGCTCCGTTTCAACAAAAGGGTACCCATGCCAACTTTTATTTTTGTTAATGCTATTTTTAATACCATTGATGTTTTTAATTACAACAGTTATATCTCTTTCAATGTTTTACCTGATGGTGTGTGCAAGTGGGGGTAATTTACGTGGGGTTAGGTGGTAAGAAGGGGTAAAAGTGAGAGTTTTGGAAAGTTGCCAGAACACATTGTACCATTATACATGTAAACATATTGTCTGAGTGACGCAGATTTGGGTACCACGGTCCTTGTCCAGTCCCTATTGCCTGCGGTATTCAAGGATTGAGTGTATATATACATATATATATATATATATATATATATACATATATATATATATATATATATATCTATATATATACACATATATATATATATATATGTATATATATATATATATATATATATATATATATATATATATATATATATATATGTATGTATATATATATATATGAATATATATATATATATGTATATATATAGTAATATATATATAAATATATATATATATATATATATATATATATATATATATATATATATATATATTTTCTCAATCAATCATTTGCCCCACGGGGATGCTAGCCTCAATGAACCTCTCCACCAATATTTGTCTCTGCCATCTCCTTCAGGTCCCACCAACACTCCTCTGCTTTTTCATTGTCCTCAAGGTTTCCTTACCTATTCTTCCTCAAATCCACTCTGGCACATCCTGTATTAAACTTCTTTTCTGTATATGTGCCCAGCCACTTCCAGCGAGACAGTCTCACATATTCATTAACTGGTTCCACTCTCGTAATATCCCACTCTTTCATTTGTACCTGTTCTGCCACTTTACCCCAAGAATCCTTCTCAGTATTTTATTCTCAAATCCTAATACTTTCTGATCTGTTGCAATTGTACTGTACCAGACTCATGCAAATTAAAATTGGTCAAAAAATTGTAAATTTTCACTTTAGTATGTACAAAGCATATTATTATTCCAAACAGATTTCAACATTCCAACAGCTCCCTGTCTAATCCTCTCCTCAATTTCATGTTTAATGATCCATTAGATATACAAGTTCCCAGATATTTAAAGTTTTCTACATTCTCACCACATTATTCCCATTACACAATGATTTAGCAAGTCAATAATTTTAGTTTTCCTCAACTTTATTACCAATATTTTTTCTTTCCTCCACCAGGCAACGAGCATTGATCTCATACTCATCAGTACTATCATTGCATAGTCCAAATCATCAGCTATTTTCTGTCCAGTAATTCCTGCACCTGTTCTCCTTACAACCTTTTTTTTTCCATAACCATCATAATATATATATATATATATATATACTGTATATATATATATATATATATATATATATATATTATATATATATTTTACATGTGATTTTTAAGAGAATATCACTTCCTCACACAAAAGAAGAAAGCTATTGTGACAAGTTCAGTTTTGTGATTGTAAGAGAGATGAAGAGAGTGGATTTTAAATTCTTTTCTGTTGTTCTCATAAAACTTACATGAAGTTTAATTAAAGGTACAGAACACTCATCTGAATAAACTACTTACTAATCTTCCAGTACAATGATGGAAGCAATGAAGTTAAATTGCCCCAGGAATTGATGGTGAAAGTTTCATAGAGATGTATAGAATGGATGTGGAAGACGTCATTTTAGCCTAATTGGAAAACCTCACCAGCACAAATGTCCATACTCCCATTATCTCAAGCAGAAAGCAGTTACAATCCCCCTACAGGAAAAATACCTGACTTCCAATCTGACTCTACCTTCTTGTCCAGCACACTCTCTCTCATTCTACTACATCTTGTGTTCGCATACCACACACTAAAGTATTCCACTTAACTAGTTCCACAACTTGAACTGATCCCTGTCTTATTCCTCCTTGAAGAAATATATATCCTTTGACAAAATGTCCTCCATCTGTCACCCCTTCTCCACTGCTCCATCTTCACTCCCCTGCTCTTCCTTCAGCATCTTATTCCAGAACATCACATTCCACTTTTACACTCAAATTTCTTCCAAATTCCTCATCCACTCTCTTACTCTCTTACTAATCTTTTCACCTCTCTCCTTTCACATATAACTTCTTTCCGCCTCTCAACCTCTTCCACGCCTATTTCTCATCCATTCATTGTATGCTTTCTTCTTTGTGCCACAGCCTGTTTCACCTCTTCAACCACCACGTTCCCCCTCCATCTTCTCTCTTCCTTCCACACACCACATCACATGGTGCACATATATATATATATATATATATATATATATATATATATATATATATATACAGTATATATATATATATATATATATTGTTGTTTGTTTTGGTTATGGATTGTTATGAAAAAGGTTGTAAGGAGAACAGGTGCAGGAATTAACTGGACAGAAAATAAGAAGCTGATGGATTTGGACTATGCTGATGATATTGTACTGATTTGCGGAAGTATTTACGAGATGCAGAGGGTGCTCGATTGCCTGGTGGAGGAAGGAGAAAAAGTGGGATTGGTAATAAATTGTGGGAAGACTGAAATTATTAATATGAACGTGGAGAGCTAAATCGATTGTGTAATTGGGAATAATGTGGTGAAGAATGTAGAAAACTTTAAATATCTGGGAACGATTGTATCATCTAATGGATCATTAAACAATGAAATTGAGGAGAGGATTAGACAGGCTTGGCGAGCTGTTGGAATGTTGAAATCTGTTTGGAATAATAATATGCTTTCGGTACATACTAAAGTGAAAATTTACAATTCCATAGTTAGACCAATTTTAATTTACGGGCATGAGTCATGGTACAGTACAATTGCAACAGATCAGAAAGTATTAGGATTTGAGAATAAAATACTGAGAAGGATTCTTGGGGTAAAGTGGCAAGACAGAGTTACAAATGAAAGAGTAAGGGATATTACGAGAGTGGAACCAGTTAATGAATATGTGAGACTGTCTCGCTGGAAGTGGCTGGGGCACATATACAGAAAAGAAGGTTGTTTAATACAGGATGTGCCAGAGTGGATTGCTAGAGGAAGAAGAGGTGGAGGTAGGCCGAGGGAAACCTGGTTGAGGACAATGAAAAAGAAGCAGGAGAGGAGTGTTGGTGGGACCTGAAGGAGATGGCAAGAGACAAATATTGGTGGAGAGAGTTCATTGAGGCCCTATGCATCCCGTGGGTGCCAGGAAATGATTGATTGATTGATATATATATATATATATATATATATATATATATATATATATATATATATATATTTATAGATAGATCTAATTATTTAATATATATATATATATATATATATATATATATACATACATATATATATATATATATATATATATATATATATATATATATATATATATATATATATATATATATATATATAGATATATATATATATATATATAGATATATATATATATATATATAGAGATATATATATATATATATATATATATATACACGCTCAATCCTTGAGTACCGCGGGCAATGGGGACTGGACAAGGACCATGGTACCCAAATCCGCGTCACTCAGACAATATGTTTACATGTATAATGGTACAATGTGTTCTGGCAGCTTCCCAAAACTCTCACTTTTACCCCTTCTTACCACCTAACCCCATGTAAATTACCCGCACTTGCACCCACCATCAGGTAAAACATTAAAAGAAATATAACTGTTGTAATTAAAAACATCAGTGGTATTAAAAATAGCATTAACAAAAATAAAAGTTGGGATGGGTACCCTTTTGTTGATACGCAGCTCCCCGGTATTTTCCTCCCATCCCCCAACCCCAATGTTGTCAAAGTTTCGCCTTCTCTCATATCATGTGGCTTTCAGGAGAGACCTTAGGCCATATGGTTAGACAAAAATTTATGGGTCTGGCAGTTTTAGAGTACGAAATAGAACAAAAATTTGTGCTAACAAGAAAAAATTACTTTAATCCGTGTGTTCTCATGAGTTAGCGTTCAGTTTCATATTTTTCGTTTGATATCGCGTTTCCCAACGCATTTCTGATAAACTAAACATATGGCTAAACTGCTCAATCAGTTCGAAATGTGTTGGGAAGAGCGATACCGAACGAAGAGTAATGTGTTGGGAAGAGCGATACCGAACGAAGAATGTGAAACGGAACGCTAACTCAGGAGAACACATGGATGAAAGAGTACCTTTTTTCTGGTTTGCAATCATTTTCGCTCCATTTTGTTCCCTAAAACAGCCAGACCCGTAAATTTTAGTCTAACTATACAGCCTAACGTCTCTCCCGAAGGCCACATGATACGAGAAGGCGAAACTTTGACAACAACTTTGGAGTTGGGGGGTGGGAGTAAAATACCGTGGAGCTACGTATCAACAAAAGGGTACTCAGTGGAGGTGGTGTTGACCCAGTCCAACTTCTGTTTTTGTTAATGCCATTTTTAATACCACTGATGTTTTTAATTACAACAGTTATATCTCTTTCAGTGTTTTACCTGATGGTGCGTATAGGTGGAGGTAAATACGTGGGGTAAGATGGTAAAAAGGGGTAAGAGTGAGAGTTTGCTTTCTCTGACGCTCCACATAACGCCCTATAAGCTGCTCAGTCAGTTTCAGGACAACATATAAACCTTCACAGCTGCCAGGATTGCATCACTTCCTATGCACGATCTTTATCTTCTCCCTGTCCTTCCAAATCGTTATGATGGTGCTTTCTTTTATGCTATGGTTTTTCTTTTTTTCTTTTGCCATTTTGGTATTTGTACGCTTAAAGCAGTGGAAGAACCTTACCAATTCAGTTCATATTCCTCCAGTTTGTTTTCTGTATTTTTCTGACTATTTTCAGGGTGGTAAATTACTTTTTCCTGCTGAAAAATTTCCCACTTTTTATCATCACATTCCTTAAGCCATAACAAGATTGTCTTGATGTACTCAAAGGTGATTTTCGTCTCCCAACTTCCCAACTGGATGCTACGTTAGGTTAGGTTAAATTATAAGGTATAGTTAAGCTAGGTTAGGTCAAGTTTAAACACTTAGGTTAGGACAGGCCCTAATTTTGCCGTAACCCTGATGTGTCAAACAAGTTGACAGCAGAATACAACTTAAAACGACGGGGGAAACAGATTTAGTATGAAACGTTTATTTACCTCCCAGAAGTAATCCGACAAACATAAGACTATCAGGAAGAAGAATGAAGAATGTGAAACTGAATGCTCACTTACACGAGCAGAAGTATTTTGTGTGTGTGTGTGTGTGTGTGTGTGTATGTGTGTGATTAGCAAACATTTTCGTTCAGTTTCTTCTCCTAAAACTCGAAACCCATATGACTGTGAGGTAGAGTCTGTGAGACGCGAGAAAGGACTTGATAGCCGTATGCTCAGTCGGTCCTAAATGTGTTGGGAAGCACGAAACCGAACGAAAAATGTGGAACTGAACACTAACAAGAACACATAGACGAAAGTATTTTTTTCTAATTAGCAAACATTTTCGTTCCATTTCGTCCCCTAAAACTGCGAAACCCATTATGAGTGTGGGGTGGAACTAGGTGAAGCATGAGAAAGGATTGATAACAGTATGCTCAGTTAGTTGGAAGTGTTGGGAAGCATTAAATCGAACGAATAATGTGGAACTGAACGCTACGATAACACATGGACGAAAGAGTAACTTTTCCTCTAATTAGCAAACATTTTCGTTCCATTTCGGTCCTTAAAACTGCAAAATCCATGATAATTGTGGGTAAGAACTAGATGAGGCATGAGAAAGGACTGATAACCATATGCCCAGTTGGTCCAAAATGTGTTGGGAAGCATGAAATCAAATGAAGAATGTGGAACTGAACTGTAACTTACGAGAATGCAAGGATTTTTTTTTTTTTTTTTTTTTTCTGATTAGCATACATTATCGTTCCATTTTGTCCCCTGAAATTGCTGAAACCCATAAATTTCGTTAAACCGTTCGGCCTTGAGTTTGCCCAGAAAACATATTTCCATTCTGTATGCGTATTCATAAAAACCACCAGGAACCCTCAGCCAGGAACAATGCTTGCCCATTCGTTTCAAAACCAACCATAGGTTTTTCACGAAAATATGCCCACTGTGCTTCCCAGGCAAAATTTCAGCAACCTAATCTACCCTAACCTATCCCATCTCACTAGGGCTGTTTGGCTGAGGTGGCTGGCTGTGGTCTATCTATCTATCTATCTATTGCCAGACGCCTCAATCCCGTTTGGGGTGGCCACAAACAAATCGCCTCCAAGTCGCCCTGTCCCCTGCCATTTCACTGCCCTGCTCCCAACTCACACCCCCCTCTCTCATATACCTCTCCACCCCATCCCTCCATCTCATCCTCGGTCTCCCCCTCCCTCTTCCACCCTCCACCTCACTCACATACACTCTCTTCATCAATCTTTCACCCTCCATCCTCTCCACATGGCCAAACCACCTCAGTGTGTTCCTCACAACGCTTCCTATCACATCCACATCAACACCACAACGCTCCTTTATATCCTCATTCGTCAGCCTGTCTCTCCACGTGACTCCACAGGCTCCTCTTAAATAACTCATTTCCACTGCTCTCACTCTTGACTTGTGTCCTTCCAACAATGTCCAAGCTTCACTTCCGTACGTTAGAGTTGGTATCACAATACTGTCATGTAGTAACTTTTTTACTTCCATGCTCACTTCCCTGTTTCTTATCACTGCTTTTAAGGAACCAGCAACCTTTCTTCCCTGCTGTACCCTTTCAAGCACTTCACCCTCCAAACCTCCATCCTTACTCATCACACTACCCAAATACTTAAACGTACTCACATTTTCCAATTCCTCACCATCCAACCTCGCTGTACATTCACTGACTTCACCTCTGTCAAAGACCATCACTTTACTCTTCCCTACATTCACCTTTAGGTTCTGTTTCTTACACACTCTCTCAAACTCATCCACCAAGCCTTGCAGCTCCCCTTCGTCTTCACTCAACAACACAGTATCATCTGCAAACAACAGTACAGGGAGTTTCCAAACACTATCCTCTCTCACCAGGGCCACTCCAACATCCACTACCCTACCTTGTACCTCTTTTATTACCCCATCCATGTACAGATTGAACAACCATGGAGACATGACACATCCCTGTTTCAAACCAACTTTCACAGAGAAAAATTCACTTAGTTCACCATCCACACGCACTGCAGCCTTCGCACCATCGTACATACTCTTCACAGCATTCAACAACTTCCCATCTACTCCATATATTCATAACACTTTCCACAATCCTTGTCTATCCACCCTGTCATATGCTTTCTCCAAATCCATGAAAGCCGCATACAACTTCTTTCCCTTCTCTAGAAACTTTTCCACTAAAGATCTAAGAATGAATATCTGATCTACACAACCTCTTCCCTTCCTAAAGCCTCCCTGTTCTTCTCCAACTAATTTCTCTGTTCTTTCTCTAACTCTGTCTATAAGTAACCTACCATACACTTTTCCTATTATACTAAGAAGACAAATGCCCCTATGATTACCACACACTTCTTTTCCCCTTTTCCTTTGTACAAGGGAATAATTATACCTGACTTCCAATCCTCCGGGACTCTACCTTCCTCCCAGGCCAATCTGCACATCTTCCACATCCATTCTACTACTATCTCTCCCCCATGCTTCAGCATTTCACCACACACTCCATCAATTCCTGGGGCTTTCCCGATTTAACTTTCTTCATTGCTTCCACAACTTCCATCCTACTGATTTCTTCCTGTCTTCTCACCTCCCTCCTTCTCCCAGCCATTCCCCAGCCACTTATACTCTGCATTACTTCCATCCTCCACGCTCAACAATTCCTTAAAGTGTTCTCTCCATCTGCTCACTTTTTCTCCCTTCTCCACTAGTAATCTACCATTTTTATCTTTCACTCCCCTGCTAACTTCACTTCCACCCTGTCTTACTCTTTTCACTTCTCTCCAGAACATTTTCTTACAGTCCCTTCACTTTACACTCAAATTCCTTCCAAATTCCTCATCCACTCTCTTCTTACTCTCTCTTACTAATCTTTTCACCTCTCTCTTCCTTTCCACATATAACTCTCTCTTCCGCCTCTCAACTTCTTCCACGCCCCTATTTCTCATCCATTCATTGTATGCTTTCTTCTTTTGTGCCACAGCCTGTTTCACCTCTTCAGTCCACCACGCTGTTCCTTGCACCCCCCTCCGTCTTCTCTTCCTTCCACACACCACATCACATGCTGCACATATTTCTTCTGTAAATATCTTACACACACCTGGCTGTGGTACTGAGATAAATACCCATAGAGAATGGAAAGATGCGCCCAGGAAATGTATCCAGAGGTTAGAGGGTGACGTCATAGCGCGCGGCTTTCAAATTTCGTCCCCAGGCCAGCTGACTTCCTGTGTGAGCTCGAGTTTTTCAGCGTGTTGACATGACTTGTCTCATTATGCTGACTGCGTCAGAACAAAAACGTGTTACTCAGCCACGTGTTACTTAAGGATTGAGTGTATATATATATATATATATATACAGTATATATATGTATATATATATATATATATATATATATATATATAGTATATATATACAGTATATATATGTATATATATATATATATATATATATATATATATATATATATATATATTGCTTTCGTTGGAATAATGAATTAGGAGATAAATGCTGTTGATTTCACAAAAAGCTGCGCTTAAGAAAGTAATTTGCCTCTCTGTCCAGAGAGAAATATCCAGTTAATGAGAAAAATACTTATGAGTTCACCAAAAATCTCCAGGTGCTAACCACCAGAGAGAGAAAAAAATGCGAACATAAGGCATCTAACAGAAGTTACGCGGCCTGCCAAATTATTTGACAAAGTCAACTGGCGTTACCCAGAATAAAACCCATCTTTCATTTTGTCCGCGAGATGTTATCCTGGGATAAATAAACTCCTTCGACATCAGCGAAAGGAAAAATTCCCTGTTTAGCTTGAGCACCATATTTACTCATATTGCATAAAATCATGTGTATGTAGCCGGAATGAACCCCCTTATCTACGGCCTGGCAAAACTCCCTGTAAAGAGTACCCAGTACTATTTTCTATCGACAGACTGAGTTAAGCGGTGAGACTCATCTTTCGTGTAAGGAAATCCACCCCGCCTGTGTGTGTGTGTGTGTGTGTGTGTGTGTGTGTGTTGAATTGAGAGTCATCTGACTTGTGGAGCATGATATGCGGATTGGTAGGTTGGTAACTGGGTGGGTGGATTGGTTAGTGTAGGCTGGTTGTTTCACAGGTGGACTAGGTGGAGTGAGTGGGCGAGAGGGAGGGAAAGGGTTGTTGGCCTGGTTAAGTGGGGTGGAGTGGGGTTCGTCTATTGTTTAAGTGAGGTGGGTGGTGGGGCTACCTGTAGGACAAGGCAAGAGACGGGTTTGCGTCGTCCTACTTTTGAGACATACTGTATTGAGTAAGGTTGTGGATATGTGCGTTGATGGGTGGGTGTGTAGATGGATGAACGGATTGTGGGAAAACAGGCCACTGGGATTAGGTGAATTGAGTTAATGTCCGAGTTGGGAAAATCGGTCCACAGGGTATATTATTCTGGAATCATGCTGAAGTATGTATATATATTCAATGAGTTACAACAGGTCCATCGAGCAATACGTCTGTTGGTTAGGAGATCCGTGTTTCAACTGCACGCGTCAGTGGGTGATATAACCACGTCGGATAACAGGTTTATGGGGAAAATAGGTTCATTGTGAAAAATACATCCATGGGTATGTGACCATGTAGGAAACCTATATTCACATAGAGATTCAAGGTCGAGGGAAAAATTGGTCCGTGGGGAGAAAATACATCAATGGGGAAAATTAGTTCGGGGGAAAATAGGTTACGTAGGGAAGTAGGTGTCTTAGAAAAAAAAAAAAAAGTCATTAAGGAAAATAGGTCCATAAGGGATTGTGCTCCGAGTGGTGAAAATGTCCATTGATAAAAATATTCATGGGGTGAAAATAGGTCCATAGGGGCATACACGTACTCCTAAACACACATGGAAATATTTACAATAAATGGGACCTAAAATATCCAACTTTTAACAGCGACCGTTGCCTGGAATTAGGCTTACCACTGCACAGTGCGAACCTTGCTCCAAACCACCATTAGCCAGACCCTATTACCACTTCGTCATCCACTTATTATATTACATAATTTACCTTCATTTAACCATTTAACCATAGAAAGCCAACCAAAATGAAAGGAAAAATCCCTGTTTAACTGTGTTGAGCACCTCATTTCTCCACCTCATTCCTCTCAAATTCACGGGCACCCGCTACTCTCTCTCTCTCTCTCTCTCTCTCTCTCTCTCCTGTTAACAAATGAATGCTTCGAACTTGTTCACTCTGTGTTCGCTGGTTCAGACCTACAGGAAGTCGTGGAGTGGAACCAAATATACATATTTGTCACTTGCTTGGCTCTATACGAGAAACAAGTTATTAAATAATCAGTATGATATATTCGTGTTATCAGAGTCAAACCTTCAAAGTAAATATTACTATTGCTTTATCCATTAGTACGAGCCCAAAGCTGAAGGAATATTTTTCGACAGAAATGCATTGAAGGCAACTTCTGTGCTCGTGAATGCGACGCTGCCACATACACAGGCTGGCTGGACGAGGGTGGTTAAGAACTCCTGTCCGCAATAGTACAACTTCATAAACCATTGAATTCTCCATGTAAAACTTCATAGAGTTAGTTTTAGGTTATGTGTGAGCACGTAGGGCCGAACGACTCCCCTTATATAGCGAACTGAGTTTGGTAATCCTTCTGAAATACTGAATCCATTGTATATAGCGAACTTATGGATACAGCGGCCCACCCCACTCCCCAGTTAGTTCGTTATATCAAGGGTTTACTACATAACTGGGGTGGAAAGGAAGACTGAGGATGAAATGAAGGAATGGGGTGGAGATATATGTGCATGAGGCAGGTGTGGGTTGAAGGCAAGATAGCTTGATGATTGAGAAAAGATGACATTTAGGCATTTTGTTTGTGACCACTTCCACCAGGATTATGGCACTTGGGTATAGAGTGTAGGCATAAGTAATTTGCCGAGGATACTGTGTCATCTTTGGTTCACATCCTTTTGTTTTCTCATCTAGTTTGATCAGGGTGGCTTGATGCTGTCTGTGCGAGAGTACTACCTTAACGAGTCAGAAAAGGAGATAATGGAGGCTTATGCTGAATATATCACAAAGGTGAGTAAAGTACTGTATTCATATGTTGAACTTGCATGCTTGATAATTTCTCTTGGTAGTTCTAGGGTTGTACATTATATCAGAACAGTCCTGTCAAGCACAAATTACAATATTGTTACACCATATGATTCATCCCACTCCTGACACCAGATTGTTACACCTTAGGGGTTCTGTTGATATGTCAAGAACAACTCGTAGACAGGTCAAACAGTATCAAAAGCAAATGAACATGTCAGAGTTTTATTCCTTCTAAGCACAGCTGAGGTACAGTTGCAAAATACAGTCAGTCCCTGAGTAACGCGCTGTTGAGAAATGCGTTTTTGTATGCACATGGTCAGCATAACGCCACGGGTCATAATCAACATGGGGAAAATCTTCAGCATACACGGTAAGTGTCAGTTGTCGGGCAACGCAATATGAAAGTCACGCATGGTGATGTCACCCGCCAGACTCGCCATGATTGTCCGGCTTACATCCGGGTACATCCACCTCCAACAGCAAGCTCAACTCCATTGTTTCACCCCTAGACATCAAAGGATTAGGCATCAGTATTGAAAAAGAAAAGAAATTGCAAGAGCAGCAACATATCAGAAGTAACAACAGCAACATTGGGGTGGAATGTGGGAGGTGGGGGGAGACAGCTGCTGAGCCACACATCAACAACACCTGGGTACCCAGCCTAGCTTTTGTTATGGCTCACCTTTATAAGGCAGAGCACTTATGTATTTGGCTGCCTCTGTGTGTGTGTGTGTGTGTGTGTGTGTGTGTGTGTGTGTGTGTGCGTGTGCGTGCGTGTGTTCGTGCGTGTTCTTACCTAATTGTATCTTTACAGGAATGAGTCAAGCTTGTACTCTCCCGTGTCTTAAACCATATTTATCGTACATATCCTTAAATTTGTGAATTGTTTTGGCACACACTATTTCATTCGGTAGTGCATTCCATTGATCAATTGCTCTGTTTGGGAAACTGAATTTCCTTACGTCTTTATCACCTCTCTTCTTATGCAGTTTTTTGCAGTGTCCTCTTGCTGATGCTTCTCCATATGTTAAGTAATCATTTATGTCTATTTTCTCCTTTCCTGATATGCACTTATATAGCATTATCATGTCACCTCTTTTCCTTCTCTCCTGTAGTGTTGCTAGATTCAGTTTATTTAGTCTTTCTTCGTAACTTAGGTCTCTTAAGCTTGGTATCCATCTTGTAGCGGCCCTTTGAACTTTTTCAATCTTGTCTATATGCTTTATGAGATGAGGACTCCAGACTACTGATGCATATTCCAGGGTTGGTCTAATGAATGATGTTATTATCCTTCTTAGCATATCTTCATTTATGTATGTCAATGCTATTCTCATATTTGCAAGCAGTGTATACATGTTCCGTACCTTCTCGCTGATGTGGTCAGCCGGAGATAGTCTGTTATTGATAATCACACCTAGGTCTTTCTCTCTTTCTGATGTGTATAGGGTTTTATTTCCTAACTTATAATCCCAATCAGGTCTTTTTCCACTTTTACCAAACTTGATTACATGACACTTGTCCACATTGAATTCCATTTGCCATGTACTACTCCATTCATGAAGTTTATTTAATTCTTCTTGTAGCTCTTTACAAGAGTCTGTGTTAGTAATTCTCCTTTGTATTTTTGCATCATCTGCAAACATATTCAGATAGCTCTCATTTCCAGTGTTATTGTTTATATCATTTATATACACTAAAAACATCATTGGTGCCAGCACTGAACCCTGTGGTACTCCACTAGTCACATCTTTCCATGATGAGTAGTTTCCTCTTAGTACTGTCCTCATTTCTCTTTTTATGAGAAAGTCTTGCATCCAACAAAACAGTTTGCCTTGAATTCCTCCTTGATGGTACAGTTTCCATAAAAGTCTTTGGTGTGGTACTGTGTCAAAAGCTTTCTTGAAATCTAAATAGATACTGTCCACCCATCCTTCCCTTTCCTGTATTGTGTTTGTTACTCTGTCATAGTAGCTCAACAGATTAGTAACACATGATTTTCCTTTTCTGAAACCAAACTGTCTTTCTGTTATCATACTGTGTTATTCTAGATGATTTACCCAAGCTTTTCTAATAAGTTTTTCTAATACCTTGCTTACAACACTGGTCAGTGATACTGGTCGGTAGTTGAGTGGATTTTGTCTATTTCCTTTCTTGAATAAGGGGACAATATTTGCTTTTTTCCAAATATCAGGTAGTTTACCTTGACTCAAGGATTTCTTGAAAATTAAAAATAATGGTTTACTTAACTCCTTTGCACATTCTCGTAATACCCAACATGAAATTTCATCAGGACCACTTGCTTTTCCTCTGACTAATCTACTTATCTCCTCCTGTATTACTTTTTCTGCTATTTGTATATCTGGTAGTATGTGTGGACATGCGTGTTCCACATAGTCCCTCTCAAAATTTTTTTCTTCTGTAAAAACTAATTGGAAATTCTTATTTAGTGCTTCACAAATATCTTTCTCTTGTGTATAAGTGATTCCCTCGTCCGTAATGGATTGTATTATATCTTTTACTTTAGTTTTGCTTCTGATATAGCTGTAAAACAGCTTTGGTTGATCACTACTTTTATTTATTATATCCTCCTCAAACTGTTTTTGGGCTTCCGTCTTATTTAGTGCTTCACAAATATCTTTCTCGTGTATAAGTGATTCCCTCGTCCGTAATGGATTGTATTATATCTTTTACTTTGGTTTTGCTTCTGATATAGCTGTAAAACAGCTTTGGTTGATCACTACTTTTATTTATTATATCCTCCTCAAACTGTTTTTGGGCTTCCCTCCTTATTCTTGTATAGTCGTTTCTTGCCTGTTTGTAATTATTATATGCCCTTTCACTATTGTGTCTTCTGTATCTATTCCACAACAAATCTCTTCTTTCTTTTGATTTTTTACATTCTGTATTGAACCATTTCTGTATTTTCTTATCTGCTTCTTTGTGCTGTGGGATGTACTTCTGGACTCCTATTTCATAAAATTCACAAAATTTTTTTTTATACAGCATTTAAATCTTGTCCTCTAAACTCATTTTCCCAATCAGCTTCTAAGAAATACTTCTTTAGGTCTTGATAATTTCCCTTTTTATAGTTTAGGCTCTTTTTGTAACTGTCATTGCTGTTTACTAGGTCATATGCTATCTTGAAGTTATAATTTAGTATTGCATGATCGCTTTTGCCGAGTGGAGGGTGATATATTAAACTGTCAATATCATTTTCTTGTCTAGTAAATATTAGATCTAGCACTGAAGGTACATCAAGTCCTCTTTTTCTGGTGGATTCCCTCACATGTTGCGTTAGGAAAAACTCTTGTACGAGATCCAGGAGCTTTTGGTCCCAACAGCTTTCATGGCTAATTATATCTAGAGTATTCCAATTTATATTTGTATTGAAATCCCCAGTTTGTATAATTCTTTCCGATTTCTCTTCCATTTTATGTAGCAATGATCTTATACTCTGAACTGTACTCTCTGCCAGGTCCTCATATTCGTCTCTTTCCCATGTGTTTGATCTGGGTGGCATGTACAAATTGGCTACAATTACTGTACCTTCAGATGTGTTGATCTCTACTGCAATCAGTTCTACTTGTGATGGTATATCTAGTTTTATTTCCTTGACTTTTAGATTTTTCTTAGTTAATATTATAATTCCTCCTCCTTTTTTTTAAATTTCTGTCTCTTCTCCATATATTGTATTCCTCCAAGTTTAGTTTGTCATTGGATATCCTTGGTGTTAATTTTGTTTCAGTTAGGCATATTATTTGTGGTTCATTTTCTCTGACATAATCATTCATCTCTAGTAATTTAGATACCATTCCATCCACATTTGAGTACATCAACTTTATCATCTTGTTTATATACTTGTCATGACATTGTTCTACTGCCTTCCTCCTTTTTCTTCCATCCTGTTTGTGTACCACTTTCGTACCTGCAATCCTATTACTTTGTAAAAAAATTTCTTCTTCTCCTCTTCTGATCTTCCCTCATTTTTTGTTTTTGCTTCCTCCCTTTTCTCTTTCAGTAATTCCAGTTCCTCTTGTGTTAGGCATCTTTTTATCCATACATTTTTGAACTCCTCTTTTTCCATAAGATTCTTTGCATTTTTTAGTATCTCTTCCACAGTGTTTACACTCTGGAAAGTCACCTTTAGAGGTCTTGTCTTGCTTTTCTCGTATTTCCCTAACCTTTTTTGTTCCTCTATGTCTTTACTACAGATTTCCTCTGATACTTCTTTCAGTAAGCTCATTACATTTGCCATCTCCTTTTTGTCTCTTGTGATCTTGTTTTTTACTTCTTCCTCTTCTATACCAGTGATTACTGTAGATTTGTTTATCTTTACTGAATCTCTTACTAACTTTGGATTGTTTTGGATTATTCTTTTCACTTCCTTTTTAATGCTTTTTTCCTCCACCCTTGTTTCTAAGTCTTTCTTTACTTTCACCATTTCAGCATACGTGGTTTCTACATCATTTTTGTAGCTTTGCACAGCTTCATTCACCTGTGTTATCTTCTCCTCAATATCACTGCTCTGGCCCATAAGACTGCTTGCTTGCCTAATTGTCTCTGTGTCATTTTTTAACTCTTCCATAACACTCTCGTGATTGACTACTGTACTTCCCATTTCACTCACTTTCTTCCTAAGCGTACTCAATTCCACTGTTAGTTCACTGATGGTTGTCTTTCTTATTGGCCTCCCTTCCTAGTGTTTCTATCTCTTCCTTTTGCAAGTGCATTTGCTTCTTTATTTCATCAATTTCATTTTTGAAAGCCATTTCTAGTTTGTGTACACGTTCAACCAGTCTGTTGTGAGTCTCCACTTCAACCAGTTCTTGGTAGAAATCATCATTTTGCTTTTTACTTTTATCCCTTTTCTTTTCGAAATTTGTTTTACTGAAGTATGTATCCATTTTGCAATACTAAAAGAACAAAGTATGTACTTACAGAGTATGTACACTTTCCCCGTGTTGCTGTAGTCTAAACAAACCCAGCTGACTCAGCGCATTTTTTCCTCGTGGTTCTTTTTTCTGTTTGAACAAGTCTTGTTTAAACTTTTTTTTTTTTTTCCTTTTAATAATGAAAAATCATTTCGTCCAACCTGGTACAGAGCTTGACTCATACAAAGATACTAATTTAGGTAATGCCACTGGCCGTGTTGGTTCGGTACGGAGCGCCGATGTCGGACGTCTGCCTCTGATGACTCCCTGTGTGTGTGTGTATTTACCTATTTGTATTTACCTATTTGTAGTATACAGGAATGGAGCAATGCTCGTGTTGTCCTGTCTCCATATCCACATTTATCAAGTCTACCTTTACACACATGAATGTTTTTCTCATGCACCACCTCTTTGTCTAAGTCGTTCCAAATATTAAGTGTGTGTGTGTGTGTGTGTGTGTGTGTGTGTGTGTCCGTGCGTGTGTGTCCGTGTGTGTGTATTTACCTAATTGTATTTACCTAATTGTGATATACAGGAAATGAGCTACACTCGTGGGGTTCTGTCTCTGTTTCTCAATAAGTCAAATTTAGCTTTAAACTCATATAAGTTTTTAGGCTGGACGATCTCTTTGTCCAGGCTATTCCACAGGTCTATACATCTATAAGGAAAACTATATTTCTTGATATCCTTCAAGCAGCTTGGTTCCTTCAGTTTTGTTCTGTGTCCTCTTGTTGCTCTCTTATCCCATAAAAACAGATCTTCTCGGTCAGTTTTATCTACTCCCACCATGGTCCTGAACGCTGCAATCATGTCTCCCCTCTTTCTCCTTTCCTTTAAGGAAGGCAAATCCAGCTTTTCCAGCCTCTCTCTGTATGACAGATCTGCCAGACTGGGGAGCATCTTGGTTGCTGTTCTTTGTATTCTCTCAATCTTGTTTATATCTTTCTTTTTGTGTGGGGACCACACCACCTCTGCATATTCTAACCTGGGGCGGATCATGGCCACTATCAATTTTTTCATCATCTCCTCATCCATATAATGAAATGCTACTCTTACGTTAGTCAAGAGTTTATACATCTCTCTAACTATCTTGTTAATGTGTATTTCAGGTGACAAACTATCTTGGACCAGCACTCCTAAATCTTTCTCTTCTCTCATTTTTGTGTTTAATTCATTACCCAAGAAATAATTCAGTGATGTCCTCCTGGTACTTTTACCCATTTCCAATATTTTACATTTCTTTACATTAAATTTCAATTCCCACATCTGACTCCAATCATGTATCCTATCCAAATCCTCCTGCAGCATTTTACAATCCTCCTCAACCTCTACCTTCCTCAAGATCTTTACATCATCAGCAAACAGACTTGCATAACTGTTCACTCCATCTACCATATCATTTACGTAAATCAGGAACATTACTGGCGCCAACACCGAGCCTTGAGGGACTCCATCTGTTACTTCTCTCCATCCAGACAGCCAATGTTTTATTACTGTCCTCATTTGTATGTCTCTCAAAAAGTCTCTCATCCATTCCAGGAGTTTCCCCTTCAGTCTTCCTATATATTCTAGTTTCCACATTACCCTCTTATGAGGTACCTTGTCAAAGGCCTTCTCTAAGTCTAAGTACACACAATCCACCCAACCATTTCTCTCCTGTACTGCATCAATTGCTCTTGAGTAAAAGCTCAACAAGTTGGAAACACATGACCTTCCACTTCTGAATCCAAACTGACATTCAGCCAAAATATTCATCTCTTCCAGATATTTTATCCATCTGTCTTTCAGGATTCTCTCACACAATTTTGCAACCATGCTGGTTAGAGACACTGGTCTATAATTCAGGGGTTCTTCCCTATTTCCTCCCTTATAAATTGGTACCACATTTGCCCTCTTCCATTCTTGTGGCACTTTCCCCTCTTCCAGAGAACACACAATTAAACTGTGAATTTTATCTGCCGGTTGTTCTCTGCGTTCCTTCAGTACCCAATTAGAGGTTCCATCAGGTCCTGGGGCTTTCCTTACATCTTGAGTTTCCAGTACTTTATACACCTCCTGTACCTCCAGTTTTATATCTTTTATCACTGGTACATTTCTAATCACTCCCTCCCCTTCCACAAACTCTTTTTCATTAGTGAAAACCGATTGGAAACATTTGTTCATTATTTCAGCTTGCATTGCTGCATCTTTATAGACCTCTCCTTTTACTTTCAGTTTGGTGATTTCTTCTTTTGTTTCAGTTTGCCATTAACAAATCTATGAAACAGTTTGGGTTCATCCTTGCATTTCTCATTTATACCTTTTTCAAAATTCCTTTCTTCTTCTCTACGTATTCTTGTGTATTTATTTCTAATTCTTTTATATTCTTCCTTTGTTCTGTTGTTACCTCTCTTTTTCCAGTTGTTCCATGCCTTATCTCTCTCTTTTTTTGCTATCATACACCTTCTATTAAACCACTCCTTTTTACTGTTTTCTTTCCCTCTTACTCTTGGTAGAAATTTTTCCACTCCCAAATTATAGAGGTCCAGAAAGATATCCCACTTCCTCTGTATCTCTCTTATTTCTCTGAATTTTCTCCAATCTGCATTTTCAAAAAATTTTCTCAATCCTGTAAAATTTGCTTTCCCAAAGTTGTATCTTCCCTGTCTATGAAGTTCGTCTCTTGGCTCAACGTTCCCTATTATCATCTGGAACTCAGTGACCACATGATCACTTTTTCCTATAGGACAGAAATATTTCAATGATTCTGTTACTTCGGGTTCTTTGGTAAACTGTAAATCTGTCCTTGTTGGTGTGTCCTCACCTTGGAAACGTGTCTCTTCTTTGACCCATTGCGTCATCACATTATTCATTATTATGTTTAATAATATAGTGCCCCATGAATCCTTGCCGCCTCCTGAGTCCCATTCCTCCCAGTTCACCTCTTTGCAGTTAAAGTCATCCACCAAAATTATATTGTTGCTTTTCTCAATTATTTTTTGTAAATACTGTAACAAGCCATATCTGACAACATCTCCTGGTATTCGTCATCATTCCATGCTCTCGTCTTAGGGGGAACATACTCTACCGCCATATCTCTCTTGACATTCTCTCCAGTTTCTAATTTCATATATATCACTTCAGCCCTGCCTTCTCCCATTTCCACGGTATCTACATTTATGTTGTTCTTCACTGCTATTATCACCTTTCCTCCTGTTTTTTCTTTTCTGTCTCTTCTCCACAGTTTGCATTTACCATCTCCCAAATGAACATCAATATCTTCTCTTAACTTGGTCTCTACAGAGCACATGACATCAGGTTCATGTTCTCTCAAGAAATCGTTAATTTCAAGCCTTGCCAATAATAAACCATCAACATTAGTATATATCAGCTTCAAATTATTTTTGATGTTTTTTATACCCTCTACTCTCCTTCTCTCCATCAGTACCACTTCCTCAATTTGTGTGTGTGTATGTGTGTGTGTGTGTGTGTGTGTGTGTGTGTATGTATGTATGTGTGTGTGTTCTTACCTAATTATATGTTAACGGGAATGAGTCAAGCTCGTACTGTCCCATGTCTTAACCCATTTTCATCATACATCTTAAACTTATGAATTGTTTTGGCACACACTGTTTCATTCGGTAGTGCATTCCACCGATCATTTGCCCTATTAGGGAAACTGAATTTCTTTACATCTTTATTACCTCTCTTTTTATTCAGTCTTTTGCAGTGTCCTCCCTCTGATGCTTCCCCATAGGTTATATACTCATTTATGTCTATTTTCTTTTTCCCTGAGACAGATTTATGTAGCATTATCATGTCTACTCTTTTCCTTCTCTCCTGTAGTGTTGGCAGGTTCAATTTTTCTAGTCTTTCTTTGTAGCTTAGATCCCTTACGCTTGGTACTCATCTTGTAGTGGCCCTTTGATCTTTTTCAGTCTTATCTATGTGTTTCTTGAGGATTCCAGACTACTGATGAATGATGTTATTATCTTTCTCAGCATGTCTTCATTTATGTATGTGAATGCTATTCTCATGTTAGCAAGGAGTGTATACGTGTTCCATACCCTCTCACTGATGTGGTCAGCCGGAGATAGTATGTTACTGATAATCACTTCTAGGGCCTTCTTTCTTTCTAATATGTGTAGGGTTTTACTTCCTAACTTATAATCTCAATCTGGTCTTTTTCCACTTTCACCAAACTTAATTACATGACGTTTGTCCACATTGAATTCCATTTGCCATTTATTGCTCCATTCACGAAGTATATTTAATTCTTCTTGTAGGTCTCTACAATAGTCTGTGTTAGTAATTCTCCTTTGTATTTTTGCATCATCAGCAAACAGTTTGATATCTTTCATTTCCAATGTTACTACCTGTGTCATTTATATGCACTAAAAACATGATTGGTGCCAGCACTGAGCTCTGTAAAACTCCACTTGTCACTTCCCTCCGTGGTGAGTAATTTCCCCTTAGTACTCTTCTCATTTCCCTTTTTCTGAGAAAATCTTGCATCCAACAGTACAGGTTGCCTTGGATTCCTCCTTGATGGTACAGTTTCCTTAAAAGTCTTTGGTGTGGTACTCTGTCAAATGCCTTCTTGAAATTTAGATAGATACTGACCACCCATTCTTCTTTTTTCTGTAATGTTTCTGCAACTCTATTAAAGTAGCTTAATAGGTTAGTAACACATAATTTTCCCTTTCTAAAACCAAACTGCCTTTTTGTTATCATATTGTGTTCATCTAGATGATTTACCCAAACTTTTATCAGCTTTTCTTATATCTTACTTACAACACTGGTTAGTGATACTGGTCAGTAGTTGAGTGGATTTTGTCTAGTACCTTTCTTGAATAGGGGAACAATGTTTGCTTTCTTCCAAATATCATGTAGTTTACCTTGACCGAAGGATTCCTTGAATATGAAATATATTGGTCTACTTAACTCTTTTGCACATTCATGTAGCACCCAGCATGAGATTTGGTCAGGACTATTTGCTTTTCCTTTGTCTAATTTACTTAACTCCTCCTGTATTTCTTTTCCTGATATTTGTATATCATGTAATATGTGTGGGCATACTTGTTCCATATCATCTCTCTCAAAAAATTTTTCTTCTGTAAAAACTGATTGAAAATTTTTATTTAGTGCTTCACAAATATCTCTCTTTTGTATGTAGATGATCCCCTCATCCGTAATGGACTGTATTTTTTCTTTAACTTTGGTTTTGCTTCAGATGTAGCTGTAAAATAGCTTTGGGTGATCGTTACTTTTTTTTATAATGTC
Source organism: Coenobita brevimanus (assembly GCF_032717465.1). Taxonomy (NCBI): domain Eukaryota; kingdom Metazoa; phylum Arthropoda; class Malacostraca; order Decapoda; family Coenobitidae; genus Coenobita; species Coenobita brevimanus. Next base: position 14,948,015 of record NC_137029.1, on the reverse strand, counting down.
TTCCTTAAATTGTCTTTGGGCTTCTCTCCTTATCCTTGTATAATCGTTTCTTGCCTGTTTATAGTTATTATATGCCCTTTCACTATTGGGTCTTTTGTATCTATTCCACAAGAAGTCTCTTTTTTTTCTTTTTCTTTTTTACATTTTGTATTAAACCATTTCCTTATTTTCTTTTCTTCTTCTTTATGTCGTGGGATATAATTTTGGACTCCTATTTCATAATGTTCGCAGAATTTTATATATATAACATTTAAATCTTGTCCGCTAAGCTCCTTTTCCCAATCTATTACTAAGAAGTACTTCTTTAGGTCATGGTATTTTCCCTTTTTGTAGTTTAGGCTCTTTTTGTAACTCATTACTGTTAATTATGTCATATGCAATCATGAAGTTGTAATTTAATATAGCATGGTCACTTTTTGCTGAATGGGGGTGATACATTATATTGTCAGTATCATATTCTTGCCTAGTAAATATAAGATCTAGTACTGATTGATCATCAAATCCTCTTTCTCTGGTGTTTTCATTTACATGTTGTGTTAGGATATACTGCACAAGTCCAGGAGCTTTTGTTCCCAACAGCTTTCATGGCTTCTTACATCTAGCGTATTCCAATTTATATTTGTATTGAAATCTCCAGTTAATATAATTCTCTCATATTTCTCTTCCATTCTATGTAGTAGTGCACTTAAACTCTTAATTGTACTCTCTGCCAGGTCTTCATATTTTGCTTCTTTCCCAAGTGTTTGTTCTGGGTGGCATGTATAAATTTGCCGCAGTTAAATTCCCTTCAGGTGTATTAATATCTGCTGCAATCAGTTCTACTTGTGAATATAGTTCTATGTCTTTGACTTGTAGATTTTTCTTTGTTAATATTATAATTCCTCCTCTTTTTGAAATTCCAATCTCTTCTCCATATTTTGTATTCCTCTAAGTTTAGGGTATTGTTTGATATCCTTGGGGTTAATTTTGTTTCAGCTATTCAAATAATATGTGGTTCCTTTTCTTTGGTATAATCTTTTATCTCTAATAATTGAGATACCATTCCATCTGCATTTAAGTACATCAACTTAATCATCCTGTTTACATACTTGTCATAGCTTGAGTCTATTACCTTTTTTTTTTATATTCCCTTCTGGTTATGTACCACTTTTGTGTGTGTGTGTGTGTGTGTGTGTGTGTGTGTGTGTGTGTGTGTGTGTGTGTACCTGTTCCCATTATATCTCATGAATGGCTTGAGCTATCAGCATAAAAACTTTAGGCTATCAAGATATGGCCAAATTCTTGGACGAGTTTGAAAATGGGCACTCCGGTTCAAGGTCAAGGTACCAAAATGGCTGCCAAAGGTCAGCTGGTTTTTATCACCCGCTTTTAGCATCATTATATCTCTTGAATGGCTTGAGCTATCAACATGGAACCTTGAGGATATCGAGATATGGCCAAAGTCTTGGGCGAGTTAGAAAATGGGCACTCAGAGTCAAGGTCAAGTTCACCAAAACGGCTGCCAAAGGTCGCCTAGTTTTTATCACCCACCCTTTAGCACCATTATACTGTATCTCATGACCAGCTTGAGCTATCAACGTGAAACCTTCAAGGTATCAAGATATGGCCAATATCTTTGATGAGTTAGAATATGGGCACTCGGAGTCAAGGTCAAAGTCACCAAAATGGCCACCAAAGGTCAACTAGTTTTTATTGCCCGCCTTTAGCACCATTATATCTCATGAATGGCTTGAGCTATCAACATGAAACCGTCAGGGTATCAAGGTATGGCCAAAATCTTGGACTTGGCCAACAGCATATTCTGGCGGGCAATCAGCACTCGGCTCTGAATGCTTTTCTTTCATTTTTGTTAATGCTAGTTTAATACCATTCCTGTTCTTAATTACAGTAGTTACATATCTTTCAGTGTTTTATCTGATGATGAGTATAAGTTGGGGGTAATTTATGTGGGTTAGGGTGGTAAGAAGTGGTAAAAGTGAGAGTTTTGGAAAGTCACCAGACTACATTTTACCATTATACATACAAACATATTCTGAGTAACACATGTTTGAGTACTACGTTCCTTGTCCAGTCCATATTGTCTGCATTACTCGATGACTGACTGTACTGACTTTCCTCTTCCACATTAACTTTTTCCTTCACCCACTAATTCTCATTCATTGGATGACTTACTCTCACTTACTGACTCTCTGTTTAACTACTTTGTCCTTCACGTATTACCCACATTGTTTGACTTACTGCCACGGATTCACTGACAGTTTTTTGGTGAAAAACACAACTCACTTAGTCTGTCACTTGTGGCTACTGACTTAAAGTCAAGCATCTTACACCTTGCCAGGCAGGCCCCTAAATATATCCCCTGGCTTCCCATACTAGCACAGACCAGAATACTGTATTCTAGTAAAGAACTCATCTTTCCTGATGCAGAAGAGACTCTCCACTTTCTCACACAACAGTACACTTAAATTAGCAATATACAATAGCAATAATGACAAGAACTAATTCTTGCCATAAGATAGAACGAACACAAAACAAATGCCATAATCTCCAGAATGTTCCTCACATCATTAGATACAAACACTACTCAAATCCTATGGGCATAGCACTATTTCTGGAACGTTCCTCATGTGTCTAGATATAAAACACTACCCTGATCCTACTGGCATAACAGTATGAAGCAACTTGTATAAAGAAGCACCCCAGACCTATAAGAGTAATACCGATCCTATGTATAGATAAGAGTATTCCCCCTCACCGAGAACCGTGATGTCTGCCAGAAGCTATTGGGTGACTGACTTACTTAGTGTCCCAAAATGACCATATTAAATAAGAATTTGCTTGAATACTCACAAGACTTGGGAAATACTAGAGATCAAGATAGTTGGACAGTAGAATGCAGGGAATAGTATCCCTTCTTTAATTTCTTCAGTGCGATAATGTTGTTTTTTCATTTTCATCAGGCCTCCAAGACATTTTTTTTTACAGCTGAAGGGAGATGTTATGTTGTGCAAGGGTTTTTGAAGGCTATATATAACTTCTCCAGGTTGAAAAGTCTCCTTAACTGATTACATGATTAGTGGTAGAAAACAAGGACTAAAGATTCTTGGCAGCAAGAACTGAAATTTAATAGCATCATATTGAAGAGGTTAAGTAGCAGCCGTGGCTCAGTGGGTTAGAGCGCTCCACTCTGAAGGGTCGGAGGATCGAATCCACCCAAGGGTCATTGGTAGACATCAGGAAGGGCATCCGGTCATAAAATGCTACACGCTCCAATCCAAAAGTCCTCTACCCAGGGGCAATGCCTTAGCCCTTCGGGGATACCAGACGTAAAAAAAAAAAAAAGTAAATTAAAAAAATAAATAAAATAAAAATAATAATAATAATAATAATAATAATGAAGAGGTTAAGCAAGATAACCCTGAAAAATGCATTTATTGAGAACAACAGGAAGAACCTCATTAGGACTGCATTTTTGTGTACTCTAAGCAGTTTCAGTACTGCGCACTAGTTTTATCTGGATGGTAACCGTAGTGTAACTAACTAGATCAGACCTATCCAGAACAGACAAATCCAACCTAATCCAAAATCAGAGACTAGCTTAACCTAACTATACGCTAAATGTGTAAATTAACTTAACCCCTGAGGGTAGGGGGGTTTCAAGAATACTCCCCCAGTATCCCTGCTTGTCGCACGAGGCGACTAAAAGGGTTGGAGGTGGGTTAGTGGCCCACCCCATAAAAAGAACTAACTAAACAAGCAAATAAAGCGCCTCGGACCAGGACGGACCATACGTTGACAACTAAGGAATGGACAAAAGACATTTTGAGGGTGGGGACATGGAATGTGAGAGGAGTGAATGATGAAGTGAAAGAGATTGTTCAGGTGCTTGAGGATGCAAGAGTAGATATATGTGGATTGACTGAAACTAAATGGGAAGGTGAAAGGGTGAGAGAGTGGGAATATGGTTTAGGTATATGTGCTGGAGTTAATGAGAATGAGAGGGCAAGAGAGGGAGTATGTCTGATGATATGCAAGAAGTGGAAGGATAATATAAGAGAATATGGAACAATGGGTGCAAGGATTGTATGGGTGAGGATGAAAGTAGGTATACAAGCGTGAGCGATTGTATGTGCACATGCGCCGACAGAGGACCGAGTGGCAAGAGTGAAAGATGAGTTTTGGGTGAGTGTAGAAGAATGTATGGACAAATCTGAGAGGAGCGAGAGAGTGCTTTTGATTGGACACATGAATGGCAAAGTTGTGAGTGGTTGGTCAGTGGGGTGTGCCAGCTGAAGTAGATGAGAATGGTAGTGCTTTGGTGGACATCTGTGCTGGTAAGGGGTTGGCAATAGCTAACACTTACTTTTGGCATAAAATGATCCACAGGTATACATGGAGAGTAATGAGGAGGATGGATGGTGAACTTGTTGAACGAAAGGCAATGATAGATTATGTGTGTGTGGATGAGCGAATGAGAAGACAAGTGTTGGATGCAAGAGTGTGGAGAGGATGGGGGAATGGAGTCTCAGACCATCACTTTGTGATGGCCAAGGTAAAGCTGCAAAGAAAATGGTTGAAGAGACGAAGGGGAAGACGGGAGGAAACAGCTCCTGTGAGAAGAGTGGAGGAGTTGCAAGATAGTGAGAAAATGGCAGAGTATAAGAGAATAGTGGAAGAAAGATTGGGAAGGTATGAGTTAGAGCAGATGGAAGGGGTGGAAGACGTATGTAAGATATTCACGGAAGAGATAGGCACAGCGTGTGAGGTGGTTTGTGGAGTGAGGAGGAGATGCAAGGGTGTGCAAGGGACAGCATGGTGGAATGATGAGGTGAAATGAGCTGTGGAACAAAAGAAGAAGGCATATAGTGAATGGACAGCGAGTAGCGGTAGGGGAGAAGATGAAAGAGAGAAGAGAGAGGTTTATATGAGGAGGAGAAGGGAGGTGAAGTGACTGGTGAAGGAGAGTAAGAAGAAAGTGGATGATGAATTTGGGAGGAATCTGAGTGTGAAATGGAGGGTGAGTAAGAAATTGTTTTGGAGGGAGGTAAAGAAAGTAAGGCAGTGTGAAAGGGGAAATAATATGGGAGTGAAAGATAGGAATAATAGATTGTTCGTGGAGAAGAGAGAGAAATTGAGGAGATGGAAGGAGCACTTTGAGGATTTGTTGAATGTAGAGAGTGAGAGCAGTGCGAGTATAAGTGGTTGGGGAATGTCTGGGAGAAGAGGAGATGAGTGGAGGGAGGAAGAGATCAGTAGGGCGGAAGTAGTGGAAGCAATGAAGAAGTTCAAGATGGGAAAGGCCCCAGGAATTGATGGAGTGTGTGTTGAAATGCTGAGGTATGGGGGTGAGATTGTTGTGGAGTGGATATGGAAGTTGTGAAGATTGGCTTGGGAAGAGGGAAGGGTTCCAGAGGACTGGAAATCAGGTATAATTGTTCCTTTATACAAAGGAAAAAGGGAGTAAGGATGGAGGTTTGGAGGGTGAAGTGCTTGAAAGGGTACAGCAGGGAAGAAAGGTTGCTGGTTCCTTGAAAGCAGTGATAAGAAACAGGGAAGTGAGCATGGAAGTAAAAAAGTTACTACATGACAGTATTGTGATACCAACTCTAACGTACGGAAGTGAAGCTTGGACGTTGTTGGAAGGACACAAGTCAAGAGTGAGAGCAGTGGAAATGAGTTATTTAAGAGGAGCTTGTGGAGTCACGTGGAGAGACAGGCTGACGAATGAGGATATAAAGGAGCGTTGTGGTGTTGATGTGGATGTGATAGGAAGCGTTGTGAGGAACACACTGAGGTGGTTTGGCCATGTGGAGAGGATGGAGGGTGAAAGACTGACGAAGAGAGTGTATGTGAGTGAGGTGGAGGGTGGAAGAGGGAGGGGGAGACCGAGGATGAGATGGAGGGATGGGGTGGAGAGGTATATGAGAGAGGGGGGTGTGAGTTGGGAGCAGGGTAGTGAAATGGCGGGGGACAGGGCGACTTGGAGGCGATTTGTTTGTGGCCACCCCAAACGGGATTGAGGCGTCTGGCAATAGATAGATAGATAGATAGAAGTATGTGGTAACCATTGGGGTATTTGCCTTCTTAGTGTGATTGGTGAAGAGTATGTACAAAAGAGTTAGGACTATGGTGCAAGTGGATGGTGAGCTGAGTGAGTTCTTTTATCTCAGTGTGGGACTGAAACAGGGTTGTATGATGTCTCCATGGCTGTTTAATATATACATGGATGGGGTTGTAAAGGAGGTGCAAGGTTGGGCAGTGGATGTGGGGGTGGCTCTAATGAATTAGGGTGATATTTGGAAGATTCTGGTGTTGCTGTTTGCTGATGATACAGTATTGTTGAGTGAAGATAAATGGCAGTTGCAAGGTTTGGTGAATGAATTTGGGACAGTGTGTAGGAAGAGGAATCAGAAAGTTAATGTAAACAAGAGTAAAGTTATGGTGTTTGAGAGGAATGATGTCACAGATTGTACAGTGAGGTTGGATGGTGAGGTTGTGGAGAATGTGAGTGCATTCAAGTACTTGGGTAGTATGATGAGTAAGGATGGAATGTTGGGGGATGAAGTACGTGAAAGGGTACAGCAGGGAAGGAAGGTTGTTGGTTCACTGAAAGCAGTGATGAGAAATAGGGAGGTGAGTATGGAAGTTAAGAAGTCACTGCATGATAGTATTGTGATCCCTACCCTGACATATGGAAGCGAGGCTGGACCTTGCAAGAGGGGAACAAGTCAAGAGTGAGAGCAGTGGAAATGAGTTACTTGAGAGGAGCATGTGGAGTGACATGGAGAAACAGGTTGACGAATGAAGAAGTGAAAGAACATTGTGGGATGGATGTGGATGTGGTTGAGAAGATTAGGAGAAATACACTGAGGTGGTTTAGACATGTGGAGAGAATGGAGAATGAAAGACTGACTAAAAGGGTGTATGTAAGTGAGGTGGAGGGAGGGAGAGGGAGGGGTAGACCGAGGATGAAGTGGAGGGATGGAGTTGAGAGGTATATGAGGGAAGGGGGAGTGAGTTGGGGGAGGGTAGTCAAATGGTGGGTGACAGAACGACTTGGAGGCGTTTTGCCTGCGGCCACCCTTTGCGGGATTAGGGCGTCGGGCTATAGATAGATAGATAGAACTTAACCTGACTAACCTAATTTAATTTAAACTTTCCTGGAAAATAAGAAATACCCAAATTTATTTCTTGTAGTAAAGATATTGTTGGGCACACTCATAATTTCATTTCTATCAGTGTATGCTTCACAGGCTGGCTTGGATGATGTAGAAAAAGATAGACTCTGTGATGGCTTGATATGTGTGGTAAGTGGTGTGGGGAATGATGAGATTGTAGTTTTGGGAGGGGAGTTAAATGGTCATATGGGTGAAGTAGCTTAAAAATATGAAGGGGTACATGGGGGATGTGCATATGGCATTAGGAAAGTGGAAGGGGAAAGGATGCTTGAATTTGAGAAGGCAATAAGCATGATTATTTGCAGTACGTATTGCAGAAAAAGAAAGAATTAGTCGATACGTACGAGTCTGGGTGGAACGGTAGCCAAATTGACTATTTCCTGGTCAAGAGGGTTGATAGGAGGTTGGTGAGGGACGTTAGGGGAGAAATGAGTGTGTGTGCACCAGTGATAAATTGCTGAGGTGTGACATGGTATATAAGGAGCAGGTGATAAAGAAGAGGACATATGTGCTTAGGCAGAAAACATGGAGGTTGAAAAACCAAGCAGCGAGGGATGGTTTCTATATTAAGATAAGCAGAGTTGTGGCTGAACAGGGAGCTGTTGACCAAAGCGTAAATGAACAGTCTCCTGCCAGTTGCTGATTCAATGTGTGGATGGACAAGGGGCCCTCCAAGACATAAGGGAATGTGGTGGTGGGATGAGGGTGTACAAGCTGATGACAGGGAGAGCTGGAGCTCCCATTTCATCAGCCTTTCAGACTAACATCTGACCATCCCTTTTGCTTAACTTTTTCAGTGTTTTAGTAACACAGAGAGTAGGCCAGCATGCTCTCCAGTACAAGTTTCTCTAACTGTCAATATCAAAGTACATGCACATTACACACTACACTTCCTATTAAATATTCAACAAAAATGGCATCCTGTCACCAAGCCTCAGAGTCCTGGGGGGGGGCATCAATATCTCCACCATCTGTCCCTCTTCCAGTGACGGCCAAGCGAGATGCCTGGAACCATTGTCTGACTCACTTGTTCTTCAGTTATGCAACATTCGTGGACTTTCCCTTAACTCTCTTGGAGGCTCATCTGTGTGAAGCAGCTGATAGCAAACCCTTCTCTGTATCAACCAACTTTCTTTATAATCATTTCAAAGCCAAAGATGGCTGTTGTATACAGTATATGTATGCAACAACATATCTTGCTCTCATGTTCCTGAACTTGAACCTTCTGAATTCTCTACTGTCTGGCTTCAGCTATCCTGTCATTCTCTGACTAATTGCATCAGTGCTGTTTACTTGTCCCCTAATTCTACTGACTGTGAGAAAGTCTTTGACCATTTTACTTCTAAGATGGAACACATCCTATCAGTCCCTCCTTTCTCTGAAATCATACCCATTCTAGGTGATTTCAATGTTCTCCACCACCTTTTGCTCTCTTCTTCTTATACTGATCCAAATGGTAAACAAGCCTACATCATTTCTATCCTTAACAACCTAGAGCAACTAGTGCAGCACCCCATCCATATCCCTAATCGCCTTGGAAGAAGTTCCAGCATATCTGACTTTTTCCTTACAACTAATCCTTCTGCGTACTCTGTTAATCTTTTCTCTTCGTTGAGCTCCTCTGACCACAACCTTATCACCTTAACCTGTCCTATTGCTGTAGTAAGGACTGTGGATCCTTCCAGGAAGTGGCACTTGTGGCACTTTGGAGCTGCTGATTGGGTGGCCGTCAGTCAATACTTTTTTATTTTCCCTGGAGTAATTATTGCTTCCATGTCTGTGAGCCATCTGAATGTGCTTTGCGTATTTTGGAGGTTATTCTCTCTGGCATGGAAGCATGCATTCCTTTCTCGTATCCTGTGGCTAATGCAGAAATCCATGGTTTAATCACATTTGTTCTAATGCTTTCAACACACCAATGAAAGGGCCTACGGAAGGTATCAGAGCCATCCCACTCCTGAATCCCATCTCTTCCATGTTTCTTCCTTGAATTGTGGTAAGTCTCTTCTTCGCACTGCTAAAAATAATTAAATTCGTTCTAAGTGCCCTCAACTCTAGAACTCGAATTCTTCCCACTCCTTCAGGCACCTTTTCAAAAAACCTTTCTAACAACTTTACCTCATCATCCTTCTCTCCTTTTTTCCACTCTGATGGCACTGAATCTATTTCTTCTACTGATAAAGTAGAACTCTTTGCTCGGACTTTCACCTCCAGTTCTGCCTTAGACAGTTCTGATGCTGTTCCTCCATCACTTCTTCCCTCAGACTTCCTCATGGCTGACATTAAAAGTTCTTCAGGTTGATGTATTTTCTGCCATCACTGGCCTCAATACTAACAAGGCATATGGGCCCGATGGGGTCCCTCCTGTTTTTCTCAAGAACTGTGCATCTGTGCTCACACATTGCGTAGGCAAACTCTTTCTCCTTTGTCTGTCAACTAGTACCATTCCTTGCTGGAAGCTTGCTCTCATTCAGCTTATCCTAAAGAAGGGTGACCATTCCCAGCCCTCAGCCTATTTCGCAGTAGCTTTAACATCCTGTATTTCATAAGTTTTTGAGTCTGCTCTTAACAAAAAAATATTAAAGCCCCTTTCCTACCACAACCTCCTCTCCGATTGTCAGTATGGGTCTGTCAGGGACTCTCCACTGGCGATCACCTCACCTACCTCTGAGACTACTTGTATTCCTCCTTTCGGGACTTTGGCAAAAGCTTTGCTATTGCACTTGGCATCTTGTGGTCTTTTGATTGAGTCTGGCATAAATCTTCAATTTTCAAACTGCCCTCTGACGGTTTCTAACCATCTATCTGTGCCTTCATCTCCGGCTTCCTTTTTGGTTGTTCTATACCTGCTGTTGTAGACAGCCACTGTTCTCATTGAGCTGTTGATAGTGGTGTTCCTCAGGGCTCTGTCGTATCACCAGCTGTCTTCCTCCTATTCATCAATGACCTTCTGAGCTGTACATCTAACTCTATCCACCCATATGCTGATGACTCCGCCCTTCACCTTTCCATTTGTTTCCCTCAGCATCCATCTCAGCAGTTACTTTAACAAACAAGGGATGAGGCTATAACACATAATGTCTGACTTGGTTCATATCTCTGAGTGGGGTAAAAATAATGTTGTTGCACCCAAAACTCAGTTCTTACAGTTCAACCTGACAAAATCTTCTGCAGATATATCTTCTGATTGTTAACAGTATTCAACTCAATCGTGCAACTTCATTAAACATACTTGAGGTTTCATTCTCTCAGGATTTATCTTTGAAAGATCATGTTACCTCTCATAAAATCAGCTTCCAAGAGATTAGTTGTGCTAAGCAGACTCCATGCCTTCTTTACCCCAGCACAGTTGTTGACTTTATACATAGGTTTTATTTGCCCCTGTGTAGATAACAAATCACATCTGTGGGGAGGCTCCTCACATGCAGCTTAAAGGCATTTCATCTCATTAACTCCCCTCCATTTACTGGCTCCCTTCAACCTGTCTCTTCACTGAACTGTTGCATCTATGTCTCTTTTCTAATGCCACTTCAATGGCCTCTACTGTCTGCTTGCATCCCTCTACCACTACGGAGGGCACGTAGCACCCATTGAGCAACAAACACTCATCCCTTTTCTGTCCAACTCTCTAATGTAAGAGTTAACCATTACTCTCCGTTCTTCTTGAATGCAATAGGTCAACTCTGAAACTGTCTCCCTCTGTGTGCATTTGCTACTGCCTATGATCTCCTGCCTTTCAAATGCAGTGTGTCCAGGCATCTTGAAAAGAACAGATCTTGAATTTGGCTCTCTGTTGTCTTGTTTTTGTTTTTTTCTTAGAGGGAACAATTTTTGGGTTCCTGGTCTTTGGCATCTTCTTTCTTGCATTAGAAAAAAAAAGTACCAAGATAAGAAGGCATTCCCAGGAATGGAAAAGGGGTGGTAGCAGAGAGTAGTACTTGGCTGCTAAGTGTAGGTTTAGAGAGGTGGTGCAATATACTGTATAGGGAAATATGTAAGTCTTAGAGACTTTTACTGGATAACCTAAATAGCACTGAACAGAAGAATATGGTATTTAAGATGGAAATCAGATGAGGAGAGAAAACAGGGATACTGTATTCCAGGTGAGCAGTGTGTGAAGATTGATGAGGGAAAGGCAGTAGTGTACGATGGGGATATTAAAATTGTGTGGAGAGAGCATTATGTTCATTTGTTGGTTGGGGAGTTTGACTGGAACAGGGAAGGACTGTCAGCAGATCCAGTGTTTGGCCCTTAGCTTTTGAATGCTGCTGCAGTTGTGAGCAGGGCAATAGAGAGGATGCATTTAGAGAAGGTAGCAGGTGTCTGGGTTGTCTGTTGAAATACTAAAGGCCTATGTATATATAGGAAGGGGGTAAGTTACTGATTTGATGATTATGATAATACATGAGTGAGTTGTCTCAGATGACAAGTTGAAGAATGTGATGATGAATGTGTACATGGGGAAAGGGAGATGTCCTGGAGGGAGACAATTATAAAGGCATAAAGTTTAGAATCAGATAATGAAGGTAATGGAGGGAGTCCAAGAAATATGATTAGGGAAAGAGTGAATATTAATGATATGCAGTTTGGAATTATGCTAGGCAAAGGGACCATTGATGCCATATTCATTGTATGCAAGCTTCAGGAAAAATATGTAAGAAAGAAAAAGGATCTGTACTTTGTTACCTGTCCCTGTCCGAGTGGGGCTCAGGGACAAGTATTGTTTTCACTTGGTTTGTTTGTATTGTTTTCACTCAGTTTGTCTGTTTGTCTGTCTATTTGTCTGTTAACAACTTTATGAGAAAAGTACTGGTGCGATTTAGACTAAAATTACAGGGATGATAGGCTATGACCTTCTGATCACCTGATTAAATTTGGGGCCAAATTGGCCCAAGGCCCAGGCTGTAGGCCCCCCAAAATTAAAACAAGACAGAAATAATTTTTCATCATAACTCCTTTCAAATTTGTCATATGGATATGAAACTAAAATCTAAATGTGCATCTTTCAAATCTGCATCCTGTAACATGCCTTATTACATCAGGGGGGTCACCCCCCAGTTAGTGGTAGGGGGGTCAGTGTCAGGTGGGTCGGGCCTAAAATTTCAAATGGGCATAAAATTGTCAATTTTCACCCAATTTACCCACAAATTTGATGTGCAACATTATTGACTAGATTTCCTGTTGTTTTTATAGGTAAGCACTTAAGTGACTGCCGGACACAGGTTTGCTGTGCCCAGCACCATTTCTTGTTTTTGTTGATTTGGAGATGGTGTTTGACAAAGTCCCTTGGGAGGTGGTGAATTGGGCCATGAGAAAATTTGGGATGGAATAGTGGCTGGTTTGAGTGGTAATGGATTTGTATGTGAATGGTCAGTGGGGATGCCCATCATACGCACACTCTGTGTAGTGATACTCTATTTCAGGGTAACTCTACATTGAGTGTCAAGCCAAATGATTTCTTGTAAACCAGGAAATCATTTAGTATGCTGGGTGGTAACTTATATAACCAACCAACATGTGTTCCCCACATGTCAGCAAGTGGGTTGGCAGAAGGTTAGTGGCCCTCCCTGGAAAATGTCCGAGAATGCAAACAAAATGCCTTGGACCAGGTCAGACCAACAGGTGACGACAAAGGACTGGAGAAGAGACATGGTACGGATTGCAATGTGGAATGTATGGGGTGCGAATGACGAGATGAAAGAGAGAGATTGCCTAGGTGCTTGAGGGTGCAAAAGTGGACATATGTGGATTGAATGAGAGTGTGGGAGAGTGGGAGTATGGATGGGGTATATGCATGGGAGTAGGTGAGAATGAGAAGGCTAAAGAGGGTGCATTTATTGTTGTGTGCAAAAGATAGAAGGAGAACATAAGAGAGTATGAAATACTGTAGTTGGTTCAAGGATTGTGTGGGTAAGGTTGAAAGTAGGAATATGGTACAAATGTGGGCAATTGTGTGTGTGTATGTGCCACCACAAGATCATGCAAGCAGAGTGAAAGAAGAGTTCTGGGCAAATGTGGAAGCATGCATGGAAAAGCTTGAGAGGAATGAGAGAGTTTTTAATTGGAGATATGAAGCAGGGAATGATAAGGTGGATGGGGAAGTTGATGAGTGGGGTGTTCTTTCAGAAGTCAATGAGAATGGCAGTGCTATAGTGGACATATGTGTGGGGAGGGAGTTGATTATAGTCAATACCCTCTGTAGGCACAAAATCATCCACAAGTATACATGGCGAGTGATGCGAAGGATGGGTGGTGAATTGAATGAATAGAAGGCAATGATTGATTATGTATGTGTGGATGAGACACTGAGAAGTTATGTAATGGATGCAAAAGCTTACAGAGGTTGGGTGAGTGGACTTTCTGACCACCATTGGTGGTAGTGAAGGTCAAGGCACAATTGCAATGGATGAACAGAAGGAAGAAAAGACAGGAGGAAGTAGTCCATACAAGAAGGGGAGAAGGGTTGCAAGAGGATGGAAAAAAGACGGAATCTAAGAGTGAAATAGAAGAGCGGTTGGGTAATTATGATTAGGAGCAGATGGGGAGGTGGAAGGTGTGTGCAAGATATTCACAGAAGAAATATGTGCAGCATGTGAGATGGTGTGTGATGTGAAGAGAAGACGAAAGGGGGTGCAAGGAACAGCATGGTGGGATGAAGAGGTGAGACAGGGTGTGGCACAAAAAAAGAAAGCATACAGTGAGTGGATGAGAAACAGGGAGGTGGAGGAAGCTGAGACACAGAAGATAGAAAGAGTTATATGTAGAGAGGAACAGAGAGCAGCATGGTGGAATGAAGAGGTGAGACAAGCTGTGGCGAAAAAGAAGAAAGCATATAGTGAGTGGATGGGAAGAAGAGGCATGGAGGAAGTTGAGAAACAGGAGAGAGTGTTATATGTAGAGAGGAAGAGAGAGGTGAAAAGATTACTTGGAGAGAGTAAGAAGAGAGTGGATGAGGAATTTGGAGGAAATTTTAGTGTAAAGTGGAGGGAATGTAAGAAAATGTTCTGGAAGAAGGTAGAGAGAGTTAAACAGGGTGATAAAGAAGCTAGTAGAGGAGTGAAAGATAAAAATGGTAGCTTGATAGTGGAGAAGGGAGAAAAAGTGAGAAGATGGAGTTGACACTGTAAGGAAGTATTTAACATAGAGAGTGAACGAATGCAAATATAAGTGGCTGGGGAATGGTTGGGAGAAAGAGGGAGGTGAGAAGGTAGGAAGAGATCAATAGGATGTAAGTAGTGGAAGCAATGAAGAAAGCAAAAGTGGAGAAAGACCCAGGAATTGATGTAGTGTGTGGTGAAATGCTGGGGCATGGGGGAGAAATAGAAGTAGCATGGGTATGGAAGATGTGTAGGTTTGCCTGGGAAGAAGGTAGAGTCCCAGAGGATTGGAGGTCTGGTAAGTGTATAATTATTCCCCTCTACATAGGAAAAGGGAAAAAGAATTTTATGGTAATCATAGAGGCATTTGTCTTCTTAGTGTAACAGGAAAAGTACATGGTAGGATACTTATTGACAGAGTTAGTGAAATAACAGAGAAATTAGTTGAAGAAAAACAGGGAGGTTTTAGGAAGGGAAGTGGTTGTGTAAATCAGATATTCATTCTTAGGTCTTTAGTGTAAAAGTCACTAGAGAAGAGAAAGAAGTTGTATGTTTTCATGGCCTTCGAGAAAGCTTAATGCATAGTAAATAGACAAGGAATGTGGAAAATATTAAGAATATATGGAGTAACTGGGAAGCTGTTCAATGCCATGAAGAGTATGTATGTGGGTGCTAAGGCTGTAGTGCATGTGGATGGTGAACTGGGTGAATTTTTCTGTCTGGATGTTGGATTGAAATGTGGATGTGTCATGTCTCCATGGTTGTTCAGTCTGTATGTGGATGGGGTTATAAAAAAGATACATACAGGGTAGGGGAGTGGATGGTGGAGTGGCCCTAAATAGAGATGGGAACATTTGGAAACTTCCTGTATTGTTTTTTTTTTTTTTTTTTATATGTCCGACTCTGGGCATAGGCTTCACAGCCTGCTATCAAGGCCCAGCAGTCCTCCTACCATACACCTCTACATGTCACCACTTCGGCGCTAACACCCACCGTCCATACTGAATACATGCTAGGGCTGTCTCATACAGGACTGGTGTATTGGTATTAGCGGGGGTATTTTTACGACATGTCGGCGGGTCTTCTGGTAGATCAGTAAAGCCTGTTTTAATGAAATTCAATCCTTAAACTGTTCCCTGCCCCAGCCGGGATTCGAACTTGGGTCCGTTAGGACTGCAGGCCACCTCTCTACCGATTGAGCCACCGCCTCCCCCAATTGCAGATGATGCTATGAAGACGAAGGGGAATGTTAAAGCTTGGTGAATGAATTTGAGACTTCATTGCTAAAAACAGTGACTGATGGGAACAGTCAACAAAGTCTTGACATTGCATCACAGCTCAACAGCATATAACTCAAACCTCGCGGGCAATAGGGACTGGACAAGGACCGTGGTGCTCAAATCCGCGTCACTCAGACAATAATGTTTACGTGTATAATGGTACAATGTGCTCTGACAATTTTCCATAACTCTCACTTTTACCCCTTCGTACAACCTAACCCCACGTAAATTACCCCCACTTGCACCCACCATCAGGTAAAACAATGAAAGAGATATAACTATTGTAATTAAAAACATCAATGGTATTAAAAATAGCATTAACAAAAACAGAAGTTGGGCTGGGTACCCTTTTGTTGATACATAGCTCCACGGTATTTTCCTCCCGCCCCTCACCCCCAATGTTGTTGTCAAAGTTTTGCCTTCTCTTGTATCATGTGGCCTTTAGGAGAGACCTTAGGCTGTATGGTTAGACGAAAATTTATGGGCTTGACAGTTTTAGGGGACGAAATAGATGCTAACCAGAAAAAATTACATTCATCCTTGTGTTCTTGTGAGTTAACGTTCCGTTTCACATTCTTCGTTTGATATCGCGCTTCCCTATACATTTTGGACAGACTAAGCATATGGCTAAACTGCTCAGTCAGTCCAAACTGTGTTGGGAAAGCGATACCGAACGAAGAATATGAAACGGAATGCTAACTCACGAGAACACATGGATGAAAGAGTACTTTTTTTGGTTTGCAAACATTCTCATTTCATTTCGTCCCCTAAAACTGCCCGACTTATAAATTTTAGTCAAACCATATGGCCTGTTGTCTCTCCCGAAGGTCACATGATATGAGAAAACGAAACAACATTATCGGTGGAGGGGGGGGGGAAGAGTGCCGGGAAGCTATGTATCAACACAAGGGTACCCAGCCCGAATTTTTTGTTAATGCTATTTCTAATACCACTGATGCTCTTAATTACAATAATTATATCTCTTTCACTGTTTTACCTGATGGTATGTATGGTATAAGTGGGGGTAATTTAAGTGGGATAAGGTGGTAAGGAGGAGTAAAAATGAGAATTTCTCTGACGCTTCACATAACGCCCTATAGGCCTAAGCTTCTCAGTCAGCTTCAGGACAAATATAAACTTTCACAGCTACAAGGTTCATATCACTTCCTACTCACGATCTTTATCTTCTGGTCTTTCCAAATCGTTATTGTAATGCTAGGTGTTTTAGGGTCGGCTTCCCGTCCCTCTAACGCCTAGTGTGTAGCTGGGTTCTCTTTCTAGACCAGAGCTTGGACAAATAGGAGAGAGGCAGGACACAAAAACTCAAGGCAACAACCTTACACGTGTATTACTAAATTCTACAGAGGTACGGGTAGATGTCACGAATACAGATACACTGGACAATTATAATTCATAGGCCTAGATATGTGTTACTAGTATCGCGCAGGATACTACTCAGGTCAAGGTCGGGTAGGGTGAATAGCACTTAGGGCAGAGGTTTATATATGACTACTGTAGGAAGTCCAGGTTAGATGTTTGTGGAGTTTGTGGCACTGTTTCACTGTTGGTGACTATTACTTTAACACTGGGGTCTGTGTATGATCTTAGTGTAATGCGGCGTTACTAGATGGTAGCATATTCACTGTAATAGACCCGTATTTCACTATTTGGCCGTGTTCACAGTTTCACTGTTATTTTTATTTACTCCACCACTTTTATATTGTCAGGACTCCATATTATAGATACAATTCATTATAGAAAACATGATAGATAGATGGATAGATAGATAGACACGAACAGTGCCTTGTGACCATACACACACATAAACACATACTCACACACAGGCTTCTAGAACATTTCAACAACAGTGTAACACACGTGACACGACCCCTGCTACACCAGAATTTAGGGAGCATAGCTCAGAAGGAGACAGGCCATAGAGACGGAAGGTAGTAGGGAGAAGGAGCCTAGCAACATGGGCGAGAGGATGGAAGAGAGAGAGAGAGCGAGACAAGGAGGTAGCTCGCGGGACTTTACTTATACTTCATTCATGTGTGAGAGACTTTGTTAATATTTCCAAGACTAATAAAAATAGTCCCATAATCATCTTTACCTCTCCTGTCATTGCATGACAAATGGGAATTAAAATTATCTACGTACAAAACTACTCACGTATAACAACCGCTCGTCCACGAGTCTAATATATGTATAACTGATCTACAAAACACACTACAAGAAGCTACAAAGTTATTGTGAGATATGGTGGCAGCGAACGTATGAACCTTGTCTACGAATCTACAGTGAATTTCAACAAAAGCAGGCGAGACTCTAACCAAGATTAGCTTTGTTCTACAGTGAATTCCTACAAAATACAAGCTACAAGCTTATGAGTCTACGAATCTACAAGCCTATGAACCTACAAGCCTACGAGTCTACAAGCCTACGAGCCTACAAGCCTACGAGCCTACAAGCCTACGAGCCTACGAGCCTGCGCGTCTACGAGCCTACGAGCCTACGAGTCTACAAGCCTACGAGTCTACGCGTGTACAATTGATTCTGCAATATCAAGATTGAAAACAAACAATACCTCTTACAACCAGCAACTCACTACCAGCTCCTGACAGTATTCTCTCCAACCCCCCCTCTGTCTCCCCGATCATCACTCTGATTTAGAAGTGGTCACACGACACCTTGCCAGTAGTTTAACTAAATATTGATACAAACAATCTTCCAATTTCTACGACGAACCAATGAACTACAACAATCTACGATCAACTACAAGTAACAACTCTACGAGTTGTCTGTATAATCTTCTACACGCACCTACAAGTAGCAGCAGTCTTCATCCCACAACGAGTAAATCATAAGAAAAAAGGACCGAGAATACATCGAGAAAGAAAAACAAAACAAAAAACGAAGAGCGAGACACGACTCACAACTCACAACCATCTGACCTCACCCTCCTTTCTCTCCTACCGTCCACCAACCTCCACTGCTGACGCAGGAGTGTGAGGTCAAGACGACGAAGCAAATACCAAGTCCATATTCACAACTCATCTTACTCACTTATCTTCACTGAAATTACTCATCGCTACTCATTTACTCACCACAGCTACCAGTGTGGGAAGTCGACGTCACCATATGTGTTTGCTGACATGACGCCACGCCTATCAACGTGTGCCTGACACCCTACAACACGTCAATCAACCTGTGAAGGACAACGCTGTCACCACGTGCAACCCCACTCACACCTTTCCCACCACGGTAAAAATTAGTGAGTTACATAGTTACTTCAT
Organism: Coenobita brevimanus; assembly: GCF_032717465.1. Classification (NCBI taxonomy): domain Eukaryota; kingdom Metazoa; phylum Arthropoda; class Malacostraca; order Decapoda; family Coenobitidae; genus Coenobita; species Coenobita brevimanus. Next base: position 14,929,164 of record NC_137029.1, on the reverse strand, counting down.
TTATACGATACACAGTGATAGACAACACATTTTGCACAAACATATAAAACCTGCTGTATAATTACAACTTAAATACATATACCTACTTCAATTATCTTCATAATTCAGTCACTAAAAACTTGCATCAACAATAAATATTCTTCATTGTATATATTCATTCATTTATTATAGCATTTATTTACTACCAATGAGTGTTACCATTTATACCCACATAAAATACATATTTCATACATACAGCTATACATTATTACATCTACAAAGTAATAAAGAATATATACCATCACAGTTACTCAGTGAGCGATTAAAAGAACTGTATTAAACATTTATTAATTAAAGTTACCTAGTGGAAACAGAGAAATTAAGTTACAAGAAAAACCAGGAAAAGAAAAAAGAAAAAAAGGGCCAACACAAACGACGTTAGCAAGAATGAACATCTTCAACACAATCGTGAAGACAAAGATTTCCACACAGTGCTGACACATATATTGCCCATGATAGGTACATGTGAACAAGAAGTCAGTGTATATAGTTAATACTGTATATAGTGTATATATATTTTTTATACAAAATAACAAAATATGGGGCTATATAATATCATTTTCAGTAATATCTGTGCAATATAAACTAAACCTTAAAAAAGTGTCCCAAGGGAATTAACCAGCAATTATGCAACCTCGGACAACACCAAAAAAGTGTAGACGAACAAAGTAAAACAAACTGTATAAAATCAGTACATACAAAAAAAAAAAAAAAGAAAGAAAAGAAAAGAAAAGAAATACAGTAAGATCACATAACAAACAAATGAAAGTAGATGTAAATGTTACTACAATGCCAAAATACCACATAAACTACAAACAAAAAAGCAAATTGTTGTCTCCACAAGCTAGTGGCATGGCACATCATCACTATCATCGACTGCAGCATGACCGGATTCGATGTCAGGACTTCAATTATTACAATTATGTAACTACAAACAATATGTAACAATTGTGTAATGACAAACTATTGCATTATGTTACACTTGCTACAATTATGTAACTACAAACAATATGTAACAATTATGTAATGACAGACGATTGCATTATGTTACACTTGCTACAATTATGTAACGACAAACGATTGCATTATGTTACACTTGCTACAAATATGTAACTACAAACGATATGTAACAATTATGTAACGACAAAGATTGCATTATGTTACACTTGCTACAATTATGTAACTACTAACAATATGTAACAATTATGTAATGACAAACGATTGCATTGTGTTACACTTGCTACAATTATGTAACTACAAACAATATGTAACAATTATGTAACAGTTGCATTAACAAGATGTAACTTTTATGTAACTTTAACTACAGTTATAAGGCCAACACAATTATGTAACAGTTGCATTAACAAAATGTAACTACAATTATAAGGCCAACACAATTATGCATTACTCCAATATTATGTAACAAGTCATACAATTTTACCACAATTCTGTACTACCAGAATCATCATACAAGTTAGGTGAAATAGGGACAACTCCAATTATATGTATAAATATTATAATCAATATTATGTACTAATAGATTAGCATATGTCATTGATGATTGCTATCGGAGGACCTCCTGCTACATGACCGAGTGATGTCAGGACTCCATATTATAAATACAATTCATTATAGAAAACATGATAGATAGATAGATAGACAGAGCACCAGGCAAGCCTGGGTACAGGATATGAGCTTGCACCCTTAAGTGAAGGAATGTTGACAATACACCGGAAGCAGCAAGTCAGGGGATGAGATAGGTAGTGTGAAATAGGCACACAAACAATGCCTAGTGACCATACACACACATACACACATACTCACACACAGGCTTCTAGAACATTTCAACAACAGTGTAACACATGTGACACGACCCCTGCTACTCCAGAATTTAGGAAGCATAGCTCAGAAGGAGACAGGCCATAGAGATTGAAGGTAGTAGGGAGAAGGAGCCTAGCAACATTGGCGAGAGGGTGGAAGAGAGAGAGAGAGAGAGAGAGTGAGAGAGAGAGAGAGAGAGAGAGAGAGAGAGAGAGCGAGCGAGACAAAGAGGTAGCTCGCGGGAATCTACTTATACAGTAATCACTCTAATATCCAGACGCCCAGTAACCCGAACATCCCCACTACCCGGACATAATCGTCCTGGGATCCAACATTCCCAAAATGGTCCGAAACCCCCCCCCCCTCCAAAAAAAAAACGATTTTTTTTTCCCTTCCGTTATTTGAACTTACCGTGTGCGCCGCGGGAGAGCATTGTTTTGGCGCGTCATTCCTCCGACGTCCGATAGAGCGCCGCTACATCCTCCCCACTTCCCGCCTGTCTCTCACCGTGAGTGCACGCTCGTTGTAATGGCTGCCCACGTGATCGCTTTTGTGGTGGTGCCCAACCTGCTGCAGGGCCTCCTGCTGCTCTCGGGCCTCCTCTTAGTGTGTGTGATGATGGCCCCGCCACCTGAGAAAAGGAAGAGAGTGGTGTTGACTCTGGAAAAGAAGAGGGAGATATTGGAGAAAGTGGATGCGGGTTGGTCTTCTTCCCGCATTCTTCGCGAGTACAACCTGGCCCTGTCTACTTTGTTCGATATCAAGAGGTCTTGAGACAAACTCATGCAGTACTTGGCTGACTTCTCGTCGAGAAGCAAACGCAACGTGGAAAGGAAGGTTATGTTTACCCCGAAGTTTGCAGAAATCGACCGATCCACGTTGATCTGGTATCGACAGCAACGTGCTGCTGGTGTGATGGTACGTGGAACGGAGCTGAAGGCTGCTGCTGAGAAGTTCACCAGGCTTCACGACGCCCTAGACTTCAAGGCATCCGAGGGCTGGCTCTTCACGTTCAAGTTGCGACATGGCCTTACCAAGCATAAAGCACGTGGCGAAGCATTGGACGCTAACGAGGATGGAGTTGACGAGTTTCGGCACAAGGTGAAAGGCTTGATCGACAGGGAGGGCCTAACTCTCGGTCAAGTCTACAATGCTGACGAAACAGGCCTATTCTATCGCTCGCTGCCAACGAACACTCTAGTCGAGGAGACGGAGAAGCGTGTACCTGGCCGCAAGCTTTCCAAGGAACGGATATCTGCTTTGTGTTGTGCCAGTGCTAATGGCATGCACCGGCTTAAGCCCGTTGTTGTTGGCCTCGCAAAACAGCCTCGGTGCCTTCGTGGGGTGATGGATGTCCTTCCTGTCGTCTGGTACCATTCTTTGAAGGCATGATTCACAGCTGTGATCTTCAAAGACTGATTTCACCATCACTTTGTCAAGGAGGTCATCCATTACCAGACGAAGACACTGGGAATCCCGCGCGACCAGGTAAAGGCTCTCCTTCTACTCGACAATGCACCTGCCCACCCGTGCGACGAGGACTTGGTTGCTGAAAATGGCCGTATTAGGTGCATGTTTCTGCCACCTAATACGACTGCTGTCATTCAACCAATGGACCAAGGAGTGATCGTGGCAACAAAGCGCCTATACCGTCGGAAGTTCCTGGACGAGGTGATGGTTGTTCTCGAGGATGAGGACGAGCGCAGGGAGGGACGGGACACACGAGGCAAGCGGACTTTGGAAAACCTTCGCCGCTACAACATTAAGTCTGCGCTGTACAACTGGGCTAGTGCATGGAAGGAAGTCCCTGTGAAAACTCTGGAAAATGGTTGGTCTAGTCTGCTTCTCGGAACGGATGTGGAGTACGATTTTCTAGGGTTTGACGTGGATGACTTCCATGCACGGCTACGTACGCACGGTGATGATGTAGATGTGGACGATGTTAGTGAGTGGTTGGATGACGACGAGGGCGATCCTGGGTATCAGACGTTGTCTGATATCGAGATCGCGTCTTCGGTTGCAGGTGTCAGTACTGAACTTGAAGATTCCGACGCTGAAGGCGACGATGATGCGGACTCCTCTCAGAAGGACACTACTCCAGCCATCCCCAAGCTGAGCGCACTCCAGGAACATCTAGAGTTCGTCCTAGACTGCCTGGAACACCCGGACTGCAACAGGGAGATAGGGCCCTTGGGACTTGTGGAGGAAGTGCGTGCTTTCAGGCAGCGCATCATCAATCGTCAGAATCGTCGGTCATTGCGACAATCAACCATTGACAGTTTTTTCAGGCCTGTGACCCCCGCTGTGCCCAGCCCTGGCTCCACTCCGTTGCCTCCCTAAGACAGGCCCTCATGCTCCGAGCCACAGCCCAGCACATCAGCCACGGTGGAGTCACCGCTCGACGTGAGTTTGCGGCTGTCTTCAGAGTCCTCTGCAGTGGGTACGCCATCACCATGACCCAGCGATGCACCCCTAGGTCGCCTGCCAGTGATACTCTCGGACTCTGATAGTGAATAAACGGCAAGAACTTCTCCACTAGACCACACGGGAATTTTGAGTGTTGTGCAGTGAAAAAAACAGTGTGTTGTGTTAAGGATTTAAAGTTGTGAGAGAAAAGACTAGAAAAAAAATGTAACGTAAATAGACTTGTTTGTTTTGCCTTTGGAAAATTTAAAAAAAATGGGAAAAGTTAAAGTGCAACACTAAGTTACAATGGAGCATTATTTTGACAAAAGTGAACACTGTGAAGAGAACAGACTTCTGTGTGTTATTGACTAAGTTCAGTGCAAGACTTCAGGAACAGTGTACTGCAAGTGCTTCAGGAAATCGTTCTTACTGTCAGAGTCCGAGAGGAGGCGGTTATTCATCGAGGTGGCCAGGGACTTGCTGTAAGTAGCCAGAATGTTTCATACTGTACTTTTTTCCCTACTATACTTACCTCATTTCACTCTTTAATGTCCTTTATTGGTGTGAATAGGGTGTTAGTAGGTATGCATGTGCAGAAGGAATGTGTTTTTCTGAGTTAGGCTAGGTTAGGGTCCATAAGTACCAGAATGTTTATTAATGTATGAACTTACTTCTAAACCCTCATTTTATGTTTCTTTTGCATTTATTTCAGGCATTTATGTGCCTTATTGGTGTGATTTGGGTCTTAAATAGGTGCTATGCATGTCCAGAGGGAGTTGTATAGGTGTTTCTCTGAGTTAGGGTCCATAAGTACAAATCCATAAGCTGGGGCCTAATATCCGGACAAAACCAATAACCGGACCTACCTATGGCTCTATTACGTCGGATATTGGAGTGATTACTGTACTTCACTTGTGTGTGAGAGACTTTGTTAATATTTCCAAGACAAATAAAAATAGTCCCATACTCATCTTTACCTCTCCTGTCATTGCATGACAAATGGGAATTAAGATTATCTACGTACAAAACTACTCACGTATAACAACCGCTCATCCATGAGTCTGATATATGTATAACTGATCTACAAAACACACTACAAGAAGCTACAAAGTTATTGTTCACAGTTTCACTGTTATTTTTATTTACTCCACCACTTTTATATTGTCGCTGGTGTTTCTCGTACTGACTTCCTTTTTATGTTCTGCCTTCATGTCACTAAGTCACGGACACTGTGCTTTCATGGTCACTCCTTTTGGGTCTGGGCGTGGTGGCGGTTAGGTACAAGGGCGGCGGAAGTGGCCCAGTCTCCCTACTGATGGGGCTGAGTTCCGCCGGGGGCCTCTGTGTTCAGGGTTCATGGGATCACACGTAGGGGCATCCTCTCTCGTCCGGGGCTGCGGGTGGCGAAGGGCCCCAAGCTTTTGGGGCTTGGGGCGGGAGTGCGGCCTTCGGGGCTGGGGCTGAATAACTGCATGAACTTCTCGCTCAGGCACCTGATGGAAGACGAAGATCTCTGGCATCTGGGTGTAGGGAGGTCCCACCCGGGGGTCCTGGAGGCAGTCTGGAGGTCCCGAGAGCTGCGGTCCCCGGCTTTCGGAGACATCGTCAGGAGGGAGCTGCGGCATCGGCCTACGTTGGGGTCCATCAGGTGGGTCCTCTCTGAGTCCATTGCAGGAAGAAGAGCCTGGTGGAAGTCACGGGGCCTCTCCAGTACTCCCCCAGACTGGGGGCTCCCTCTGGGTCGTAGGTCGATGAGCAAGAGTCAGCACCTGATGGAGGAGTGGCTACCAGCTGTCTCCTGCTGTAGGGCCCGGCTACTGGCTGTGGCCTTCTGGGGGCGCGGCTGCAAGCCGTCGCTAAGGCCTGGCTACTGGCCGTGGTCTGGGGAGAGGAGCGGCTACAGGCCGACTCAGGGGCACCTTCAGAGCGGCTACAGGCGGTCTCCTGACGAAGGCGGGAGTGGCTACAGGCTGTCTCCTGATTCTCTCTGGAGAGGCTACTGGCCATTTCCTGCAGGAAGGTTGAGCGGCTACTGGCCGTCTCTCCAGGGGCACCTTCAGAGCGGCTACAGGCCATCTCCTGTTTGCCTCCAGAGCAGCTGCAGGCCATCTCCTGTAGGAGGGTCAAGTGGCTACAGGCCGTCTCATTGGGGGCATCTTCAGAGCGGCTACAGACCGTCTCCTGATGAAGGCGGAAGTGGCTACAGGCAGTCTCTTGATTCCTTTGGGAGCGGCTACAGGCTGTCTCCTGCAGGAGTGTTGAGCGGCTACAGGCCGTCTCGTTAGGGACACCTTCGGAGCGGCTACAGGCAGTCTCCTGTTTTCCTCCAGAACGGCTGCAGGCCATCTCCTGTAGGAGGGTTGAGCGGCTACTGACTGTCTCAGGGGTGCTGACTGAAGCTGGAGTAACAGCTCCACCCTGATGTTGGTTGGGGACAGCTCACCCGGAAGATAGTCTTGTATTCCTGCTGTGGTGGTGGCGGGCGAGCTCCGGGTCATAGGGGCGCGCTGCCTGGGCGGACTTATGTCGTTGTCGCCCTGAGTCCTAGCGCACTGTCGGTGCTTCTCTTTGGGCTCCTTCTGGGGGTGTTAGGTCGCCCTCTGTGGCACTATACTGCATTTTAGTTATGATGGTGCTTTCATTGACACCATACTTTTTTGCCATTTCAGTAAACGTACGCTTTACTTAAAGCCGTAGAAGGATTTTACCAGTTCAATTCATATACCTCCAGTTTGTTTTTGGTGTTTTTCTGACTATTTTCAGGGTGATAAATTACCACTTCCTACTGAAAAACTTCCCACTTTTTATCATCACGTTTCTTAAGCCGTATTCATGATTGTCTTGATATACTCAAAGGTGGTTTTCGTCTCCCAATTTCCCAACTGGATGCCAGGTTAGATTAGGTTAAATTATTAGGTATAGTTAAGCTAGGTTAGGTCAAGTGTAGTTAAACACTTAAGACAGGCCCTTTCGCCGTAACCCTGACGAGTCGAACGAGTTGATGCAGTGGAACACAGCTAAAAACAAGGGGGAAAAAGATTTAGAATGAAATGTTTATTTACCACCCAGAAGTAATCCGAAAAATATAAGACTGTCAGGAAGAAGAGCGAAGTATGTGGAACTGAATGCTAACTTATGAGAGAACATAGATGGAAATTTTTTTTGTTCTGATTAGCAAACATTTGCTTTCAGTTTCATCCCCTAAAACTGCAGAACCCATATGACTGTGAGGTAAAGTCAGTGAGACGCGAGAAAGGACTATAGCCATATGCTCAGTCAGTCCAAAACGTGTTGGGAAACAAATTTGAACGAAATACGTGGAGCTGAACACTGACTTACGAGAACACATGGATGAAAGTATTTTTTTTTTCTAATTAGCAATCATTTTTGTTCCATTTTGTTCCTTAAAACTGCAAAACCCATTATGAGTGTGCGGTAGAATTAGGTGAAGCACGAGAAAGGACTGATAACCGTATGCTCAGATACTGTAGTTGGAAATGTGTTGGAAAGCACTAAATCGAACGAAGAATATGGAACTGAACACTAACTTACGAGAACACGTGGATGAAAGAGTAACTTTTTGTCTAATCAGCAATCATTTTCGTTCCATTTCATCCCTTAAAACTACAAAACCTATTATGAGTGTGGGTAAGAACTAGGTGAGGCATGAGAAAGGACTAACCATATGCCCAGTTGGTCCGAAATGTGTTGGGAAGCATGAAATTGAATGAAGAATGTGGAACTGAACCCTAACTTATGAGAACACATGGATTTTTTTTTTTTTTCTTGATTAGCATACAATTTTGTTCCATTACATCCCCTGAAATTGCGAAACCCATAAATTTCGTCTAACCATTCGGCCTTGAATATGCCCACGAAGCACATTTCCATTCTGTATGCGTATTCATCTCACCACCGGAACCCTCAGCCAGGAACGATGCTTGCCCAGTCGTTTCAAAACTAACCATACCTGGTAGGTTTTTCTCGAAAATGTGCTCAGTGTGTTTCCCAGGCAAAATTTTCTCACTCTAATGCCTAACCTATCCCACTAGGGCTGCTTGGCTGAGGTGGCTGGGTGTGGTATTGAGATAAATACCCATACAAAATGGAAATATGTGCCCAGGAAAGGTACCCAGAGTTTAAAGAGTGATGTCATCGCATGCGACTTTCAAATTTAGTCATCAGGCCAGCTGACTTTCCGCGTGAGCTCGAGTTTTTCCGTGTGTTGACATGACTTGTCTCATTATCCTGACCGCGTTAGAACAAGAACGTGTTACTCAAACACGTGTTACTCAAGGACCCATACCAAGTACAGTACACCACTCTCTCATGTCCCCAGATATCATATTCTGTTCACCCATACTTTCACATGCCACCACCAGGGTGAATGGTACTCGAACTCTCATGAAGGCACCTCCGTATCCATATTCCCATAACATGCAAAGTTACTTATACTGTATAAAGTCGAGGGGCAGCTGATTAAACATTGATCACTCAACTTGGCCATTTCAAGGCATGCATTTGTTACCACAGAGACTGCCCCATAGTTCACCACATTACTGAAGGCACACACTGTCTGCAGGGTCTCTAGTACATGCTCATTCCCACTTGCATCTTCCTTCACAGAATATCGCTGATTTTTTTTTTTTTTTTTTTTTCTTTTTTTATTATTTCCCTGCTTATCACAGAAACTTGGTTGTGCATAAGATGATCCAGTAATAAAGTTGGACTCGAGAATAATGTCCTGAATTATGATATCAGGTTGTTACTATTATTCTTTGCCATTTTATGCCAGGTGCTATAAAATCTGTTCAAGATTAAATTAATGTCTGAGCATCATATGGGACTAGATATTGTTATTTATCTTCCATTATGATGCCAAGTGAAAACTTATATTTTTCATCAGCCATCCACAGTTAATGAAATAAATATCCTACTTAGTAGCTTACGTTTAAAAATCAGCATTGCCTGTATGACATTACATGAGTCAGGTTTACACACTGAGGTGCCTCGTCCAGGCAATATATTAATCCATGCTGCAACACACTACACCATTTTACATCACTGTATACTCCTGTTTTACTGTTGACTAACATGCTTGACAATTTAGCATCCTGAAAGAAAAGAAATAACAATATACTGGTCAGAGGCTCTGTTTTCTGTCTGGAGGCCATACACTATTTGAACAGCTTTAGCCATTTATTATAATGCTTTTTAATGATATTGCAGAAGTACTGTATACTATTTCAGTACATGATACTGTTTCAGTACATGATGTATATTAATGTATACTTGCTGTTGGTCTAAGGATTTCATGCATGAATTCATCTCTGTAACTGAATGTGAGCTGCAAGGCATGATGAATGAGTTTGGGAGTGCATGTAGTAAATGGAATCTAAATGTGAATGTAGATAAGAGTAAAGTTATAATCTTTGTTGACTATGAAGTCATAGCATGCACAGTGTGGCTGGATTGTGAAGAAAGGGAGAATGTGATTACATTTGAGTATTTAGGTAGTGTGATGAGTAAGGTTGGATCTTTTGAGGATGAGGCACTTGAAAAGGTGCAGCTGGATGAAGGGTTGTTGGTTCACTGAAAGGAGTGATAGGGAATAGGGAAGTGAGCATAGAAGTAAACAAGTTGCTGAATGACAGTATTGTGTTCCCCATTCCAACATACAGAAGTGAAGCTTGGATTCTATTGGAAGGACACAAGTCAAGAGTGAGAGCAGGGGAAATGAGTTATTTGAGAGGAGCATGCAGAGTCACATGGAGAATCAGACACAAATGAGGAAGTAAAGGAGTGTGTGGTATTGATGAGGACATGATTGAAAATGTTAAGAGAAATACTATGAGATGGTTTGGCCTTGTGGAGAGGATGGAGAATGAGAGACTGAATAGAAGACTGTGTGTGAGTGACGAGGATGAGACCAAAAATGATATGGAGGGATGGAGTGGAGAGATATATGGGAGAGGAAGTGTAAGTTGGAAGGAAGGCAGCCAAATGGGAGAAGACAGGGTGATGTGGAGGCAGTTTGTTTGTGGCCATCCCTTATGGGATTAAGGTGTCAGATAATAGATAGATAGATAGATAGATAGATAGAGTTGCTCTTTAAGGAAGTTCCATCAAGTTGGGTATTTTCAGGTTCAGTGTGGACATTAGCCCAAGATGAAGCTGTAGTTTGTGTTGTTGTGTGCAGAGAGATGGAAGGAGAATGTAAGAGAGTATGGATCCATTGGCGCAAGGATTGTGTGGGTATGATTGAAAGTTGGACAACAAATGGGCGATTATGCATGTGTACACATCAATGCAAGATCATGCAAGTAGAGTGAGAGAAGAGTTCTGGACAAATGTGGAAGCATGCATGGAAAAGTTTGAAAGGAATGATATGAATGGAAAAATAGAGAATGTGAAGGTGGATGGAGTAATTGGTGGGTGGGTTGTGCCTGTAGAAATGGATGAGAATGACAGTTCTCTAGTGGAGATTTGTGCTGGGAGAGGGTTGGTGATTGCCAATACCCATTTTAGACACAAAATGATCCACAGGTATACATCATGAGTGATGAGAAGGGAGGGAAGTGAACTGAATGAATGGAAGGCATTAATTGATTACCTATATGTGGATGATAGAATGAGAAAGTGTGTAATGGACGCAAGAGTGAACAGAGAATGAGGTAGTGGACTTTCTGACCACCACTTGGTGGTGGTGAAAGTCAAGGTTCAAATGAAATGGAGGAGGAGGAGAAAGGAAAGACAAGAGGAAGTAGTCCATACAAGGAGGATAGAAAGGTTGCAAGAGGATGGAAAAATGGCAGAATGTAAGAGAGAAGTGGAGGAGCAGTTGGGTAAATGTGATTTGGAGGGGATGGAGGACATAGAAGGTGTGTACAAGATATTCACAGAAGAAGTCTGTGCAGCATGAGGTGGTGTGTGGGGTGAAGAGAAAATGAAAGGGGGGGTGCAAGGAATAGCATGGTGGGATGAAGAGGTGAGACAGGCTGTGGCACAAAAGAAGAAAGCATATAGTGAGTGGATGAGAAACAGGGAGATGGAGGAAGTTGAGAGATAGAAGAGAGAGAGTTATATGTAGAGAGGAACAGAGAGATGAAAAGATTAATAAGAGAGAGTAAGATGAGAGTGGATGAGGAATTTGGAAGGGATTTGAGTGTAAAGTGGAAGGGATGTAAGAAAATGTTTTGGAAAGAGATCAAGAGAGTTAGACAGGGTGATAAAGAAGTAAGTCGGTGAATGAAACATTGTATATTGTTAGTGGAGAAGGGAGAAAAAGTGAGCAGATGGAGAGAACACTTTAATGAATTGTTGAACATAGAGAATGAAAGTAATGCGAGTATAAGTGGTTAGGGAATGGCTGGGAGAAGGAGGGATGTGAGAAAAGAGGAAAAAGTCAGTAGGATGGAAGTTGTGGAAGCAATGAAGAAAGTTAAATCGGGGAAAGCCCCTGGAATTGTTTGAAGCATGGGGGAGAGATAGTAGTAGAATGGATGTAGAAGATATGCAGATTGGCCTGGAAGGATGGTAAAGTCCTGGAGGATTGGAAGTCAGGTATAATTATTCCCTTGTACAAAGGAAAAGGGGAAAAAGAAGTGTGTGGTAATCATAGGGGCATTTGTCTTCTTAGTATAATAGGAAAAGTGTATGGTAGGATACTTATTGACAGAGTTAGGGAAATAACAGAGGAATTAGTTGGAGAAGAACAGTGAGGTTTTAGGAAGGTAAGAGGTTGTGTAGATCAGATATTCATTCTTAGGTCTTTAGTGGAAAAGTTTCTGGAGAAGGAAAGGAAGTTGTATGTGACCTTCATGGATTTGGAGAAAGCATATGACAGGATGGATAGACTAGGATTGTAGAAAGTATTAAGAATATTTGGAGTAAACAGGAAGTTGTTGAATGCCATGAAGAGTATGTATGAAAGTGCTAAGGCTGCAGTGCTTGTGGACAGTGAACTGTGTGAATTTTTCTATTTGAAGGTTGGACTGAAAGAGAGATGTGTCATATCTCCATGGTTGTTCAGTCTGTATATGGATGGGGCTATAAATGAGATATATACAGTAGGCTCGCCCAGTGCGTGTCATCACAGTGCGCGAATCGCATTGTGCGCGAGTGACCAAAAATCATAACGAAAAACCTTGAATGCGCGAGTTTACCCCACAAAACACGAGGTAGAAGCAAGAAGTGGCTTAAAAACGCCATTTTCCATCAGTATGCGACCCCCCCCCCCACAAAACGCGCCAATAGTGACCTAGAGGCTCATGGGGAAGGTGCTCGAGAGGAGTCTACAATAAGATATCGCCAATAACAGCTTCAATAATAACGTTTTCGGCAATAACAGTAAGTTAGAATAGATACCCAGTTTCTATAATAATGATGTTTATTTCGTGAATACCAAGTTGTTATACTGCCAATATGTTCATAACAAGATGAGGAATGAAACAAACAAGCAAGAAGAGATGAAGGAAATTGACGAAAATGTGAACAGTAGCAAGGAGGAGAGGGAGGATCCTCCCCTTACCACCTCCCCTGACTCGCCCACTGCCATCCTCCACTGCCCCACCTGACTCACCAGCCGCCTCCCTCTCCTCCTTCACAGCCCCACCTGACTCACCTGCTTCACCTGGCATACCTGCAACCCCCACCATAATGACTTGCTGCATTCTGGAAGAAATGTAACATTCAACAGGCCGTAAATTTCTTCGTCAAAGCCTGGAATAATACAACATTGGCAACCGTTAAACAAGCATGGTGCGGCTGGGGTGGTGGCGGGGGCACTGTAAGTGCGTTGCCGTGCCTCAGAACTCTTGTTGTTTAAATCTTTACATCAGGCCTATTGTCTACTGTTGTTAAGGTGACTGCCCATATTTTTGTTATTGTAGCTATATCTGTAGTACAATGTCTGAAAAATTTAACCTTTTTTATGTCTCTAAGGGCCAAAAAATGTCCAGGTATTAGGGGGTACCGCCCATATGTAATTTTTCCCATAAGATTATGTATTCTCAGTGCACGAATTCCCAGTGCACGAGGTCGTGGGCCGCCCAATCTCTCGCGCACTGTGCGAGCCTACTGTATAAGGTAGGGTGGTGGATGTTGGAGCAGCCCTAATGAGAGAGGGCAGTGTTTGGAAGCTCTCTGTACTGTTGTTTGCAGATGACACTGTGTTGTTAAGTGAAGATGAAGGGGGGCTGCTAGGCTTGATGAATGAGTTTGAGAGAGTGTGTAAGAAATGGAATCTAAAGGTGAATGTAAGGATGAGTAAAGTTATGGTCTTTGAGAGATATGAAGTCACTGAATGTACACTGAGGCTGGACGGGGAGGAAATGGAAAATGTGAGTGCATATAAGTACTTGGGTAGTGTGATGAGTGAGAATGGAAGTTTAGAGGGTGAAGTGCTTGAAAGGGTACAACAAGGAGAGAAGATTGCTGGTTCTTTGAAAGCAGTGATAAGAAATAGGGAAGTGAGCATGGAATTAGTTACTGCGTGACAGTATTTTAATACCAACTGTAACGTATGGAAGTGAAGCTTGGACCATGTTAGAGGGGCACAAGTCAGGAATGCAAGCAGTGGAAATGAATTATTTGTATGGACCATGTGGAGTCACATGGAGAGACAGGCTGACAAATGAGGAAGTGAAGGAGCAATGTGGTGTAGATGTGGTGATAGGAAGAGTTAGGAGAAACACACTGAGGTGGTTTGGCTAGGGTGGAAAACGAGAAACTGATGAGGAGATTGTGTGTTAGAGAGGTGGAGGGAGAAGCCAAGGATGAGATGGAGGAAAGGAGTGGAGAGGTATATGAGAGACGGGGGTGTGAGCTGGGAGCAGGGCAGTGAAATGGCGGGGGACAGGGCAACATGGAAGCTGTGTGTTTGTGGCCACCCCTTATGGGATTTTAGGCATCTTGCAATATATAGATAGATAGTTTAAGCTGTCGGTTTATGGCATGTATAATACAATACAGTAACCTCTCAACTAACACAAGTTTAAAAAACGCGTTTTTGTTTTAACACGAGCTAATATTTAAGGAGATATGTTTAACTAACAAGGGTTTCTCGATTTAACGCAACTTTACACGTATGTGATGGTTTCAAATTAGCTGCGCGCGTCTTGGACAGTCCCGAGCTGATAGACCATGTGTGGCAGTTAATACATACGTACAATTTTTTATTTGTCTGTTGCTTAAACTGGTTTTATTCAAACTATAATATTTGAAAATGAAGTTTGGCCCCATTCTGAGCAGTTTGGCTCATTTTCGGACAAAATTTGGCCAGGAAAGTGATGGCAGATCTATATTGTTACAACTTGATGCTGCAGAACAGAAAGAAGAAAACCACTCAGACCAAGATAGAGCAGTTCTATATGAAGAAGACAGAAAGCTTAAGGGAGTTATCTTCATCACCAGTAGCACGGGAGTCAGAGGAAGAGGAAGAGGAAGGACAGCAGAGTGAGGAAGGACAACAAATTTAGGATGGGGAGCGGTGGGAGGTGGGGTAGCGGGGTGAGGAGGGACAGCAGCAGACGACGAGTGATGCATAGATGAAGTGAGGCTGTGTGTTGTTATTGTTTGTGACCTACTTACTGTAATGAAAATGTTGCTTTTACCGTAGTGTTTTTATGACCTACTAATGCATTAATAATGTTGAGGAACTTTCACAGTGCTGTGAAAGAAGCAGAATTGAAAGAAAATCCACGTAAAATGTGAAAACAGTATTTATTTGGGGAGAAGTGAACAACGCTTTGGCCCAAATGTTGTGTATTTCTCCCCAAATATACTGTTTAAGTTTTTTACGTGGATTTTCCTCCAAATTAATATTGTTGCTTTTAAGTTTAGAGTAGCATAACTCCCCAAATGGGTAGACTTTCCCAGAGTCCAGGAACGTAACCCCCAATATTCTATCTATCTATCTTTCTATTGCCAGATGCCTCAATCCCGTTCGGGGTGGCCACAAACAAATGGCCTCCATGTCGCCCTGTCCCCTGCCATTTCACTGCCTCGCTCCCAACTAACACCCCCCTCTCTCATATGCCTCTCCACCCCATCCCCCCCATCTCATCCTCGGCCTCCCCCTCCCTCTTCCCCCCTCCACCTCACTCACATACACTCTCTTCGTCAGTCTTTCACCCTCCATCCTCTCCACATGGCTAAACCACCTCAGTGTATTCCTCCTAACGCTTCCTATCACATCCACATCCACACCACAATGGTCCTTTATATCCTCATTTGTCAGCCTGTCTCTCCATGTGACTCCACAGGCTCCTCTTAAATAACTCAATTCCACTGCTCTCACTCTTGACTTGTGTCCTTCCAGCAACGTCCAAGCTTCACTTCCATACGTTAGAGTTGGCATCACAATACTGTCATGTAGTAACTTTGTCACTTCCATGCTCACTTCCCTGCTTCTTATCACTGCTTTCAATGAACTAGTGACCTTTCTTCCCTGCTGTACCCTTTCAAGCACTTCACCCTCCAAACCTCCATCCTTACTCATCACACTACCCAAGTACTTGAACATACTCACATTTTCCAATTCCTCACCATCCAACCTCACTGTACATTCACTGACTTCAGCTCTCTCAAAGACCATCACTTTACTCTTCCCAACATTCACCTTTAGATTCCGTTTCTTACACACTCTCCCAAACTTATCCACCAAGCCTTGCAGCTCTCCTTCGTCTTCACTCAACAACACAGTATCATCTGCAAACAACAGTACAGGGAGTTTCCAAACACTACTCTCTCTCACCAGGGCCACTCCAGCATCCACTACCCTACCTTGTACCTCTTTTATTACCCCATCCATGTACAGATTGAAGAACCATGGAGACAGGACACATCCCTGTTTCAATCCAACCTTCAAAGAGAAAAATTTACTCAGTTCACCATCCACACGCACTGCAGCTTTCGCACCATCATACATACTCTTCACAGCATTCAACAACTTCCCATCTACTCCATATATTCTTAATACTTTCCACAATCTTTGTCTATCTACCCTGTCATAAACTTTCTCCAAATCCATGAAAGCCGCTTACAACTTCTTTCCTTTCTCTAGAAACTTTTCCACAAAAGATCTAAGAATGAATATCTGATCTACACAACCTGTTCCCTTCCAAAAGCCTCCCTGTTCTTCTCCAACTAATTCCTCTGTTCTTTCTCTAACTCTGTCAATAAGTGTCCTACCATACACTTTTCCTATTATACTAAGAAGGCAGATGCCCCTATGATTACCCCCCCCCCCAATATTACCATTTTTTATTATGGGAAAATTGTGTTTAAAAAACGTGTTTTTAACTAACGCGACCTCTCCAGGAACCTAACCCTCGTGTTATTTGAGAGGTTACTGCACATCCTTATTAGGCAGTTGCACAACCCACCACAAACTTTTCATGAGATCTACATTTGTTGACAGGTAGGGGTACTTCTTGGAGGCGATGAGAATGACACAAGAGCAGCAGCAGAAGATATAATCAGTTTGGAATGTCAGATAGCAGAGATCACAATGCCAGATGAGGAGCGTCGCCACAATGATGATCTGTACCAACTGTACACTATTGATGAACTGAATGACCTTGCTCCATTTGTAAGTATAATTTTTCCCCATAATTTAGAGAAAGCCTGTAGCTTAATACAGTATTTGTTTTTGAACACTGCTTTCTGTATTGATGAAAAGTTGGCTTTTCTTTCAAAAGATTATTTGTTACCACATAAAGGATAAACCAAGTCCTTATTATTTATCTCACAGTGTTTTGAAACATATTTTTAGAGCTTACAAAACAAGCCATATAGAGTAGGTATATTTTGTTGGCTCCGCAAGGTTATGACTTAGACTACTGCACATACTGTGCATGTCTTTTGTAAAGAAATAAAATGGTAATGAAATAATTCGGTGGGTCTGCTACCCACGTCAACAAGTGTCCCCAAGCTGTCTCCTTACCCTCCAAAAGGAGGATAGTGAGTTGCAGAATGGTATTTTCAGCCTTCAGTTGAATGAGTTCCTGTTCAGATAAGACTGTGAACTTAATAAAAAAAACATTTATATATATTTTCCCCTGAATGGGAAAAAATAATAGCCTACATAACTTCCTGTGGGTTCGTAATGTGTTGCAGAAGCTGTGAAAAGTGTTTGTGAGGTTTAGTGATCCAGTCAGTAAAAAAAAAAGAATCATTATCATTATCATCATCCAGACCTCCTTTCCCATCCTAGGGCAGGGGGAGGAGTAGCAACGCCCAGACAGCCCAAGTTTGCCCAGTCCAATGGGCTACACTTCCATTCACTCATCATTCAACCCCTGATATGCCAAAAACTTTTACCACATTCTAAAGTTTCACATAAATGTATTCAATAGAGTCAGTCCGAAAGCTGTCGCTTTAAAAAAGAGTACCAAATCCCTGATCATGCACTTCTTACAACATTCATCCAGCCAGCTTGATCTCTAGTCAGTCCCATAGCCTCACTGACTTCTATATCTCTCCTCCTCTCACACTCATCCACCATATCCCTCCACCTTCTCCTTGGCCTACCTCTTCTCTTCCCTCCTTCAAATTCACTCAGATATACTTTTTTCACCACTCTGTTGTTATCCATTCTCTCCACATGGCCATACTACCTCAGTGCACTGTCTTCGATTCTAATATCCACTGACTTCCTCACTCTACATCCTTCAGGAATCACATTGTTTCATATCCTATCCACTCTCTGTACTCTACGTACATTCCTTAGCAGTCCCATCTCCACTGCTCTCACTCTTAACTTTTGATTTTCATGCCACACCATAGTCTCACATCCATATGTTAAAGTTGGCACTAACACTCCTTCATGTAAACCTTGTGCAGCTGCAACACTCAAGCCTCTTTTTTCTTATCAAGGCCTTCGTAACACCAGCTACCTTCCTCCCTTGTGTCACTCTATTTGCCACTTCTTTTGCACATTTTCCTCTCTTTTCTGTCACTGTACCCAGGTATTTGAACTCTCTGACCAATTCCAGTCTTTCATCATTCACTGTAACATCCCACTGGGAGTCACCTTCTCTCGATTACCATCACTTTACTTTTTGCTACATTTACTCTGTAGGCCTGATGCTTACAGACATCAGCAAAACTCTGCACTAGTCTACCAAGCTCCTGTCTGGTATTTGCAAGTAGCACTGCATCATCAGCATACAACAAATTTGAGGTATTCCATCCATCACCATTCATTACCAACACCAACCCTCTCTCCATTAATCGTGTTTGTGTTTCTTTCATCACCCAATCCATATATATATGTATTGAACAACCATGGGAACATCACACAACCTTGTCGCATGCCCACACTGATCATGTACCATTCACTTAGATGCCCATTTACCCATACACATGCCTCCCTACCATCATTAAAACTCTTGATGGCACCTAGCAGCTTATCATCTACACCGTACGTGCGGAAAACCTTCCACAATCCTTCTCTGTCTACTTTATCGTATGCTTTTTACAGTTTCATAAATTTCATAAACCCCTTATAGTCCTTCTCACAAGCCATCTGCACTAT
Organism: Coenobita brevimanus; assembly: GCF_032717465.1. Taxonomy (NCBI): domain Eukaryota; kingdom Metazoa; phylum Arthropoda; class Malacostraca; order Decapoda; family Coenobitidae; genus Coenobita; species Coenobita brevimanus. Next base: position 14,910,359 of record NC_137029.1, on the reverse strand, counting down.
CTGTCCCACTGCAAATATTTGATCCACACATCTTCTGTCACTTCTAAAGCCATCCTGTTCATCACTCACGAGGAATTCTGATATCTCTCTTACTTTCTCTATAGTAATTCTTCCGTTATACCTTCCCTACACCACTCAATAAACCTATCTATCTATCTCTTGCCAGACGCCTCAATCCCGTTTGGGGTGGCCACAAACAAATCGCCTCCAAGTCACCCTGTCTCCCTCCATTTCACTGCCCTGCTCCCAACTGACACCCCCCTCTCTCATATACCTCTCCACCCCATGCCTCCATCTCATCCATGGCCTCCCCCTCCCTCTTCTCCCCTCCATCTCACTCACATACACTCTCTTCGTCAGTCTTTCACCCTGCATCCTCTCCACATGGCCAAACCCCCTCAGTGTGTTCCTCATAACGCTTCCTATCACATCCACATCCACACCACAACGCTCCTTTATACCCTCATTCGTCAGCCTGTCTCTCCATGTGACTCCACAGGCTCCTCTTAAATAACTCATTTCCACTGCTCTCACTCTTGACTTGTGTCCTTCCAACAATGTCCAAGCTTCACTTCCATACGTTGGAGTTGGTATCACAATACTGTCATGTAGTAACTTTTTCACTTCCATGCTCATTACCCTGTTTCTTATCACTGCTTTCAAAGAACCAGCAACCTTTCTTCCCTGCTGTACCCTTTCATGCACTTCACCCTCCAAACCTCCATCCTTATTCATCACCCTACCCAAGTACTTAAACGTACTCACATTTTCCAATTCCTCACCATCCAACCTCGCTGTACATTCACTGACTTCACCTCTCTCAAAGACCATCACTTTACTCTTCCCTACATTCACCTTTAGATTCCGTTTCTTACACACTCTCCCAAACTCATCAACCAAGCCTTGCAACTCCCCTTCGTCTTCACTCAACACCACAGTATCATCTGCAAACAATAGTATAGGGAGTTTCCAAACACTATCCTCTCTCACCAGGGCCACTCCAACATCCACTACCCTACCTTGTACCTCTTTTATTACTGCATCCATGTACAGATTGAACAACCATGGAGACATGACACATCCCTGTTTCAACCCAACTTTCAAAGAGAAAAATTCACTTAGTTCACCATCCATACGCACTGCAGCCTTCGCACCATCGTACATACTCTTCACAGCATTCAACAACTTCCCATGTACTCCATATATTCTTAATACTTTCCACAATCCTTGTCTATTCACCCTGTCATATGCTTTCTCCAAATCCATGAAAGCCGCATACAACTTCTTTCCCTTCTCTAGAAACTTTTCCACTAAAGATCTAAGAATGAATATCTGATCTACACAACCTCTTCCCTTCCTAAAGCCTCCCTGTTCTTCTCCAACTAATTCCTCTGTTCTTTCTCTAACTCTGTCAATAAGTATCCTACCATACACTTTTCCTATTATACTAAGAAGACAAATGCCCCTGTGATTACCACACACTTCTTTTTCCCCTTTTCCTTTGTACAAGGGAATAATTATACCTGACTTCCAATCCTCCGGGACTCTACCTTCCTCCCAGGCCAATCTGCACATCTTCCACATCCATTCTACTACTATCTCTCCCCCATGCTTCAGCATTTCACCACACACTCCATCAATCCCTGGGGCTTTCCCCGATTTAACTTTCTCCATTGCTTCCACAACTTCTACTGATTTCTTCCTGTCGTCTCACCTCCCTTTTTCTCCCAGCCATTCCCCAGTCACTTATACTCGCATTACTTCCATCCTCTATGTTCAACAATTCCTTAAAGTGTTCTCTCCATCTGCTCACTTTTTCTCCCTTCTCCACTAGTAATCTACCATTTTTATCTTTCACTCCCCTGCTAACTTCACGTCCACCCTGTCTTACTCTTTTCACCTCTTTCCAGAACATTTTCTTACAGTCCCTCCACTTTACACTCAAATTCCTTCCAAATTCCTCATTCACTCTCTTCTTACTCTCTCTTACTAATCTTTTCACCTCTCTCTTTCTTTCTACATAAAACTCTCTTCCACCTCTCAACTTCTTCCATGGCCCTATTTCTCATCCATTCATTGTATGCTTTCTTCTTTTGTGCCACAGCCTGTCTCACCTCTTCAGTCCACCACGCTGTTCCTTGCACCCCCCTCCGACTTCTCTTCCTTCCACACACCACATCACATGCTGCACATATTTCTTCTGTAAATATCCTACACACACCTTCCACGTCTCCCATCTGCTCCAATTCATATTTGCCCAATCGTTCCTCCACTTCTCTCTTATACTCTGCCTTTTTCTCATCCTCTTGTAACCTTTCCACTCTCCTTGCAACCACTTCCTCTCGTCTTTCCCTTCTTGTATTCCTCTATCTTACTTGAATCCTAATTCTGGCCACCACGAAGTAGTGGTCAGAAAGTCCACTCCCCCAACCTCTATAAGCTCTTGCATCCATTACACATCTTCGCATCCTTTCATCCACACACACAATCAATCATTTCCTTCCTTTCATTCAATTCTCCACCCACCCCTCTCATTACTCGCCATGTATACCTGTGGATCATTGTATGCCTGAAGAGGGTATTGGCTATCACCAACCCCCTCCCAGCACAAATGTCCACTAACACACTCCCATTCTTATCTATCTCAGCAGGCACACCCCACTCACCAACTATTCCATCCACCTTCACATTCCCTACTTTACCATTCATATCACCAATCAATAACACTCTCTTATTCCTTCCAAACTTTTCCATGCACACTTCCACATTTGTCCAGAACTCTTCTCTCACTCTGCTTGTACGATCTTGCTTTGGCGCATACACACACACAATCGCCCACATTTGTATTCCAACTTTCAACTTTGTCCACACAATCCTTGACCCAACAGATCCATACTGTCTTATGCTCTTCTTCCATCTTTTACTCACAACTATACATACTCCTTCCTTTGCCCTCTCATTCTCACCTACTCCTGCACATATACCCCATCCATACTCCCATTCTCTCACACTTTCTCCTCTCCATTTTGTTTCAGTTATTCCATATACATCCACTTTTGCACCCTCAAGCACCTGGACAATCTCTCTCTCTTTCACCTCATCATTCGCTCCTCTTACATTCCATGTACCCATTACCAAGTCCTTTGTCCGGTCCTGGGTCGTCATCGTTTGGTCAGTCCTTGTCCGAGGCTTCTTGTTTGTTTTTTTAGTTAGTTGTTTTCCGGGGAGGGGCACTAACCCTCCGCCAACCCTTTTAGTCGCCTTTTACGACAAGCAGGGATACTGGGGGAGTATTCTTGAAAACCCCCCCTACCCCCAGGTGTACAATCACAGCCTTTTTCCACTTTGCTGGCACAGTTTCACTCATCCATGCCTTCTTACATATTTCCAGCAAGCACTTCATTCTGCTGTCTTCACTACACTTAATCATCGCAGCATACACCTCATCAACCCCAGCTGCTTCCCCATTTTTCAGCCGCTTCATGGCGTTCTTCATCTGTGAGAGTGTCACGTTTCCTGGCACTGCATTCTTTCTCTGCACACCCCCAAAACTAATCATGTTTACAGCTGCTCTGCTGTCTCTGTTCCCATTCATCAGGCTTTCAAATTATTCTTTCCATCTGGTTCTTACTTCATCCCCATGGGTTGACAGTCTACCATTAGATAAACCAACAGTTGATGATCATAGACTAACCCCTTAACCGCGGGGATGTCGGGAGTGTGCTGTGCGCGTCCCGCGGGGATAATCGCGCTCCGACTGACTTTTTAAAAATACTTGCCAAAAATCAGTTATTAGTCCTAGAGTATTATAATTATATAAGCATATGGCACATACCTTCAGCTTTCTCCTGGGATATTTGTTGAGCCTTCGTCGACTACCGTAGGACTTGTGGAGACTTCTGAAGTTGGGTAACGAAGTCTCCACTTTACACTTCCCAATACCCCGTAATATGGTTACCACTGCCTGATATTATAACTACAAACACTATTCTATGAATTCAAGTAGTTTGGAATCCATATTCCCCCCAAAAAAAAACACTGTGAAAGCAACGTAGATTACGAGCGCATATGAGCTTCCCACCCACGCTTGTTCCCCGATGGTATTCTGTGGTGGAGCTGTCATTTATTATTCATAAACACACTCACACTTTATATTCCTAGTACTTTATTACACTTATTTATATATATAATATTTATCCATAAGTTTCTTTCAGTACTACAGTAAAACCTCAATTTAACGGCACCCTAGGGGGCCCTGAGCATGCCGAAAAAAACAGAATTCTGTTAGATTTTTTTTTTTTTTTTTTTTTTTTTTTTTTTTTATGTGACTGACTCTGGGCATAGGCTTCACAGCCTGCTTTCAAGGCCCAGTAGTCCTCCTACGTACCGCACACCTCTACATGTCACCACTTCGGCGCTAACACCCACCATCCATATTGAATACATGCTAGGGCTGTCTCATACAGGACTGGTGTATTGGTATTAGCGGGGGTATTTTGGGGCTTACACCTATCGATACCCCCGAAACTCACACTAACACATTTTAATACCTTTTTAAGCATATAAACATGTGCAGACATACAAAATCAATAAAAAAAACTCATATTTAGAACAAAAAAAAGCAGGTAGGTGTGGTACTGTGGTAAAGAACTGTACAGTAATCCAGGTAAGTGCAGTACAGTACAGTTGAGTCTTCATACAACACAAGATAGGTTATGCAGAACCTTGTGCAAAATCGATTTCACGCTAAAACGTGACATATATTTACATGTAAAATTGGGGGTCAGATTCTAGGAGCCTCATATTTTTCTTTAAAAATATACTGTATTTAAAAATAGATTACAGGAAACTCGCACCGAACACAGTCTCACGGAACGCGTTCGCAATTATATACAGTAAGGGCTGGGATACATATAAGACAACGTAAGATTAAAGAACCATTATGAAAACTACAAATTAACGCAGGAGAGGCCTTTGAAAGATCAAATCCTCGAACGTCACCGCAGCGCGCGCGGTTTGTTTTGATTACGTGACGATCTAGGCGGGAAATTATTCCGTGAGTCAGAATATTGCCTTTTTTATTTGTTCGTTTTTTCCACAGTACTGTACAGTATTTGTAAGTTAAATATTTACAGTTCTCGTATGTACTGTACTTGTAAGCATGTAAATAAAGTTAAATCATTAAATACCTGTAAAGCCTTGTAACCAGTTAACCCGAATTATATGATTACCCATGATCGGCGTCGGAATATTGCCTTTTTTGTTTGTTCGTTAAACTCTTACTGTACTGCATTTCTACAGTACTGTATTTGTAAGTTAAATATTTACCGTTCTGGTATGTACTTGTAAGCAATTAAAGCATTAAATAAAGCCTTGTAACCAGTTAACCTGATTTATATGATTACCCATGATCGGCGTCAGAATTTTGCCTCTTTTGTTTGTTCGTTAAAGACTTGCTGTACAGCTTTTCCACAGTACTGCATTTCTAAGTTAAATATGTACTGTTGTGGTATGTATTTTTAAGTTAAAGCACTCAAAAAAGATAAAGCATTAAATAAAGCCCTGGTACCAGTTAACCTGATTTATATGATTACCTATGATCGGCGTCGGAATGTTTCCTTGTGTTTACGTATTTGTGTGTTGAGGTTTTGCTGTGGAGTTCTGTATTTGTGAGTTATAACATTAAATAAACCTTCTAACCACTTAAAGTGCTTTCTAATGATTACCAGTGACAGATAACAGCAAAACAACACATTTGGGGGGTCTAGGGAGCAAAATACGGAGTAGTTTAAATATACGCGATTTCGCACCTAACGTGGCACGGTAGGAATAAAACCCACGTGTTCGGTGCGAGTTTCCTGTACTAGAAATACGTCTTCCTTAACACACCGAAGACAGTGTGTTTACATACGACCTCACTGACTGGACACATCAGTACATAGCTACTGCAGTCTAACCTAACCTAACTGATTAGTTTTCCCCCCTAATACTCCCCATAAAAATTTTAATCACCAAGGATTGCCACTAAGCCACTTGAAAGTCCTCATGAGAAATCAAGGAAGAACTTGACCTAAACAGCATGTGAATAATGGCCGGCCAGCATCATGCATATTTTGTCACGAATCACTTTCGGTACTAATAAAAAAAAAAAGTGCAGTGTGAAACTTTTTGAAACCCATTAGTCATCAACAACAAAGGAAATAAAAACTCTAAAGAAGTTGTCAGCATGGAGTGATTGCGTATCTCACTTCTCAGATACACACGAATGCAGAAATTGTGAAAAATAAACAAGTCAGCCAAACAGTATAATTTGTATGACAGTATAATTCACAAGAACTGAACTCACATAATTATCTTGCCTAACTGTTTATGTCAACATGTAGTGTCTATACGTATCGTAAGATCTGAATTTACTTGACCAAAGATCGTCAGTTTATTACAAAAAGATCGAGCACAAAGCCTTTTTTCTTTTTTTCACACTCGTTGTGCTAAAGGCAAATATATGAATTTTACTGCTCCATCATTAACTTTTTTTTTTTCCAACAAAGAAAACTATCCATATCATAAACATCCCGACTCATTTTACTGTCTAATCATTTGCATTTAAGCTGCAACGCTTCACGCCACTTCGTCCATCAATTTTTCATTTTCATTTAGAATAAATGCTTGTGCTCATAGCACTTTCAGGGTGCTTAGGCATAACGAAAGTTAGTTTGGAACCACGTGCTCAGTTCTGTGAGGAAACGAGGAGCAAGGAAATAAGCAAAATAATAAACTTCTCATCAGGGCAACCGTTCACACGACACTAAGTATTAGTTGGCAGGTTGGAGTAGAATAGATGGCACTACGTAAATAAGTTCACTAAGTTATGAAGTCTATAACACTAGTTCTTAAATCTAACCTTAAATGCTAATTTTTTTTCACTTTGGGATCAGGCTAGGCGGGAGGAAGACTGGGTGAGCATAAACGTACCCAGTTGGCAGGAAACTGTAAACAGATGATTGAGATGCATGCAGCGCCCGCCACATTTGAATTTCTTTGTAATTTTTATCAGTTTTTTGGGAATTTTTAAATTTTTTTTGCAAAAATATTCTTAGGAAGATTTGTGCCGTTAGTTTGGGGTTGCCGTTACAATGAATGCCGTTAAATTGAGGCTTTACTGTAGTAGTTTATTTTCACTCCAGGCATTCACTTTCTCATTCAGTAAACTAGCATAGAGAGCAAAGTTTTCACTTTCACTTTCATTACTCCAAGTATTTATACACGCTAGAGCAGTTTTCATTTTCACTTTCGTTACTCCAAGTATTTATACTTGTATTCTTATATTACTAACTATTTACATTTCTATTTACATTCTCTGTTTTATTTATATTATTTACATTTCTATTTACATTCTCTGTTTTATTTATATTATTTACATTTCTATTTTATTTATGCTATGTTATGCACTGTCACTTGCAGTAACTTATAAAACTATTTTCCAGTGTTCAGTTATATTTACATTCATTCCTTTCACTTGCTATTTACACATTATTTACACATTACTGTATTTACTTTTCCACTTGCACTGTTTTAGTCACCAGAAAGATCGTAATCAGTGTCCATCATTATCATTGATAAATTAGCCAGTTCATGTTCCACAGCAGTCACTTAGCCCTTTACCCCTTCCCACATGAGGTTTAGTAGGGGTAGAGGTCACAGGGCCCTATGCAAGGGGGCTAAGGACAGGCGCTAATTGGACGTGGTTTCACCATGAAAGACGACAGTAAACTGAATGATGTGGCCCAGGAGCAGGGAAGGGTTGACAATGTCAGCGTGGTGACAGCTGCTAATTTATATGCTATAAAATGATTGGCAGGAAATCGAGACAATACATAATAAATTAGGTAGTTCCAGGTGAATGTAAATATCACTTAGGCTTCACCCTTCCTTTCTCATATGTATTTTTGTTACGAGAATAGGTCATACAGCATATATCAAGGGTAAATAAACAGGGAAAATTTGCGAACGAGTGCACGTGGGGTGTTGCCAGGTGATACTTATCCCATTCCAGACATATGGCAGTATCAATTACCTTTTCTCATCCTTTTATATATTATTATGTAAGAATAGGGCATAGGGCCTATTTTAATGGATAAAGTGAGTGGAAAAATCCATCCAGGATTTGTGTAGCTCAGTGCAGTTGGGAGAGGTGGTAGGAGAGGGTAAAGGAGGGGAGTCAAGGACAGGGGGGAAAAAATGGCTGAACTGTCAAAAGTGGATGGGAATGCAGATGACATTAGCAGAACTGAGTATAGCTGGACACTGGTAGAACTGACAGATGATACAAGCCACCACTTGAAAGCCTGGGTGAATTCAAAATAACACAGAATCACAAAAGTGACACCCTGCGGTATGATCCCTTGCTCCTGAGCATCACGAAAGTGACGCCCCGCAGTTAAAAGGCTAAACGACAATCTGCAGACTGTGACTAGGAATGTTAGAGGCACAAACCATGACTTGGTGTTGGTTGACATTAATGCCCATAGTGCCAGGTGATGAATCTGTTGAGGTGGGGAGGGAGACAGATGGGGGATGGGGGATGGCAGAGGGATGGGGAGGGAGACAAAAAAGCCAAACTGCACTAGTAACCCCTCTCCCCTCTCTCACTCATTCACTTAGTCACACTCACTCACTCACACACTCACTCACTCACTCACTCACTCACTCACGCACGCACAGTACCACACCAAAGACTTCTATGGAAACTGTACCATCAAGGAGGAATTCGAGGCAAACTGTTTTGTTGGATGCAAGACTTTCTCATAAAAAGAGAAATGAGGACAGTACTAAGAGGAAACTACTCATCATGGAAAGAAGTGACTAGTGGAGTACCACAGGGTTCGGTGCTGGCACCAATCGTGTTTTTAGTGTACATAAATGATATAAACAGTAACACTGGCAATGAGAGCTATCTGAATATGTTTGCAGATGATGCAAAAATACAAAGGAGAATTACTAGCACAGACGCTTGTAGGGAGCTACAAGAAGAATTAAATAAACTTCATGAATGGAATAGTACATGGCAAATGGAATTCAATGTGGACAAGTGTCATGTAATCAAGTTTGGTAAAAGTGGAAAAAGACCTGATTGGGATTATAAGTTAGGAAATAAAACCCTATACACATCAGAAAGAGAGAAAGACCTAGGTGTGATTATCAATAACAGACTATCTCCGGCTGACCACATCAGCGAGAAGGTACGGAACATGTATACACTGCTTGCAAATATGAGAATAGCATTCACATACATAAATGAAGACATGCTAAGAAGGATAATAACATCATTCATTAGACCAACCCTGGAATATGCATCAGTAGTCTGGAGTCCTCATCTCAAAAAGCATATAGACAAGATTGAAAAAGTTCAAAGGGCCGCTACAAGATGGATACCAAGCCTAAGGGACCTAAGCTACGAAGAAAGACTAAATAAACTGAATCTACCAACTTTACAGGAGAGAAGGAAAAGAGGTGACATGATAATGCTATATAAGTGCATATCAGGAAAGGAGAAAATAGACATAAATGATTACTTAACATATGGAGAAGCATCAGCAAGAGGACACTGCAAAAAACTGCATAAGAAGAGAGGTGATAAAGACGTAAGGAAATTCAGTTTCCCAAACAGAGCAATTGATCAATGGAATGCACTACCGAATGAAATAGTGTGTGCCAAAACAATTCACAAATTTAAGGATATGTACGATAAATATGGTTTAAGACACGGGACAGTACGAGCTTGACTCATTCCTGTAAAGATACAATTAGGTAAGAACAATTAGATAAGAACACACACACACACACACACACACACACACACACACACACACACACACACACACACAGGGAGTCATCAGAGGTAGACGTGCGGCATCGGCGCTCCGTACCGAAACAACACGGCCAGTGGCATTACCTAAATTAGTATCTTTGAATGAGTCAGGCTCTGTACCAGGTTAGACTAAATGATTTTTCATATTTAAAGGAAAAAAAAAAAAAAGTTTAAACAAGAGTGGTTCAACAGAACAAAGAACCACGAGGAGAAAAAAGAAATGCGCCGAGTCAGCTGGGTTTGTTTAGACTACAGCAACACGGGGAAAGTATACATACTCTGTAAGTACATACTCTGTTCATTTAGTATTACAAAATGGATACATACTTCAGTAAAACAAATTTGGAAAAGAAAAGGGATAAAAGTAAAAAGCAAAATGATGATTTCTACCAAGAACTGGTTGAAGTGGAGACTCACAATAGACTGGTTGAACGTTTACACAAACTAGAAATGGCTTTCAGAAATGAAATTGATGAAATAAAGAAGCAAATGCACTTGCAAAAGGAAGAGATAGAAAAACTAGGAAGGGAGGCCAATAAGAAAGACACAACCATCAGTGAACTAACAGTGGAATTGAGTACGCTTAGGAAGAAAGTGAGTGAAATGGGAAGTACAGTAGTCAATCACGAGAGTGTTATGGAAGAGTTCAAAAATGACACAGAGACAATTAGGCAAGCAAGCAGTCTTATGGACCAGAGCAGTGATATTGAGGAGAAGATAACACAAGTAAATGAAGCTGTGCAAAGCTACAAAAATGATGTAGAAAGCACGTATGCCGAAATGGTGAAAGTAAAGAAAGACTTAGAAACAAGGGTGGAGGAAAAAAGCATTAAAAAGGAAGTGAAAAGAATAATCCAAAACAATCCAAAGTTAGTCAGAAATTCAGTAGACATAAACAAATCAATAGTAATCACTGGTATAGAAGAGGAAGAAGTTAAAAACAAGATCACAAGAGACAAAAATGAGATGGCAAATGTAATGAGCTTACTGAAAGAAGTATCAGAGGATATCTGTAGTAAAGACATAGAAGAACACAAAAGGTTAGGGAAATACGAGAAAAGCAAGACAAGACCTCTAAAGGTGACTTTCCAGAGTGTAAACACTGTGGAAGAGATACTAAAAAATGCAAAGAATCTTATGGAAAAAGAAGAGTTCAAAAATGTATGGATAAAAAGATGCCTAACACAAGAGGAACTGGAATTACTGAAAGAGAAAAGGGAGGAAGCAAAAACAAAAAATGAGGAAAGATCAGAAGAGGAGAAGAAGAAATTTTTTTACAAAGTAATAGGATTGCAGGTACTAAAGTGGTACACAAACAGGATGGAAGAAAAAGGAGGAAGGTAGTAGAACCATGTCATGGCAAGTATATAAACAAGATGATAAAGTTGATGAACTCAAATGTGGATGGAATGGTATTTAAATTACTAGAGATGAATGATTATGTCAGAGAAAATGAACCACAAATAATTTGCCTTACTGAAACAAAATTAACACCAAGGATATCCAATGACATACTAAACTTAGAGGAATATAATATATGGAGAAGAGACAGAAAATAAAAAAAAAGGAGGAGGAATTATAATATTAACTAAGAAAAATCTAAAAGTCAAGGAAATAAAACTAGATATACCATCAGAAGTAGATCTGATTGCAGTAGAGATCGACACATCTGAAGGTAAAGTAATTGTAGCCAATTTGTACATGCCACCCAGATCAAACACATGGGAAAGAAACGAATATGAGGACCTGGCAGAGAGTACAATTCAGAGTATAAGATCATTGCTACATAAAATAGAAGAGAAATCGGAAAGAATTATAATAACTGGGGACTTCAATACAAATATAAATTGGAATACTCTAGATGTAAATAGCCAAGAAAGCTGTTGGGACCAAAAGCTCCTGGATCTCGTACAAGAATTTTTCTTAACGCAACATGTGAGGGAAACCACCAGAAAAAGAGGACTTGATGTACCTTCAGTGCTAGATCTAATATTTACTAGGCAAGAAAATGATATTGACAGTTTAATATATCACTCTCCACTCGGCAAAAGCGATCATGCAGTACTAAATTATAACTTCAGGATAGCATATGAACTGGTAAACAGCAATGACAGTTACAAAAAGAGCCTAAACTATAAAAAGGGAAATTATCAAGACCTAAAGAAGTATTTCTTAGAAGTGGATTGGGAAAATGAGCTTAGAGGATAAGATTTAAATGCTATATATAAAAATTTTTGTGAATTTTATGAAGTAGGAGTCCAGAAGTACATCCCACAGCACAAAGAAGCAGATAAGAAAATACAGAAATGGTTCAATACAGAATGTAAAAAATCAGAGGAAAGAAGAGATTTGTTGTGGAATAGATACAGAAGACACAATAGTGAAAGGGCGTATAATAATTACAAACAGGCAAGAAACGACTATACAAGAATAAGGAGGGAAGCCCAAAAACAGTTTGAGGAGGATATAATAAATAAAAGTAGTGATCAACCAAAGCTGTTTTACAGCTGTATCAGAAGCAAAACCAAAATAAAAGATATAATACAATCCATTACGGACGAGGGAATCGCTTATACACAAGAGAAAGATATTTGTGAAGCACTAAATAAGAATTCCCAATTAGTTTTTACAGAAGAATAAAATTTTGAGAGGGACTATGTGGAACACGCATGTCCACACATACTACCAGATATACAAATAGCAGAAAAAGTAATACAGGAGGAGTTAAGTAGATTAGACAGAGAAAAAGCAAGTGGTCCTGATGAAATTTCATGTTGGGTATTACGAGAATGTGCAAAGGAGTTAAGTAAACCATTATTTTTAATTTTCAAGAAATCCTTGAGTCAAGGTAAACTACCTGATATGTGGAAAAAAGCAAATATTGTCCCCTTATTCAAGAAAGGAAATAGACAAAATCCACTCAACTACCGACCAGTATCACTGACCATTGTTGTAAGCAATATATTAGAAAAACTTATTAGAAAAGCTTGGGTAAATCATCTTGAAGAACACAGTATGATAACAGAAAGACAGTTTGGTTTCAGAAAAGGAAAATCATGTGTTACTAATCTGTTTAGCTACTATGACAGAGTAACAAACACAATACAGGAAAGGGAAGGATGGGTGGACAGTATCTATTTAGATTTCAAGAAAGCTTTTGACACAGTACCACACCAAAGACTTTTATGGAAACTGTACCATCAAGGAGGAATTCGAGGCAAACTGTTTTGTTGGATGCAAGACTTTCTCATAAAAAGAGAAATGAGAACAGTACTAAGAGGAAACTATTCATCATGGAAAGAAGTGACTAGTGGAGTACCACAGGGTTTATTGCTGGCACTAATCATGTTTTTAGTGTATATAAATGATATAAACAGTAACACTGGAAATGAGAGCTATCTGAATATGTTTGCAGATGATGCAAAAATACAAAGGAGAATTACTAGCACAGACGCTTGTAGGGAGCTACAAGAAGAATTAAATAAACTTCATGAATGGAGTAGTACATGGCAAATGGAATTCAATGTGGACAAGTGTCATGTAATCAAGTTTGGTAAAAGTGAAAAAAGACCTGATTGGGATTATAAGTTAGGAAATAAAACCCTATACACATCAGAAAGAGAGAAAGACCTAGGTGTGATTATCAATAACAGACTATCTCTGGCTGACCACATCAGCGAGAAGGTACGGAACATGTATACACTGCTTGCAAATATGAGAATAACATTCACATACATAAATGAAGACATGCTAAGAAGGATAATAACATCATTCATTAGACCAACCCTGGAATATGCATCAGTAGTCTGGAGTCCTCATCTCAAAAAGCATATAGACAAGATTGAAAAAGTTCAAAGGGCCGCTACAAGATGGATACCAAGCTTAAGGAACCTAAGCTACGAAGAAAGACTAAATAAACTGAATCTACCAACTTTACAGGATAGAAGGAAAAGAGGTGACATGATAATGCTATATAAGTGCATATCAGGAAAGGAGAAAATAGACATAAATGATTACTTAACATTTGAAGACGCATCAGCAAGAGGACACTGCAAAAAACTGCATAAGAAGAGAGGTGATAAAGACGTAAGGAAATTCAGTTTCCCAAACAGAGCAGTTGATCAATGGAATTCACTACCGAATGAAATAATGTGTGCCAAAACAATTCACAAATTTAAGGATATGTATGATAAATATGGTTTAAGACACGGGACAGTACGAGCTTGACTCATTCCTGCAAAGATACAATTAGGTAGGTAAGAATAGGTCGCCAACAGATACGGAGCTCTCCTGGAACGTTGGAAAATAATCGCTGAATCAGCGATGAAAAAAAGACCAGCCTATTTTTGATTATGTTAATGAGTGCGTGAGTGGTGGTCCCGTTGGACATTAGTTGAAAAAAAAAACTTGGTTTCAATCATAAAAAGAACAAGATACAGTAAAAATAGAAATTCTCCATATGGTTGATTCATGGCAGAAAGGGACGGTGCATTGTTTACAATCGGCGAGAGAGAGTTTGAGGGCTTTTCTGAAGAGGATGTGGCAAATGGAAGTATTAAGTTGAACCAAACAAGAATAGCAGGTGTAGAGAAAAAGGTATGGGGAGTAATTAAAGAGTTACAGGAACGGACTCTACAGCAGGAAAACGAGATCAGAAGTCTGCGAAATAAACAGGAAAAAATTTGTACACGTAGTGATGAACAATATAGAGAAGTTACTGAAGGAAGTGAGCAATGAATCAGCCTAAAATGAAATAAAACAGTTTAAGAAGGAAAAGAAGAGGTTGGAAGAAGAGAGAGACAGGATGAAAAGCAAACTAGATGAGTATGAATTCAAATCAAGAATACAGGACTAGCACATTAAAAAAATCATGGAGCAACATAAGGGGTGGAAGAAAATTCAGGAAGAGGGAAATGTAAATTTGAAAGAGATTATAGAACAACAAAGCAAGGAAAAGATGGAGAGGGAAGTGGTTAGGGTGCTGAGAAGTAGAGAATCTTTAGTTAGGGATGTAGCAGATAAGAAAAAATGTGTAATAATTTCAGGAGTTAAAGAAAAACGTATGACAATAAGATCAGAAGAGAAAGAGAAGAACTGAGTAAAGTTAAAGAAATAATATCAGTAGTCATGGAGGAAAACAACGAAGCTCAAGAAGAGATTGAAGAGGTGTTTAGGTTAGGAAAGTACGAGGAAGGAGGGGCAAGGCCATCGAAGGTAAAGTTTAAGTCTCAGGCAACAGTAAACATAATTATCAGTAGAACATGGAATTTATCAAACAAGGAAGGGTTCAAAGATGTTTGGATAAGGAGAGATGCAAATGAGGAAGAAAGAGCTAAAATAAAGGAGTTAGTAAAGGAAGCAAATGTTAAAAACAAACAGAGAATGCAGGAAGAGAAGGCAGTGTTGTACTGGAGAGTCATGGATCTGAAATTAAGGAAGTGGTACCATCGGAGAGATGGAGAAAAGAGGGTATAAAAAACATCAAAAATAATTTGAAGGTGGCATATACCAATGTTGATGGTTTAATATCGACAAGGCTAGAAATCAACGATTTTTTGAGGGTACATGAACCTGATGTCATGTGCTTTGTAGAGACCAAATTAAGAGAAGATATTGATGTTTATATGGGAGATGGTAAATACAAACTGTGGAGAAGAGACAGAAAAGAAAAAATGGGAGGAGGAGTGATGATAGCAGTGAAGAACAACAAGAATGTAGATACCGTGGAGATGGGAGAAGGTAGGGCCTAAGTGATAAATATGAATTTAGAAATTGGAAAGAATAGCAAGAGAGATATGGCAGTAGTGTATGTTCCCCCTTAGACAAGAGCATGGAGTGATGATGAATACCAGGAAATGTTGTCAGACATGGCTAGTTATTTACAGAAAATGATTGAGAAAAGCAACAGTACAATTTTAACGGGTGACTTCAGTTGTAAAGAGGTGAACTGGAAGTAATGGGACTTAGGAGGCAGCGAAGATTTGTGGGGCATTATATTATTAATTATAACAATGAACAATGTGATATCGCAATGGGTCAAAGAAGAGACACGGTTCCGAGGTGAGGACACACCAGCAAGACGACTTACTGTTTACCAATGAACCCAATGTAATAGGATCCTTGAAATATCTGTGTCCTATTGGAAAAAGTGATCATGTGGTCATTGAGTTCCAGATGATAACAGGGAACGTTGAGCCAAGAGACGAGCTTTATAGACAGCGAAGAAACAACTTTGGAAAAACAAACTTTACAGGATTGAGAAAATTTTTTGAAAATGAAGATTGGAGAAAATTCAGAGAAACAAGAGAGATACAGAGGAAGTGGGATATTTTTCTAGGCTTCTAATTCAGGAGTGGAAAAATATGTGCCAAGAGTAAGAGGGAAAGAAAACAGGAAAAAGGAGTTGTTTAATACAAGGTGTATGATAGCAAAAAAAGAGAGAGACACGGCGTGGAACAATTGGAGAAAGAGAGGTAACAACAGAACAAAGGAAGAATATGAAAGAACTAGAAATGAACACACAAGACCACGTGGAGAGGAAGAAAGGAATTTTGAAAAAGGTAAATCTAAGGATGAACCCAAACTGTTTTATAGATTTGTCAATGGCAAACTGAAACAAAAGGAAGGAATCACCAAACTGTAAGTAGAAGGAGAGGTCTATAAAGATGCAGCAGTGTAAGCAGAAATAATGAACAAATGTTTCCAATCAGTTTTCACTAATGAAAAGGAGTTTGTGGAAGGGGAGGAGGTGACTAGAAATGTAGTGATAAAAGATATATAAGTCAAAGTACAGTCTATCTATCTATCTATAGCCCGACGCCCTAATCCCGCAAAGGGTGGCCGCAGACAAAACGCCTCCAGGTCACTCTGTCACCCACCATTTGACTCCCCTCCCCCCAACTCACCCCCCCCTTCCTCATATACCTCTCAACTCCATCCCTCCACCTCATCCTCGGTCTACCCCTCCCTCTCCCTCCCTCCACCTCACCTACATACACCCTCTTAGTCAGTCTTTCATTCTCCATCCTCTCCACATGTCCAAACCACCTCAGTGTATTTCTCCTAATCTTTTCAACCACATCCACATCTACCCCACAACGTTCCTTCACTTCTTCATTCGTCAACCTGTCCCTCCACGTCACTCCACATGCTCCTCTCAAGTAACTCATTTCCACTGCTCTCACTCTTGACTTGTTCCCTTCTTGCAAGGTCCACGCCTCGCTTCCATACGTCAGGGTAGGGATCACAATACCATCATGCAGTGACTTCTTAACTTCCATACTCACCTTCCTATTTCTCATCACTGCTTTCAGTGTACCAACAACCTTCCTTCCCTGCTGTACCATTTCATTTACTTCATCCCCCAAAGTTCCATCCTTACTCATCACACTACCCAAGTACTTGAATGCACTCACATTCTCCATATCCTCACCATCCAACCTCACTGCACACTCTGTGACTTCATTCCTCTCAAACACCATAACTTTACTTTTGTTTACATTAACTTTCAGCTTCCTCCTCCTACACACTGTCCCAAATTCATTCACCAAACCTTGCAACTCCCATTCATCTTCACTCAACAATACTGTATCATCAGCAAACAGCAACACCGGAAGCTTCCAAATCTCACCCTCATTCATTAGGGCCACCCCCACATCCACTGCCCTACCTTGAACCTCCTTTACAACCCCATCCATATATATATTAAACAGCCATGGAGACATTACACACCCCTGTTTCAGTCCCACATTGAGATCAAAGAACTCACTCAGCTCACCATCCACTCGCACCGCAGCCCTAGCTCCCTCATACATACTCTTCACAGCACTCAACAATTTCCCCTCCACTCCATATATTCTTAATACCTTCCACATACCTTGCCTATCTATTCTGTCATAAGCTTTCTCCAAGTCCATGAAGGCAGCATACACTTTCCTTCCCTTCTCTAGATACTTCTCCACTAAACATCTTAGAATAAATATCTGGTCTACACACCCTTTTCCCTTCCTAAATCCCCCTTGTTCTTCTCCAACTAGCTCCTCTGTCATATGCCTAACCCTATCAATGAGTATGTGGGTGCTCACACCCAGGTGAGAGTGAATGGAGATTTGAGTGATGAGTTTTCCGTGAATGTTGGTGTGCATCAGGGGTCAGTCTTGAGTCCCATGTTGTTTATCATGGTACTTGAAGCCCTTTCGCGTGACTTTAGAAACGGACTCCCGTGGGAGTTGTTGTATGCTGATGATTTGGTGTTGATTGCAGAGAATGAAAGGGAGGCGGAGGAAAGGTTTAGGAAGTGGAGAGATGGTATGGGGCAAAAGGGTTTAAGGGTAAATGCAGATAAAACAAAAGTGATGATATCTAGGGTTGGTGGCGGTACTGTCAAAGACGAGGGAGAGTGGCCATGTGCAGTTTGCCACAAGGGCGTGGGAAGTAATTCCATCTTGTGCGGTGTGTGTGATAAATGGGTGCATAAGAGATGTAGTGGTATCAGAGGTAGACTGCAAGATAATGCTGATTTTATGTGTACGGCGTGCCGGGGTGAGCAGGTGGAGATCGTCAGATGTGAAAGAATTGAACTTGCTGGTGAATCTCTTGAGTGTGTGGAAGAGTTTTGTTATTTAGGAGACATGTTGTGTGCTGGAGGTGGGGCTGGAGCTAGCTCTGTGGCTAGGGTGAGAAGTGGTTGGAAGAAGTTCAGGGAGCTCTTGCCTCTCCTGACATTGAGGGGCTCTCCCTACGTGCTAAGGGGTCTTTGTATGCAGCGTGTGTTAGGAGTGTAATGCTGTATGGCAGTGAGACCTGGGCAGTGAAGGAGGAAGACATTCGCCGGCTCAGACGTACAGAAATGACAATGATTAGGTGGATGTGCAGTGCGTCCCTGCGTCCAAGGCCTGGAGGGGCTGGGTTTACAATGGAAGAGTTGAGAGGTAGGATGGGACTGGAGTGTATTGGTGTTGTGATGAGGAGAGGTAGATTGAGGTGGTTTGGACATGTGGAGAGGATGGGGGATGATAGTTGGGTGAGGAAGGTGAGAAGTGTTAATATTGGGGGTGGGGTTATGAGGGGTAGACCGAGAAAGACATGGGACGAGGTCATTAAGTGTGACCTTAGGGTTAAGGGACTGAACAGGGAGGCTGCAATGGATCGTGCAGCATGGAGAGCCGCCATTAGGTGACCAAGGCCGACACATGCAAGCATGTTGGAGCCTTTAAAAACGAAAACGAAAACGATTCTACCATATATTTTACCAGTCACACTAAGAAGGCAAATACCCCTATGGTTACCACATACTTCTCTCTCCCCTTTTCCTTTGTACAGAGGAACAATTATACCTGATTTCCAGTCCTCTGGAACCCTTCCCTCTTCCCAAGCCAATCTACACAACTTCCATATCCACTCCACAACAATCTCACCCCCATACCTAAGCATTTCACCACACACTCCATCAATTCCTGGGGCCTTTCCCAGCTTAATCTTCTTCATCGCTTCCACTACTTCCGACCTACTGATCTCTTCCTCCCTCCTCTCATCTCTTCTTCTCCCAGCCATTCCCCAACCACTTATACTCACACTGCTCTCACTCTCTACATTCAACAAATCCTCAAAGTGCTCCTTCCATCTCCTCACTTTCTCTCTCTTCTCCACCAACAATCTATTATTCCTATCCTTCACTCCCCTACTATTTCCCCTTTCACACTGCCTTACTTTCTTTATCTCCTTCCAAAACAATTTCTTACTCTCCCTCCATTTCACACTCAGATTCCTCCCAAACTCTTCATCCACTTTCTTCTTACTCTCCTTCACCAGTCTCTTAACCTCCCTTCTCCTGCTCACATATACCTCTCTCTTCTCTCTCTCATCTTCTCCCCTACCTCTACTCGCCAACCATTCACCATATGCCTTCTTCTTTTGTTCCACAGCTCGTTTCACCTCATCATTCCACCATGCTGTCCCTTGCACACCCTTGCATCTCCTCCTCACTCCACAAACCGCCTCACACGCTGCGCTTATCTCTTCCGTGAATATCTTACATACGTCTTCCACCCCTTCCATCTGCTCTAGCTCATACCTTCCCAATCTTTCTTCCACTATGCTCTTATACTCTGTTCTTTTCTCACTATCTTGCAATTTCTCCACTCTTCTCACAGGAGCTGCTTCCTCCTGTCTTCCCCTTCGTCTCCTCAACCACTTTCTTTGCAGCTCTACCTTGGCCATCACTAAGTGATGGTCCGAGACTCCATTCCCCCACCCTCTCCACACTCTTGCATCCAACACTTGTCTTCTCATTCGCTCATCCACACACACGTAGTCTATCATTGCCTTTCGTTCAACAAGTTCACCATCCATCCTCCTCATTACTCTCCATGTATACCGGTGGATCATCTTATGACGAAAGTAGGTGTTGGCTATTGCCAACCCCTTACCAGCACAGATGTCCACCAAAGCACTACCATTCCCATCTACTTCCGCTGGCACACCCCACTGACCAACCACTCCATCCACTCATACATTCCCAACTTTGCCATTCATGTCTCCAATCAACAGCACTCTCTCGCTCCTCTCAAACTTGTCCATACATGCTTCTACTCTCGCCCAAAACTCATCTTTCACTCTTGCCACTCGATCCTCTGTTGGAGCATACACACATACAATCGCCCATGCTTGTATACCTACTTTCATCCTCACCCATACAATCCTTGCACCCACTGTTCCATACTCTCTTATATTCTCCTTCCACTTCTTGCTTATCATCAGACATACTCCCTCTCTTGCCCTCTCATTCTCAAAGTACAGGAAGTGTAAAAATTACTGGAAATTCAAGATGTAAGGAAAGCTCCAGGACCAGATGGAATCTCTAATTGGGTACTGAAGGAATGCAGAAAACAACTGGCGGATTTGATTCACAGTTTAATTGTGTGTTCTCTGGAAGAGGGAGAAGTGCCTCAAGAATGGAAGAGGGCAAATGTGGTACCAATTTATAAGGGAGGAAACAGGGAAGAACCCCTGAATTATAGACCAGTGTCCCTAACCAGTATGGTAGCAAAATTGTGCAAAAGAATTCTGAAAGCTAGATGGATAAAATATCTGGAAGAGATGAATATTTTGGCTGATAGCCAGTTTGGATTTAGAAGTGGAAGTTCATGTGTTTCCAACTTGTTGAGTTTTTACTCAAGAGCGATTGATGTGCTACAGGAGAGAGATGGGTGGATTGTGTGTATTTAGATTTGGAGAAGGCCTTCGACAAGGTACTCCATAAGAGACTAATGTGGAAACTAGACCATATAGGAGGACTGAAGGGGAACCTCCTGGAATGGATGAAAGACTGTTTGAGAAATAGACAAATGATCACAGTAATAAAGGATAGGATGTCTGGATGGAGGGAAGTAACAAGTGGAGTCCCACAGGGCTCGATGTTGGCGCCAGTAATGTTCCTGATTTATGTAAATGATACGGTAGATGGAGTGAAGAGTTATGCAAGTCTGTTTGCTTATGATGCAAAGATCTTCAGGAAGGTAGAGGTTGAGGAGGATTGTAAAATGCTGCAGGAGGATCTGGATACGATACACGATTGGAGCCGGATGTGGGAAATGAAATTTAATGTAAAGAAATGTAAAATATTTGAAATGGGTAAAAGTACCAAGAGGCCATCATTGAATTATTTGATGGGTATTGAACCAATCACAAAAGTGAGAGGAGAAAGATTTGGGAGTGCTGGTCCAGGACAGTTTGTCACCTGAAAAACACATTAACAAGGCAGTTAGAGGGACGTATAAACTCCTGACTAACATAAGAGTAGCTTTGCATTATATATGGATCTGGAAATGATGAAAAAATTGATAGTGGCCATGATTCGCCCCAGGTTAGAATATTCAGCAGTAGTGTGGTGCCCACACAAAAAGAAAGATATAAACAAGATTGAGAGAATACAAAGAACAGCAACCAAAATGGTCCCCAGTCTGGCAGATCAGTCGTGCAGAGAGAGGCTGGAAAAGCTGGATTTGCCTTCCTTAGAGGAAAGGAGATAGAGAGGCGACATGATTGTAGTGTTCAGGACCATGGTGGGAGTAGATAAAATTGACCGAGAAGGTCTGTTTTTATGGGAAAAGAGAGCAACAAGAGGACATAGAATGAAACTGAAGAAACCAAGCTGCTTGAAGGAAGTCAAGAAATATAGTTTTCCTTATAGATATATAGATCTGTGAAATAGCCTAGACAATGAGATCATTCAGTCTAAAAACTTAAATGAGTTTAAAGCCAAATTTGACATTGAGAAACAGAGAAGGGACCCCATGAGCGTAGCTTATTTCCTGTATATCACATTTAGATATAGATAATTGGGTAAATACAGACAGACAGACAGACAGACACACACACACACACACACACACACACACACACACACACACACACACACAATGAGACGGCGAATAAGGAGATCAGGAATTTGAAGCGTGAAAATATCGTATTGAGGAGAAAACTAGAAGAGAGTACTAATAAAATGGAGAAGGTGAGTAGTGTATTAGAAGAGCATAAGGCAAAGTGAGCATATGCAGAAGAAGAACAGAAAGAAGTGGTCAGGTTAAGGGAAATCATCCAGGAAGAAAGGGAAATGAACAACAGAAAATGGAAGAAAATGTAGTGAAAATTCTGAAGAAAAAAGAGAAAATAGTGAGACAAACTGTAGAAAGGAACAGATGTGTGGTAATATTTGGCAGAGTGGAGGAGGAAGAAAAGGTTAGATCTGTCAGACTCGAGAGAGACACGAACCTGGTGAGAAGAATATCAAGCATGATTGATCCCGAAGGAGACAAGTGGGTAAAAGAAATTGAGGAAGTAAAGAGGATAGGGCCTTATAAGAAAGGCGAAACAAGACCAATGAGAGTCAAGTTTTCATCAGAAAGTGTAGTAAATGATATACTTAAAGTGACGTGGAAACTAAGGAAAGAGGCAGGGATGGAAAATATTATAATAAGAAAAGATTTGAATGAAGAAGAAAGAGAAGCTTTAAAATCATTGAAGGAACAAGTAAAGGAAAAAATGATAAGAGGACAGAGGAAGAATGTAATACTTTTTTTTGGAGAGTGATGGATATGAAAGTAAGGAAGTGGTACAGTATGTGAAGAAATAAGAGTGAAGGAAACTAAGAGGGATTGCTATCAAAGTTCAGAAATTGAGGAAGTGGTACCGATGGAGAAAAGGAGAGAAGAGGGTATAAAAAACATCAAAAATAATTTGAAGGTGGTATATACTAATGTTGATGGTTTAATATCGGCAAGGCTTGAAATTAACGATTTCTTGAGGGAACATGAACCTGATGTCATGTGTTTTGTAGAGACCAAATTAAGAGAAGATATTAAAGTTCATTTGGGAGATGGTAAATATAAACTGTGGAGAAGACAGAAAAGAAAAAACGGGAGGAGTGATGATAGCAGTAAAGAACAACATAAATGTAGATACCATGGAAATGGGAGAAGGCAGGGCTGAAGTGATATATATGAAATTGGATGGTGAGGAATTGGAAAATGTGAGTACATTTAAGTACTTGGGTAGTGTGATGAGTAAAGATGGAGGTTTGGAGGGTGAAGTGCTTGAAAGGGTGCAGCAGGGAAGAAAGGTTGCTGGTTCTTTGAAAGCAGTGATAAGAAACAGGGAAGTGAGCATGGAAGTGAAAAAGTTACTACATGACAGTATTGTGATACCAACTCTAACGTACGGAAGTGAAGCTTGGACGTTGTTGGAAGGACACAAGTCAAGAGTGAGAGCAGTGGAAATGAATTATTTAAGAGGAGCCTGTGGAGTCACGTGGAGAGACAGGCTGACGAATGAGGATATAAAGGAGCGTTGTGGTGTTGATGTGGATGTGATAGGAAGCATTATGAGGAACACACTGAGGTGGTTTGGCCATGTGGAAAGGATGGAGGGTGAAAGACTGACGAAGAGAGTGTATGTGAGTGAGGTGGAGGGGGGAAGAGGGAGGGGGAGGCCGAGGATGAGATGGAGGGATGGGGTGGAGAGGTATTTGAGAGATGAGGGTGTGAGTTGGGAGCAGGGGAGTGAAATGGCGGGGGACAGGGCGACTTGGAGGCGATTTGTTTGTGGCCACCCCAAACGGGATTGAGGCGTCCGGCAATAGATAGATAGAAACTGGAGAGAATGTGAAGAGAGATATGGCGGTAGTGTATGTTCCCCCTAAGACGAGAGCATGGAATGACGACAAATACCAAGAGATGTTGTCAGATATGGCTAGTTATTTACAAAAAATTATTGAGAGAAGCAACAATATTATTTTGGTGGGTGACTTTAACTGTAAAGAGGTGAACTGGGAGGAATGGGACTCAGGAGGTAGCGAGGTTTCATGGGGCACAATATTATTAAATATAATATTGAATAATGTGATGACGCAATGGGTCAAAGAAGAGACACGGTTCCGAGGTGAGGACACACCAGCAAGGTTAGATTTACTGTTTACCAAAGAACCCGATGTAATAGAATCATTGAAATATTTCTGTCCTATAGGAAAAAGTGATCAAATGGTCATTGAGTTCCAGATGATAATAGGGAACGTCGAGCCAACAGACAAGCTTCATAGACAGGGAAGATGCAACTTTGGGAAAGCAAATTTTACAGGATTGAGAAAATTTTATGAAAATGCAGATTGGAGAAAATTCAGAGAAACAAGAGAGATACAGAGGAAGTGGGATATCTTTCTTGAACTCTATATTTTGGGAGTGGAAAAATTTGTACAAAGAGTAAGAGGGAAAGAAAACAGGAAAAAGGAGTGGTTCAGTAGGAGGTGCATGATAGCAAAAAAAGAGAGATATGGCATGGAACAAATGGAGAAAGAGAAGTAACAACAGAACAAGGGAAGAATATAAAAGAACGAGAAATAAATACACAAGAATACGTAGAGAAGAAGAAAGGAATTTTGAAAAAGGTATAATAGACAAATGCAAGGATGAACCCAAACTGTTTTATAGATTTGTTAATGGCAAACTGAAACAAAAGGAAGGAATCACCAAACTGAAAGTAAAAGGAGAGGTCTATAAAGATGCAGCAATGCAAGCTGAAATAATGAACAAATGTTTCCAATCAGTTTTCACTAATGAAAAAGAGTTTGTGGAAGGAGAGGGATTGATTAGAAATGTACCAGTGATAAAAGATATAAAACTGGAGGTACAGGAAGTGTATAAATTACTAGAAAGTCAAGATGTAAGGAAAGCCCCAGGACCTGATGGAATTTCTAATTGGGTATAGAAGGAAAGCAGAGAACAACTGGCGGATAAAATTCACAGTTTAATCGTGTGTTCTCTGGAAGAGGGGAAAGTGCCACAAGAATGGAAGAGGGCAAATGTGGTACCAATTTATAATGGAGGAAACAGGGAAGAACCCCTGAATTATAGACCAGTGTCTCTAACCAGCATGGTAGCAAAATTGTGTGAGAGAATCCTGAAAGACAGATGGATAAAATTTCTAGAAGAGATGAATATTTTGGATGTATGTCAGTTTGGATTCAGAAGTGGAAGGTCATGTGTTTCCAACTTGTTGAGCTTTTACTCAAGAGCGATTGACGTGTTACAGGAGAGAGATGGTTGGGTGGATTGTGTGTACGTAGAGAAGGCCTTTGACAAGGTACCTCATGAGAGACTAATGTGGAAACTAGAATATATAGGAGGACTGAAGGGGTAACTTCTGGAATGGATGAGAGACTTTTTGAGAAACAGATAAATGAGGACAGTAATAAAGGATAGGATGTCTGGATGGAGGGAAGTAACAAGTGGAGTCCCTCAAGGCTCGGTGTTGGCGCCAGTAATGTTCCTGATTTACGTAAATGGTATGGTAGATGGAGTGAACAGTTATGCAAGTCTGTTTGCGGATGATGTAAAGATCTTGAGGAAGGTAGAGGTGTAGGAAGATTGTGAAATGCTGCAGGAGGATCTGGATAGAATACTTGATTGGATCCGGATGTGGGAAATGAAATTTAATGTAAAGAAATGTAAAATATTGGAAATGGGTAAAAGTACCAGGAGGCCATCACTGAATTATTTGTTGGGTAATGAATTAATCACAAAAATGAGAGAAGAGAAAGGTTTGGCAGTGCTTGTCCAAGATAGTTTGTCACCTGAAAAACACATTAACAAAATAGTTAGAGAGAACTTATAAACTCTTGACTAACATAAGAGTAGCATTTCATTATATGGATGAGGAGATGATGAAAAAATTGATAGTGGCCATCATCCGCCCCAGGTTAGAATATGCAGCGGTAGTGTGGTCGCTACACAAAAAGAAAGATATAAACAAGATTGAGAGAATACAAAGAACAGCAGCCAAGATGATCCCCAGTCTGGCAGATCTGTCATACAGAGAGAGGCTGGAAAAGCTGGATTTGCCTTCCTTAGAGGAAACGAGAAAGAGGGGAGACATGATTGCGGTGTTCAGGACCATGGTGGGAGTAGATAATATTGACCGAGAAGATCTGTTTTTATGGGATAAGAGACCAACAAGAGGACACGGAATGAAATATAAAAAGTCAAGCTACTTGAAGGATATCAAGAAATATAGCTTTCCTTACAGAAGTATAGACATATGGAATAGCCTGGACAAAGAGATAGTTCAGTCTAAAAACTTAAACGAGTTTAAAGCTAAATTTGACTTACTGAGAACCAGCGATGGGGACCCACAAGCATAGCACATTTCGTGTATATCACAATTAGGTATATTAGATAAATACATAAGTACTTGGAACGACTTATATGAGAAGGTTGTGCAGGAGAAAAACATTCATGTGTGTAAAGGTAGACTAGATAAATTTGGATATGGAGACAGGACAACACGAGCATTGCTCAATTCCTGTATACTACAAATACGTAAATAGGTAAATACACACACACACACACACACACACACACACACACACATCTCTGAGGTTTGTTTAGACTACAACAACATGGAGATTGTAAGTACATGCTCTGCACTTTAAGTATTGCAAAATGGATACATACTTTAGTAAAGCAAATTTGGAAAAGAAAAGGGATAAAGGTAAAAAGCAGAATGATGATTTCTAGCAAGAACTGGTTGAAGTAGAGACTCAGAATAGACTGGTCGAACATGTAAACAAACTGGAAATGGCTTTCAGAAATGAAATTGATGAAATAAAGAAGCAGATGCACTTGGAAAAGGAAGAAATAGAAAAACTAGGAAGGGAGGCCAATAAGAAAGACACAACCATCAGTGAACTAACAATGGAATTGAGTACACTTAGGAAGAAAATGAGTGAAATGGCAAGTACAGTAGTCAATCATGAGAGTGTTATGGAAGAGTTCAAAAATGACACAGAGACAATTAGGCGAGTTAGCAGTCTTATTGACCAGAGCAGTGATATTGAGGAGTAGATAACACAAGTGAATGAAGCTGTGCAAAGCTACAAAAATGATGTAGAAACCACGTATGCTGAAATGGTGAAAGTAAAGAAAGACTTAGAAACAAGGGTGGAGGAAAAAAGCATTAAAAAGGTGCTGAAAAGAATAATCCAAAACAATCCAAAGTTAGTAAGAGATTCAGTAGAGATAAACAAATCAATAGTAATCACTGGTATAGAAGAGGAAGAAGTTAAAAACAAGATCACAAGAGACAAAAAGGAGATGACAAATATAATGAACTTACTGAAAGAAGTATCAGAGGAAATCTGTAGTAAAGACATAGAGAAACACAAAAGGTTAGGGAAATACGAGAAAAGCAAGACAAGACCTCTAAAGGTGACTTTTGCAGAGTGTAAACACTGTGGAAGAGATACTAAAAAATGCAAAGAATCTTATGGAAAAAGAGGAGTTAAAAAATGTAAGGATAAAAAGATGCCTAACACAAGAGGAACTGGAATTACTGAAAGAGAAAAGGGAGGAAGCAAAAACAAAAAATGAGGGAAGATCAGAAGAGGAGAAGAAAATTTTTTTTTTACAAAGTAATAGGATTGCAGGTACGAAAGTGGTACACAAACAGGATGGAAGAAAAAGGAGGAAGGTAGTAGAACCATGTCAGGACAAGCATATAAACAAGATGATAAAGTTGATGTACTCAAATGTGGATGGAATGGTATCTAAATTACTAGAGATGAATGATTATGTCAGAGAAAATGAACCACAAATAATATGCCTAACTGAAACAAAATGAACACCAATGATATCCAATGACATACTAAATTTAGAGGAATACAATATATGGAGAAGAGATTGGAACTTAAAAAAAGGAGGAGGAATTATAATATTAACTAAGAAAAATCTAAAAGTCAAGGAAATAAAACTAGATATACCATCACAAGTAGAACTGATTGCAGTAGAGATCGACACATCTGAAGGTAAAGTAATTGTAGCCAATTTGTACATGCCACCCAGATCAAACACATGGGAAAGAAACGAATATGAGGACCTGGCAGAGAGTACAATGCAGAGTATGAGATCATTGCTATATAAAATGGAAGAGAAATCGGGAAGAATTATACTAACTGGGGACTTCAATACAAATACTGTATACAGTAAATTGGAATACTCTATATATAAATAGCCAAGAAAGCTGTTGGGACCAAAAGCTCCTGGATCTCGTACAAGAGTTTTTCTTAACGCAACACGTGAGGGAAACCACCAGAAAAAGAGGACTTGCTGTACCTTCAGTGCTAGATCTAATATTTACTAGGCAAGAAAATGATATTGACAGTTGAATATATCACCCTCCACTCAGCAAAAGCGATCATGCAGTACTAAATTATAACTTCAGGATAGCATATGTCATAGTAAACAGCAATGATAGTTACAAAAAGAGCCTAAACTATGAAAAGGGAAATTATCAAGACCTAAAGAAGTATTTCTTAGAAGTGGATTGGGAAAATGAGGCTAGAGGACAAGATTTAAATGCTGTTTATAAAAAATTTTGTGAATTTTATGAAATAGGAGTCCAGTAGTACATCCCACAGCACAAAGAAGCAGATAAGAAAATACAGAAATGGTTCAATACAGAATGTAAAAAATCAAAATAAAGAAGGGATTTGTTGTGGAATAGATACAGAAGACACAATAGTAAAAGGGCGTATAATAATTACAAACAGGCAAGAAACGACTATACAAGAATAAGGAGGGAAGCCCAAAAACAGTTTGAGGAGGATATAATAAATAAAAGTAGTGATCAACCAAAGCTGTTTTACAGCTATATCAGAAGCAAAACCAAAGTAAAAGATATAATACAATCCATTACGGACGAGGGAATCACTTATACACAAGAGAAAGATATTTGTGAAGCACTAAATAAGAATTTCCAATTAGTTTTTACAGAAGAATAAAATTTTGAGAGGGACTATGTGGAACATGCATGTCCACACATACTACCAGATATACAAATAGCAGAAAAAGTAATACAGGAGGAGTTAAGTAGATTAGACAGAGGAAAAGCAAGTGGTCGTGATGAAATTTCATGTTGGGTATTACGAGAATGTGCAAAGGAGTTAAGTAAACCATTATTTTTAATTTTCAAGAAATCCTTGAGTCAAGGTAAACTACCTGATATTTGGAAAAAAGCAAATATTGTCCCCTTATTCAAGAAAGGAAATAGACAAAATCCACTCAGCTACCGACCAGTATCACTGACCAGTGTTGTAAGCAAGGTATTAGAAAATCCACTCAACTACCGACCAGTATCACTGACCAGTGTTGTAAGCAAGGTATTAGAAAAGCTTATAAGAAAAACTTGGGTAAATCATCTGGAAAAACACAGTATGATAACAAAAAGACAGTTTGGTTTTAGAAAAGAAAAATCATGAGTTACTACTCTGTTGAGCTACTATGACAGAGTAACAAACACAATACAGGAAAGGGAAGGATGGGTGGACAGTATCTATTTAGATTTCAAGAAAGCTTTGACACAGTACCACACCAAAGACTTTTATGGAAACTGTACCATCAAGGAGGAATTCGAGGCAAACTGTTTTGTTGGATGCAAGACTTTCTCATAAAAAGAGAAATGAGAACAGTACTAAGAGGAAACTATTCATCATGGAAAGAAGTGACTAGTGGAGTACCACAGGGTTTAGTGCTGGCACTAATCATGTTTTTAGTGTATATAAATGATATAAACAGTAACACTGGAAATGAGAGCTATCTGAATATGTTTGCAGATGATGCAAAAATACAAAGGAGAATTACTAACACAGACTCTTGTAAAGAGCTACAAGAAGAATTAAATAAACTTCATGAATGGAGTAGTACATGGCAAATGGAATTCAATGTGGACAAGTGTCATGTAATCAAGTTTGGTAAAAGTGGAAAAAGACCTGATTGGGATTATAAGTTAGTAAATAAAACCCTATACACATCAGAAAGAGAGAAAGACCTAGGTGTGATTATCAATAACAGACTATCTCCGGCTGACCACATCAGCGAGAAGGTACGGAACATGTATACACTGCTTGCAAATATGAGAATAGCATTCACATACATAAATGAAGACGTGCTAAGAAGGATAATAACATCATTCATTAGACCAACCCTGGAATATGCATCAGTAGCTTGGAGTCCTCATCTCAAAAAGCATATAGACAAGATTGAAAAAGTTCAAAGGGCCGCTACAAGATGGATACCAAGCTTAAGGGACCTAAGCTACGAAGAAAGACTAAATAAACTGAATCTACCAACACTACAGGAGAGAAGGAAAAGAGGTGACATGATAATGCTATATAAGTGCATATCAGGAAAGGAGAAAATAGACATAAATGATTACTTAACATATGGAGAAGCATCAGCGAGAGGACACTGCAAAAACCTGCATAAGAAGAGAGGTGATAAAGACGTAAGGAAATTCAGTTTTCCAAACAAAGCAATTGATCAATGGAATGCACTACCGAATGAAATAGTGTGTGCCAAAACAATTCACAAATTTAAGGATATGTACGATAAATATGGTGTAAGACACGGGACAGTACGAGCTTGACTCATTCCTGTAAAGATACAATTAGGTAAGAACAATTAGGTAAGAACACACACACACACACACACACACACACACACACACACACACACACACACCACCAATGGAGACGGAACACTTTGTAGATCATGAGGAATTATTTGCCGAACCAGGGGGAAAAAGGAACCCAGCCTATTGTGATTATGTAAATGAATATGTGATTGGTGGTCCCATCTGATAGTAGTGTAAAAAACGCAGATATTGATCCAACAAGAGTACAAAATACTGTGAAAATGTGAAGTTTTTGTAGGTTGCATTATGGTGGAAGGAGGTAGCTATTTGTTTACACCTGATGGCGGTGAGTTTGTGAGCTTTACTGACGAGGATAAGGGTGAAAGATGTGTTAAACTGAATCAAACATGAGTTGCAGGAGTGGAGAAAATGACAGAGAGGAATGTCCAGGAATTAAAGAAGGTATTGAAAATAATTAGAGGGTTACGAGAACGGACCATAGAACAGGATAAAGAGATTATGATACTTAAGAACAAGTTGGATAACGTCTGTACACGCAATGCTGAACAAGTGCCTAGTTATGGAATTAAGATTGAGTAATGAGTATGCCTCAAATGAAATAAAACAGCTCAAGAGGAAAAATCAGAGGTTGGAAGAAGAAAGGGATAGGATGAAAAGTAAACTAGATGAGCATGAATCAAAGTTAAGGATGCATGATGAACATATTAAGGAAATCAAGGAGCAGTATAAGGAGTGGGAGAAAAACCAGGAGGAGGGAAATATAAATCTGAAGGAGATTATAGAACAACAAAGCAGGGTAAAGGTGGAAAAGGAAGTGGTTAGGGTGCTGAGAAGTAGAGAATCTTTAGTCATGGATGTAGCAGACAAGAAAAAATGCGTGACAGTATCAGGACTAAAAGAAAAACGGATGACAGTAAGGTCAGAAAGGGAAAGAGAAAACTGAATAAGGCAAAAGACATAGTAGTTATGGAGGGTAACAGTGAAGCTCAAGAAGAGATTGAAGAAGTGTTTAGGCTAGGAAAGTATGAGGAAGGAGGGGCGAGGCCACTTAAAGTAAAGTTTAAGTTCAGGCAATGGTAAATGAAATTATTAACAAAACATGGAAATTATCAGAAAAGGATGAGCTAAAGAATCTTTGGATAAGGAGAGACGTAAATGAGGAAGAAAGAGCTAAGATAAAGGAGCTATTAAAGGAAGCGAAGGCAAAAAACGAACAGAAAATGGAGGATGAGAAGACAATGTTCTATTGGAGAGTTATGGATCTGAAATTGAGGGAGTGGTACCAATGGAGAGAGGGAGAGAAGAGGGAATAAAGAATAGCGAAAAAAGTTGGAAAGTGGCATATACTAATGTTGATGGTTTAATATCAGCAAAATTAGAAATCAACGATTACTTGAGGGTACATGAACCAGATATTATGTGCTTTATAGAGACCAAGATAAGAGAGGATATTGACATCCATATGGGGTTAGCAAATATAAATTGTGGAGAAGAGACAGAAAAGAAAAAATGGGAGGAGGAGTGATGATAGCAGTGAAGAACAACGTCAGTGTGGAGAGTGTGGAACTGGGAGAGGGTACCTGTAAGGCTGGAGCAATAAATATGAAACTAGAAACTAGAGAGAATG
The DNA here is from genome assembly GCF_032717465.1 of Coenobita brevimanus. Taxonomy (NCBI): domain Eukaryota; kingdom Metazoa; phylum Arthropoda; class Malacostraca; order Decapoda; family Coenobitidae; genus Coenobita; species Coenobita brevimanus. The sequence goes on along the minus strand of NC_137029.1, from coordinate 14,877,885 downwards.
GCAAGAGAGACATTTCAGTGGTATACGTTCCCTCTAAGACAAGGGCATGGAAAGACAATGAATATGAGGAGATGTTGTCAGACATGGTTAGCTGTCTCAAGAAAGTGATTGAGAAAAGCAGCAACATAATTATGATGGGGGATTTTAACTGTAAAGAGTTAACTGGGAGGAATGGGACCTGGGAAGCAATGAAGATTCCTGGGGCACTATATTGTTAAGTAATGCATTGTATAATGTTATGACCCAATGGATCAAAGAAGAAACTAGATTCAGAGGAGACGATACATCAGCAAGATTAGATTTGCTACTAACTAAAGAACCTGATGTAGTTGAAAATTTAAAATATCAGTGTCCTAAGGAAAAAGTGATCATGTGGTCATTGAGTTCCAGATGATGAAAGGGAATGTGGTGCCAAGAGATGAGCTTTATAGGCAGGGAAGATACAACTATGGGAAAGCAAACTTTACAGGATTGAGGGAATTTTTCGAAAATGTGGATTGGAGAAAATACAGAGAAACAAGAGAAACGCAGAGGAAGTGGGATATCATTCTAAACCTCTATAATTCGGGAGTGGAGAAACATGTTCCAAAAGTAAGTGGGAAAGAAAACAGGAAGAAGGATTGGTTTAACAGAAAGTGCATGATAGCAGAAAAAGAAAGGGACATGGCATGGAACAAATGAAGAAAGAGAGGTAATAATAAAACAAAGGAAGAATATAAAAGAGCTAGAAATGAATATACAGGAATATGCAGAGAGGAAGAAAGGAACTTTGAAAAAGATATAATTGACAAATGCAAGGAAGAACCCAAATTATTTTATAGATTTGTAAATGGCAAATTGAAACAAAAGGAAAGAATCACCTAACTGAAAGTAGAAGGAGAGGTCTACAAAGATGCGGCAGTGCAAGCTGAAGTAATGAACAAATGTTTCCAATAGGTTTTCACTAAAGAAAGGGATTTTGTGGAGGGGGAGGGTGTGATTAGAAATGTAGTGATAAAAGACATAAACGTAGAAGTGCAGGAAGTGTATAAATTACTGGAAAACTCAAGATGTAAGGAAAGCCCCTGACCAGATGGAATCTCTACCTGGGTACTGAAAGAATGCAGAGAACAACTGGCAGATAAGATTCGCAATTTATTTTATGTGTTTTCTGGAAAAAGGGAAAGAGCCTCAAGGATGGACGAGGGCTGATGTAGTACTAATTTATAATGGAGGAAACAAGGAAGAACCCCTGAATTATAGACCAATGTCCCTGACCAGCGTAGTTGAAAAATTGTGCAAGAGAATATTGGAAGACAGATGGACAAAATATCTGGAGGAGATGAACATATTTGCTGATAGTCAGTTTGGATTCAGAAGTGGAAGGTCATGTGTTTTCAACTTGTTGAGCATTTACTCAGAGCGATTGATGTGCTACAGGAAAGAGACGGTTGGGTGGATTGTGTGTACACTCAACCCTCGGCTATCACTCCCAATTGGTCCCGCTATGGCTGCGCTATAGCAGAAACCGTGATAGCCGAATTAAAGAACTTATGGTAATAATTCTAATTGGTGCCATGACATCAATATTTACCCCTAAGATACCTTTTTTGTACCACATATTAATATATAATAGTCTAAAAATGAGCATGTTTTATGATGTGATCATGATTCTTATAAATACCCCTCACAATTAATTCATTGATGTTATGTTTCTTCCCCACACTTCGTTTGGTCTCACCATTCTCTATAAGTTTCACATTTCCAGTTTATCTGCATAACTTAGGTTCTTCCTCTTCTTTATTTCCCTGCCAGGTGCCACAGCATTATGTTGGGTGGTGGTAGGGGGACGGGGAGGGGGTACGTTGGCCATGGTCATATAAAAAGGGTTATTGTTCTCGCCATCACTGTTCACGGTCTGAGGGTGCGCACTTGAATGGTTTGGTGGGCAGGAGACTCGGTCGGGTGGTTAATCAGCTCGGCTGGAGCTGGCGTCACACGACCAATCACGGAGTGAAGCTTTTGTTGGCTGGGCGGAGCACTGGAGCCTGGCCTATTTGAAATTTTCGAACATTTCCGGTGTGTGATAGCGGACATTTAGTGCATGATAAAGGTATTCGGGTACTTTTTTATATAGGTGTGATAGCGAGATACGCTATAGCGGAACCCGTGATAGCTGAGGGTTGAGTGTACAGTACAACCCCAGTTAACCGGGTGGCTTGGGGAATTTACCTTCCCGGTTACAGATTTTTCCCGTATTTCTGATTTTCAAGTCAAATCTATACAAAGGCTATCACAGCAGTAAATACAGTTCAGGTACTCACCAGTCACATTAGGGGTTACACTAAGAGATTCCGCCTGAAAAACTGCCTTGTAAACACACACCATGGTCATAACGCACGTGTGCAATGTCTAGCAACTTGCAGTACTGCAAATTACACCAGTCCATTGTTTACCGAATTACTGTATTCATTATATGTACTGTACTCATAAAAATTGAAAAATAAAATAAAGAAATAAAAGCTTGAACATTTATTAGTGAACTGATGATGTGTTAAGACTGCACTGTAGAATTATCACAACACTTGTGCCCTCACGTGAGTTTGTTTACGTTTCCGACTTCTTCTTCTTCCCTACCTGACCTCCATCACTCCACCCCTCACCCGCCACTCAGCTGGTTTGCAGAAAATAAAATAAATGATGTACGTATGAAATGGAGGCATATTATTTATTTTTCTTCCAACAAAGTAAACTTTCATTCCTATTAACATTTATATTCAGCCATTAGTGTTTTATAATGTCCGCCTTTTTCAAGTCTGTTGCATATGTCCAGCTTCTGTTTCAAGGTAAGCACGATACGCTTACGTTTAGTTTGCACTTCAGGCATTTTGGAGTGTACAAATTACCGTCTATCAGAGGAACACAACAGCAAAAGACCTTGTTTACTGTCTGGTGGCAAAACGCAGACTGGTGATTTTTGGAGGGTGTGGAGGATGACTGAATTCAAGTAGGGGGAAAGAGGGGGAGAGGAGGGGTGGTTAAGAGGATTTGCTAGGGATTTACATCAGCCGGAAATGCCTTCACCTCGCTTTGTCTGACTTCCCCCAGCCTCACGTGACACAATCAAACGGCGGTTTGGCGGTCCATTCAAATTGGCGCACAGTTATAACTTACTGACATTTTTACCAGCCCTTGAATTTTCCCGTTGTTCTGAGTATTCCGTTTGTCTGGATACCGGATAGCTGGGATTGTACTGTATTTAGATTTGGAGAAGGCCTTCAACAAGGTACAGTACCCTCGCGTCCAACACGGTAATATTGTCATGCATGGGTCGCATGTTGGACCAAAAACGTGTTAGACTAACAACAGAGCTTATGGGGAAAAATGAATTATGTCAGCAACCCTAGGAAAAGTCACCCTAAACACCTACCATATACCTATACATATATCGGTACTACTGTAATTATAATAAATGGTACTGTGCTATGAATGATAACTAACCTTTTAGGATAGTGTTGGTGGGCTTGCTGGGAATGGAAGGTGGTATCCAAGGCTGTAGGTAGTCCTACTGGGTCCCCGGAGGATGGCTGCTGGCGTCACTAGCGGGTAACGGCTGTTGCTCCTCCTCAACCTCCCTCATAAATCCTTCGAAATCACACTCAGAATCACTATCTTCGTCCACAGCCATGGAAGGTCCTGCTTCTGCGTGTCCTAGCACTCTGTAATCCTCGGCAAATGGCATGCTTCTCACACTGTTGCCAGAGCCCCGTCTCGTGACTGTGGAAAGTGATTGCTGTCGCTGACTCGGTACAGAATAAGGAGAAGCAACTTTGTTTAAAAACTGGTACACACACCAATGAGAGGGGTTTCAAAATGATTGATATTTATTCTAAAATATTAATATGTATTTAGTGTCAGGCTAAATGTTCAATGCTGTAGTATGATACATTCTCTGTCGAGTCGTCCGGGTTTTGGTCACACTGTTTTGCCTGTCGTATCCTCGGCAGGAATCCATCCAGATGAATTCCAAATGCCCGTGGTATCATCGGCAATTTTACCACGTTACCGTTCCGATTTACCATCGTATCCTCGGCAAACCTGGTATGAAGTGCCGTGTGATAGCCTTCGGCTATCATGATCTTCATGTTGGCTTCATTCATGTCATAGGCCTTGGCAATGTCAACTTTCCTCTCCCCTTTCTTCTTCCTCTCGATGCTTTCTAGCTTGGTGGCCTGAGGGAGGTGCCGACGCTTCTTGGGGTTCTCAGAAGGCTTCCTAGGCATCGTGAGCAGGGTAAAATGCAGTAACAAGGGCAGAAAATGCAGCAAGAAAAAAGCATCTTCCAATGCAATTACTGTATGTGACTGAGTGGCGCTGTGGCGGGAGAAATTTAAACAAAACATCACGTGACACCAGAAGCGTTTTTAATTGGGCGGCATCATGATCACGTCACGATAGCAGGCGGGGAAGGCTACTTGATCAGAAGTTTTCATTGGCTATCATCATCATGGGAATGTCCAGTATGACCGTGTTGGACCGGGGGTGATCGTGCTAGAGTTGAACTCTGCGGATTTCACCCACTTCTGAGAGCTCTGTGCGTGTTATGCTAACACACTCGTGTTGCAGTAATTAAATCGTATTAAATAATACTAATTACAGTATTTGCTCTCCGTGCTGGACCTGAATCGTGCTGGACTAACGCTGTGGTAGGACTACATATTATAATTACAAATCATAATAGATAGATAGATAAATAGATAGGTAGACAGCCCTCTGCGAGCCTGGGAAAAGGAAATGAGTTGCAAGTTACACTGAGGAAAGCTGACGACAGCGGCCAGTAAGGAGATGATGCAGTTAGCTGTCAGCAGTCCTCTTGTGAACAAAGACCTAGTAACTATACACACACATATACACACATACTCACACACAGGCTTCTTAAACTTTCCATCCACGAGGAACACACGTGACACACCCCTGCTACACCAGAATTTAGGAAAGAGAGTGGCAGACGGAGGTTAGCCACAGAACAGGCAAGGGAGAAGGAGACAGGCCTCAGAGGAGACAGGTCGAAGGGGAGAAGGGCTTAGCAACTCGAGAGACAGAGAGAGAGAGGGAGCGAGACTCTATACTTACGCTCTGTGTGAGAGACTTGTTAATATTTCCAAGACAAATAAAAATAGTCCCATACTATTCTTTACCTCTCCTGTCACTACATGACAAATGGGAAGCTACTCCAAGATATAAAAACCGCTTGTCCATAAATCTAAAATATATATATAACTCAACCACAAAGGAACCTACACTGTCTTTTATGACACAAAGTCATTTATGACATTTGGTAGCAGCGAACATATACGAACCTCGTCTACGAATCAACATTGAATTCCTACAAAATATCAAGATTGAAAACAAAAATAATATCTCTCTCAACCAACAACACAACCAGCTCCTGACAGTATTCTCTCCAACCAGCCCCCTCCTTCTCCCCGATCATCATGCTGATGCAGAGGTGAATAGATCACACGACGCCTTGCAAGTAGTTTAACAAAATATTGATACAATCTTGCAATTTCTACGACGAACCAGCGAATCTACGGACATCGTCTCCCAATTAAAAGCAAATTTCTACAAAAGCAGGCGAAACTCTACAAGATTAGCTTCAGTTCTACAGTGAATCCCGACAAAATACAGCCTGCAATGCAAATAGTCTGCAAGTCTACAAAACAACTCTATAATCTTCACGTAACTTCAAGCAGCAACAAGAAGAATATAAAACAAAGCAAGTAAAGAAGAGGAAACACCGACCAACAAGCACACAAGCCCCCACCACTCACTCCCACCTACGCCTGACGCAGAGGTCAAGACACGCAGCAAAACACCAGAGCCGCATTTATAACGCGACTTACTTACCTTTCTTCACCCAGCTTAAGCATCGCTACTCAGTATTCACCACAGCTACCAGTGTGGGAAGCCGATGTCACCATGTGCTGAGACGACAACACGCCAATCAACCCGTGAAGAACAATGCTATCACCACATGCAACACCACTCACACCATTTCCTCCACGGTAAAAATTAGTGAGTTACATAGTTACTTCATTTATACAATACACAGTGATAGACAATAAGCTTCTGCACAAACATATAAAACGTGCTGTATAGTTACAGCTTAAATACACATACTTACTTCAGTTATCTGCATAACTCAAACACTAAATAATCACCAACAATAAATATTCTACACTGTATATATTCATTCCTTTATTATAACATTTATTTACTACCAACGAGTGTTACCATTTATACCTACATAAAATACGTGTTTCATACATACAGCTATACATTATTACATCTACAAAGTAATAAAGAAAATATACCATCACAGTTACTCAGTGAGCAATTAAAAGAACTGTATTTAACATTCATTAATTAAAGCTACCTAGTGGAAACATATAAATTAAGTTACAAGGTAAACTAGAAAAAAAAAAAAAAAAATGGCCAACACAAATGACGTTAGCAAGAGTGAACATCTTCAACACAATCGTGAAGACAATGATTTCCACACAGTGCTGACACACATATTACCCACGATAGGTACGAGTGAACAACAAGTCAGTGTATATAGTTAATATTGTATATAGTGTATATATATTTTTTTATATAAAATAACAAAATATGGGACTATATAATATCATTTTATAATCTCTGTGCAATATAAACTAAACTTTGAAAAAGTATCCCAAGGAAGTTAGCCAGTAATTATGCAACCATGAACAACAAAGAAAAAGCATACACAAGCGAAGAAAAACAAACTATAGAAAATCAATACATACAAACGAAAAAAAAAAAAGAAAGAAAGAAAGAAAGAAAAGTAAGAAAGAAAAAAAAGAACTAGAGTAAGATCACATAACAAACAAATGAAAATAAGTGTAAGTGTTACTACATATGCCAAAATACCACATAAACTACAAACAAAAAAGCAAATTGTTGTCTCCACAAACAAGTGGCATGACACATCATCACTATCATCGACCGCAGCATATGTTAGGACTGCAGTTATTACAATTATGTTACTCCATATTATAATTATGTAACTACAAACAATATGTACCAATTTATGTGACAGTTGCATTAACAAGATGTAACTTTTATGTAACTTTAACTACAATAATGTAACTACAAACGATATGTAACAATTATGTAACGACAAACGATTGCATTATGTTACACTTTGCCAATTAACAGTTGCATTAACAAGATGTAACTTTTATGTAACCTTAACTACAATTATGTAACTACAAACAATACTACAAATAATATATACCATTTCTGTGACAGTTGCATTAACAAGATGTAACTTTTATGTAACTTTAACTACAATAATGTAACTACAAACGATATGTAACAATTATGTAATGACAAACGATTGCATTATGTTACACTTTGCCAATTAACAGTTGCATTAACAAGATGTAACTTTTATGTAACTTTAACTACACTTATAAGGCCAAGACACTTATGTAATAGTTGCATTAACAAAATGTAACTACAATTATAAGGCCAACACAATTATGCATTAACACAATATTTTGTGACAATTCATAAAAGGTTACAATTATGTAGTACCACAATGTTAGTACAATATTATAAGTCATACAATTATAGCACAATTCTGTATTACCAGTATCATCATACAAGTTAGGTGAAATATTAGACATTACTAAAGTGATAACTCTATGTAATGTATAACCTAGCAGTATTACCATTGCACAATTATATGCGTACGTCTGTTGTACATACACGTCTTACAAAGTGTTATACAACAACCATTGCATTTATTCAAATATGTATACAACTTGTTTAAAATGTAATATTACTGAATAATCACTATTTACTATATTATATGTATACAATATTCATACAATTATGTTACTTTTACAATATTATGTATTTCACTTAATTAGCTTATAAGTTCATTATAATGTGTATATAATATATATTAACACGTTCGTCGCGTTTGGCAACCCTGCACTCTCGCCCTCCCAGCGTCAACTTCACTTCACTCTCCTGCCAGTGTCCGTTGGACTTTCGGAGGGAGAGGAGGTATGATTCACTCTTAGAGGGTGGTGCATTGGTTAGAGCAGTAAAAGTCGTGGTACATATGTATACCGAATCGCCGACCACTAATATATTTTTCTCCCCTCGCGTATTGGTGCATCGATGTACCGAGGTTGCCTCGGTGCATCTGGGTACCAATACGCGACCTACTGATGATATCTTGTTGCTCTGCGAATTGGTGCATTGATGTACCATTTCATTACTTTAGAAAAATGTGTATTTTCTAATGTATATACCTGTTAGTACCTATAAAATATGTCTTATTATTTCAATAACCTGCACATCTCTCTCTCTCTCTCTTTCTCTCTCTCTCTCTCTCTCCCCAAGGAGAGTATCAACCTTCTGTGTTGGGTGTGATGGACAACCCCACCTTTGTATTTCATGTTTCAATGAAAAGCATGCAGCTTCATACTAATAGGTTATATAATACAGGGCAAAAATTAGATATTTGGATATTCAGTTTTGCAAATTACGAGTCATATAGTGTAATAGTTAATTATTTTCGTATGTTTGATATAACCTTCATTTATCATAAGATTTAAATTTTTAGATTTTTTTTTAATTTAGCAGTATTTTCCTTTACAGTTACTTACTGTTACATTATGTAATTCATTTACTTTGTTTATAAATTGTTACCAGGCTTCTTGTGCATCTTGGAACTATGTTTTATTTTATGAAATAATATCTCAATTTTTTTGAAACGGAGTGTTGATTTTTTACTTTTTATACAAGAAATGCATTCATAAGTGTTATATTTGATACCTGCCTTTCTATGATATTGATTATAATGCATTTGAGCTAACTGTATTGTGTGAAAACTGATTTTGTATAAAAAATGATGAACGAAAAACAAATAAATTTTTAGCTGATTATTAATCAATAACTTACCTATGTATAAGTATTTTTGTATTAAATAATACCATTGCAGCACATCTGTAGCTTTAATAAATGCAAATGGAAATAAATATTGATTATATACTCACGTTTTCAAAAGCTTTTGAAAAAGGACATTCGGGTCAAGGATGTACCAATACGCTGAGGGGGAAACTTCTGCTCGGTACATCGATGGCCCGATAAGCGGTCAACGTGTTAATATGTTAGGACTATTAACTGTCGATGGTACGCCATTTTCGCGCGGCCGAGCAGTGTGGTAGGACTACATATTATAATTACAAATCATAATAGATAGATAGATAAATAGATAGATAGACAGCCCTCTGCGAGCCTGGGAAAAGGAAATGAGTTGCAAGTTACACTGAGGAAAGCTGACGACAGCAGCCAGTAAGGAGATGATGCAGTTAACTGTCAGCAGTCCTCTCGTGAACAAAGACCTAGTAACCATACACACACATATACACACATACTCACACACAGGCTTCTTAAACTTTCCATCCACGAGGAACACACGTGACACACCCCTGCTACACCAGAATTTAGGAAAGAGAGTGGCAGATGGAGGTTAGCCACAGAACAGGCAAGGGAGAAGGAGACAGGCCTCAGAGGAGACAGGTCGAAGGGGAGAAGGGCTTAGCAACTCGAGAGACAGAGAGAGAGGGAGCGAGACTCTATACTTACACTCTGTGTGAGAGACTTGTTAATATTTCCAAGACAAATAAAAATAGTCCCATACTATTCTTTACCTCTCCTGTCACTACATGACAAATGGGAAGCTACTCCAAGATATAAAAACCGCTCGTCCATAAATCTAAAATATATATATAACTCAACCACAAAGGAACCTACACAGTCTTTTATAACATTCAGTCTTTATGACAACGCGTGTTGGACGCGAGGGTACTGTACCCCATAAGAGACTAATGTGGAAACTAGAGCATATGGGAGGACTGAAGGGAAACCTCCTGGAATGGATGAGAGACTTTTTGAGAGAGACAAGTGAGGACAGAAATAAAGGATAGGATGTCTGGATGGAGGGAAGTAACAAGAGGAGTCCTACAGGGCTCGGTGTTGGCACCAGTAATGTTCCTGATTTATGTAAACAGTATGGTAGATGGAGTGAACAGTTATAGAAGTCTGTTTGCTGATGATGCAAAGATCTTGAGGAAAGTAGAGGTTAAGGAGGATTGTAAAATGCTGCAGGAGGATCTGGATAGGATACACGATTGGAGCCGGATGTGGGAAATGAAATTCAACGCAAAGATATGTAAAATATTGGAAATGGGGAAAAGTACCAAGAGGCCATCACTGAATTATTTGATGGGTAATGAACCAGTCACAAAAGCGAGAGAAGAGAAAGATTTGGGAGTGCTGGTCCAGGATAGGTTGTCACCTGAAAAACAGTAACAAGATAGTTAGAGAGACTTATAAATTCTTGACTAACATAAGAGTAGCATTTCATTACATGGATGAGATGATGAAAAAATTGATAGTGGCCATGATCTCCCCCAGGTTAGAATATGCAGCAGTAGTGTGATCGCCACACAAAAAGAAAGATATAAGGAATATTGAGAGAATACAAAGAACAGCAACCAAGATGGTCCCCACCCTGTCAGATCTGTCATACAGAGAGAGGCTGAAAAAGCTGGATTTGCCTTCCTTAGAGGAAAGGAGAGAGAGGGGCGACATGATTTTAGTGCTCAGGACCATGATGGAAGTAAATAAAATATACAGAAAAGATCTGTTTTTATGGGATAAGAGAGTAAGAAGAGGACATAGAATGAAATTGAAGAAGTCAAGCTGCCTGAAGGATATCAAGATATATAGTTTTTATTATAGATGCATAGACCTGTGGAATAGCCTGGACACAGGGATCGTCCAGTCTAAAAACTTAAATAAATTTAAAACAAAATTTGACTTACTGAGAAACAGAGACGGGACCCCACGAATGTAGCTCATTTCCTGTACATCACAATTACGTAAATACAGTTAGGTAAGTACACACACACACACACACACACACACACACGGAGCCGGAGAGAGCAGACGTCCCAGCCGTCGCTGCTAACCTTGAGTAGTTTCAGGAATTTTGTCTGTCCTGTCTCGTAAGGTCTTGCTTTAAATTCAAAATAATGAAAGTTAATAGACTACCAAAAATGTAAAGATTTATTGACTAGATTGTACATGAATGTTTGTAGTTTTTTTTTTTTTTTCGGTGACAGCTGTTTTGGTATTTAACCAACATCAAACATGGCCGAAAATATAAACAATGAGGGACTGGAATTTCAAGGATTTGATGCTAATACCAATGTCATGGACCTGGTTAAAACATTAATTATGAGGATTAGTGAACTCGAAAAGAAAGTAGAGAATCTAATGATAAAGGATGTGTCAGTAAATACGGAAACCACCATACAGAGTCTGATCCAGTCCAATGAAACAGCCAATGAAGAAATTAGGAATTTGAAGCGGGAAAATGTTGAACTGAGGAGGAAACTAGAAGAGAGTACTAATAAAACGGAGAAGGTGAGTAATGTATTAGAAGAACATAAGGCAAAGTGGGCACACGTAGAAGAAGAACAGAAAGAAGTGGCCAGCTTAAGAGAGATCATCCAGGAAGAAAGGGAAATGAACAAGAAAGAAATGGAAGAAAATGTAGTGAAAATACTGAAGAAAAAAGAGAAAATAGTGAGAGAAACTGTAGAAAGGAACAGATATGTGGTAGTATTTGGAAACAGGGAAGAGGAAGAAAAGGTTAGGTTCGTAAGACTCGAGAGAGACACGAACATGGTGAGAGGAATATTAGGCAAGATTGACCCCGAAGGAGACAAGTGGGTAAAAGAAATTGAGGAAGCAAGGAGGATAGGGCCTTACAAGAAAGAGGAAACAAGACCAATGAGAGTCAAGTTTACATCAGAAAGTGTAATAAATGAGATACTTAAAGTGACCTGGAAATTAAGCAAAGAGATGGGGATGGAAAATATTATAATAAGAAAAGATCTGAATGAAGAAGAAAGAGAAGTTTTAAAATCATTAAAGGAAGAAGTAAAGGAAAAAAATGATAAGAGGACAGAGGAAGAATGTAATACTTTTTTTTGGAGAGTATTGGATATGAAAGTAAGGAAATGGTATTTATGGAAATAGAAGTGAAGGAAACTAAGAGGGATGGTTGTGAAAGATCAGAAGTTGAGGAAGTGGTACGGACAGAGAGTAGGAGAGAAGAGGGTATTAATAATGTCAAAAATAATTTGGTGATATATACTAATGTTGATGGTTTCATATCGACAAGGATCAAAATTAATGATTTCTTAAGAGAACATGAACCTGATGTCAAGTGCTTTGTAGAGACCAAATTAAGAGAAGATATTGATGTTCATTTGGGAGATGGTAAATACAAACTGTGGAGAAAAGACAGAAAAGAAAAAAAGGGAGGAGGAGTGATGATAGCAGTAAAGAACAACATAAATGTAGATACTGTGGAAATGGGAGAAGGCAGGGCTGAAGTGATATATATGAAATTAGAAACTGGAGAGAATGTTAAGAGAGATATGGCGGTAGTGTATGTTCCCCCAAAGACGTGAGCATGGAAGGATGACGAATACCATGAGATGTTGTCAGATATGGCTAGCTACTTGCAAAAAATAATTGAGAAAAGCAATAATATCATTTTGGTGGGTGACTTTAATTGTAAAGAGGTGAACTGGGAGGAATGGTACTCGGGAGGCGGCGAGGATTCGTGGGGCACTATGTTATTAAATATAATAATGAATAATGTGATGATGCAATGGGTCAAAGAAGAGACACGGTTTCGAAGTGAGGACACACCAGCAAGGTTAGATTTACTGTTCACCAGAGAACCCGATGTAATAGAATCATTGGAATATCTCCGTCCTTTGGGAAAAAGTGATCACGTGGTCATTGAGTTCCAGATGTTAATAGGAAACGTCGAGCCAAGAGACGAGCTTCATAGACAGGGAAGATACAACTTTGGAAAAACAAACTTTACTGGATTGAGAAACTTTTTTGAAAATGCGGATTGGAGAAAATTCAGAGAAACGAGAGATACAGAGGAAGTGGGATATCTTTCTAGATCTCTATAATTTGGGAGTGGAAAAATTTGTACCAAGAGTAAGAGGGAAAGAAAACAGGAAAAAGGAGTGGTTTAATAGAAGGTGTATGATAGCAAAAAAAAGAGAGAGATAAGGCGTAGAACAATTGGAGATCGAGAGGTAACGACAGAACAAGGGAAGAATATAAAAGAACAAGAAATGAATACACAAGAATACGTAGAGAAGAAGAAAGGAATTTTGAAAAAGGTATAATTGACAAATGCAAGGATGAACCCAAACTGTTTTATAGATTTGTTAATGGGAAACTGAAACAAAAGGAAGGAATCACCAAGCTGAAAGTAGAAGGAGAGGTCTTTAAGGATGCGGCAATGCAAGCAGAAATAATGAACAAACGTTTCCAGTCAGTTTTCAATAAAGAAAAGGAGCTTGTGGAAGGGGAGGGAGTGATTAGATATGTTCCGGTGATGAAAGATATAAAAGTGAAGGTACAGGAAGTGTATAAATTACTGGAACCTCAAGATGTAAGGAAAGCCCCAGGACCTGATGGAATTTCTAATTGGGTACTGAAGGAATGCAGAGAACAACTGGCGGATAAAATTCACAGCTTAATTGTATGCTCACTGGAAGAGGGGAAAGTGCCAAAAGAATGGAAGAGGGCAAATGTGGTACCAATTTACAAGGGAGGAAACAGGGAAGAACCCCTGAATTATAGACCAGTGTCTCTAACCAGCATGGTAGCAAAATTGTGTGAGAGAATCCTGAAAGACAGATGGATAAAATATCTGGAAGAGATGAATACTTTGGCTGAATGTCAGTTTGGATTCAGAAGTGGAAGGTCATGTGTTTCTAACTTGTTGAGCTTGTACTCAAGAGCGATTGACGTGTTACAGGAGAGAGATGGTTGGGTGGATTGTGTGTACTTAGACTTAGAGAAGGCCTTTGACAAGGTACCTCGTAAGAGACTAATGTGGAAACTAGAATATATAGGAGGACTAAAGGGGAAACTTCTGGAATGGATGAGAGACTTTTTGAGAGACAGACAAATGAGGACAGTAATAAAGGAAAAGATGTCTGGATGGAGGGAAGTAACAAGTGGAGTCCCTCAAGGCTCAGTGTTGGCGCCAGTAATGTTCCTGATTTCCGTAAATGATATGGTAGATGGAGTGAACAGTTATGCAAGTCTGTTTGCTGATGATGTAAAGATCTTGAGGAAGATAGAGGTTGAGGAGGATTGTAAAATACTGCAGGAGGATTTGGATAGGATACACAATTGGAGCCGAACGTGGGAAATGAAATTTAATGTAAAGAAATGTAAAATATTGGAAATGGGTAAAAGTACCAAGAGACCATCACTGAATTATTTTTTGGGTAATGAATTAATCACAAAAAGGAGAGAAGAGAAAGATTTGGGAGTGCTGGTCCAAGATAGTTTGTCACCAGAAAAGCACATTAACAAGATAGTTGGAGAGACTTATAAACTCTTGACTAACATAAGAGTAGCATTTCATTATATGGATGAGGAAATGATGAAAAAATTGATAATGGCCATGATCCGCCCCAGGTTAGAATATGCAGCGGTAGTGTGGTCCCCACACAAAAAGAAAGATATAAACAAGATTGAGAGAATACAAAGAACAGCAACCAAGATGGTCCCCAGTCTGACAGACCTGTCATACAGAGAGAGGCTGGAAAAACTGGCTTTGCCTTCGTTAGAGGAAAGGAGAAAGAGGGGAGACATGATTGCGGTGTTCAGGACCATGGTGGGAGTAGATAAAATTGACAAAGAAGATCTGTTTGTATGGGATAAGAGAGCAACAAGAGGACATGGAATGAAATTGAAAAAGTGAAGCTGCTTGAAGGATATCAAGAAATACAGCTTTCCTTACAGAAGGATAGACTTATGGAATAGCCTGGACAAAGAGATCGTCCAGTCTAGAAACTTAAACGAGTTCAAAGTTAAATTCGACTTATTGAGAAACAGCGACGGAAACCCACGAGCATAGTACATACCGTGTATATCACAATTAGGTATATTAGGTAAATACTTAAACATTTGGAACGACTTAGACAAAGAGGTGGTGCATGAGAAAAACATTCATGTGTGTAAAGGTAGACTTGATAAATGTGGATATGGAGACAGGACAACACGAGCATTGCTCAATTCCTGTATAATACAAATAGGTAAATACAAATAGGTTAATACACACACACACACACACACACACACTTGACTAACATAAGAGTAGCAGTTCATTATATGGGTAAGGAGATGATGAAAAAATTGATAATGGCCATGATTCCGCCCCAGGTTAGAATATGCATTGTTAGTGTGGTCCCCACACAAAAAGAAAGATATAAACAAGATGGTGAGAATACAAAGAACAGCAATGAAGATAGTCCTCAGTCTGGCAGATCTGTCATACAGAGAGAGGCTGGAAAAGCTGGATTTGCCTTCCTTAGAGGAAAGGAGAGAGGGGGGAGACATGATTGCTATGTTTAGGACCATGATAGGAGTAGATAAAATTGACCGAGAAGATCTGTTTGTATGGGATAAGAGAGCAACAAGAGGACATGGAATGAAATTGAAGAAGTCAAGCTGCCTGAAGGATATCAAGAAATATAGCTTTCCTTACAGAAGTTTAGACTTATGGAATAGCCTGGACAAAGAGATCGTCCAGCCTAAAAACTTAAACGAGTTTAAAGCTAAATTTAACTTATTGAGAAACAGCGATGAGAACGCACAAGCATAGCACATTTCGTGTATATTACAATTAGGTATATTAGGTAAATACATAAATGTTTGGAACGACTTAGACGAAAAGATGGGGCAGGAGAAAAACATTCATGTGTGTAAAAGTAGACTAGATAAATGTGGATATGGAGACAGGAGAACACGAGCATTGCTCAATTCCTGTATACTACAAATAGGTAAATACACACACACACACACACACACACACACACACACACACACATGATGAAATCATCAGTAGAACTTGGAAATTATTTGACAAAGAGGGCCTCAAAAATGTTTGGATAAGGAGAGATGCAAATAAGGAAGAAAGAGCTAAAATAAAGGAGTTAGTAAAGGAAGCAAAGGGAAAAAATGAACAGAGAATGGAGGAAGAGAAGACTGTTTTTTTGGAGAGTTATGGATCAAATTTTGAGGAAGTGGTACCGACGGAGAAAAGGAGAGAAGAGGGTATAAAAAACAACAACAAAAACTTTGGAAGTGGCATATACTAATGTTGTTGGTTTAATATCAGCTAGCTTGGAAATCAGTGACTTCTTGAGGGTTCATGAACCTGATGTTATGTGCTTTGTAGAGACTAAGTTAAGAGAGGATGTTGATGTCCATATGGGAGATGGTAAATACAAACTGTGGAGATGAGACAGAAAAGAAGAACTGGAGGAGGAGTGATGAAAGCAGTGAAGAACAACATAATTGTAGATACTGTGGAAATGGGAGAGGGAAGGGCTGAAGTGATAAATATGAAACTAGAAACTGGAGAGAATTGTGGGAGAGATATGTTAGTAGTATATGGTCCCCCCTATGACAAAAGCATGGAATGATGATGAATACCAGGAGATGTTGTCAGAAATGGCTAGTTATTTACAGAAAGTGATTGAGAAAAGCAAGAATATTATTTTAATGGGGGACTTTAATTATAAAGAAGCGAACTGGGAGGAGTGGGACTCGGGAGGCGGTGAAGATTTATCGGGCACTATTTTTGTTTTTTCGTTTTTAAAGGCTCCAACATGCTTGCATGTGTCGGCCTTGGTCACCTAATGGCGGCTCTCCATGCTGCACGATCCATTGCAGCCTCCCTGTTCAGTCCCTTAACCCTAAGGTCACACTTAATGACCTCGTCCCATGTCTTTCTCGGTCTACCCCTCATAACCCCACCCCCAATATTAACACTTCTCACCTTCCTCACCCAACTATCATCCCCCACCCTCTCCACATGTCCAAACCACCTCAATCTACCTCTCCTCATCACAACACCAATACACTCCAGTCCCATCCTACCTCTCAACTCTTCCATTGTAAACCCAGCCCCTCCAGGCCTTGGACGCAGGGACGCACTGCACATCCACCTAATCATTGTCATTTCTGTACGTCTGAGCCGGTGAATGTCTTCCTCCTTCACTGCCCAGGTCTCACTGCCATACAGCATTACTCTCCTAACACACGCTGCATACAAAGACCCCTTAGCACGTAGGGAGAGCCCTCTCAATGTCAGGAGAGGCAAGAGCTCCCTGAACTTCTTCCAACCACTTCTCACCCTAGCCACAGAGCTAGCTCCAGCCCCACCTCCAGCACACAACATGTCTCCTAAATAACAAAACTCTTCCACTATATTGTTAAATATATCAATGAACTATGTGATGACACAGTGGGTCAAAGAAGAGACAAGTTTCCGAGGTGAGGACACACCAGCAAGATTAGTTTTACATCTAACCAAAGAACCTGATGTAATAGAATCCTTGAAATATCTTTGTCATGTTGGAAAAAGTGATCATGTGGTCACTGAGATCCAGATGATAATAGGGAACGCGGTGCCAAGAGACAAGTTTTATAGGCAGGGAAGATACAACTTTGGGAAAGCAAACTTTAGAGGATTGAGAAAATTCTTTGAAAATGCAGATTGGAGAAAATTAAGAGAAGCAGGAGAGATACAGAGGAAGTGGGAAATCTTTCTAGACCTCTATTACTTGTGAGTGGAAATATTTGTGCCAAGAGTAGTGGGGAAAGAAAACAGGAAAAAGGAGTGGTTTTATAGAAGGTGTATGATTGCAAGAAAAGAGAGGGACATGGCATGGAACAACTGGAAGAAGAGAGGTAATAACAGAACAAAAGAAGAATATAAAAGAACTAGAAATGAATATACAAGGATATGTAGAAAGGAAGAAAGGAACTTTGAAAAAGGTATAAGAGACAAATGTATGGATGAACCCAAACTGTTTTATAGATTTGTCAATGGCAAATTGAAACAAAAGGAAAGAATCACCTAACTGAAAGTAGATGGAGAGGTCTATAAAGATGCGGCAATGCAAGCTGAAATAATGAACAAATGTTTCCAATCAGTTTTCACCAGTGAAAGTGAGTTTGTGGAAGGGGAGGGTGTGGCTAGAAATGTAGTGATGAAAGATATAAAAGTGGAAGTACAGGAAGTGTATAAATTACTGGAAACTCATGATGTAAGGAAAGCCGCAGGACCAGATGGAATCTCTAATTGGGTACTGAAGGACTGTAGAGAACAACTGGTTGATAAGATTCACAGTTTAATTGTGTGTTCTCTGAAGAGGGGAAAGTGTCTTAAGAATGGAAAAGGGCAAATGTGGTACCAATTTATAATGGAGGAAACAAGGAAGAACCCCTGAATTATAGACCAGTGTTCCTAAAGAGCGTGGTTGCAAAATTGTGCGAGAGAATCCTGAAAGATAGATAGATAGATGAAATATCTGGAAGAGTTGAATATTTTGTCTGATAGTCAGTTTGGATTCAGAAGTGGAAGGTCATGTGTTTCCAATCTCTTGAGCTTTTACTCAAGGGCAATTGACGTGCTACAGGAGAGACATGGTTGGGTGGATTGTGTGTAATTAGATTTGGAGAAGGCCTTCGACATGGTACCCCATAAGAGACTATTGTGGAAACTAGAGCATATAGGAGGACTGAAGGGAAACCTCCTGGAATGGATGAGAGACTTTCTGAGAGACAGACAAATGAGAACAGTAATAAAGGACTGGATGTCTGGATAGAGGGAAGTAAAAAGTGGAGTCCCCCAGAGGTCTGTGTTGGCGCCAGTGATGTTCATGATTTACGTTAATGATATGGTAGAGGGAGTGAACAGTAATGCAAGTCTATTTGCTGATGATGCAAAGATCCTGAGGAAGGTAGAGGCAGAGGAGGACTGTAAAATGCTGCAGGAGGATCTGGATAGGATACATGATTGGAGCCAGAAGTGGGAAATGACATTCAATGCAAAGAAGTGTAAAATATTGGAAATGGGTAAAAGTACCAAGAGACCATCACTGAATTATAGGATGGGTAATGAACCTGTCACAAAAGCGAGAGAAGAGAAAGACTTGGGAGTGCTGGTCCAGGATAGTTTGTCTCCTGAAAAACATAATAACAAGTTAGTTAGAGAGACGTATAAACTTCCTACTAACATAAGAGTAGCATTTCATTACATGGATGAGGAGATGATGAAAAAATTAATAGTGGCCATGATCCACCCCAGGAGAGAATATGGAGCAGTACTGTGGTCCCCACACAAAAAGAAAGATATAAACAAGGTTGAAAGAATACAAAGAACAGCAACCAAGATGGTCCCCAGTCTGGCAGATCTGTCATACAGAGAGAGGCTGGAAAAGCTGGATTTGACTTCCCTAGAGGAAAGGAGAGAGAGGGACGACATGATTGTAGTGTTCAGGACCATGATGGGAGTAGATAAAATTGACCGAGAAGATCTGTTTTTATGGAATAAGAGAGTAACAAGAGGACAGGGAATGAAATTGAAGAAGTCAAGCTGCTTGAAGGATATTAAGAAATATAATTTTCCTTATAGACGTATAGACCTGTGGAATAACCTGGGCAAAGAGATCGTCCAGTCTAAAAACTTAAACGAGTTTAAAGCTAAATTTGACTTACTGAGAAACAGAGACGGGACCCCACGAGTGTAGCTCATTTCCTGTATATCAGAACTAGGTAAATACACACACACACACACACACACACACACACACACACACACACACACACACACACACACAAACACACACACACACAGGATGTGGAGAAAAGACAGAAAAGAAAAAAAGGGAGGAGGAGTGATGATAGCAGTGAAGAACAACATAAATGTAGATACTGTGGAAATGGGAGAAGGCAGGGCTGAAGTGATATATATGAAATTAGAAACTGGAGAGAATGTTAAGAGAGATATGGCGGTAGTGTATGTTCCCCCAAAGACGAGAGCATGGAAGGACGACGAATACCATGAGATGTTGTCAGATATGGCTAGCTACTTGCAAAAAATAATTGAGAAAAGCAATAATATCATTTTGGTGGGTGACTTTAATTGTAAAGAGGTGAACTGGGAGGAATGGTACTCGGGAGGCAGCGAGGATTCATGGGGCAGTATGTTATTAAATATAATAATGAATAATGTGATGACGCATTGGGTCAAAGAAGAGACACGGTTTCGAAGTGAGGACACACCAGCAAGGTTAGATTTACTGTTCACCAAAGAACCCGATGTAATAGAATCATTGGAATATCTCTGTCCTTTGGGAAAAAGTGATCATGTGGTCATTGAGTTCCAGATGTTAACAGGAAACGTCGAGCCAAGAGACGAGCTTCATAGACAGGGAAGATACAACTTTGGCAAAGCAAATTTTACAGGATTGAGAAACTTTTTTGAAAATGCAGATTGGAGAAAATTCAGAGAAACAAGAGAGATACAGAGGAAGTGGGATATCTTTCTAGACCTCTATAATTTGGGAGTGGAAAAATTTGTACCAAGAGTAAGAGGGAAAGAAAACAGGAAAAAGGAGTGGTTTAATAGAAGGTGTATGATAGCAAAAAAAGAGAGAGATAAGGCGTGGATCAATTGGAGAAAGAGAGGTAACGACAGAACAAAGGAAGAATATAAAAGAACAAGAAATGAATACACAAGAATACGTAGAGAAGAAGAAAGGAAATTTGAAAAAGGTATAATTGACAAACTCAATGATGAACCCAAACTGTTTTATAGATTTGTTAATGGCAAACTGAAACAAAAGGAAGGAATCACCAAGCTGAAAGTAGAAGGAGAGGTCTTTAAGGATGCGGCAATGCAAGCAGAAATAATGAACAAACGTTTCCAGTCAGTTTTCACTAAGGAAAAGGAGCTTGTGGAAGGGGAGGGAGTGATTAGAAATGTTCTGGTGATGAAAGATATAAAAGTGGAGGTACAGGAAGTGTATAAATTACTGGAACCTCAAGATGTAAGGAAAGCCCCAGGACCTGATGGAATTTCTAATTGGGTACTGAAGGAATGCAGAGAACAACTGGCGGATAAAATTCACAGCTTAATTGTATGCTCACTGGAAGAGGGGAAAGTGCCAAAAGAATGGAAGAGGGCAAATGTGGTACCAATTTACAAGGGAGGAAACAGGGAAGAACCCCTGAATTATAGACCAGTGTCTCTAACCAGCATGGTCGCAAAATTGTGTGAGAGAATCCTGAAAGACAGATGGATAAAATATCTGGAAGAGATGAATATTTTGGCTGAATGTCAATTTGGATTCAGAAGTGGAAGGTCATGTGTTTCAAACTTGTTGAGCTTTTACTCAAGAGCGATTGATGTGGTACAGGAGAGAGATGGTTGGGTGGATTGTGTGTACTTAGACTTAGAGAAGGCCTTTGACAAGGTACCTCATAAGAGACTAATGTGGAAACTAGAATATATAGGAGGACTAAAGGGGAAACTTCTGGAATGGATGAGAGACTTTTTGAGAGACAGACAAATGAGGACAGTAATAAAGGAAAAGATGTCTGGATGGAGGGAAGTAACAAGTGGAGTCCCTCAAGGCTCAGTGTTGGCGCCAGTAATGTTCCTGATTTCCGTAAATGATATGGTAGATGGAGTGAACAGTTATGCAAGTCTGTTTGCTGATGGTGTAAAGATCTTGAGGAAGATAGAGGTTGAGGAGGATTGTAAAATACTGCAGGAGGATTTGGATAGGATACACAATTGGAGCCGGACGTGGGAAATGAAATTTAATGTAAAGAAATGTAAAATATTGGAAATGGGTAAAAGTACCAAGAGACCATCACTGAATTATTTTTTGGGTAATGAATTAATCACAAAAAGGAGAGAAGAGAAAGATTTGGGAGTGCTGGTCCAAGATAGTTTGTCACCAGAAAAGCACATTAACAAGATAGTTGGAGAGACTTATAAACTCTTGACTAATATAAGAGTAGCATTTCATTATATGGATGAGGAAATGATGAAAAAATTGATAGTGGCCATGATCCACCCCAGGTTAGAATATGCAGTGGTAGTGTGGTCCCCACACAAAAAGAAAGATATAAACAAGATTGAGAGAATACAAAGAACAGCAACCAAGATGGTCCCCAGTCTGACAGACCTGTCATACAGAGAGAGGCTGGAAAAACTGGCTTTGCCTTCGTTAGAGGAAAGGAGAAAGAGGGGAGACATGATTGCGGTGTTCAGGACCATGGTGGGAGTAGATAAAATTGACAAAGAAGATCTGTTTGTATGGGATAAGAGAGCAACAAGAGGATATGGAATGAAATTGAAAAAGTCAAGCTGCTTGAAAGATATCAAGAAATATAGCTTTCCTTACAGAAGTATAGATTTATGGAATAGCCTGGACAAAGAGATCGTCCAGTCCAAAAACTTAAACGAGTTTAAAGTTAAATTCGACTTATTGAGAAACAGCGACGGAAACCCACGAGCATAGTACATTCCGTGTATATCACAATTAGGTATATTAGGTAAATACTTAAATATTTGGAACGACTTAGACAAAGAGGTGGTGCATGAGAAAAACATTCATGTGTGTAAAGGTAGACTTGATAAATGTGGATATGGAGACAGGACAACACGAGCATTGCTCAATTCCTGTATACTACAAATACGTAAATACAAATAGGTAAATACACACATGCTTTACTGCATGTTGGCCACATACATGTGGCCAACATGCAGTAAAGCAAATTTGGAAAAGAAAAGGGATAGGGGTTCAAAGCAGGATGATGATTTCTACCAAGAACTAGTTGAAATGGAGACTCATAATAAACTGGTGGAACGAGTACAGAGACTAGAGATGGCTTTTCAGAATGAGGTTCATGAAATTAAGAAACAGATGCACTTGCTAATGCAAGAAATAGAAAAATTAGGAAAGGAAGTCA
This sequence comes from Coenobita brevimanus, assembly GCF_032717465.1. Taxonomy (NCBI): domain Eukaryota; kingdom Metazoa; phylum Arthropoda; class Malacostraca; order Decapoda; family Coenobitidae; genus Coenobita; species Coenobita brevimanus. Next base: position 14,854,902 of record NC_137029.1, on the reverse strand, counting down.
ACAAGAAAGACACAATAAGAGATAAACTGACAGTAGAAGTGGGTTCACTTTGGAGGAAAATTAGTGAAATGGCAAGTACAGTAGTCAACCATGAGAGTATTATGGAAGAGTTAAAAAATGATAGAGAGACAATTAGGCAAGTAAGCAGTCTGATAGATCAGAGCAGTGATACTGAGGAGAAGATAACACAGGAGAATGAAGCTGTGCAAAGCTACAAAAATGATGTGGAAACCACTTATGCTGAAATGGTGAAAGTAAAGATAGACTTAGAAACTAGGGTGGAAGAAAAAACATTAAAAAGGAAGTGAAAAGAATAATCCAAAATAATCCTAAATTAGTAAGAGATTTAGCAAATATCAACAAATCTTTAGTAATCACTGGTATACGAGAGGAAAAAGTAAGAAACAAGATCTTAAGAGACAAAAAGGAGATGGCAAATGTAATGAGCATATTGAAGGAAGTATCAGAGGAAATCTGTAGTAAAGACGTAGAGGAACACAAAAGGTTGGGGAAATATGAGAGAAACAAGTCAACTCCCCTTAAAGTAACCTTCCAGAGTGTAAACACTGTGGAGGAGATACTAAAAAATGCAAAGAATCTTATGGAAAAAGAGGAGTTCAAAACTGTATGGATAAAAAGATGCCTAACACAAGAGGAACTGGAATTACTGAAAGAGAAGTGGGAGGAAACAAAAACAAAAAATGAGGGAAGATCAGAGGAGGAGAAGAATATATTTTTTTACAAAGTAATTCGATTGCAGGTACGAAAGTGGTACATAAACAGGAGGGAATAAAAAGGAGGAAGGTAGTAGAACCAAGTCATGACAAGTATATAAACAAGATGATTAAGCTGATGTACTCAAATGTAGATGGAATGGTATCAAAATTATTAAAGATGAATGATTATATCAGAGAAAATGAACCACATATAATATGCCTAACTGAAACAAAGTTAACACCAAGGATATCAAATGACATCCTAAACTTCAAGGAATACAATATATGGAGAAGAGATTGGAACTTAAAAAAAGGAGGAGGAATTATAATATTAACTAAGAAAAATCTAAAAGTAAAAGAAATAGAACTAGATAAACCCTCACAAGTAGACTGATTGCAGTAGAGATCAGTACATCTGAAGGGAAAGTAATTGTAGCCAATTTGTACATGCCACCCAGATCAAACACATGGGAAAGAGGCGAATATGAGGACCTGGCGGAGAGTACAATTCAGAGTTTAAGAGCATTACTACATAGAATGGAAGAGAAATCAGAAAGAATTGTACTAACTGGAGATTTTAATACAAATATAAATTGGAATACTCTAGATATAAGTCAACAAAGCTGTTAGGACCAAAAGCTCCTGGATCTCGTGCAGGAGTTTTTCCTAATGCAACATGTAAGGGAAAGCACCAGAAAGAGAGGACTCGATCTACCCTCAGTGCTAGATCTTATATTTAATAGGCAAGAAAACGATATTGACAATTTAATATATCACCCTCCATTTGGCAAAAGCGACCATGCAGTACTAAATTGCAACTTCAGGATTGCATATGACATAGTTAACAACAATTAAAGTTACAAAAATAGCCTAAACTATAAAAAGGGAAACTATCATGACTTAAAGAAGTATGTCTTAGAAATTGATTGGGAAAAGGAGCTTAGAGGAGAAGATTTAAATGCTATATATAAAAAAAATCTGTGAACTTTATGAAATTGGAGTCCAGAAGTACATCCCACAGCATAAAGAAGCAAAAAACAAAATGAAGAAATGGTTCAATACTGAATGTAAAAAAAAAAAAAAAAAAAAAAAAAAAAAAAGAGAGAGAGAGAGAGAGATTTGTTGTGGAATAGATACAGAAGACACAACAGTGAAAGGGCATGTAACATCTATAAACAGGGAAGAAACGATTATGAAAGAATATGGAGGGAAGCCCAAAAACAGTTTGAGGAGGATATCATAAATAAAAGTAGTGATCAACCAAAGCTATTTTACAGCTATGTCAGAAGCAAAACCAAAGTAAAAGATAAAGTACAATGCATTACAGATGAGGGAATCACCTGTACACAAGAGAAGGATATTTGTGAAGCACTAAATAAGAATTTCCAATCAGTTTTTACAGAAGAAAAAAATTTTGAGAGGGATTATTTGGAACATTCATGCCCACACATACTACCAGATATACAAATATCAGAAAAAGTAATACAGGAGGAGTTAAGTAAATTAGACAAAGGAAAAGCAAGTGGTCCTGATGAAATTTCATGCTGGGTGCTACATAAATGGGTAAAGGAATTAAGTAAACCAATATCTTAAATTTTCAAGAAATCCCTGAGACAAGGTAAACTACCTGATATTTGGAAGAAAGCAAACATTGTTCCTATATTCAAGAAAGGGAATAGACAAAATCCACTCAACTGCCGACCAGTATCACTGACCAGTGTTGTAAGCAAGTTATTAGAAAAGCTTATAAGAAAAGCTTGGGTAAATCATCTAGAAGAACACAATATGATAACAGGAAGACAGTTTGGTTTCAGAAAAGGAAAATCATGTGTTACTAACCTGTTGAGCTACTGTGACAAAGTAACAGACACATTACAGAAAAGAGAAGGATGGGTGGACAGTATCTATTAAGATTTCAAGAAAACATTTGACAGAGTACCGCACCAAAGACTTTTATGGAAACTGTACCATCAAGGAAGAATTCGAGGCAAACTGTATTATTGGATGCAAGATTTTCTAATAAAAAGAGAAATGAGAACAGTACTAAGATGAAATTACTCATCATGGAGAGAAGTGACTAGCGGAGTTCCATGGGGCTCAGTGCTGGCACCAATCATGTTTTTAGTGTATATAAATGATATAGACAGTAACACTGGAAATGAAAGCTATCTAAATATATTTGCAGATGATGCAAAAATTCAAAGGAGAATTACTAACACAGACTCTTGTAAAGAGCTACAAGAAGAATTAAATAAACTTTATGAATGGAGTAATACTTGGCAAATGGAATTCAATGTGGACAAGTGTCATGTAATCAAGTTTGGTAAAAGTGGAAAGAAACCTGATTGGGATTATAAGTTAGGAAATAAAACCCTACACGCATCAGAAAGAGAGAAGGACGTAAGTGTAATTATCAGTAACAGACAATCTCCGGCTGACCACATAAATGAGAAGGTACGGAACATGTATACACTACTTCCAAAATATGAGAATAGCGTTCACGTACATAAATGAAGAGATGCTAAGATAGATAATAACATCATGCATCACACCAACCCTGGAGTATGGATCAGTATTCTGGAGTCCTCATCTCAAAAAACACATAGACAAGATTGAAAAAGTTCAAAGGGCCACTACAAGATGGGTACGAAGCTTAAGGGATCTAAGCTATGAAGAAAGACTAAAAAAACTGAATCTACCAGCAGTACAGGAGAGAAGAAAAAGAGGTGACATGATTATGCCATATAAGTTCATATCAGGGAAGGAGAAAATAGACATAAATGATTAAATAACCTATGGGGATGCATCAACAAGAGGACACTGCAAAAAACTGCATAAAAAGAGCGGTGATATAGACATAAGGATATTTAGTTTCCCAAATAGAGCACTTGATCAGTAGAATGCACAACCAAATGAAGTAATGTGTGCCAAAACAATTCACAAATATAAGGATATGTATGATAAATATGGTTTAAGACACGGGACAGTACGAGCTTGACTCATTCTTGTAAAGATATAATTAGGTAAGAACACACACACACACACACACACACACACACACACACACACACACACACACCACAACACAAAGGGTGGAAGAAAAGTCAAGAGGAAGGAAATGTAAATTTGAAAGAGATTATAGAGCAACAAATCAAGGAAAAGGTGGAGAAGGAATTGGTTAGGGTACTGAGAAGTACAGAATCTTTAGTCAGGGATGTAGGAGCTAAGAAAAAATGTTTGATAATTTCAGGAGTAAAAGAAGAACATATGACAGTAAAATCAGAAAGGGAGGGAAACAACGAAGCTCAAGAAGAGATTGAAGAAGTGTTTAGGTTAGGAAAGTATGATGAAGGAGGGGCGAGACCACGTAAGGAAAAGTTTAAATCTCAGTTAATGGTAAATGAAATCAACAGAACATGGAAGTTACCAGAGAAAGACGGGTTCAAGAATGTTTTGATAAGGAGAGATGCGCATGAGGGAGGAAGAGAGTTAATAAAAGAAGCAAAGGCAAAAAACGAGCTGAAAACGGAGGAAGAGAAGACAATGTTCTTTTGGAGAGGTATGGATCTGAAATTGAGGATGTGGTACCGACGGAGAGAGGGAGAGAAGAGGGAATAAAGAACAGCAAAGAAAGTTTGAAAGTGGCAAATACTAGAGTTGATGGTATAATATTGAGAAGGTTAAAAATCAACGATTTATTGAGGGTACATGAACCAGATGTTATGTGCTTTGCAGAGACCAAGTTAAGAGAGGATATTGGTATCCATATGTGATATGGTAAATGCAAGCTGTGGAGAAGAGACGGAAAAGAAATAACGAGAGGAGGAGTGATGATAGCAGTGAAGAACAACATAAATGTGGATACTATGGAAATGGGAGAGGGTAGAGTTGAAGTGATTAATGTGAAATTAGAAACTGGAGAGAATGGCACGAGAGATATGGCAATAGTATATGTTCCCCCAAAGACAAGGGCATGGAATGATGATTAATACTGTACCAGGAGATGTTATCAGACATGGTTATGTAGTTATCTACAGAAAATGATTGAGAAAAGCAACAATATAATTCTAATGGGTGATTTTAATTGTAAAGAGGTAAACTGGGAGAAATGGGACTCAGGAGGCCGTGAGGATTCGTGGGGCTGTATATTGTTAAATATAGCAATGAATAATTTAATGACCCAGTGGATCAAAGAAGAGACACGATTTTGAGGTGATGACACCATCAAAACCAGATTTACTGCTAACCAGAGAACATGATGTAATTAAATCTTTGAAATATCTGTGTTCTTTAGGAAAAAGTGATCATGTGGTCATTGAGTTCCAGATTATAAAAGGGAACATGGTGCCAAGAGACGAGCTTTATAGGCCGGGAAGGTACAACTTTGGGAAAGCAAACTTTAGAGGACTGAGAAAATTTTTCGAAAATGCGGATTGGAGAAAATTCAGAGAAACAAGAGAAATACAGAGGAAGTGGGATATCTTTCTAGACCTCTATATTTCAGGAGTGAGAAAATATGTTCCAAGAGTATGTGGGAAAGAAAACAGGAAAAAGGATTGGTTTAATAGGTGTATGATAGCAAAAAAAAAGAGGGACATGGCATGGAACAACTGGAGAAAGAGATGTAATAATAGAACAAAGGAAGAATACTGTATAAAAGAACTAGAAATGAATATACAAGAATACATAGAGAGGAAGACAGGAACATTGTAAAGATATAATTGGCAAATGTAAGAAGGAATCCAAATTGTTTTATAGATTTGTCAGTGGCAAATTGAAACAAAAGGAAGGAATCACCAAACTGAAAGTTGAAGGAGAGGTCTATAAAGATGCGGCAATGCAAGCTGAAATAATAAATAAATGTTTCCAATCAGTTTTCACTAAAGAAGGAAATTTTGTGGAAGGGGAGTGAGTGACTAGAAATGTAGTGATAAAAGATATAAAAGTAGAAGTGCAGGAAGTGTATAAATTACTGGAAACTGAAGATGTAAGGAAAGCCCCAGGACCAGACGGAATCTCTAATTGGGTACTGAATGAATGCAGAGAACAACTGTTGGATAAGATTCACAGTTTAATTGTTTGTTCTTAGGAAGAGGGGAAGGTGCCTCGGGAATGGAAGAAGGCAAATTTGGTACAAGTTTATAAGGAGAGAAACAGGGAAGAAACCCTGAATTATAGACCAGTGTCCCTGACCAGCATGGTCGCAAAATTGTGTAAGAAAATCCTGAAAGATAGGTGGATAAAATATCTGGAACAGATGAACAATTTGGCTGAGAGTCAGTTTGGATTCAGAAGTGGAAGATCATGTGTTTCCAACTTGTTGAGCTTTTACTTAAGAACTATTGACGTGCTATAGGAGAGAGAATTTTTTAAATGAATAATTTTTTTTGGACAAGATATTGTAAACCATAAGTTTTTTCTTCATACTTAAAGCATGTAAAATATTTTGTCAGTAAAAAACTACTACTACTGTGTGTGTGTGTGTGTGTGTGTGTGTGTGTGCGTGTGTGTGTGTGTGTTCTTACCTAACTGTATCTTTACAGGAATAAGTCAAGCTCGTACTGTCCCGTGTCTTAAACCATATTTATCGTACATATCCTTAAATTTGTGAATTGTTTTGGCACATACTATTTCATTCGGTAGTGCATTCCATTGATCAATTGCTCTGTTTGGGAAACTGAATTTCCTTACGTCTTTATCACCTCTCTTCTTATGCAGTTTTTTGCAGTGTCCTCTTGCTCATGCTTCTCCATATGTTAAGTACAGTAATCATTTATGTCTATTTTCTCCTTTCCTGATATGCACTTATATAGCATTATCATGTCACCTCTTTTCCTTCTCTCCTGTAGTGTTGGTAGATTCAGTTTATTTAGTCTTTCTTTGTAGCTTAGGTCCCTTAAGCTTGGTATCCATCTTGTAGCGGCCCTTTGAATTTTTTCAATCTTGTCTATATGCTTTTTGAGATGAGGACTCCAGACTACTGATGTGTATTCCAGGGTTGGTCTAATGAATGATGTTATTATCCTTCTTAGCATGTCTTCATTTATGTATGTGAATGCTATTCTCATATTTGCAAGCAGTGTATACATGTTCTGTACCTTCTCGCTGATGTGGTCAGCCGGAGATAGTCTGTTATTGATAATCACACCTAGGTCTTTCTCTCTTTCTGATGTGTATAGGGTTTTATTTCCTAACTTATAATCCCAATCAGGTTTTTTTCCACTTTTACCAAACTTGATTACATGACACTTGTCCACATTGAATTCCATTTGCCATGTACTACTCCATTCATGAAGTTTATTTAATTCTTCTTGTAGCTCCCTACAAGAGTCTGTGCTAGTAATTCTCCTTTGTATTTTTGCATCATCTGCAAACATATTCAGAGAGCTCTCATTTCCAGTGTTACTGTTTATATCATTTATATACACTAAAAACATGATTGGTGCCAGCACCGAACCCTGTGGTACTCCATTAGTCACTTCTTTCCATGATGAGTACTTTCCTCTTAGTACTGTCCTCATTTCTCTTTTTATGAGAAAGTCTTGCATCCAACAAAACAGCTTGCCTCGAATTCCTCCTTGATGGTACAGTTTCCATAAAAGTCTTTGGTATGGTACTGTGTCAAAAACTTTCTTGAAATCTAAATAGATTCTGTCCGCCCATCCTGCCCTTTCCTATATTGTGTTTGTTACTCTGTCATAGTAGCTCAACAGATTAGTAACACATGATTTTCCTTTTCTGAAACCAAACTGTCTTTCTGTTATCATACTGTGTTCTTTTAGATAATTTACCCAAGCTTTTCTTATAAGTTTTTCTAATACCTTGCTTACAACACTGGTCAGTGATACTGGTCGGTAGTTGAGAGGATTTTGTCAATTTCCTTTCTTGAATAAGGGGACTATATTTGCTTTTTTCCAAATATCAGGTAGTTTCCCTTGACTCAAGGATTTCTTGAAAATTAAAAATAATGGTTTACTTAACTCCTTTGCACATTCTCGTAATACCCAACATGAAATTTCATCAGGACCATTTGCTTTTTCTCTGTCTAATCGACTTAGCTCCTCCTGTATTACTTTTTCTGCTATTTGTATATCTGGTAGTATGTGTGGACATGCGTGTTCCACATAGTCCCTCTCAAAATTTTTTTCTTCTGTAAAAACTAATTGGAAATTCTTATTTAGTGCTTCACAAATATCTTTCTCTTGTGTATAAGCGATTCCCTCGTCCATAATGGATTGTATTATATCTTTTACTTTGGTTTTGCTTCTGATACAGCTGTAAAACACCTTTGATTGATCACTACTTTTATTTATTATATCCTCCTCAAACTGTTTTTGGGCTTCCCTCCTTATTCTTGTATAGTCGTTTCTTGCCTGTTTGTAATTATTATACGCCCTTTCACTATTGTGTCTTCTGTATCTATTCCACAACAATTCTCTTCTTTCTTTGATGTTTTACATTCTGTATTGAACCATTTCTGTATTTTCTTATCTGCTTCTCTGTGCTGTGGGATGTACTTCTGGACTCCTATTTCATAAAACTCACAAAATTTTTTATATACAGCATTTAAATCTTGTCCTCTAAGCTCATTTTCCCAATCCACTTCTAAGAAATACTTCTTTAGGTCTTGATAATTTCCCTTTTTATAGTTTAGGCTCTTTTTATAACTGCCATTGCTGTTTACTATGTCATATGCTATCCTGAAGTTATAATTTAGTACTGCATGATCGCTTTTGCCGAGTGGAGGGTGATATATTAAACTGTCAATGTCATTTTCTTGCCTAGTAAATATTAGATCTAGCACGGAAGGTACATCAAGTCCTCTTTTTCTGGTGGTTTCCCTCACATGTTGTGTTAAGAAAAACTCTTGCACGAGATCCAGGAGCTTTTGGTCCCAACAGCTTTCTTGGCTATTTATATCTAGAGTATTCCAATTTATATTTGTATTGAAGTCCCCAGTTAGTATAATTCTTTCCAATTTCTCTTCCATTTTATGTAGCAATGATCTTATACTCTGAATTGTACTCTCTGCCAGGTCCTCATATTCGTCTCTTTCCCATGTGTTTGATCTTGGTGGCATGTACAAATTTGCTACAATTACTTTACCTTCAGATGTGTCGATCTCTACTGCAATCAGTTCTACTTGTGGTGGTATATCTAGGTTTATTTCCTTGACTTTTAGATTTTTCTTAGTGTGTGTGTGTGTGTGTGTGTGTGTGTGTGTGTGCGTGTTCTTACCTAATTGTTCTTACCTAATTGTATCTTTACAGGAATGAGTCAAGCTCGTACTGTCCTGTGTCTTACACCATATTTATCGTACATATCCTTAAATTTGTGAATTGTTTTGGCACACACTATTTCATTTGGTAGTGCATTCCAATGATCAATTGCTCTGTTTGGGAAGCTGAATTTCCTTACGTCTTTATCACCTCTCTTCTTATGCAGTTTTTTGCAGTGTCCTCTTGCTGATGCTTCTCCATATGTTAAGTAATCATTTATGTCTATTTTCTCCTTTCCTGATATGCATTTATATAGCATTATCATGTCACCTCTTTTCCTTCTCTCCTGTAGTGTTTTTAGATTCAGTTTATTTAGTCTTTCTTCGTAGCTTAGGTCCCTTAAGCTTGGTATCCATCTTGTAGCGGCCCTTTGAACTTTTTCAATCTTGTCTATGTGCTTTTTGAGATGAGGACTCCAGACTACTGATGCATATTCCAGGGTTGGTCTAATGAATGATGTTATTATCCCTCTTAGCATGTCTTCATTTATGTATGTGATTGCTATTCTCATATTTGCAAGCAGTGTATACATGTTCCGTACCTTCTCGCTGATGTGGTCAGCCGGAGATAGTCTGTTATTGATAATCACACCTAGGTCTTTCTCTCTTTCTGATGTATATAGGGTTTTATTTACTAACTTATAATCCCAATCAGGTCTTTTTCCACTTTTACCAAACTTGATTATATGACACTTGTCCACATTGAATTCCATTTGCCATGTACTACTCCATTCATGAAGTTTATTTAATTCTTCTTGTAGCTCCCTACAAGAGTCTGTGTTAGTAATTCTCCTTTTTATTTTTGCATCATCTGCAAACATTTTCAGATAGCTCTCATTTCCAGTGTTACTGTTTATATCATTTATATACACTAAAAACATGATTGGTGCCAGCACTGAACCCTGTGGTACTCCACTAGTCACTTCTTTCCATGATGAGTAGTTTCCTCTTAGTACTGTCCTCATTTCTCTTTTTATGAGAAAGTCTTGCATCCAACAAAACAGTTTGCCTCGAATTCCTCCTTGATGGTACAGTTTCCATAAAAGTCTTTGGTGTGGTACTGTGTCAAAAGCTTTCTTGAAATCTAAATAGATACTGTCCACCCATCCTTCCCTTTCCTGTATTGTGTTTGTTACTCTGTCATAGTAGCTTAACAGATTAGTAACACATGATTTTACTTTTCTGATACCAAACTGTCTTTCTGATATCATACTGTGTTCTTCTAGATGATTTACCCAAGCTTTTCTTATAAGTTTTTCTAATACCTTGCTTACAACACTGGTCAGTGATACTGGTCGGTAGTTGAGAGGATTTTGTCTATTTCCTTTCTTGAATAAGGGGACAATATTTGTTTTTTTCCAAATATCTGGTAGTTTACTCTGACTCAAGGATTTCTTGAAAATTAAAAATAATGGTTTACTTAACTCCTTTGCACATTCTCATAATACCCAACATGAAATTTCATCAGGACCACTTGCTTTTCCTCTGTCTAATCTACTTAACCATCTCCTGTATTACTTTTTCTGCTATTTGTATATCTGGTAGTATGTGTGGACATGCGTGTTCCACATAGTCCCTCTCAAAATTTTTTTCTTCTGTAAAAACTAATTGAAAATTCTTATTTAGTGCTTCACAAATATCTTTCTCTTGTGTATAAGTGATTCCCTCATCCGTAATGGATTGTATTATATCTTTTACTTTAGTTTTGCTTCTGATATAGCTGTAAAACAGATTTGGTTGATCACTACTTTTATTTATTATATCCTCCTCAAACCGTTTTTGGGCTTCCCTCCTTATTCTTGTATAGTCGTTTCTTGCCTGTTTGTAATTATTATACGCCCTTTCACTATTGTGTCTTCTGTATCTATTCCACAACAAATCTCTTCTTTCTTTTGATTTTTTACATTCTGTATTGAACCATTTCTGTATTTTTTTATCTGCTTCTTTGTGCTGTGGGATGTACTTCTGGACTCCTATTTCATAAAATTCACAAAATTTTTTATATACAGCATTTAAATCTTGTCCTCTAAGCTCATTATCCGAATCCACTTCTAAGAAATACTTCTTTAGGTCTTGATAATTTCCCTTTTTATAGTTTAGGCTCTTTTTGTAACTATCATTGCTGTTTACTATGTCATATGCTATCCTGAAGTTATAGTTTAGTACTGCATGATCGCTTTTGCCGAGAGGAGGGTGATATATTAAACTGTCAATATCATTTTCTTGCCTAGTAAATATTAGGTCTAGCACTGAAGGTACATCAAGTCCTCTTTTTCTGGTGGTTTCCCTCAGATGTTGCGTTAAGAAAAACTCTTGTACGAGATCCAGGAGCTTTTGGTCCCAACAGCTTTCTTGGCTATTTATATCTAGAGTATTCCAATTTATATTTGTATTGAAGTCCCCAGTTAGTATAATTCTTTCCGATTTTTCTTCCATTTTATGTAGCAATGATCTTATACTTTGAATTGTACTCTCTGCCAGGTCCTCATATTCGTCTCTTTCCCATGTGTTTGATCTGGGTGGCATGTACAAATTTGCTACAATTACTTTACCTTCAGATGTGTCGATCTCTACTGCAATCAGTTCTACTTGTGATGGTATATCTAGTTTTATTTCCTTGACTTTTAGATTTTTCTTAGTTAATATTATAATTCCTCCTCCTTTTTTTAAATATCTGTCTCTTCTCCATATATTGTATTCCTCTAAGTTTAGTATGTCATTTGATATCCTTGGTATTAATTTGTTTCAGTTAGGCATATTACTTGTGGTTCATTTTCTCTGACATAATCATTCATCTCTAGTAATTTAGATACCATTCCATCCACATTTGAGTACATCAACTTTATCATCTTGTTTATATACTTGTCCTGACATGGTTCTACTACCTTCCTCCTTTTTCTTCCATCCTGTTTGTGTACCACTTTCGTACCTGGAATCCTATTACTGTACTTTGTAAAACAATTTCTTCTTGTCCTCTTCTGATCTTCCCTCATTTTTTGTTTTTGCTTCCTTCCTTTTCTCTTTCAGTAATTCCATTTCCTCTTGTGTTAGACATCTTTTTATCCATACATTTTTGAACTCCTCTTTTTCCTTAAGATTCTTTGCATTTTTTAGTATCTCTTCCACAGTGTTTACACTCTGGAAAGTCACCTTTAGAGGTCTTGTCTTGCTTTTCTCGTATTTCCCTAATCTTTTGTGTTCCTCTATGTCTTTACTACAGATTTCCTCTGATACTTCTTTCAGTAAGCTCATTACATTTGCCATCTCCTTTTTGTCTCTTGTGATCTTGTTTTTAACTTCATCCTCTTCTATACCAGTGATTACTATTGATTTGTTTATCTCTACTGAATCTCTGACTAACTTTGGATTGTTTTGGATTATTCTTTTCACCTCCTTTTTAATGGTTTTTTCCTCCACCCTTGTTTCCAAGTCTTTCTTTACTTTCACCATTTCTGCATATGTGGTTTCTACATCATTTTTATAGCTTTGCACAGCTTCATTTACTTGTGTTATCTTCTCCTCAATATCACTGCTCTGGTCAATAAGACTGCTAACTTGCCTAATTGTCTCTGTGTCATTTTTGAACTCTTCCATAACACTCTCGTGATTGACTACTGTACTTGCCATTTCACTAATTTTCTTCCTAAGTGTACTCAATTCCACGGTTAGTTCACTGATGGTTGTGTCTTTCTTATTGGCCTCCCTTCCTAGTTTTTCTATTTCTTCCTTTTGCAAGTGCATCTGCTTCTTTATTTCATCAATTTCATTTTTGAAAGCTATTTCTAGTTTGTTTACACGTTCAACCAGTCTATTGTGGGTCTCTACTTCAACCAGTTCTTGCTAGAAATCATCATTTTGCTTTTTACCTTTATCCCTTTTCTTTTCCAAATTTGTTTTACTGAAGTATGTATCCATTTTGCAATACTTAAAGTGCAAAGCATATACTTATAATCTCCGTCTTGTTGTAAACAAACCTCAGAGATGACTCAGCGTATTCTTTCGTCTTGGTTCTATTTCCTGTTTTTACAAGTCTTGTTGAAACTTATTATTTTTTTCCTTTTTATAATGAACAATCATTTAGTCTAACCTGGTACTGAGCTTGACTCATACAAAGATACTATTTAGGTAATGCCACTGGCCGTGATTGGTACGGAGCACCGGCCGGTGTCACACGTCCACCTAGCTTGAATCCCTCTGTGTGTGTGTGTGTGTTTCTTGGTGTCTTTACTTTCCTGGTGAAGGAAAGTTGTGGTGTTTGAGCACATTAGTAAATGAGTATTTGATAATTTATTTTACAGACACACAATTAGCATATTAAAATAACTGAAGAAAACTTATTCGTATCAGTTTTAAGTACAATCGGGAGCAGAGACATTTTGAGTGTTTTATTAGCAGTAAAACATAATCATATCCAAAATGCATACCTGTATCAGTCTTGGTCATCTAAATGGCTCTCCATGCTACTCAGTCTCTGGCAGCCTCCCCATTCAGTCCCTTATCCTTGAGGTCACACTCTATGACTGTGTCCCAGGTGTTTTTCAGTCTGCCTCTCACAACGTCACCCCTGATGTTCACATTCCTCACTTTCTGCACTCAGTTGTCATCCTCCATCCTCTCCACATGCCCAGACTATAACAGCCTGCCCCTCCACATCACAGCACTGATACACTCCAGTCCCATCCTCCCTCTCAGCTATTCTCCCAGGCCACACATTCAAGGACTCACTGTACATTTCTTTAATCATTGTAATTTCTGTATATTTGAGTGTACAGATATCCTCTTCCTTTACTTCCTAGGTCTCACTACCATACAACATTACTCTCATAACACATGCCACATACAATATAAAGATACCTTGCAGTCTGCCTTTAATACCATAGCATCTTTTGTGCGCCCACTTATCAGAAATGCTGCACAAGACAGAGTTACTTTCCACATGCTTGTGGCAAACTGCACATAGCCACTCTACCCCTGCTTTGACAGTACTGTATTGCCACCAGACCTTGATATCATCTTTTTTGTTTTGTCCCCATTGACCCTCAAATCCTTGTGCTCTATTCTGTCTTTCCACTTCCTAAATCTTTGCTCTGCTTCCCTCTCATTCTCTGCAGTCAGCATCAACTCATCAGCATACAGCATCTCACATGGGAATCCAGTTCTAAAGTCATATGAAAGAGCATGTACTATGACAAACAATATGGGGCCCAAGACTGACCCTGGATGCCTGCCAGTATTCATAGAAAACTCATCACTCAAATCTCTATTCACTCTTGCCTGGGTATGAACACCCACATTCTTAGCCATAGCCACTCTAACCAGCCACTCTTCAATTCCAATATTTCTCATTGGCCGTTTCCCCACCTTCGATGCCAACTCTAAATCAACAGAAACAAAATACAGATCCCATTTCTTTCCCTATATTTCCTGAAGCTGTTGGACAATGAATAAAGCATCAGTGGCCCCTTTGCTTGGCCATAATCCAAAACTGCATGTCATCAGTATTCACTCTTTCCCTAATCATACCTTCTAGGAGTCTGTCCATTACCTTCATTATCTGGTCCAAAAGTTTTTGCCTCTGTTATTTCCTCCCTTTCCCTTGTACAGATTTACAATCACGTTCTTTGGCCAGTCATCTGGGACAACTCATCTATAATCATATTTGTCAGATGAGTAATTAACCCCACTCCAATATCTCCTGAAATCTTCAGCATTTCAGCAGTCAACCCAGACACACCTACCACCTTCCCCAACTGCATCTTGTCTATTGCCGGCTCACAGTAGTTGCATCAATCAAATGCAAGGGGCCAAATACTGGATCTGCTGACAAAACTTTCCTCTTCCAGTCAAACTCCTCATTCAGCACTGGTTATAATTCTGTCTCCAGGTGTCTTTAATATCCTCACTGCATCCATCTCAGCATTTACTTCAACAAACAAGGGATGAGGCTGGGGCACACCTAGTGTCTGACTTGGCTCATATCTCTGATTGGGGTAAAAATAACCCTGTTGTTTTTAATGCATCCAAAACTCCGATCTCACACCTATCAACCTGACAGAATCTTTCACGGGAGTACCCACTAATTTTTAACAATAGCCAGCTCAATCTTGCATCATCTTTAAACATACTTAGTGTTTCATTCTCTTGGGATTTATCTTGGAAAGAACATATTTCCCCACTTGTAAAAAAAAAAAGATTGGGTGTGCTGAGCCAACTTTGTACCTTCTTTACCCCTGCACAGTTGACTTTATACACGGGTTTTCTTTGCGCCTGTGTAGAGTAGAACTCTCATGTGTAGGGAGGCTCCCCACACACAGCTTTTCTCAACAGGGTGGAGTCAAAGGCTTTTCATTTCATGAACTCTCCTCCTTCTACTGGCTTCCTTCAGCCTCTGTCTCTTCATCGCACTGTTGCATCTTTATCTCTTTTCTATCGCTACTTCAATGGTCACTGCCCCTCTGAACTGTCTGCTTGCATCTGTTCACCACTATGGCGGGCACGTAGCTTCCATCTAGCAACAAACTTTCATCCCTCTTCTGTCCACCCCTCTAATGGAAGAGTTAACCGCTGCTTCCAGTCTTTCATGTATGCAACAGGTCAACTCTGGAACTGTCTCCCTCTGTCTGTATTTCCTACTGCCTACGATCTCCAGTCTTTAAAACGCAGTGTGTCCAGGCATCTTGAAATGAATGGACTTGAATTTGGCTCTCTGTTGTCTTGTTTTTGTTTTTTTTTTCTTAGAGGGAGCAGTGTGCAGGCCACTGGCCTTTGGCTCCTTCCTTGCATAAAAAAAAAAAACTACTACCCTTTCCTCATCATTCTTCACACACTGCTTACATAGTATATCCCTGTTTTCCCTCCTCATCAAATTTACCATTTTAAATACCATATTCTACTTTCCAGTGCTATTTGGGTTATCCAATAAAAGTCTCCGAGATGCAGATATTGCTCAGTACACCTTCTCTCTAGCTGTATGCTTGACAGTCAAGTATTCCTGTCTGTTACCATCCCTTTTCCATGCCTGGAAGAGCCTTCTTTTCTCCTTAACTGCAGCTTCTACACCCTTATCCCACCACCATGTTACCTTTTGTCCTGTAGGGTCCCTTGTTCTTCCACAGACTGAATCAGTAACTTTCAGGTGATTGTTCTTGAGAGCTTTGGATTATTCATCTTCCTATTTCTCCCATCTTTCCTGTCACTGCTTATTGCTTTTCTTTCCGTTACAGGTGGCTTTACATTGAGTGACAAGCCAATGGTTTCCTGTAAGCCAAGAAACCATTTACAATGCTGGGTGGTAACCATATAACCAAACCATACATGTTCCCTACGTGTCAAGTGGGTTGGTGGAGGGTTAGTGCCCCTCCCTGTAAAACAAATAACTCAGAGTCAAATGGCCACCCCGTACGGGATTATGGTGTCTGGCAATAGATAGATGGATAGACTTCTGATATAATGTACTTTGAAATGAAGCCTGGGTTTTTTGCTCTCCTCCCCAGAAAAAGAAAAGATTATACTGTATGTTAAAATCCTTCTTGAAAATATATACCCACAAGTATTGTTGTGTGACAGTTTAAAATGATGGAGAAATATAGAGGACAAAAGTGAGGGCAAACATTCATGAATGTCTTTTTGGCCCATGTTGTCATGCCAGTATCAAGTACTGGCTTGCTTAGAAAATTAGCTACTTAATATGGGACTGATTTTTCAGTGTATGTAATGTATTTTGTTTTCTTCCATTTATAAAGACTTCAACATGCTTGCATGCATTGGCCTTGGTCACCTGATGGTGGCTGTCCATGCTGCCTGATCTCTGGCAGCCTTCCTATTCATGCTCTTATCCCTGAGGTTACATCTATGACCTCAAGCCAGATCCTTTTCAGTCAGCCTCATGCAACTCTACCCACAACATTCACCCTTATCACTTTCTGCACCGAGTTGTCATCCCCCATCCTCTTCATATGCCCAAATCATCTCAGTCTACCTTATCACAACACCAATACACTGCAGTCCCATCCTTCCTCTTTACTCTTGCATCATAAACCTAGCGCCCCCCCCTCACCCACCCCAGGCCTCACATTCAAGGACACACTGCACATCCACTTAGTCATTATCATTTGTGTATGTTTGAGCCTTCAAATATCCTCTTTCTTCACTGCCCAGGTTTCACAGCCACATAGCATTACACTTATAATACATGCCACATACAAAGATCCCTTAGCATGGAGGGAGAGCCCTCTCAGTGTCAGGAGAGGCAGCAGCTCCCTGAAATTCTTCCAGCAACATCTCACTTTAGCGATAGAGCCAATGCAGCAATACCTCCAGCACGTATGTCTGACTAAAAATAACACTGGGTATTTACTTTAAGTTTTCCTTTGTCTTAATGTCACCAGGTGTACAATGAATAAAGGTATTATTTTCTGATGTATGTAATATATTTCAAAACTACTCTTGGAATTGTACACAGTGTAATAAGTTAACAACGATGCTTGTTTCAGATGGACTGGAAGGCATTTATAAATGCAGCATTCAGGGAGGTAAACAAAAAGCTGGATGGTTCAACAAGAGTTGTTGTTTATGCAACACAGTTTCTAAAAAAGCTGACGGATATATTTAAGGACATCCTCACAACAGCAAAAGGAATACAGTGAGTATATGAGTATTGCACTGTTCATTAGTAGTTCAGATGATCTTTCATGGTAAACAAATGCTTAGTAAGGTCATTGCAGTCCTGATTTCAGTTAATTATTTTTCATGAATCAGTAGCTTTGCTGAAATCAGAAACATATGGTAATATGTAGACTGTAGTACCAGTTGAGCAGGGCAGTACTCCAAAGGTAGATGGAAAGCTGATGACAAGGAGAGCTGGAGCTCCCATTTCATCAGCCCTCCGGCTAGTTCCTGACCATCCCCCTTTTGCTGAACTTTTTCAGTCTTTCAGTAACACAGAGACTAGGCCAGCATGCTCTCTAATACAAGTTCTAACTGTCAACACCAGTCTACATATGCAGTACACATTACACTTCCTTTTCAAAATTAAAAAAGAAAAATGGCACAAATTAACCAAGCCTCAGAGTCCCCAGGGGGGGGGGACCATAAATGCCTCCGCCATCTGCCCCTCTCCCGGTGACAACTAAGTGAGCTACCTGGAACCACTGTCAGACTCACTTCTTCATTTCTGCAACATTTGCAGCCATTCTCTAACTTTCCCTCTGTTGAGCACCACCTCTCCTCTTCTAAACGTAACCTTCTTTTCTTAACAGAGACTCAGCTGTCTGAGGCAACTGACAGCAAACCCTTTTCTGTATCCTCCTACTCTCTCTACACTCATTTCAAAGCCAGAGGTGACTGTTGTGTATATGTATGCAACGACTTATCTTGCTCTCGTGTTCCTGAATTCGATTCTTCTGAATTCTCTACACTCTGGCTTCGGCGTTCCTGTCATTATCTCACTAAATATATCTGCGCTGTTTACTTATCTCTTAATTCTACTGACTATCAAAAATTCTTCGACTATCTTACGTCTCCGATGGAACACATCCTATCCATTTCTCCTTTCTCAGAAATCTCCATTCTAGGAGATTTCAATGTTCACCACTACCTTTGGGTCACCTCTCCTTTCACTGATCCACCTGGTGAACAAGCCTACATCTTTTCTATCCTCAATGACCTAGAGCATCTTGTACAGCACCCTAACTGTATCCCTGACTGCCTTGGAGAGAGCTCCAACATACCTGACCTCTTCCTTACAACTAATCCTTCTGCTTACACTGTTAATCTTTCCTCTCCATTGGGCTTTTCCGATCACAACCTTATTACCTTAACCTGTCCTATTGCTCCGGTACGGCCTATGGACACTCCAAAAAAATGTCGATTGTGGCACTTTGGAGCTGTGGATTGGGAGGCATTCAGACAGTACTTCTTTGATTTTCCGTGGAATGATTATTGCTTCCATGGCTGGGAGCCATCTGAGTGTGCCTTGCACATTATGGAGGTTATTCTCTCGGGCATGGAAGCATACATTCCCTTCTCATATCCTTTGTCTAATGCGAGAAAGCCTTGGTTTAGTCACGCTTGTTCTAATGCTGTCTGCAACAAAGAGAGGGCCTATAAATGGTACCAGAGCCAATTCACCCCTGAATCACATCTTTTTTATGTTTCTGCCAGGAATTGTGCCAAGTCTGTTCTTCGCTCTGCTAAAAATAATTTCATCCATACTAAATGCTCTCAGCTCCCCAACTTCTTCCTGCTCCTTCTGGCATCTTGCCAAAAACCTTTCTAACAATTTTACCTCATCATCCTTCCCTCGTCTTTTCCACTCTGATGGCTTTGTAGCTATTTCTTCTACTGATAAAGATCTCTTCACTCAGACTTTCTCCTCCAGTTCCACCTTAGACAATTCCGGTGCTGTTCCTCCATCACTTCCCCCCTCTGACTTCCTCATGGCTGACATTAAAATTTCTTCAGCTTATGTATTTCCTGCCATCACTGGCCTTAATACTAACAAGGCATATGGGCCTGATGGAGTCCCTCCTGTTGTCCTCAAGAACTGTGCTTCTGTGTTTGCACCCTGCCTGGGTAAACTCTTTTCCCTTTGTCTTTCAGCTTGTACCTTTCCGTCTTGCTGGAAATTTGCTCTCATTCACCCAGTCCCAAAGAAGGGTGACCACTCCCAACCCTCTAATTATCGTCCAAATGCTTTAACATCCTGTATCTCAAAAGTTTTTGAGTCTATTCTTAACAGAAAAATTTTAAAGCATCTTTTCCATCACAACCTTTCTGATTATTGGTATGGGTTCCATCAGGGACGCTCCACTCGTGATCTTCTCACCTACCTTTCAGACTCCTGGTCATCCTCCTTTCGTGACTTTGGTGAAAGCTTTGCCATTGCACTTGACATCACAAAGGCATTCGATCGAGACTGGCATAAATCTTTAATTTCCAAACTGCCCTGTTACGGTTTCTGTCCTTCTTTCTGTGCCTTCATCTCTAGCTTCCTTTCTGGTCGTTCTGTAGCCGCTGTTGTAGACGGCCATCGTTTGTCTCGTAGACCAGTCAACATGGATGCTCCTCAGGGCTCTGTCCTATCACCAACTCTCTTCCTTTTATTCATCAGTGACCTTCTAAGCTGTACATCTAACCCTTTCCACTCGTATGTTGATGATTCCACCCTTCACCTTTCCATTCAGTTCCTGCAACATCCATTACAGCAGTTACTTCAACAAACCAGGGATGTGGCTGTGGCACACCTAATGTCTGACTTGGCTCATGTCTCTGGCTTGGGTAAAAATAATCTTGTTTTTAATGCATCAAAGGCTCAGTTTTTACACCTATCAACCCAACAAAATCTTCCCAAGGAGTACCCACTAATGTTTAACAATATCCAGCTCAATCCTGCATCATCCTTGAACATGTTTGCAGTTTTATTCACTCGGGACTTATCTTGGAATAATCATATTGCATCTCTCGTATAATCTGCTTCCAAGAGACTTTATACGTGGGTTTTATTCACCCTTGTGTAGAGTACAACTCTCATGCTCCCCACATACAGCACTTCTCAATATGGTGGAGTCAAAGGCTTTTTGTCTCATTAACTCTCCTCCTCTTACTGGCTCCCTTCAACCTTTGTCTCTTCATCGCATTGTTGCATCTTTATCTCCTTTCTGTCGCTACTTCAATGGTCACTGCTCCTCTGAACTGTCTGCTTGCTTCCCTCTGACTTTACAACAGGCGCGTAGCATCCGTCTAGCAACAGATTCTTATCCCATTTGTGTCTAAGTCTCTAATGCGAGAGTTAACCATCGCCCCCAGTCCTTCATTTATGCAACAGGTCAATGCTGGAACTGTTTTCCTCTGTATTTCCTACTTCCTATGATCTCCAGCCTTTCAAACGCTGTGTGTCCAGGCATCTCGAAATGAATGGATCTTGAATTTGACCCTCTTTTGTATTGTTTTTTTCTTGGAAGGAACGGTTTTCAGGCTCCTGGCCTTTTGTTCCTTCTTCCTTGCATTAAAAAAAAATAAGTCTCTATATATACTGTATATTTTTATTCCAACTCTATGGTGGTGCATGATTTTTATACAGACTTCCTGGAGATGATTGCAAACTGTTGATGTGTTATTTTTAATAAGAAGGCTCTGCTGAAGTAACTGTGTCCTCTCATGGTGGTGTAAGATGACTATATCCCTTTGTGTTGTAAAAATTACCTGAAGGTTCCAGGAGTAAGAGCAGGACCTTCCTCTGTCCTCAACCTCTCACTCTCTTTTCCTTATTGGCACAGGGATGCAACATTCATTCATCATTCATCATCTAATCCTGTGTTACCCCATGAGGAGTGTAGTAGCCCAGGGCTTGGCAAGTTGGTCCTGGCATTTGAGGTGAGAGTGACCAGCCTCACTCATCCCTGAGTGGCATTACTTGAGCAATAAACCCCAACCTTCCGTTCCTCTCCCGGTGACGACTCGAGCTGTCTGGAACCACTGTCTGACTTCTTCTTCATTTCTGCAATATTCGCGGCCTTTCCTCTAACGTTCGCTCTGTTGAGCACCACCTCTCCTTCTCTAAACCTTACCTTCTTTTTCTGACTGAGACTCAGCTGTCTCTGGCAACTGACTGCAGACCCTTTTTTGTATCCTCCTACTTTCTCTGTACTCATTTCAAAGCCAAAGGTGGCTGTTGTGTATATATACGCAACGACTTATCTTGCTCTCATGTTCCTGAACTCGATTCTTCTGAATTCTGTACACTCTGGCTTCGGCTTTCCTGTCATTCTCTGACTAAATATATCTGTGCTGTTTACATATCTCTTAATTTTATTGACTATCAAAAATTCTTTGACTATCTTACTTCTACGATGGAACGCATGCTATCCATTTCTCCTTTCTCTGAAATCTCCATTCTAGGAGATTTCAGTGTTCACCACCACCTTCGGGTCTCCTCTTCTTTCACTAATCCACCTGGTGAACAAGCCTACACCTTTTCTATCCCTAATGACCTAGAGCAGCTTGTACAGCACCCAACCCGTATCCCTGACCTCCTTGGAGAGAGCTCCAACATACTTGACCTCTTCCTTACAACTAATCCTTCTGCTTACACTGTTAATCTTTCCTCTCCATTTGGCTCCTCCGATCACAACCTTATCACTTTGACCTGTCCTATTGCTCTGGTACGCCTGTGGACCGTCCAATGAAACGTCGTCTGTGGCACTTTGGAGTTGCGGATTGGGAGGCCCTCAGGCAGTACCTCTTTGATTTTCCTTGGAATGATTATTGCTTCCATGGCCAGGAGCCATCTGAGTGTGCCCTGTGCATTACGGAGGTTATTTTCTCGTGCATGGAAATATACACTCCTTTCTCATATCCTTTGACTAATGCGAGAAAGCCTTGGCTTAATCACGCTTGTTCTAATGCTGTCTGCATCAAGGAGAGGGCCTATAAAAGGTACCGAAGCCAACACACCCTTGAATCACATCTTTTATATGTTTCTGCCCAGTATCGTGCTAAGTCTGTTCTTCGCCCTGCTAAAAATAATTTCATCCATACTAAATGCTTTCAACTCTCTGACTCGAATTCTTCCTGTTCCTTCTGGCAACTTGCCTAAAACCTTTCTGACAACTTTACCTCATCATCCTTCCCTCCTCTTTTCTACTCTGATGGCTCTGTAGCTATTTCTTCTACTGATAAAGCAGATCTCTTCGCTCAGTTCCACCTCAGGCAATTCCGGTGCTGCTCCCTCATCTCTTCCCCCCTCCGACTTCCTCATGGCTGACATTAAAATTTCTTCAGCTGATGTATTTTTTGCCATCACAGACCTCAATACTAATAAGGCATATGGGCCTGATGGAGTCCCTTCTGTTGTTCTCAAGAACTGTGCTTCTGTGCTTACACCCTGCCTAGGCAAACTCTTTCGGCTTTGTCTGTCAACTTGTACCTTTCCTTCTTGCTGGAAGTTTGCACTCATTCAGCTGGTCCCAAAGAAGGGTGACCATTCCCAACCTTCGAACTATCGTCCAATTCCTTTAACATCCTGTATCTCAAAAATTTTCGAGTCAATTCTTAATAGAAAAATTTTAAAGAATCTTTCCTATCACAACCATTTTTCTGATCGTAAGTATGGTTTCCATTGGGAACACTCCACTGGCGATCTTCTCACCTACCTTTCAGACTCCTGGTCATCCTCCTTTCGGGACTTTGGTGAAAGCTTTGCATTGCACTTGACATCTCAAAGGCTTTCGATCGAGTCAGGCATAAATCTTTAATTTCCAAACTGCCCTGTTGCCGTATCTGTCCTTCTTTCTGTGCCTTCATCTCTAGCTTCTTTTCTGGTTGTTCTATAGCCACTGTTGTAGACGGCCAACGTTCTTCTAGATCTATTAACAGTTGTGTTCCACAGGGCTCTGTCCTATCACCAACTCTCTTCCTTTTATTCATCAATGACCTTCGAAACTGTACATCTAACCCTATTCACTCGTACGGTGATGACTCCATCCTTCACTTTTCCATTTGGTTCCTGCAAACTCCATCTCAGCAGTTACTCAGCAAACAAGGGATGAGGCTATGGCAAACCTAATGTCTGACTTGGCTCGTATCTCTGACTGGGGTAAAAATAATCTCGTTGTTTTTAATGCATCAAAGGTTCAGTTTTTACACCTATCAACCCGAAAAAATCTTCCTCAGGTATACCCACTAATGTTTAATAATGTTTAATAATATTCAGCTGCCCTGCTCGACTGGTGCTCATGGCCTTTGGTTGCTTCTTCCTCACATTAAAAAAAAAAAAAATCACTTGGATGTAAACCTGCACAGGCTCAATCTAATTGGGGTGCTTTAATTACTCACTAAACCACTAGGTGCCAAAATATATAGTTACCACCTAGCAAAGCAAATGGTTTCCTGGGCTACAGGAAACCATTTGACTTTTCAGGGATGTAACAATCACTTATAATGTAAGCAAACATCTCTCATGTGTTGAAGGAAGGATGATGGTTGGAATAGATACTTCCCTTCTAAGTCTCTCACACTCTTAGGAGTTGTTGCAGCACATGTGTAGGCTTCACCACACACAAGTTCATTGAGAATGAGGGATTTTATCTCATACTCAGACTTGAGGAGAAGGGTGTTATGAGCGTGTTGTGCTTATACAAAACTCTTTCTAAAGTTTAACAAGACAAGGAGGTATTTGATAGCCACATCCATCCCTGCAACTTTGAAATGGGAAGGAAATAATTATTTACAGGAGATGGGTGACCCCTAGGTGTCCTACCCTTGCTAAACTCTGATTAGGGTGATGGACTACATCTGTGCAAAATTTCATGTTCTTAAGTAAAAAATTATGGTGTTGTTCCCTCAAGGGGTCATCTCCCCTTTGGGGGTGGTCTTCAGGAGTCCTGCCCTGCCCAAAAGAAGTTCCACCCTGCCCAAAAAATGATTAGGGTGGACATCTAGTACACTCAATCCTCGTAAATCGCGAGTTCATAAATCACGGATTCATAAATCACGGCTAGATGGCTGTCAGACTGCCGGCAACCTTAAATCACTGTTATGTCATGAAAATTGCGAACATAGGCACCCAAGTGGGCCTTTTCCAAGGAGAACCGTAAACCGTGGCATTCAAACTGAAAATCGCGACCCAACAACCAATCACCTCGGATCCCTGGTGGCATATGTGCATACTAATGCCGCCATGTTGTTGTTGTTCTTGTCCCGCCAGTTCGCACACTTCAGACTGTCGCCGTGGAGTACGAGAGTTACCTGCCTTTTTTGTGCAACTTCCCCCCGCCTCCTACCTGCCATGGCCCCACCCGACCCCCCAATGAAGTGCTCTAAGCAGTATGGCATCAAGAAGCTGCCGCAGTTGTTGTACAGTCAACGTTTGGAGCTCATTTGTCGTGCTGAGAGGGGAGAAAAGTTTTCAAAGCTGGTAAAAGAGTTTGGGAAGAACAAGTGCTGAGAGGTTCAAAGTTCTTCCCAACACCACCTGACTCCATTCATTTAAGCAATTTCGTCATAGGATTTAGGTGAGATCCCTTAACATGGTTTATTACTACTGTATTTAATACATGCACTGAATATTCCTAAATTTGTATGTTTGTGTTTGATGGTGCCTAGATAGGTGTAGGTAGGGTGCTGTGGGCGTGGGTTGGCCAAAGTCCAGACCCTAATTAATTTTCACATTAAAAGTTATTATTCATAAATAACAGAATTCGTAATTCACGGCAGTGGTCTAGACCCAAAATGCCGCGATTTATGAGGATTGAGTGTATTTGCGTAGTGGCAGTATCGTAACCAATGAGGTCTTGCCTAAGCGACGTATTTGCTGCTGCTATAAAGCTTGAATTGGGAAAAGTTGTCAGTACCATCTCAGCACTTTTGCGGCACCTAGGTTTGGGTTACCTTTCCTAGAAGGGTAGTCAAGTCATACCCCACCTGCTCGTGGTGACCTCGCAGACACCCTGTTTTTTTCCATTTCTGTTCATTGTGTTTTTTTTTTTTCTTCTTCTTTTTTTTCACCTAAATTAGGGTGACACAAACGGGGGCGGCGCTACCCGGGTTTATCCCGGGTAGTATTGTATATACTTTTTGCTGTTGTTGTTATCATTTTGTTTTGTTTTTTTGTTCTTTACCATGAGCAAACAACACCAATGCCCTTGCTGCAGTAGGTCTGTAGCAAAAAGTGCACAAGCACTGAAGTGTGCCTACTGCAGTGAGTGGGTTCATATAGCTTGTGAAAATTTGGATGCAGGTGACTATCCATTCATGAAGAAGAGCCTCCAGCTGGGTTTTCGCTGGCTGTGTAGCCACTGTGTTGCACCAGCAGAGAAGGTCTTGGCTGGTGGAGGAAGTAGTACCAAGATGGAGTTTGAAGATAAAGTTATAGGGCCAATCTTTCAAGCAATTAGAGACATTTCAAATAGACCGGAGGCACTGGAGACCAAGGTCTCATCACGCTTGGCAGTCATGCAAGATCAGGCCAAGTCATTTGCGGATTCTGTTCGCGGGTCTCTCGTGGGGGAAGGGAAGGATCTGCCTGGGGACGTGATTGAGATCAGTGCTCATGGCCAGAAAAAAGCCATTCATAGTCACCATGTACTGATTGTGAAACCAAAGAGCGGTGCTGATGCCCTGACAAATCAGATG
Source organism: Coenobita brevimanus (assembly GCF_032717465.1). Lineage (NCBI taxonomy): Eukaryota > Metazoa > Arthropoda > Malacostraca > Decapoda > Coenobitidae > Coenobita > Coenobita brevimanus. The sequence goes on along the minus strand of NC_137029.1, from coordinate 14,828,778 downwards.
GGACCAGAAGACATCAGAGGTGTACTTAACTCGGTACCGGTTGATAGCTGTCTTAAGACCAAGGCTGGTGGGTTGGTAATGAAGTTTCCGTCAGCTGAGGCCAAAGGTGAGGCAACTGGGGTGCTGAGTGATCATTTTGGCTCTGAGGGCACTTTTTGCATATCAGAGCCAAAGAAACTGTTGCCTAAAATGACCGTGACAGGCCTTTCCTCTTTCTTGGGTGACTCTGACATCATCCCAAACATTCTGAGAAAAAACAATAAAATTAAGATGCTCGTTGATTGAGGTTGTACCCTCAACCTTCTCTTCACAAGAACAAGGAATGACACCAAAACTGCTGTCTTGAAGATGTCGACAGAGGTGAGATCCTCCATTGTAGAACAGGGCAATTACATCTATGTGGATCTTACAAGATGCCACGCTTTCAATAGATTCTGGGTTACACAGTGTCATCACTGTCAAGGCTTTGGCCATACATTTGAGAGATGTTCTAGGAAAAATGTTGAACCTAAATGCGTCTTTGGTACTGGAACCCATAAATCTAAGGATTGTAGTAAGAGAATTCTCCCAAATGCATCAACTGCTCTTCTTTAAGACTTCAAGATGCTAAGTCAAATTCACAGTCGGTTGCCCATTTTGCATCAAGTAGAGACTGTCCAATTATGATTTCTCATAGGAATAGATTGATTGAAAACACCAATTTTGACCATTCAGAAAACTGACTATGTCCCTCTTGAATCAGTTAAGGATGGGTCTTTTAAATATTCTTCCTGTCTGTAATAAGATAGACTATATTAATGAAACTCTAAATCAGCACGAGCTTGACATTTTGTGCTTGACTGAAACTTGGTTGTATGAGTCTGATATCGATATTATTCGTAATGCTTTGCCTAAGACACATTCTCTTATTAGTATTCCCAGGCCTGCTGCTGACTATCCGGGAGGAGGCGTAGCACTCATCTACTCGGCAGCACTTGCAAACGTTTCTCTCATTGACTCAGACATGACCCCATCTTCATTTGAATTTATGGAAGTATTAATAAATTTCCATCAGAATACTATTAGAATTGCAATTGTCTATAGACCAGGTCATCCGGGCAGAGATCGAGGTTTTATGGAGGAGTTTGGGCAGTTTCTTGAAGGGTTTTCTCTTAAACCTGGAGGACTTCTTGTTTGTGGTGATTTCAATTATTGGGTTGACAGTCCAGAGTCAAAACCTTTTTCTTCAGAATTCGTTGAGTTGATCACCCAGAACAATTTTTTCAATCATGTGAGTAATCCAACTCATGTCTCAGGACATGTCCTTGACTTGATCTTGTCCCCTGTTGGTTGCAGGCACGTATCATATGTGGGGGTTGATTCATTTGACCCCCTCATCTCTGATCATGCTCTGATCACTCTTAGTTTTGATGTCCCGAAATCCCCTTCATATAAAAAGGTCATCAGGTTCAGAAATTACAGGAATGTTGACCGCCAGTTGATGTGTCTTGAAATTGATCAACGTTTAAACTCCATTGATTCTAGCAGGGCAGTGAAATGGTGGGGGACAGGGCGACTTGGAGGCGATTTGTTTGTGGCCACCCCAAACGGGATTGAGGCGTCTGGCAATAGATAGATAGATAGATAGATTCTTCAAGTCTTTCTTCTGATGAATTGGTTGATATTTACAACAACGAGCTTAGGTCAATTTTTGGCCATCTTTGTCCTGAGGTAGTAAAAACAATCACTGTACGTGATGATTCTCCGTGGTATGGTCCATCCATTAATTCTTTGTGTAGACAACATAGAAGGGCAGAATGTGAGTGGCGCTTGCAGCGGACCGAAGTAACTCATTTGCGTTATGTTTTTGCGAGAAGAAGCAGTCGTTCACACTGTAAAAGCCCAAAAGGCTAAGTATTATCAAAATAAAGTTGATTCATGTGGTTGTGATAAAAAAAAACTGTCTGCAATTGTGAACAATTTGGTTGGTCGGAGGAATGTAATTGTTAAACCAACTTCTGTATCTGATACCCAATTGACTTCTGATTTTGCTTCATTTTATACAAGTAAGATATCTCGCATAAGAAGTGATTTAGACAGCAGTTCTCCTAGTGAAGCGTACTCAGTTGACTTCCAGTCATGGTGCACCAGTGATCATTTACTTTCAATATTTCATCCGCTGGATGTAAACAAAGTCAAATGTTATATCAGAGAACTTAATAAACATTTTGCTCACCCGATCCATGTAACATGTCACAACTACCTGATGTGTATGAGCACACTGTAGACTTTATCTGCAACATAATAAATAGATGCTTCTTAGAAAGTAGTTTTGTGCAGTCTGAGAAACGTGCTTTGCTTAGGCCCCAAATTAAGAAACCTGGCCTTGATGTCATGAGCATGACAAATTATTTTCCCGTCTCTAATCTGTCTTTTTTATCCAAGATTATTGAGCAGGCCATACTCGATCAACTCGTACCACTACTGGAACACAACAGAGTTGTTCCTGTTGTTCAATCAGCATACAGAAAATACCATTCAACTGAAACTGCACTAACAAGGATTCAGAGTGACTTGGTGGCAAACACTTGTAGTGGGATGTCCTCTCTCCTAGTTCTGTTGGATCTGTCTGCAGATTTTGATACAGTAGATCATAAACTATTGTTGGAAGATCTGTATTTTTATGCTGTTCGTGATAGTGCCCTTTTGCTCCTTAAGTCGTATCTGTCGGACAGATCTCAGAGAGTGGTTGTTGATTACGCTAGCTCTGATTCTGCACCCCTTCTATTTGGAGTCCCTCATGGATCAGTTTTGGGTCCAATTCTATTTACTATCTACACAAGTAGTTTATCGTCTCTACTTGGTGCTCATGATGTGTCTTATCGTTTTTATGCTGATGACACCCAGCTTTATGTTAAGATGTCAAATATCAACGATACTAAGACAAAGTTTGAATCTCTAATGTCTGATATTAAGATTTGGATGGCCAAGAGGAAACTTAAGCTGAATGATGGTAAAACTGAGGTCATCATCATCAGAGAAAACAGAAGGGGTGATGACACTGACAATGCCCTGGCTTTGAATATTGGCGTGTCACAGCTTCATCCAGTCCGCTCTGTTTGAAATCTGGTTGTTTATTTTAATTCTAAGTTAAATTACAAAGAACATATTAATCAGGTTGGAAGAGGGTGTAACTTGCATATCAGAAATCTGTACTCAGTGAGAAAATTCCTGAATAGACAGTGCCTCTTAACATTGGTCCATGCAGTGGTCTTGTCTCGTGTTGATTATTGTAATTCACTGTGGGTTGGTCTTCCAAATAATATACTAACAGAAGTTCAGTCTGTGTTGAACAGGGCAGCACGGCTTATCTTTGGTCTCCCCCCGAGAACCTCAACTACCCCGTTTCTGATTGAGTTGCATTGGTTACCAGTAAAGGCTAGAATTGAATTTAAACTGTGTGTTATTACATTCAAGGTTCTTAAGTTTAGTGAACCGAAGTATCTTCCTGAATTGTTAAAACTCCCATCGGCACGCCCGGGTGTGATGTTACGCAGTGAAAATGATTCCTTGCGTCTTGATGAGCCAGGAGCTATTCACCAGTCATCTTTCTCTGATTGTTCTTTTGCATATAGAGCCCCTAGATTATATAACAGATTGCCATTGTCCATAAGACAACTCTCTACTGTTGAATCCTTTAAGAGACAGCTGAAAGCCTTTCTTTTTTCAAAATGCTATGACCTGGAGAGAGGTACTATGATGGATGGTTATAGGGTTTAATTATTGCCACTTTCATGTATATATGATGTAGCTTGTATTATATAAAAAAAAGTCACAATTCTTGTAACTGTAAAAATAATGTATGGGTGTCGAGCACTAGTGATTTCCCAAAGGAAGAACTGGCGCTTTTGAGAAACAAAAGGCCAGATTATTATTATTATTATTATAGTAGAAACCACAGACATGCATAATAGCTTTGGGCGGGATCCTTGGATGGCCCACTCTGCGTAAAACCTGGCCTAAATAAGGGTCTAACAGTATGCAAAATTTCATATTCCCCAAAACTATGGTCTTGCATAACAGCTTTGCTTGGGACCCCTGGGGACCATGCCTCATTGGGGGGGGGGGCAGTCCTTTGTAGTCCCATCTTGACTAAAACCTGGCTAGGATGAACATGTACAAATATGTAATGCCATGTTCGTAGGTAAAAAACTGTTGGGTTCTCTCCACCTCAGGTGACAGCCCTCAGGGGTTTCACCCTTGAAGAGATGTAGCGTAAGTGAAGGTGTACAACTACAGTGGAATCTCAAATTTCAACAGTTTATAATTCGATGAATCAATTTCGATGCATTTTGGAGTGGTCTGCCTACCTTACTTTTCGATGCAAAGTCGCATATTTTGATGCTGTCAGGGCCAGACTCCAACCAAGAAAGATAATATTTTTGATGCAAACCAAAATGCTAGAAGTGAAGGAAAATTATAAGAAAAAGTATGAACCTAACCTAATATCGTATGTGACATGTGCTGTCAGGGCCAGACTCCAACCAAAACAAGCAAAGATAATATTTTTGATGTGAACCAAAATTTTTTTTTTTTTTTTTTTTTTTATGCGAGGAAGAAGGAACCAAAGGCCATGGCCCACAGTAACAGTTCCTTCCAAGAGAAAAACAAAATACAATAGAGAGCCAAATTCAAGATCCGATCATTTTGAGATGCCTGGACACACTGCGTTTGAAAGACTGGAGATCATAGGCAGCAGGAAATACAGACAGAGGGAGACAGTTCCAGAGCTGACCTGTTGCATAAATGAAAGACTGGGAGTAACGGTTAACTCTTGCATTAGAGAGTTGGACAGAAAAGGGATGAGAGTTTGCTGCCAGACGGGTGCTACGCGCCCGTCGTAGAGGTGGAGGAATGCAAGCAGACAGTTCAGAGGAGCAGTGACCATTAAAGTAGCGATAGAAAAGAGATAAAGATGCAACAGTGCGGCGAAGAGACAGAGGTTGAAGGGAGTCAGTAAGAGGAGGAGAGTTAATGAGACGAAAAGCCTTTGACTCCACCCTATTGAGAAGAGCTGTATGTGGGGAGCCTCCCCACACATGAGAGTTGTACTCCACACAGGGGCGGATAAAACCTCTGTATAGAGTCAACAATTGTGCAGGGGTAAAGAAAGAGCGGAGTCGGCTTAGCACACCCAATCTCTTGGAAGCAGATTTTACAAGAGATGTAATATGATCTTTCCAAGATAAGTCCTGAGTAAATGAAACCCCAAGTAAAATTATAAGAAAAAATATGAGCCTAACCTAATATCGCATGTGACATGTGTCAAGATGAGAATGAAAATCAACATCATTTATTCATACAGTACATGAAGCATGCGATGATATGGTTCCGAGACAATTCACCGTCAAGTCAATTCGCCCGTCAGATAATTCCCCGTCAAAACATGGACGATTTCCCATCAGGACAATTCGCACCCTGGATGATTCCCCGTCATTCTATAAATATACTTATTAATTAATCAATACTTTAATAACTCGAAGATATAACAAGAGAAATTAGAGGAAGAGACTCTGTCTGTCTATTGCCAGACACCTCAATCTCGTTTGGGGTGGCCACAAACAAATCGCCTCCAAGTCGTCCTGTCCCCCGCCATTTCACTGCCCTGCTCCCAACTCACACCCCCCTCTCTCATATACGTCTCCACCCCATCCCTCCATCTCATCCTCAGCCTCCCCCTCCCTCTTCGCCCCTCCACCTCACTCACATACACTCTCTTCGTCAGTCTTTCACCCTCCATCCTCTCCACATGGCCAAACCACCTCAGTGTGTTCCTCATAACACTTCCTATCACATCCACATCAACACCACAATGCTCCTTTATATCCTCATTTGTCAGCCTGTCTCTCCATGTGACTCCACAGGCTCCTCTTAAATAACTCATTTCCACTGCTCTCACTCTTGACTTGTGTCCTTCCAACAACGTCCAAGCTTCATTTCTATACGTTAGAGTTGGTATCACAATATTGTCATGTAGTAACTTTTTCACTTCCATGCTCACTTCCCTGTTTCTTATCACTGCTTTCAAAGAACCAGCAACCTTTCTTCCCTGCTGTACCCTTTCAAGCACTTCACCCTCCAAACCTCCATCCCTACTCATCACACTACCCAAGTACTTAAACGTACTCATATTTTCCAACTCCTCACCATCCATCCTCGCTGTACATTCACTGACTTCACCTCTTTCAAAGACCATCACTTTACTCTTCCCTATATTCACCTTTAGATTTCGTTTCTTTCACACTCTCCCAAACTCATCCACCAAGCCTTGCATCTCCCCTTCGTCTTCACTCAACAACACAGTATCATCTGCAAACAACAGTACAGGGAGTTTCCAAACACTATCCTCTCTCACCAGGGCCACTCCAACATCCACTACCCTACCTTGTACCTCTTTTATTACCCCATCCATGTACAGATTGAACAACCATGGAGACATGACACATCCCTGTTTCAACCCAACTTTCAAAGAGAAAAATTCACTTACTTCACCATCCACATGCACTGCACCCTTCGCACCATCATACATACTCTTCACAGCATTGAACAACTTCCCATCTACTCCATATATTCTTAACACTTTCCACAATCCTTGTCTATCCATCCTGTCATATGCTTTCTCCAAATCCATGAAAGCCGCATACAACTTCTATCCCTTCTCTAGAAACTTTTCCACTAAAGATCTAAGAATGAATATCTGATCTACACAACCTCTTCCCTTCCTAAAGCCTCCCTGTTCTTCTCCAACTAATTTGTCTGTTCTTTCTCTAACTCCGTCAATAAGTATCCTACCATACTCTTTTCCTATTACACTAAGAAGACAAATGCCCCTATGATTACCACACACTTCTTTTTCCCCTTTTCCTTTGTACAAGGGAATAATTATACCTGACTTCCAATCCTTCAGGACTCTACCTTCCTCCCAGGCCAATCTGCACATCTTCCACATCCATTCTACTACTATCTCTCCCCCATGCTTCAGCATTTCACCACACACTCCATCAATTCCTGGGGCTTTCCCCGATTTAACTTTCTTCATTACTTCCACAACTTCTATCCTACTGATTTCTTTCTGTCTTCTCACCTCCCTCCTTCTCCCAGCCATTCCCCAGCCACCTATACTCACATTACTTCCATCCTCTACGTTCAACAATTCCTTAAAGTGTTCTCTCCATCTGCTCACTTTTTCTCCCTTCCCCACTAGTAATCTACCATTTTTATCTTTCACTCCCCTGCTAACTTCACTTCCACCCTGTCTTACTCTTTTCACCTCTTTCCAGAACATTTTCTTACAGTCCCTCCACTTTACACTCAAATTCCTTCCACATTCCTCATCCACTCTCTTCTTACTCTCTTTAACTAATCTTTTCACCTCTCTCTTTCTTTCTACATATAATTCTCTCTTCCGCCTCTCAACTTCTTCCACGCCCCTATTTCTCATCCATTCATTGTATGCTTTCTTCTTTTGTGCCACAGCCTGTTTCACCTCTTCAGTCCACCACGCTGTTCCTTGCACCCCCCTCCGTCTTCTCTTCCTTCCACACACCACATCACATGCTGCACATACTTTTTCTGTAAATATCCTACACACACCTTCCACGTCTCCCATCTTCTCCAGTTCATATTTGCCCAATCGTTCCTCCACTTCTCTATTATACTCTGCCTTTTTCTCATCCTCTTGTAACCTTTCCACTCTCCTTGCAACTACTCCTTCCTCTCGTCTTTCCCTTCTTCTATTCCTCCATCTTACTTGAATTCTAATTCTGGCCACCACCAAGTAGTGGTCAGAAAGTCCACTCCCCCAACCTCTATAAACTCTTGGATCCATTACACATCTTCACATCCTTTCATCCACACACACATAATCAATCATTGCCTTCCTTTCATTCAGTTCACCACCCACCCATCTCATCACTCGCCATGTATACCTGTGGATCATTTTATGCCTGAAGAGGGTATTGGCTATCACCAACCCCCTCCCAGCACAAATGTCCACTAACGCACTCCCATTCTCATCTATCTCAGCAGGCACACCCCACTCACCAACTATTCCATCCACCTTCACATTCCCAACTTTACCATTCATATCACCAATCAAAAACACTCTCTCATTCCTTCCAAACTTTTCCATGCACACTTCTACATTTGTCCAGAACTCTTCTCTCACTCTTCTAACACGATATTGCGTTGGTGCATACACACACACAATGGCCCACAATTGTATTCCAACTTTCAACTTTACCCACACAATCCTTGACCCAACTGATCCATACTGTCTTATGCTCCTCTTCCATCTTTTACTCACAACTATACATACTCCTTCCTTTGCCCTCTCATTCTCACCTACTCCTGCACATATACCCCATCCATACTCCCATTTTCTCACACTTTTTCCTCTCCATTTTGTTTCAGTTATTCCACATACATCCACTTTCGCACCCTCAAGCACCTGGACAATCTCTCTCTCTTTCACCTCATCATTCGCTCCCCTTACATTCCACGTTCCGATAACCATGTCCTTTGTCCGGTCCTTGGTCTTCATCGTTTGGTCAGTCCTTGTCCGAGGCTTATTATTTGTTTTTTTTAGTTAGTTGTTTTCCGGGGAGGGGCACTAACCCTCCGCCAACCCTTTTAATCGCCTTTTACAAGAAGCAGGGATACTGGGGGAGTATTCTTGAAAAACCCCCCTACCCCCAGGTGGTAGCAAATACTGTACAGTAGGCAGAATACTGAAATGAAGAGAAGTACAGTAATTATGAATATAAGGGGCAACATAGAAATGAACAATAGCGACTGAGAAAAAAAATAGTCATGTTGTTTAAGGGCAAGAGCTCCCTGATGGGAGTAGGCACCATCAACAACATGCCATGTGCAAGGTGATGCTCTATTGTTGGTGGCCATCTTGCGACTGTCCTGCCAGCAGCCAGCCCTCTACAGCCAAGTGCTGCACTTTCAGCCTGTACCTTCCATATGTGGACATGCATTTCACTACAATCTAGTTGTATGTATTTTCTTTGTATTTTCGTCGCACCTTACCTGTTTCAAGATGGCAAGCAAGAGTGGTTCTTCGGGTAGCAGTGGTAATGGACGAGAGCAGCCTGGCACCTCTAAATCTTCACAGCCAAAGGAGAAATGGCAATACAGGAAAGGGCAGAAATACACCAAGTATACATTTGCTGACAGTATGGCAGTACAATGCAGAACTACAGTTACTTAACCACAATTATAGTTCATAAGTTTACAGGGGGTGTGGGCAAAAAATCATGATTTTAGGTACAGTAGTTAGGTTCGGAGGTCCCGGCCCCAAACTAATTTTTCCTATAAGAAGTTCAGTTTAAATTTCGATGTTTTCAATTTTGTTGCGTTTTTTTGGTACATATCTCCATTGAAATTTGAGAATCCACTGTATATATGGGAAGCGTCATGTTCATGGGTGAAAAATTGTGGCCATGCATAATGCCTTTGACTTGGAACCCTGGAGGCTGTCCCCCATGTGATGGATGGCCCTAGAGGGGTTTCACCTCACCTATTACCTGACCTGCGTGACAGTCTACCATTTTGCATAATTTTATACTCTTAGGTAGAAAACAATGGTCATACATAATGGCTTTGGCTACAGCCCAGGGATACCCACTTCCATTGGGGGGGCAGCCCTCGGGGCTCCATCATTCCTAAAGTGTGGCCAAATGGAATGTCTACCAATATGCAAAATTTTGTCTTCCTAAAATAAAAACTATTGCCATGCATAATGATACTGACTGGGTCTGCAGACCCCCACCTCCCCATTCGGGCACCCCTTGGGGGTTCCACCCTCCTTATTACTTTGCCCAAGTGACGTGCTACCAGTGTATATAACATTATGATCATAGGTGGAAAAACTATGGCTGTGCCTAATGGCTTTGTCTGGGGCACTAGATGTACCTCCACCCATGGTAGATGGCCCTCGGTCATCCAACCTTGTCTGAAACTTGGGTCAGATGGAGGTCTGCAGTTGTGCATTTTTTTTTCTAATATTTCTGTCCCCCAATGCAGCCTAGACCCCGTTTTTCAAAACGGTTCCATAATTCAGCGAGTAAGTGAGTCAGTGAGCGACACAGTTAGGGACATGCACTACAGTAACTACAGTCCTTCCCAACTTGCTGATTCCCCTTTAAACCTGACTTCCTGTAAGCAGCAGACATCTTCCCACCTCCTGCTCAGGGTCTGCACCACTTTTCCCCTTCTACCCCTCAAGCTATCCACATTCTAAGATGCCACCTGAACCCCTTCGATGATATAGTTTCCTTAGGCTTGTCATTAACAGTTTTTGAATTCTTAGTTATATTCAGTGAAGTAAAAAAGGGAGACAGACCACAGGCCCTGCCTACCCACACAGCTCCAAGTCCAGGCAGGGGATCGGAGAAGAGTATCTCCGTATATATTGACTGTTGACTGTTTTCACTTACAGTATTCAGTTGCACAGGTGGTAGTGACAGTAGCAATAGTGATCAACAGTTTGGTATGAATAGATGAAAACGTGTGAAGGCAGGAGGGAAGGAATGCCTCATCTGGGGGGGGCTATGTGAGGGCACTTCATCCCTAGGGCTTGCACATAGAGGGTTTTATTGTAAACTCATCAGTTTACAACACCTGTTGCAACGTAGTGCCCTAATAGCTACGAATACCACCTGCAGGAGGAGTTTCATGCAGACTCAAGAGCCCAGTCTAGGTGCCCTTCTGCAGAGATTTTTCTTGATACCATCATAACTTGTGAGACAGTCCTCTGGGAGGGACACCAGAAATAAATTGTGAAGAGCTAGTTGAGTGGGAATAAGAAGGATGTATTAGTCACATGGCTATTGTTAGTGCCACAGAACAAAGAGAGACAATTGTAGGTAGCATGCATGGTGTAAAACCTATAAAGGCATTACACATGAAAATTCGTAAAGTCATGGAAGGGAAAAATTGACCCAAGGGTCAAGCATCAAATGTAGGTCATAAGGGAGAAGATGACCCAAATTATGCAAACTCAGAGAACAGTCAATTCTCGCAGTTGATTCCTGAAAGAACTGGAGCTCCAGGAACCCATGGGAGATAAAATACTAACACACACAGTTTAAAAAAAGAAAGAAAACGGTCCACTAAATAACACAGTTCTCAATCGGTGGTCTTCAAGGTTAACCCGTGGATTGTGCAATTACCTTTTTTATCCCTACCCATGGTGCACCAAAAAATGAAGATTTTTTTTTTTCATTTTTGTTTATTGTAAACTTGAAGATAAACATCCAGGACATCATGTGGTGAGAAGAAAAAATCTCTCTCTCTCCGTCTTTGTGTAGTGCCATGCATAAGTTTGCGTAGGGGTGGAGTAGTTAATGGTCATGCACAGCCAGCACAGCTTGAGCTGTGGCTCGCAACGTGATGTTACCCACCCTGAGCTGTGGCTCGCAACGTGATGTTACCCAGCCTGAGCTGTGGCTTGCAATCCACAGGTTAAGTGCTTGGAGTAGAAAGAAAACAAACAGTTGACAAATCAGTATGCACCATGATACTATTCAGTGCCTGCAACTGATCACTGTTGATTACCAGGAGAAGGCCCATGGGAGGTAGGTACCCTTGCTGATACCAGTTCATCAATGTTATTTTTCTCCTCAAAGCCAAAATGTTACCCGAAGCTATGGCAGTGCCCCAGAAGGAGTAGTAGCTATTAAGGCACTACATTCCAACAGGTCTTGTAAATTTAACATCATAAAGTAGTGAGCATGGAATACTTACTTGCCTTACCAGCATTCACCTAGTACCTACCATCCCTAGTAAGTACTATTTTTTTTTTTTTTTTTTCAGAATATGACTGGCATTATTGGGGTCTGTCTTAAATATTTGTGCATCTTTTGTGATGTCAAATAAATAATTTTTAATCCACGGTTGACTCAATAGTGGCCCATTTTCCAGTTATGTACTCCTTACCCAATATACACAGATTGATTAGAAAAAAAAAATGCTTTAAATCTGTCATGCAGCGATCTAATTGCAGGCCATGAGCTTCTCCCACAGTATACCACGTCACTCTGTCTACTTGTATACATGTAGAATTTCTCATGTCTGGCTCTGCCACATCCAATGTCTCATATGAGCCATGGTGTAGTGTTACTAAAATGCATTCTGGGTGTTATCTAAGGTGCATGATGGTGCAGGCAGTTATGGGACCATTTCAGAAGCATGTCAGTTTATCCTTACCCAAGAAAAAGTTATGGGACATAGGCACGAAAAGCATGACTTTTGCGTTTGGGAGTAATGGTTCACAATGTGCACAGTAAAAAAAAAAAAAAAAGTGAGAAAACAGAGCTAACACTTCATTTTGTAGCGTAGAGAAGTGAAGTGGTAAGTGTTGTGAAGGATAGTATGCTATTGACAATAGAGAAAATTCTTTTGGAAGTGTTTGTGTGCAGTATGAGCATAACCTGGTGGTTGATACCAGTGTCATGTTTAGCAAGGCCAAAGATATTTGTGGTAAAGTGACCAGAATCATGCAGGTAGACCATTCAGGACCTAGCAGTATTGTAGAGGAAATGGAGGCCAGCCCCAGTCTAAACTCCTCAGCCTTTGGATTGTCCTCTCATCACCACACCAATCATCATCATCACCTGCTAAGGTAAGTGCCTTTGTTTTCTTGCTTTAATTCTCTTTTATATCACTGTTTTATGCCAGTTTTACTTCTGTATTGTAGTTTATGCCTTTGGAAAGTGTATCAGTAGGCAATTTGAGGTCATACACAGGTTTTAGTTGCATACAGGGAAAGCAGAGATCAGGCTTGAATGTGGTCAACACATTAGCTTTATTATAATAGGCTGAAAGGGCCAAGATAACATGCTTTCGAGGTAAGTGGTGTGCCAGGTTAGCACAGTAGCTGCTTAAGTTAGGGGACTGCTACAATAACAAGAACAGACTATATTTTGTTCTAGTCAGGGTCTGTATGATTCATGTGGTGCCTACTGTAGTTATTGATTTACAGTGTTCTTTGACAAGGCATACTTGTATTATGTCAGGTAGTACAGACCTCACATGCCATCCTTTTTTTTTTTTTCTTTCTTTTTTTTTTTTTATGCAAAGAAGAAGGAACTAAAGGCCAGGAGTCTGCAAAACGTTCCTTCCAAGAAAAAAACAAAAATAATACAAAAGAGAGCCAAATTCAGGTCTGTTCATTTCAAGATGCCTGGACACACTGCATTTGAAACACTGGAGATCATAGGAAGTACACCCACCACAAATTGACTTAGGACCTACACACACACAGAATTGCTGTGGGAGAGTTGTCTGTCTTTTTGTGTTTCCACCTCTACCAAATGAATTTTTTGGGCAAGAAGTAACAGGCAACTCCTCTGGTGTTGGCAGGAGGAGGTGGTGAAACACTCAGCACGTCAGTGCTTGCCCAGAAGCGAGAGTGGGAGTATATGTTCCTGTCGCCCTGAGCTTGCACCTCCCTCTTTTTTCGTATGCATTACTGTTTGCCCTGTTATTTTCCTAATCAAGTTGTCATGCCTGGAAAGTACTGCTCAAGGGATGAGAGGGTTCATGTCATTGCATGGAGGCAGGATAATGTCCCTATCAACACGATTTGTGAATGTACTGAACGCACAAAGTCGACTGTCATGAAGATTCTTGCTGCAGCACTTGGCCTGCCACCTGTCATACCAGAGCTCAAGCATGATGGTGGAAAGAAGAGCACGACTCCCAGAGGTACAGATATGCTTCTGAAGAGGGAAGGTAATCAAGAATCCTCGACTGACAGCAGCAGAAATGAAGAGAATGCATCCCCAGCTGTTACAAGACATCTCAATTCGAACTATGCAACACCGCTTGCAGAAGGAGCTGGGTTTGCCAAGTCGCACTGCAGCCAAGAAACTGCTTATCACTGACTGCATGAAGAAGCAGCGCATTCAGTTTGCCAAGAAGTATGCACACTGAACATTGGATGAGTGGAGAAAAGTTATGTTTTGTGATGAAAGCACATTTCAAATGTTCCAGGTGCATTCTGCCAAGGCTTGTTGCCTTGCCTCCCATAGTTGATATGACCCTGCTTACACGATGCCGACTGTTAAGCACCCACAATCTGTAATGGTATGGGGATGTTTCTCAGGTGAAATGGGAAGGGGAGGCCTCTACTTTCTTCCTAAGAACATGATAATGAATGGTGGCCTGTACATTCAAGTTCTACAAGATCATTTGTTAAACCTTTTTGCTATTCAGGGGTGCAACTTTTTCATGCATGATTCAGCTCTGGCACAAGTCAGGAAAGGTGACAAAATGGCTTCAGGATAATCGGATTAAGGTCCTCGACTGGCCTGGCGACAGTCCAGATCTAAATCCAATAGAAAACTGCTGGGCAAAGTTGAAGAAAATCATGGCATAGAAGAAGACACCCACTCTGGACAACCTCAAGACAGCACTGACAGATGTTTGGTGTAAAGAAATGTCCTTAGATTACGTTACAGATCTAAGTGATTCCATGCCAAAATGCATGCAACTTGTCCTGAAAAACAATGAATGGCATTTCATGAACAAACATTGTGATATACCTGTACTATGATTACTGTGTTTTTTAAAACCTTGTGGAGGGAGGTCCTAAGTCAGTTTGCTGTAGCTGTAGGAAATACAGACAGAGGGAGACAGTTCCAGAGTTGACCAGTTGCATAAATGAAGAACTGGGAGTAACAGTTAACTCTTGTATTAGAGAGTTGGACAGAAAAAAGATGAGAGTGTTGCTAGATGGGTGCAAGCAGACAGTTCAGAGGAGCAGTGACCATTGAAGTAGCGATAGAAAAGAGATAAAGAGGCAACAATGTGATGAAGAGACAGAGGTTGAAGGGAGCCAGTAGAAGGAGGAGAGTTCCATCCATCCATCCATCATCCAATCCTACGTTGCCCCATGAGGAGCGTAGGAGCCTGGGGCTAGGCAGTTGGTCCTGACATTTAAGATTAGAGTGACCAACCTCACTCATCCCTGAGTGGCATTACGTGAGCAATAAACCCCAACCATCCCTTAGATATAAACCTTCACCGGCTCAATCCGATTGGAGCACAATAATTACCCACTAAACCACCAGGCGCCAAAATTTGGTTATATGGTTACCACCCAGCATAGTGAATAGTTTCCTGGTGTACAGGAAACCATTTGGCTTGTCACTCAGTGTAGAGTCACCCATAGGCAGAAAGACGAGGAAAGAATGAAGGAATGAAAGACAGAAGAGGGAGTGTAAAGTCACCCGTAGGCAGAAGGACGAGGAAAGAGGAGGAGAGTTAATGAAATGAAACGCCTTTGACTCCACCCTTTTGAGAAGAGCTGTATGTGAGGAGCCTCCCCACACATGAGAGTTGTACTCTACACGGGCGAATAAAATCTGTGTATAAAGTCAACAACCATGCAGGGGTAAAGAAGGTATGGAGTTGGCTTAGCACACCTAATCTCTTGGAAGCAGATTTTACAAGAGATATAATGTGATCTTTCCAAGATAAGTCCTGAGAGAATGAAACCCCAAGTATGTTTATAGATTATGCAGGATTAATCTGGGTACAGTGAGTCCTTGAAATACGAAAGGGATAGGGGCCAAAAAAAACTTTCATAATCCGAAATTTCGTATATCGGAACGATTTTCTCTATTGAAATACAGTACAATCTCAGCTATTCGGTATCCAGACAAACGGAATACTCAGAAAAACGGGAAAATTCAAGGGCTGGTAAAAACGTCAGTAAGTTATAACTGTGCGCCATTTTGAATGGACCGCCAAACCGCCGTTTTATCGTGTCACGCGAGGCTGGGTGAAGTCGGACTAAGCGAGGTGGAAGGCATTTCTGGCTAATGTAAATTCCTAGTAAATCCTCTTAGCCAGCCCTCCTCCTCCCTCTTTCCCCTACTTGAATTCAGTCATCCTCCACACCCTCCATAATTTCCACAAATCACCAGTCTGCTTTTTACCACCAGACAGTAAACAAGCTCTCTTCCTATTGTGTTGCTCTGATGGACGGTAATTTCAACATTCCAAAATGCCTAAAGAGCAAACTAAACATAAGCGTGTCGTGCCTACCTTGAAACAGAAGCTGGACATATGCAATAGACTTGAAAAAGGCAAACATTATAAAACACTGATGACCGAATACTGTATAATGTAGGAAATCCAACGATTTATATAAAGACCCAGCATCCAAGCTCAATGAATTTTTCATGAAAAGCGAGACAAGTAAGTCCATTGAAAAAAGGCATACTCTTCATTGTTCAAGTGGTTTTGCTTAGAAAGATCTAGGGGAGCACCTATTTCTGGTCCTCTTATCGAAGAAAAAGCAAGAGAGTTTCACAATAAAATGAATACTGATTTCAGTGTTGGATGGTCAAATCGTTTCAAAGACAGGCATGGAATTTGTAAGCCAGACATCTCGGGAGAGAGCAAATCAGCAAACGCCAGTGTTTTTCTTCCTAACAGACCGACTCTAACTTGCACCACATAAATTCATCTTAGAACGCATGTGTGCTGGCAGAGATGAAAAAAAAAAATGTTAATAGGAATGAAGGTTTACTTTGTTGGAAGAAAAAAAAAAATATATGCTTGCACTTCATAAGTACATCATGTATTTTATTTTGTGCAAAACAGCTGATTGGCGGCAGGTGAAGGGTGGAATGATGGAGGTCAGTCGGGGCCGGAACCGTAAGCAAATCTTTGTGTGGGGGCACAGGTGTGATAATTCTACAGTGCAGTCTTAACATCAGTTATCCAATAAATGTTCAAGATTTTATTTCTTTATTTTTCCACTTTTATGAGTACAGTACATACAACGAATACTTCGGTAGTTAACAATGGTGCAAAACAGTGGCGGAATGGTGGCGGTCAGTTGGGGCCAGGATCGTAAACAAAGCTGATGTGGGGGTACAGGTGTCATGATAATTAACCAGTAAATATTCAGGATTTTATTTCTTTAGTTTTCCACATGAGTACAGTACATACAAGAAATTATTCGGTAGTTAACAGAATGGACTTGTGCATTTTGCAGTACCGGTACTGCAAGGCATTGCATGCACGTCCATTATGACCATGGTGTGTGTTTGCAAGGCAATTTTTCAGGTGGAATCTCTTGGTGTGCCCCCTGATGTGAGTAGTGAGTACCTGAATTGTATTTATTGCTGTGATAATGATCGCCTTTGTATAGATTTGAATATCAGAACCACGGGAAAAATCTGTAACCGGGAAGGTGAATTCCCCAAGCCGCCCGGTTAACTGGGATCGTACTGTATACATATAAAGGGGGGGATGTGTTCCAGGACCCCATTGGACCCCCCACTAAAACTTTACCCCTCCTATTTAGAAGTATGCAATACACGTATACAGTACTATACTATTGTAGACATAAAAAAATAAAACATACAACTAATTACTGTAGTATTAGTACACTGTACAGTTAAATATAGACCTGTGCTGCAGCTGGAGATTCGTGTCATTGATGTGGTGCTAAGTCCATGCGAAAGCTGCAGGTCCTCATGGCTTGGCAGGCGGCTGATGATGAAGAGAAGGAGGTGGCCATTTTCTTGTACATTTCCTTTTTCTTTGTCACAGTCCCAACGGTTGATGGTGCAAGGCCTAAAGCTCACCCAATCTCCGAGACTCCCTGCCCCCCCTTGTGGCATCTTATTATCTCCAATTTCCTCTCAAGAGTGAGAGTATGATGCTGTTTCTTCTTTGCGCCTGGTTCCCCGGATGCTGGAGATGATGCAGGGCGCTTGGGAGGCATGGTGAAAATACGAAAAGGTGAAGAACAGCGAAAAACAGCGTAACGTACAGCGAAGCTGAGAGGAGAGGACGGACGTGACTTGACTGGGAAGCATGCGAAAAGGTGTTTACCAGAGAGGGGTTAGTTCGTTTTCTCACCGCAAGCGAGCGTGGCACCCCCCATTTTGAATTTTTCGTATTTCCTCTCGTATCGTTTTTCGTACCATGGAGACAGATACTTTCGTATTGTGGAATTTGTCCTACATTTATCGCTTTCGTACCATTGGAAATTTGTACTTCAAGTTTTCGTATTTCAAGGACTCACTGCATTAGTAAACATTAGTGGGTACTCCTGTGGAAGATTTTGTCGGGTTGATAGGTGTAAGAACTGAGTCTTTGATGCATTAAAAACAAGATTATTATTACCCCAGTCAGAGATACGAGCCAAGTCAGACATTAGGTGTGCCATAGCCTCATCCCTTGTTTGTTGAAGTAGTTGTTGAGATGGACGTTGCGAGAACCGAATGGAAAGGTGAAGGGTGGAATCATCAGCGTATGGGTGGATAGGGTTAGATGTACAGATTAGAAGGTCATTGATAAATAACAGGAAGAGAGTTGATGATAGGACAGAGCCCTGAGGAACACCAATGTTGATAGATCTAGGAGAAGAATGATGCCATCTACAACAGCAGCTATAGAATGACCAGAAAGGAAGCTGTAGATGAAGGCATAGATAGAAGGATAAAAACCATAAAAGGGCAGTTTGGAAATTAAGGTTTATGCCAGACTCAATCAAATGCCTTTGTGATGTCAAGTGCAATGGCAAAGCTTTCGCCAAAGTCCTGAAAGGAGGATGACCAAAAGTCTGAAAGGTAGGTGAGAAGATCACCAGTGGAGCGTCCCGGATGAAACCCATACTTATAATCAGAAGGGTTATGATAGGAAAGATGCTTTAAAATTTTTCTGTTAAGAATAGACTCGAAAACATTTGAGACACAGGACGTTAAAGCGATTGGGCAATAGTTAGAGAGTTAGGAATGGTCACCCTTCTTTGGGACTGGGTGAATGAGAGCAAACTTCCAGCATGAAGGAAAGGTACAAGTTGACAGACAAAGGCAAAAGAGCTTACCTAGGCAGGGTTTAAGCACAGAAGCACAGGTCTTGAGGACAAGAGGGGGGACTCGATCAGGCCCATATGCCTTGTTAGTATTCAGGCCATTAATGGCAGAATATATACCAGCTGAAGAAATCTGAATGTCAGCCATGAGGAAGTCAGAGGGGGGAAATGATGGAGGAACAGCATCAGAATCGTCTAAGGTGGGCATGGAGGAGAAAGTCTGAGTGAAGAGATTGGCTTCATCAGTAAAAGAAATAGCTACAGAGCCATCAGAGTAGGAAAGAGGAGGGAAGGATGATGAGGTAAAGTTGTTAGAAAGGTTTTGGCAAGGTGCCAGAAAGAACGGGAGGAATTCGAGTTAGAAAGCGAGAGTATATAGTATGGATGAAATTATTTTTAGCTGAGCGAAGAACAGCCTTAGCACGATTCTGGCCAGAAACATAAAGATGTGATTCAGGGGTGGGTTGGCTCTGGTACCTTTTAGGCTCTTTCCTTGTTGTGGACATCATTAGAACAAATATGATTAAACCAAGGTTAGTCAAAGGATATGAGAAAGGAATGTATGCTTCCATGCCCAAGAGAATAACCTCCGTAATGCGCAAGGCACACTCAGATGGCTCCCGGCCATGGAAGCAATAATCATTCCAAGGAAAATCAAAGAGGTACTGCCTGAGGGCCTCCCAATCAGCAGCTCCAAAGTGCCACAACCGATGTTTCTTCGGAGGGTCCACAGGATGTAATGGAGTGATAGGACAGCCTAAGGTAATAAGGTTGTGATCAGAGGAGCCCAACGGAAAGGAAAGACTAACAGCATAAGCAGAAGGATGAGTTGTAAGGAAGAGGTCATATATGTTGGAGCTTTCTCCAAGGCGGTCAGGGATACGGGTAGGGTGCTGTACAAGCTGCACTAAGTCATTAAGAATAGAAAAGATGTAGGCTTGTTCACCAGGTGGATTAGTGAAAGGAGAGGAGAGTCAAAGGTGGTGATGAACATTGAAATATCTTAGAATGGAGATTTTAGAGAAAAGAGAAATGGAAAGGATGTGTTCCATCATAGAAGTAAGATAGTCGAAAAATTTTTTATAGTCAGTAGAATTTAGGGATAAGTAAACAACACGGATATGTTTAGTCAGAGAATGACAGGAAAGCTGAAGTCAGAGAGTAGAGAATTCAGAAGAATCAAGTTCAGGAACACTAAAGGAAGATAAATCGTTGCATACATATACACAACAGCCACCTTTGTCTTTGAAATGAGTATAGAGAAAGTAGGAGGATACAGAAAAGGATTTGCTGTCAGTTGCCCCAGACAGCTGAATCACAGTTAAAACAAGATAAAGACAAGAAGGTGAGGTTTAGAATAGAAGAGGTCGTGTTCAACAGAGGGAATGTTAGAGGAAAGGCTGTGAATGTTGCAGAAATGAAGATGAAGTGAGTCAGACAGTGGTTCCAGGCAGCTCGTTGAGTCGTCACTGGGAGAGGGGTGGATGGCTGGGGCATTTGTGGTCCTCCCCCTCTGGGGACTCCGAGGCTTGGTTGGTAGACGCCATTTTTCTTTTTTAATTTTGAAAAGGAATTGTAGTGTGTCATGTGCACATCATACTTTTCATGGGTCTCCTCCATGGTATGTTATTTGACGTGTCTAATATCTATAGTACCATTCTGATGCAGTCTTTGCAGTGTAGTAAATGAGTATACAGTGTACTGTACTTTATTTACGAGTATTGCCCTTCAGCGCTGCACATAAGGCATTCTGAGGTGCTACACAAAAATTATGCCTTAAATGTGGTTGATTCATTGATTACTCTGAAAAGATCATGGCAGTGAAACAGTAGAGGTCATTGCCACTGCACATGAGGAGTAAAAGCAGAACAAGGGTAGCTAAAATGTATGCAGATATATACATATGTAGATATGAACATAATAACACAAAATAGTTATCTAACATTAAAGGTCTTGCACTACATGAAGGGCACACCATAAAATTATGCGCAAAACAAGAGTTAAAACTAAGCCCAAAAACAGAAGCTGACTGAGGAAACCTGCCTCCTTAGCAAATGAGAAGGTGACCTCTTCCATCATACACATTTCCTTTCCAAGGAATGAGAAGAAAAGGGAAGACCCATCTCCCACCCTGAACTTGGAGAGGTATTGATGGCAAGCATCCCCCAGACTGGGAAGCTGAAGTAAGAGGGGCTGCACAGTTAATGGGACCAGACAGTTTTCACAGTAAGGAGGGGGTGTCACTCAGGAGATGGCAATGAATCAGGTGTGTATGACAAAAGAAAAATAAAATAAGCACCTTTCCCATCATAACTTTCATTCTGAGTGTTAGTATGGGATCAACCAGGGATGTTCCACTGGTGATTTTCTCACCTTCCTTTCAGACTTCTGGTCATCCTTCTTTCGGGACTTCAGTGAAAGCCTTACCATTGCACTTGACATTTTGAAGGTTTTCAGTTGAGTCTGGCATAAATCTTTAATTTCCAAACTGCCTTCTTCCAGTTTCTGCCCTCCTGTCTGTGCCTTCATCTCTAACTTCCTTTCTGGTTGTTGTAGATGGCCACGATTCTTTTCCTTGGGCTATCAGTAGTGGTGTTCCTCAGGGCTTTGTCCTTTCACCATCTTTCCTTCTTCTATTCATGAATGACCTTCTAAGCTGTACATCTAACCTTATTCTCACCTACACTGATGACTCCATCCTTCACATTTCCATCCACATCCTGCATCATCCATCTCAGCAGTTACTTCAACAGACAAGGGATGAGGCAAGGACATAGTTAATGTCTGACTTAGCTCAAATCTCTGATTGGGGTAAAAGTAATCTTGTTACTTTTAAATGCATCAAAAATTCAATTCTTTCATCTTTGACCTGTCAGCTTCTACCACATGAATATCCTCTGCTTTCTAACAATACCCAACTCAGTCTTCCATCATTTTGAACATACCTGGGGTTTTATTCTCTTGGGATTTTTCTTGGAAAGATCATATTACCTCTCTTGTAAAATCTGCTTCCTAGAGATTACGTGTGCTAAGCCAATTTCGTGCCTTCTTTACTCCTGCACAGTTGTTGACTTTATGCATGGGTTTTATTCGCCCCTTTGTACAGTGCAACTTGCATGTTGGGAGGCTCTCCACATGCAGCTCTTCTCAACAAGGTGGAGTCAAAAGCCTTTTGTCACATTATATCTCCTCCACTTACTGGCTCCCTTCAAGCTCTGTCTTTTTGCTCCACTGTTGCATCTTTATCTCATTTCTTTCGCCACTTCAGTGGACACTGTTCTTCTGAACTGTCTTTTTGCATCCCTCCACCATACAGCGGTTGTGTAGCACCTGTCCATCTGCAAATTCACATCCCTTTTCTGTCCAACTATCTAATGAACGAGTTAACTGTTACTCCCATTCCTTCATGTGTGCAACAGGTCAGCTCTGGAACTGTCTTCCTCTATCTGTATTTCCTACTACCTATGACCTCGAGTCTCTTAAATGCAGTGAATCCAGGCATCTCAAAATGAACAGATCTTGAATTTGTGCTCTGTTATCTTGTTTTCATTTTGTCTGGAAGGGAACATTTTTTTTTTTTTTCACTGGGTGGTAACCATATAACCAAAATATGGCACCTGGTGGTTTAGTGGGTAATTAAGTTGCTCCAATCAGATTGATCCTGTGTAGGTTTAAATCCAAGGGGTTGTTGGGGTTTATTGTTCATGTAATGTCACTCAGGGATGATTGAGGCTGGTCACTTATATCTTAAATGTCTGGACCCACTTGCCTGGCCCTGGGCTCCTACACTCCTTGTGGGGTGACAAAAGGAGGATGATGGATGGATGGATGGATTTTTTTTTTTTTCATGTAAAGGCTTCTAGCCTTTGGTTCCTTCTTTCTTGCTTAAAAAAAGAAAAAATCCATGGATGGGTCACGGCAGCTTCCCAGTGACGGGGTATGGTTGTATAGGTCCATGGACTAACATTGCCGTCACCTCCTTTAGTTTGCTTGGAACAGGAAGTGTATCCCAGGCATAATGCCAGGAGTTCTGGGCAGTAACCATAATCACTGGGAAGTTATCTCTGTAAGGTAGTACACCCACCACAACTTGACTTAGGGCCTACACACAGAATTGCTGTGGGAGAGTTGTCTGTCTTTGCTTTGTGTTTCCACCTCTACCAAATGAATTTTTTGGGCAAGAAGTAACTGGCAACTCTTCTGGTGTTAGTGGGAGATGATGAAATACTGTACTCAGCATGTCACTGCTTGCCCAGAAGCGAGAGTGAGAGTATATGTTCCCATCACTTCGAGCTTGCACCTCCCTCTTTTTTCGTATGCATTACTGTTTGCCGTGTTATTTTCCTAGAGTTGAGTTGTCAAGCCTGGAAAGTACTGCTCAAGGGATGAGAGGATATCCATATCATTGCATGGAGGCAGGATAATGTCCCCATCAGCAACATCTGTGAATGTGCTGGATGCACAAAGTTGACTGTCATGAAGATTCTTGCTGCAGCGCACGGCCTGCCACATGATGTTGTACCAGAGCACAAGCATGGCGGTGGAAAGAAGAGCACGACTCCCAGAGGTACAGATACGCTTCTGAAGAGGGAAGTAATCAAGAATCCTCGACTGACAGCAGCAGAATTGAAGAGAAAGCATCCCGAGCTGTTACAAGACTTCGCAATACGAACTATCCAACACCTCTTGCAGAAAGAGCTGGGTTTGCCAAGCCGCACCGCAGGCAAGAAACCCCTTCTCACTGACTGCATGAAGAAGCAACGCATTCAATTTGCCAAGAAGTATGCACACTGAACATTGGATGAGTGGAGGAAAGTTATGTTTTTTGAGGAAAACACATTTCAAGTGTTCCAGGTGCGTTCTGCTAAGGTTTGTCACCCTGCCTCCCATAGTTGATATGACCCTGCTTACACGGTGCTGACTGTTAAGCACCCACAATCAGTAATGGTATGGGGGTGTTTCTCAAGTGGAATGGGAAGGGGAGGCCTCTACTTTCTTCCTAAGAACATGATGATGAATTGTGGCCGGTACATTCAAGTTCTACAAGATCATTTGTTAAACTTTTTTGCTATTCATGGGTGTGACTTTTTCATGCACAATTCAGCACCATGTCACAGGTCAAGAAAGGTGACAAAATGGCTTCAGGAAAATTGGATTGAGGTCCTCGACTGGCCTGGTAACAGTCCGGATCTAAATCCGATAGAAAACTGCTGGGCAAGGATGAAAATAATGGCAGAGAAGAAGACACCCAATCTGGACAACCTCAAGACTGAACTGACAAATGTTTGGTGCAAAGAAATATCCTTAGATTCCTTTAGAGATCTAAATGATTCCATGCCAAAATGCATCCAACTGGTCCTGAAAAACAAGGGAAACATTATTTCATATTGATGAATGGCATTTCATGAGCAAACACTGATATACTATGATTTCTGTGTTTTTTAATACCCTGTGGGGGAAGGTCCTAAGTAAATTTGTGGTAGCTGTAGTCTGATAGAGGCATCAAGGGAAGCTTCTGCCCTTGCTACCTTAATGCACATTCATTTCCTAGAGGTCAAACATAGGCTGGCACCCAGGAAAATGAAACGCTTTCACCGTGGTGGCCCATAAAGAGGGGCTTTTCTGAAATTACCAACACCAAAGGGTGGGGAAAGTTAAAGTACTCATGAGCAGATAGGGCTGCCCTGGAGTCAATAAAATTAATAAAACTAATTGCCTCATGGATAAGGATAAGCTGGAGATCCATCAGAATTGCTGACTGCTCTGCAGTTAAAATTGAGGCTGAGGAGGGTAGAGTGCCATTCTGGCTAAAATTAGGGAAAACAACCCCATATCCAACACCAGCATCAGACTTTGAGCCATCAGTAAAAACTGAGACAGACCTATAATGTGGGGCAACATGAACTAAAAACCGGTTCAGGATCATCACATCTCATGTTGCAGACTTAGGAGCCATGATATACCAACAAAATTTGATTTCAGGTATCACCCAGCTTGGAACAACAGTTGTCTCCACAGCTATGACAGGAGTGTGTGGTGGACTCAATTTAGTCATGACTTTCTTTCCCCAGTAACTAAAGGGGGGGGGGGAGGAATCACAGATGGAAATCATAAAAGGTTTGCTGGGCAGGCAGAACAGTTATGTGTTAGGGTCTCAGAAAGTCTCTGGACTCTGTACCAGCACCTCCCTATATGGAACCAGTGATCCACCCCCATTACTCCTGCATCCACAAGCAGGCTTGGGGCAGGGGAGATGCAAAATGCTCCTGTAGCCAAACTGAGGCATGTGTGATGTACAGAGTTTAAGGTGTGTAGCCAGGTAGGGGTAGCTGAGGAGTACACCTCACAACCATACCCCAGCTTGGAAAACACTAGAGCTTGATGGAACAGGAGGAGGGTATGTCTATTAGCACCCCATCTAGTATGAGCCAGAATCTTTAAAGGGTTCAAAACCTTCAGGCAAGAAGCCTTTATCTACTTTAAATGTGGGAGCCAAGTAAGATGCAGGTCATAGGTGAGGCCTAAAAATCTAATTTCTTCCTTACAAGCAATCCTTTGGCCATTTAAAAACAAATCTGGGTCAGGCTGCATCCCATGTAACTGGCAGAAGTGCACTGCAATTGTCTCAGATGAGAAGAATCTAATGTTGTGCTTCTGAGCCCAGGTAAAAGCCCAATCTGTTGCAAATTGCAATCTACATTCTACCACTGACCTACAGGATGCAGCAAATGAGATTAAGAAGTCATTCAATCCCTCCAGTAGGACCTCCACAGTCCATACTAATTACAACAGCAAATAGTGCCACACTCAAGTACTCCCCTGTGGAACTGCCTGCTCCTGAGGGTACAGGAGAGAGGGCGCACAACTAACACACACCTGATACTTTCTCTCAAGAGAGGAAATTCTGAATAAAAATGGGTATTCAACCCCAAAGACCATAAAATGGAGACTGGATAAAATGCCATCACGCCAAGCTGTTTCACATGCGTTCTCCAAGTCAAAAACACCATGACATGGTGCTGTCTGGAAGCATATGTGGCATGGATGATGAATCAAGGTGGAAAAGATTATATCCAGAGTGGATCACATTTACCTAAACCCACACTGGGATTCAGATAAAAGCCCACCACTATTTAAAAGTCTCCTGTCTTGGCTACTTCCCTTTCTTTGGGGGAAGCAGCATAGGTATATACAGTCAAGTCGCCTAAGATGTGGCTAATTGGTTCTGGACCGCACCCGTGCCATAGAAAACCATGCAATATAAATAACTAAACCTATGGGAAAAATGGAATTTGGTTCTGGACATTCTCCCAAAGTCCCCCTTTTCACCCCACTTATCCTCATTTTTCCCCACTTTACACATGCACACAATCAAGCAATCAGTCAATGCATGTATTACCAGTGCTGGGCAGGTGTGCAAACACTTGCGCAAAGCGCAGTTGTGCACCGTTGCGTTCCGGTGAATATTGTTTGCGCACTGCGCACCACACGAGACCATGCGCAATATTGCGCTTGTGCACATGACAAGGCAGGTGCGGAAGCGCAAATTTAGTTGTTCTTGCACAACTAAATTTGCGTTTGCGCACCTGCTTTGCGCACCTGTCCTGTGGATTGCAGGGACACGTGGTCTTGGGAGCTTCCCGTATGTCTGGACAAGGGGTGGGGGAGGCTCAGGCAGGTTGCAAGGGTTCTGCTGGGGGGGAGGTGGGGGGAACAGAGGGTAGTATCATTTCTTAAAATGCTTCAACAGAGGTAATGTATTTTAATATTTTTTAAATTATTATCATTAGTAAATAATAATAAATTAAAAATAAATTACTTATTAAGAGTAGCATATGCAGTTTCCTACACAAATCATTAAAACTATATATTGTTTAAATCAAATATCCATAGCCTAATAATTTATTAAGCTGTGGATACTTGATTTAAATGATATGTTTTATTGATTTTTGTAAGGAATTACACATGCTATTGCATCGGTACACGGCTAGCACTAAATATTGTGCCACCGCTAGCACCAATAAAATAATGTGTTCTGCTGTATAGTATAACTAGACCACCGTGTTGGATCGACGACACTGTCTGTAGTACACGTCAGCTACTCGCCGTCACTGCCCGACACTTCCCACCAAAGGTCCTCTGCCAAGAGAAGGTGGAAGCTGGTCTGTTATTAAGTGGTAGCGTAAGGTGACAGAAATGAGCAGATTAAATCTCTCTTTATTGGGTACAGAATAATATAACTGCGACCCGAGAGATATGTAAGAGCGATACCACCTCCCTTTAAAACTGTAAAACGGCTTCTGACGCTGTACGCTCACCGAGCCGACTAGGGCACGGTGCTGAGGTCAGCTAAAAAGTGAGGTGCCGAGCATCTACATATACTCTGGGCTTATGCAAAAAGTAGAGATAAATGACAACTCTACTAGCACATTATACACCTCTATTAAATGGTATTAAGTACATTCACATATACCAACATAATAAATGGTTCCCCAGGACTTTACACTTACGCACTATTCAGATATCTTTTCACTTCTCCTAACCTTCATTTTATAATTGAAACAGGGTGGCACTTATGGTCTGCCGTCCACCTTCTTCTATACCACAGCTAACAGCGAAATGATATTTGGTTGTTCATCATTCACACTTCATTACACACTGTTAATTATGATTAAACAGTTTTAAAATTATTATGTACAATGTGTGATACTACAACTTCATATGGAAAAAGATGTTGACACCAGAACATCGCTCGGCCACACCATTGACGTCCTCGTCGACATTGTTGTCCTAACTACCGTGTAGCCTAACCAGAGTGTAGGGTAGCTAACTATTCAGGAACATCCACTTGCAATCCTCGAGTACGGACACGTGGTATCAGTGGGTTCCTTAATTGGCGCCTTAAATAGTAGCCTAAACCACAAACACAGGACAAGACCACAATAGGTAGAAGACCAATGCCAGGACCAAAATAGGAAGGAGAAAGGTATGAAGGAAGATAGGACAGTACATAAGGCTCTAAATCAGTCCTGTTCAGGTGGGAGAGGAAGGTTAGCTCCTTTACTACATGAGAAAGCCTGTTCACATTCAAGGAAGTAACATTGAATGAAGGTAAAAAGGGTCGTAACTGGGATGAGAAGTTCACTGTCAAAGCTAGATGATGCTTGCTAGGCAGAACTGCTATCTCTTTACTGTGTAACTCACAAAAATCAGGTGCAACATAGTACCCCTTTACTGTAAGGAATTGATTCTGTGAGGCACAAATCACAGTTACATCCTCTGTCTCAGGAAAGTAAAAGTACTGTTTCGCATGAATATGAGCATGGAAAACTGACTTCAACTGAATGGGTTGGAAGGTGCAACGTTGCAGAGCAGAGGAAGTATTTGTGTCCAACAAGGCCCTCTTACACTCCTCTACCTTTAATGGTACGAAGACAAAATGGAAAGCAGGACATACATGGAGATCAAGAAATGAGGCCTTACACTTCTCAAATTCATCCACAGTCGTTTCTGCTACATATTTCTTGTCATCTGAGACAACTAGCACCTCTGGACCCTCTTCAATAACAATAAGTGTATTATTAGCAGTAGCAAAAGGGAAGGAAATGAACCGCCATGCTTGGTATGTTACAGCATTCCTCATAGGTACCAATATCAGGATGCCTTCATGGGTCAACTGGGCCTCTAACAGTGGGTAATAATATTCCAGTTGACTCAGATCAAAGAGTGGCATAAATCCATGCTTCCACATAGCTATATCAAGTGCATTGGTTAGTATATTAGTAGGCAACAATAAAGCATTAACCCTGTTCAAACTTGCATCGATTAAGCCGTCCACCATATTGGCTGCCAGCTTCTCCAAAGCAGTGGTTGACTCGTCGAGAGCATGTAAGTACTCAGCGAATAACACCAAGTTAGCTAGGGTTGGTAGGTTAATTTGGATGTTGTTCACAAGCTCTACTAGATGGTTGGTAGTCCTAATTATCTCGTTAGCTTTTTTAGTGAACTCATCTAACTGTTTATACACATGCATAATTAATCTATTATTGGCTTTAGCGGCCAGTGTCAAGTCATGCATCTGTCTACCCAATTGCACTACATCCTTATCTAATGCCGTACCAAAGAGTTGTTGAGACAGGATTCCTAGAAAATCCACAAGTCCTCTCTTAGTACATGCATGGACATGCTTGGAAAGATCAGAGTGTACGTTAGGTAAAGCTACATGCAAGTTAGTGAGCCTGTCGGTGAGCCTGTCTATATGCCTAGTCTGAAGCTCAACAATTCCATGCAAGGTTCGTTCCAAAGCTTCAGTGTCAGAGTTCGTCAATCGTGGGTTTCGATTAATCATCTTTCCCACTTCCAACAGTTGCTGTCTGAGATTCGACAAGCCCTTGGAGACCTCCTTGACAATATCTGGCGTTTGGAGATAGCCTTCCATTGGATAGTAGACGCATACTGCATCTTCCACTACTACGACTTCTCCAAGTGGGCTCTTCAGTGCTCCTGGCATTAACGCAGTCGTGTCCGTGTCCGATGTCTTTCCATAGGTCCACCCCAAGCAACGCACGAGGAGTATGAGCCACAGCCACATTTTTTCTGCAAGAGAAGATACTCCCTTAATCACTCTTGTTGTGGGATCGTAGCTTGCTGCTATACTCTTGGTTAGGGACAGGTACGGACGACGACATAGACTGCGACGAAGACAGAGGGGACAACACATCAGACGCAGGGTTAGTTAGGCCTAGCTCTTGACTTACTAGTTTGATCCTATCAGCATGTACTACCTCCTGAGTTCCATTAGCTTCATCCTTTATTCTATAAGTATTTCCATGTACTCGTTCCACAACGGTATATGGTCCGCGGAACTTAGGTCTGAGCTTGGAAATTCTCTCAGGGTTGTGGATCATGACCTTCTGGCCTGCCTGTAACGTCTTTTCTTGACTACCTTTGTGTTGTTTCGCCATCATCTCCGCTCTTGAGGCTTTTAATCTTTTCCGTACTTCACTGTGTATACGTTGGAATTTCAACAACTGTCCCTTTGCGTAGTCTTCTTCGTTGTATACTGGAGTAGGAGGTCCTGCCAACAAATCGTAGGGTAACACTTTCTCTTCTCCATAAAGGATATAATGAGGAGACTTCCCAGTTGATGAATTTTCTGAGGAGTTGATGGTCACCGCTACATGTGGTAACCAGTCTTCCCAGTTATCCTCCTGATTTGAGGTTATTACTGGTCTCAAGACTTCCAGTATCTTCCTGTTTGTTCTCTCCACCAGGCCATTGCTCTTAGGACTGTAAGGCATTACAAAAACTTGCTTTACTCCATACATACGACAGATTTCTTGTAACACCTGGTTACGAAATTCACTGCCATTATCGCTGAGCAATACCTTAGGTGTAGAGTATGGACAAATCACTGAAGTCACAAAAGCGTGCGCCACCTCCTCTGAAGTTTTCGTCTGTAAAGGTGCTAAAACAGTGAATCGTGAGAAATGGTCCACTGCCACCAGTACATAACTTGAACCTTGACGACTTCTCGGCAACGCTAAGAGATCAATGGAGACTGTATCCCAGGGTTTTTCCGGTAGAAGATACTCTAAGATGGGAGTCGGAAGTCCCGTCGTTCCTCGTATTTCCGCGCATTTGACGCAATGACTGACGTGGGCTTCTATGTCCTTCCTCATGGTCGGCCAATAGTATTTCTTTCTCACCTCACGTATGCATCTATCGCGACCGGGATGACCCGCTTGAGGTACGTCATGAACTAACTGTAGCACGGCTTGCTGTAAGGTAGCAGGAACAACCAACTGATATGCAGTGTCCTTCCCTGGGGGTTGCTTATACAAAAGACCCTGTTGAAGATGGAAGTGAGTCATTGGTACTGGGAGTTCAGGTAGACAAGTCTCGTCGCCAGACTCCAAGGCATAGATGACTTGAGACCACATCGCATCATTACGTTGTTCCGCTTTTACTGTGTCTGAGGAATACTCAGCAAGAGCAACATCCTCGGCTATGGTAGCAGCAATGTTTCTACTCAACGCGTCGGCCCAACATTTTGATGGCCCGGTAAATATCTGACCTCTGGATCAAACTCCATTACCTTGCCAAACCAACGCGCAACCTTACCGTGCAAGTTTTTTCCTTTAAACAAGTCGTGTATGGGTGCATGGTCAGTTAAAACAATTATCCGGTAGCCAAAGATAATATCCCGGAAATGTCCTAACGCCCACACGACTGCTAATCTCTCCAAATGTGTCGTCGAATAGTTCTTCTCTGGGGGTCTTAATGCCCTACTAGCATACGCTATGGTATGTGTCTTTCCTTGCTCATCCTTCTGCTGTAACACCGCTCCCAGACCCAGACCTGAGGCGTCCGTGCACAGATAGAAAGGTTGAGTATAATCAGGAAACGCTAATACGGGTGCTTCTGACATGGCTTGCTTGAGCTCGTTAAAGCTTTTCTCTTCCGAGGGTCCCCATTTCCATGCAGCGTCCTTCTTAAGTAGCATTGTTAAAGGTGATGCTATGATGGCATACCTGTGGACAAAACTCCTATAAAAGCCAGTGAGGCCTAGGAACGATCTTATCTGATCCTTGTTCTGTGATGTAGGAAAATTTAACATTGGCCTTACCTTCTCCGGCACAGTCTTGATGCCATTACCATCAACTAGATGCCCTAAAAATCTAATACTGGATTTCAGAAATTCACACTTAGATAGCTTAATTTTCAGACCTGCGGATCTCAAGGTTCTCTCACTCGTTTTAACTTGTTAAAATGACTGTTAACATTGTTACTCACGATGATTAGGTCATCTAGATACGCTAAGACGTCTTGCCCTAACATCTCGCCAAACAATTGGTTTATCATCCGCTGAAATGTTAAAGGAGCATTACTCAGTCCAAAAGGCATCCGGAGAAATTCAAAGTGCCCACGGTGAGTGCTAAAAGCAGTAATGGGACGCGACTCTTCGGTCAGCTCCACCTGCCAATACCCTGATGCTAGATCCAGACAAGTAAACACAGTATTTCCCTTACCTAATGATTGAAGTAAGTCTCGCAGATGCGGAATCGGGTAACGATCCGGTACTGTTACCTTGTTCACTTGCCGAAAATCCACAACAGGTCTCACACCACCATCCTTCTTAGGCACTAGAAAGAGTGGTGCATTCCAAGGCGAGGAGGAAGGCTGGATAACTTCATCACGAAGCATCCTTTCAACTTCCTCATCCACTGCTTCCCTTTGGCTGTGCGGTAGACGGTATGCGGGCACATAAACTGGATTTGTACCAGGGCACAAACCAATATGATGCTTCACCCTATCCGTCCTACCCAGCGCTTCTCCTGGAAGTGCTGCTACATCGGAAAATTCTCTAAGGAGGGCTAGGAGTCGTGTTTTATGGTCTACATTATCCGTGACCTTCACATATTGCTCCAGCTGTCTTTCCTTAGCCAGACGTACGGGTTCCGACTGAGTCGTTGCTTGAGATGTAACTACAGGAGAGATCACCGGCACGTCGTCGACTTCCTTTATGGGGGCACCGTAGCACATCAAGTCGCCTATATAACAACCATCTCTGAGCTTAACTGCGCCACCACTCATATTTGCGATGAAGAGGGGCGTCTTCTGGTCTTGGCCAGCGCTAGTCAGAGTCGATTCCAGCGACAATGCCTTATGTTTTACAGTCTCAGTTAAGCATGCTACATCAGTTCCCACCGACACGTCAGGTACTCGGACGGAATTTTACAGACAGTTCGACTGGGTAAGTGGTGATTACCACTCACTATAGCCCTGACTTTCTTCCAGTCCATACCCTCCGCTTCGTGTGCATCCGGGGACTCCCTTGACGCTTCACTTGTCGGGGTCACAACTGGTTGGACGGCTCCTGATTGGATGCCAGTTCCAGTTTGTGTCGCTGAGGGATTAAGGCCTACAAACTCTTTCCCATTAAAGGAAATGGAATGTCTTTGAGGGTGTATTACTATATCATACTCCTCCATGGTCTCAAAGCCTAACAGCCCATCAGCTGGCAGAGGAAAATCCTCAACCACATAAAACTTAGCACGTAACACAGGAGATAGTTTATCTGCCCTCAATGTCAACGGCACCTGGCTTACAATCTTCATTCTACTCCCTGTCACACCTGTCAACATTACATCAGGTGGTGATAATGTCCAGTTTGTTAGAGGCATTTCACTTTTAAGTCTTTCCAACGCTTTACTAGAAATAATGTTTGTACATGCCCCTGTATCTACGATCAGGGACACTTGACCTTTCCCTATGATCCAAGGAATAGATAAAAAGTCCACCTTAGTAATAGCTGCCACACACGCATCGCTGGATTGTACTATTTTAATTACTTTTGCGCGTGGCCCTGAGCTTCCCCCTAACTAGCTGGGTTCCCTAGTTTCTTCCTCTTTTCAATGACAAAGGGGCAACAGTCCGTTTCATGAGGACAATGCCCATGTATGACACACCATCTTTTCACCTCTGGCTTAACAGCCTTGGTCCTTTGCTGTGGAGAACTAGTAGCTGTATCTCTCCAGCCCGAAGTTTGCAAGGCTTTGCTAGCTTCTGCATAGCATATGCCTGCCTTCGCCAAAGCCTGACTTTCAGTACAGTTAGGATGCTGCTGTGCTATATCAGTAGCCAGATTAGGTACAGGTATCTGCCACAAAGGAGGAGGGTTAGTCTGACTTTGCACGCCCATATTGTTAGTCATGCCCCAGGTATTTGGATAAGGGCCCTGGGTTTGCATGCCAATATTAGTATTCATGCCCCATTGATTAGGATTCTGGGTTTGCATGCCAATATTAGTATTCATGCCCCATTGATTAGGATTCTGGGTTCGCATGCCAATACCATCTGTGTTTATACCCCATGCATTTGAATAAGGAACAGAAAATAAATTCTGTCCAAAACCTTGTGGTGTACTGAAAACATCTGAAGTACACACAGGTATGTGAGTGGTTGTAGTACTATCACTAATGACTGGATTTTGCATATCCTGAGTGACCAAAGGTACTGTTGTAGTCTCAACTTCCACAGTCTCCTCTCTAGGATTACCCTCTAGCGAGACTAGTGGCCATTTTGGATCTAACTGATTGCTCTGGGACTGTTGAATAAGTATGACCAGAACACAAATGCAAAACGTTCAAATCCTCATCCTGTCCCTCAGAAATATCCTCATCACCTTGATCCTCAATATGTCCTTCACTCATTTAATATGTCTGAGCACTTTTATTTGATGTATCAACCCACTTGTGATAGGAAGCGTTGTGAGGAACACACTGAGGTGGTTTGGCCATGTGGAGAGGATGGAGGGTGAAAGACTGACGAAGAGAGTGTATGTGAGTGAGGTGGAGGGTGGAAGAGGGAGGGGGAGACCGAGGATGAGATGGAGGGATGGGGTGGAGAGGTATATGAGAGAGGGGGGTGTTAGTTGGGAGCAGGGTAGTGAAATGGCGGGGGACAGGGCGACTTGGAGGCGATTTGTTTGTGGCCACCCCAAACGGGATTGAGGCGTCTGGCAATAGATAGATAGATAGATCAACCCACTCATAAAATGCTGAGTCTAGTGGGGTTGGCTAACTCTATTTCCCTAATTCTACATCCCCACTTCACTGTATCCATCTAACCCTGTCAGCAGTATTCCCCTCCCAGTTACAGGAAGATAAACTGACATAAAAAGGATAGTTACGGTAAGTGACAGAGAATGGGACACATATAAAATACACAGAAAGTATATTTATTTCAAGGGAATTCTGAGAAACCTTTATTTCCATTCATCAACTAACTAACGTGTGTTGATTCAAGTGTGTGTGTGTGTGTATTACTAATGCATGGACACTACCTAGATATGAAAGTCCAGGATGATGTTCCACATTCCACATTCCACACTCCACCAGACATCTCCAACCATACACGACAGCCCGCTCGCTGTGGGAGTTAGCAAGCGACTGGTTCGCCCTGCACCACGCCAGGCAGATGCCACAGTCGCACCACACACAATCGTGGCACCTCTCGGCCGCTCTCGGCTTCCCCCTCGGCTTGCTTCGGCCGTCTGCGCCTCTGGAGTTGCTAGAAGTCGCACTCCTCACCGCACTGGCTTGAACTCCCCTTATCTCGCCTCTCACACACGAGAGCGAGATTCTTGCCAGTTTGCGTTTGAAGATGGAGATATCTCGCACACCACGGGGCGAGATAACTGCCAGTTTGTGCATAAGATAGAAATCTCGCACTGGCAGAATAATGGGAGGAATTAATATGCACCACTCCAGTTTATCTGCTCCACTTAACTCACTGGTAATTAGTCCCCTTACAACAGTAGAGTAAGATTTTCTGTTTCACCTTCAGGAACGAGCGATTGCAAGGGTTACTGGTTCACAGCATAAATCCCTTTAGCACGTATCGTATCCCAGCACTGAGCACCAATTTAATGTATCGGTACATGGCTAGCACTAAATATCGTGCCACCGCTAGCACCAATAAAATAATGTGTTCTGCTGTATAGTATAACTAGACCACCGTGTTGGATCGACGACACTGTCTGTAGTACACGTCAGCTACTCGCCGTCACTGCCCGACACTTCCCACCAAAGGTCCTCTGCCACGAGAAGGTGGAAGCTGGTCTGTTATTAAGTGGTAGCGTAAGGTGACAGAAATGAGCAGATTAAATCTCTCTTTATTGGGTACAGAATAATATAACTGCGACCCGAGAGATATGTAAGAGTGATACCACCTCCCTTTAAAACTGTAAAACGGCTTCTGACGCTGTACGCTCACCAAGCCGACTAGGGCGCGGTGCTGAGGTCAGCTAAAAAGTGAGGTGCCGAGCATCTACATATACTCTGGGCTTATGCAAAAAGTAGAGATAAATGACAACTCTACTAGCACATTATACACCTCTATTAAATGGTATTAAGTACATTCACATATACCAACATAATAAATGGTTCCCCAGGACTTTACACTTACGCACTATTCAGATATCTTTTCACTTCTCCTAACCTTCATTTTATAATTGAAACAGGGTGGCACTTATGGTCTGCCATCCACCTTCTTCTATACCACAGCTAACAGCGAAATGATATTTGGTTGTTCATCATTCACACTTCATTACACACTGTTAATTATGATTAAACAGTTTTAAAATTATTATGTACAATGTGTGATACTACAACTTCATATGGAAAAAGATGTTGACACCAGAACACTATTGTATAACTGTATTGAATTATTAAATGAAACGTCTTGCGAAAATGCAGATAAAAGTAAAACTGGCAACATCACAGCCTTTGTTTCCCCTGTCCCTCCGCTTCACAGGCCCCGCTTATTCCTCAGCTTGAACTTCCACGAGTGAAAACGTTACTACATGACAGTATTGTGATACCAGCTTTAATGTATGGAAGTGAAGCTTTGACCTTGTTGGAGGGACAGAAGTCAAGAGTGAGAGCTGTGGAAATAAATGAGTTATTTGAGAGGAGCATGTGGAGTCACATGGAGAGACAGACTGACAAATGAGGAAGTGAAGGATCGTTGTGGGTGGATGTGGATGTGATAGGAAGCATTAGGATAAACACATTGAGGTGGTTTGGTCATATGGAGAGGATGGAGAGTGAGAGACTAATGAGGAGAGGTGGAGGGAGGGGGAGGCCAAGGATGAGATGGAGGGATGGAGTGAAGTATATGAGAGAAGGGGGTGTGAGTTGGGAGCAGGGCAGTGAAATGGCGGGGGACAGGGTGACATGGAGGCGATTTGTTGCTTGTTTGTGGCCGGTGGCCACCCCTTACGGGATTAAGGCATCTGGCAATGGATAGACAGAATAATAATAGATACTGATAAGTTAGTATGCTAATTTATTTAGATATCAATATTTTACAGTAATTCCCACTAATATATGCAAATGGTTTGTGCTAGCGCTTAGGGACATTGCACAAACTAAATATTAGATTGCACACTTGTGCAAATTACAAGTAATAGAAAATAATAATAATAAATAAAAGTAAGTAAGTAAGTATGCTATTTCATTTAAGTATCTCAATATTTTACAGTAATTCCCACAAATATATGCAAATGGTTTGCGCTTGCGCTTTGCGACATTGCGCAAGCTAATTATTTGTCAGATTGCGCACTTGCGCTTGCGCAAGGTAGTGAACTGTGGATTGTGCATTGCACTTGCGCAAGGCCCTTCTTCGTTTGCGCTGCTCACCACTGTGTATTACACATAACAATAGGCACAAAAAACGGGAGGGTGATCAAATAACAATCGGTCTGGCTACACACTGAGAGGGGTTTGAACGGCGGGTGAGGGCTGAGGTTTGTTCTCAGTCCACCAGGGGAATTTGGCTGCGCATTTCAAACCTTGCCACGCCCGCGCCATAAGTATAGTTTATGGGCATGGTTCATTTTTTTGGGTCTGGCACCTTGCCACGTCATAGAAAACTTTGGCATAGAAGCACGCGCCATAGGCGACTTGACTGTAGATAGATAATCTAAAAGCCAAACAAAGCATACATTCACTTTCTTCTCAAACAGTTTGCAAATGCAGGATGCCAAAGAGATTCGGCAGAAACTGGGCACAATGTACTGGTCCTTCTCTGGCTTAGAATTTGGTAAGATTATGGCCGGTCACCAGCTAGCTGGCGTCACCCCCTCTTCCCACACCCTGTTGAACAAGGCCAATAGAAAGGCCAGGGACTCCTCTCCTAGATGAAGAGTCATGGCACATAGAATACCACCTTGCCCAGAAGCTGTGTCCTAGCAGGAAGCAAGGACAGTTCTCATTTCTCTCATTGTAAGTACAGTATGTTGTTGTAAGTCTCCCCTCCCTGAAACTGAAAATTCAGCCCCTAATCTCACCTGATGCAAATGATCAGTTAAATCTGGCTGTCAAGGATTTTTCCTTGAAACAATGTAAAATTGTTCAGCCAGTGCAGTAGCAACTTCCCAAGATTCTGACAATATTTCCATTGATCCTCAGCATTGGTGGGTTCGATGAATATTTCCTTTGTTTCTTCCACACCCACTTCCAGACCTGGGATAGAGGAATGGAGTTAATGAAAGAAACATAGGATGTCCAAAAGCTATGCCATGCATTCTTTATGGTCCACCTATATTTTGCACAGGTATGGCAGAAGTGTACCTTTAAAAGCTCGTTTTGTCTGTGTGTGTGGGAAATATTTTCCTACAGAGCGGTTGTGCTCTCTACATTTTGTATGAGTTATCCCTGGTTAAAAGCAGAGGAAAACTTGAGACCATTGTTGATTCTTCAAGCGGTTTTTATAACCCAGAAATTACATTCTCTTTAATAATTCTTGTTATTGATAAATTAAATGCTACTGTGTTTAAACCTTGTTGACAACTATACATTGTAAATACATGTAATTATATGGAATTTTCCACTGACCTAAACTGCGTCTGCGCGTT
The DNA here is from genome assembly GCF_032717465.1 of Coenobita brevimanus. Classification (NCBI taxonomy): domain Eukaryota; kingdom Metazoa; phylum Arthropoda; class Malacostraca; order Decapoda; family Coenobitidae; genus Coenobita; species Coenobita brevimanus. The sequence continues at coordinate 14,790,466 of NC_137029.1, read as the reverse complement.
AGATGACGTGGCGAGGATGAAAAGGATATTCAGAATATGGAGTTAAGATATTTACACAGTTAAAGGGAATATTTGGTTTAACTTTAGTTTAATTAAAACTAAGATTAATTTGTTAGATTCGCCCTGTACATATGATGATGTAATCTAACTGTATTTAGTACTGTAATTAATTAATAGTTGGCAACCCACAATTCGATAAGGAGTTGGGGCCTGCCGCGTTCACTCTCTCTGCTCCCAGACCTTGTGGAGTTAGCACTCTGTTCCTAGATATAATCAAGATAGCACGTTGTATATAAGCACCTACAGGACGCTTGATAGCTCAAGCAACTTCAGCTAAGCAGCCCATCGAAGCAGCCCATCGTCATCGGTTATCGATCACTCCCTCTTCAATAGCTAAGTAACCTTTATGAATTGGCCAATTCAAGGGGGGATTAGCTTTGAGATAGAAGAGAAATAGTTATTGTAGGTGAGTTAAGGTTAAGTTACGTTTCACCTAACTCTATGAGACTTGTTTGAATTTACTTAAGGGCAACTTTAGGGAAGAGTAACGACCTACGAGTTGTTTATTAGGAAATACCAGAAATTTCCTACATAGCGGTGCTGCGACAGGGATACCAACTTGTATACATTAAATATTTTTCACATTTTGGTGCCCAGAGAGAGAGGGCCCCGATTTGTTTACCATAACCTCTAAATATTTTTCACATTTTGGTACCCTGAGTGAGGATACCGACTTGTATACCTCTAAATATTTTTCACATTTTTGGTGCCCCGACCGAGTGAGGAAAGCCGATGTGTGCCGGAGCGCTGAATGTGTTTAAGGTTGCTTTTAATGGACATAGCTACTACCACGTTCGGTTGCAGTGGATGAAGTGGGAATATGTACATACCGAGTTCAAGGGAAAATGGATGTTTTGGCAATTGAGTGTGGGGATGAAATATAACCCTAGAGGTTTGATAACCCTGGAGGATAGGTTGAAATTATAGACCTAATCCCTACACTTCTCAAAATTAAATGAATAATTAGCTGAGCTGTAATGAATATTTTTAAATTGGGAGGGGGGATTAATGGAACCTTAGAGGTTTAATAACCCAGGGGGATAGTTTGCACAAAGAGGACCTAATCCCTACCCTCTTCAAAATTAAAAATAATCAGATCATTACTAAGTTGGGGTAAATTTGTGGTTGGAATTCATAATTAAATAATTAAATTAGAAATCTGGTTAGTACTTGGATGGGTGACCGCCGGGGAACACCAGATGCTGTTGGCATCCCTACGTGTCAAGTGGGGTTGGTGGAGGATTAGTGCTCCTCCCTGTAAAACAATTAACTCTAAGCCATTGGCCACCCCGTCTGGGATACATGGCGTCTGGCAATGAATGAATGAATGATGAGAAATCAGTCAACATGTCTGTTTCTTTATTGCAAAGATCATTTATAGTAAAGGCTGAGAATAAGGAACTCTTAGAGTCAGAAACTACGAAGTTTGAAAGCAAATTAGAAGAATACTTAACTGTAGTAAAGACACTAGAGCCAAAAGTAGCTGACACTGCCACGGAAACACAAGTTGTGGCACAGCAGAGTAGAGCTGTGTTACCACCAATAACGCTTCCGGAGTTTGATGGGGAACAGAACTGGAAATCCTTCTGGGACCAGTTCAGATATTTGGTACACGACAGAACAGATCTCCCTAAAGTCAGCAAACGTATGTATCTGTTAGGACAGGTCAAAGGAACACCATATCAATTGATAAAAGAATTACCAGTAGAAGAAAATAATTATGAGGTGGCCTTGACCATCCTTAGACAAAATTTCGAAGACAGGGAGCAAGTTATTACTCAGTTGCTAAAGGCTCTAATTGAATTACCCACGCCTAGACACGATTTTGATTCCTTGCAAAAATTTAGAATTGCAATAAGTTGTAATTTAAAGGCATTAGGTACTTACGAAGATGTTAAGACAGCAGATTGGGTTCTTTCAAGAATTGTGTCCTTAAAGCTACCACCGAAAACCAAGGATGCTTTGTATGGTAGGTACCAAAAGGAATATTTCTCCTGCGAAGAGATTGAGGAAGGCTTGTTGCAACTTTGTAAACATTTGCAAGGAACAGTAAAAACTACTGAGGTCAAACAGAAGACTGAAATAAAGAAAAAACCCACTAACCAACTACTGTAGTTGGGAAAGCTAAGTCAGAGAAGACTAAGTATGTGCCTAAAGAAGAGATAGGTACTTTCCTTAGCTCCTTAAAGGCTGAGGATAAAGTATTAAAGATAAGGAATAGACATCCATCCATCCATCCATTGCCAGACGCCATGTATCCCAAATGGGGTGGCCAAGGGCTTAGAGTTAATTGTTTTTACAGGGAGGGACACTAATCCTCCACCAACCCCACTTGACACGTAGGGATGCCAACAGCATCTGGTGTTCCCAGGCGGTCACCCATCCAAGTACTAACCAGAAACGTTGCTTAACTTTGCTGATTGGATGGGAAGCGGTGTACTCAACGTGGCATGCCCGAATAGACATGCTGAAGATATTAAGGAAGTAAAACTTTCCATGGTAAAAGACAGGAAAGTTTGTGTATTTTGTTGTGAGCAACATTCCAGTGCATCTTGCCAACAGTATCCTGATTATGTTTCTAGAGTAGGAAAGCTTCAGGAACTGGGGTGTTGTATAATCTGTATGAACTCCAAACATACTGCCGCGGACTGTAAGACTAAATTAAATCTTTACTTTAAATGCAAAAAAGATCATCATCATAGTGCTTTATGCCCTAGGATGAAAATTGAGGTTCCTAAACCTGCAAGCGTCAATATGACAATTGCAAAAGGGAATGCTCCATTAGTAATGCCAGCTGCAGTACCAATAGCAGATGTGAAAGTATTGTTTGGGAATAGAAACCTATTAGTATGTACCCCGTTTGATATGGGTGCTCAGAAAACCTTCATTTCTGCAGACATTGTGAGGAAATTAAAGTTACCAATTATTGGCAAGGTAAATCTAGCCATTACAGGATTCTTAACAACTAAGAAAGCTCAGTCTTTTGATTTAGTTAGACCTGCAATACAATTAGGCAGATATAAATGCCGTATAACAGCAGCTATGCTTGATAATATGGAGACAAGTATGTACATAAAGGGATTGAAGGAAACCTCTGATCATCTACAAGGTTCAGGGATAAGGTTGGCTAAATGGAATGTGGAATCAGATACTGTGGGTCCCATAAAAATGATAACTGGTTCAGATTACTGTGGAAGATTCCTACATAGGACTTTCAAAAGGAATAAGGTACAGTTGTTCAAGAGTCCAGGAGGTAACCTTATTATGGGTCAGTTGCCTTTTCCAAAACAAGTTAAAGGAGAGGCCAAACTAGTAGACTCAGTCTTTGTTACCCCCACACAGTCATTGATGGTAGCTAGAATAGGTGCAGAATTAGAACCTACTCAGATAAATGACTTGTTGGATGAAAATATTGAACCTGTACACAAATTGTGGGACCTAGACAGTGTAGGTATACACTCTAAGGAACCAACCCCTGAAGATAAAATAACCTTGGATTTGTATAATCAGTCTGTGGAATTTAAGGATGGACAGTATTGGGTAGGATTACCATGGAAATTAAACCATTTAGAGTTACCAACAAATTACCAAGCAGCTAAAGCTCAGTTAAATTCTCTTCTAAGAAAGTTGAGAGATAAACCAGAACATCTGATTATATATGATAATATTATAAAGGATCAATTGAAGAATAAATCTATAGAAGAGGTAGAATTCCCTGTTAACTACAAAGAAGCACACTACTTACCACATCATGCTGTAAGCAAGGATTCAGTAACTACTCCCATAAGGATAGTACTCAATTGTAGTAGTAAAACATCCAAGGGATCAGCTAGCTTGAACGATTGCTGATACTCTGGACCTACACTAACAGAGAAGTTAGGGAATGTGTTACTAAGATTTAGAGAGAAACCTTACGGTTGTGCAGCAGACATTAGTAAGGCTTTTCTCAGAATAGGACTGAGAGAGGAGGATAGGAAATTTACAAAATTCCTCTGGCCTCATGACCCTCAAAATGAGGATAGTCCATTGAAAACTTACTGTTTCCGATCGGTGCTCTTTGGCTCTTGTGCTAGTCCTTTCTTACTATGCAACACTTTAAAGCATAATTTTGAAAATGCCAAATGCCCAGAAATAGGGCAAGCTTTTTATATGGATAATTTGCAAGGTGTTGCTGAAACAGAGTTGGAAGCTTTGAAGGCTTATGAAGTAGCCAATTCCGAATGTGGGAAGGCAAATTTGCCATTACAGAGCTGGAATACAAATACACCGCTTTTGAGGAATAAAATACAACAGGACTATCCAGATTCTGACATTCCCAAAATTCAAAATGTGTTAGGTCTTAACTGGGATACAACAGCTGATGTAATAAGTTTGAAACCAATTAAGTTATCTGGTGTCACTCTCACCAAGAGGTCCTTGTTAAGTCAGGTTTCCAAGCTATTTGACCCATTAGGATTGGTCAGTCCTATAGTTATTAGGGGCAAATGTTTGGTACAGGAGGCTTGGCGAGAAAAGTTAGACTTGGACACTGAATTAGGTGAGACATATGTGGAACAATGGGAACAGATTAGAAAGGAGTTTGGAACCACATCAATCATACGTATTCCCAGGAAAATAAACAGTAATGAGAAGTCGCACTTACACATATTTTGTGATGCTTCTCAAAGGGCCTATGGAGCAGTAGCTTATTGCGCAACAGGAGAGGATAATAAGATTATTATGTCCAAAGCCAGAGTTGCGCCAATTAAAGGAAGGACCCTACCTCAACTGGAATGGGCTTCCATAGAAGTAGGAACTAAATTGGCCGGGTATATAACCACTACTCTTGATACTCAGTTTGAGGATATTTACATATGGACTGACAGTGAGATATGTCTTTACTGGATAGGAAAGGAAGACAGTAAACTTCCTTTTGTCCTTAATAGAGTGAAGACTGTTAAAGAGCTGTCTTCCAAATTTAATTTCATGCATGTGTCCTCCAAAACAAAATCCAGCTGATCTGCTCTGTAGAGGTTCGACCGTAAGGAGACTGGTCAAAGATAATTTGTGGTTTAAGGGTCCTAAATGGTTACTTACTAAGGATTGGCCTGAACAGAAACAGTACAGTATTGCTGAGATTAGTGTAGTGAACTTGGATCCTATAGTACCTGAGCCAAAAGTAATTGACATCAGACGATTCTCGTCAATAAGACAACTTCTTAATACTATTAAATTGGTTGTTGAATTTTTGAATAAGAAGGTGGGGTTTCAGAAATTAGATCCCCTAGAATACTGGCTGATAAGAGTACAAAGAAATTCTTACGGGGAAATATATAAACTTTTAGGCCAAGACACTGGGAAAGGGAATAAGCTGATGAAGAATTTAGGCTTGTTCTTAGACGGAAAGGGTCTGATAAGATGTCGAGGCCGATTGGTAAAGGCTGAATTGCCCATCCAAACCAAACATCCCATTTTATTACCCAAGAGCGGATGCTTTGTACAACTTATAATAAAAGAAGCCCATGATTCCACTCTCCATGGAGGTGTATCGCAGACCTTAGCCCAAATTCAGGAAAGGTACTGGATTGCTAAGGGTAGACAGGTTATTAAAAAATATCTCAAAAACTGCATCATTTGTAGGAGGTATGAGCATCGACTTTATATCTACCCAGGACCACCAGCCCTACCGAAGGATAGGGTGAACATAAGTTGGCCCTTCCATACAACAGGAGTGGACTACACAGGGCTATAACTGTTAAGGGTGAGGAAACTCCCCATAAGGTTTACATTTGTTTATTTACATGTGCCCACACAATCTAGAATTAGCGGAAGACCTAAGCTCAGAGACATTCCTCAATGTCTTTCATTGATTTGCTGCTAGAAGGTCTTGTCCTGGCAAGTTAATAAACGACAATGGAAGTAATTTCGTTGGAGCAGCACCTTTACTGTTGAACCTGATGAACGACCCAAAGGTTAAGTCGGCGCTGGGAATCCGAAATTGTATTTGGCAGTTCACAGCCCCAAGAGCTCCATGGCAAAATGGATTTACCGAAAGAATGATTGGTATTGTCAAGAACTGCCTGAGGAAAACATTACATAGAACTAAGATCACGAGAGAAGATTTAAGAACAGTAATAATTGAAATTGAAACCAGGATTAATAATAGACCTTTGACTTATCAAGATGACACTAGCGTTTCGCTGTTATATGGCAGGAAGCTCCATCTGATGCCTTGTGTGGATATCCAGGAAGAAGTAGATGATCCTAACATGGAAAATAATGATTTAGGACAACATCTTTGGGAGGGATATCAACGTCTGAAAAGGGTGTTGGATACTTGGAATAGACATTGGAGCGATGAGTATCTTTTAGCCTACGAGAAAGGTTGTATGGAGCTCAGGCTGCCAGCAACAAATCAGTTATTAACATAGGAGATGTGGTCTTAGTGAAGACCGAACAGCCAAGATCCCAGTGGCCATTAGCTAAAGTGATCTCAACAGACCCAGACTCTGAGGGGGTACTGAGACTCGTAAAAATAAAATGTAGGGGACATACCAGCTTAAAAACTATTGATAAACTGGTACCCCTTGAGTTAGCAGCCACTCCAGATCCAGAGGATGGTGAAGATCAAACGGGTCAGGATGCGCGACCTAGAAGGGCCGCAGCACAGGGTTATTGAGAACTATGGAGGGAACTCTTGGCTAAGGGTCATATTACATGATACAGCATATCATTTTCCGCTGGCCTCAAAACTGTGGGAAATATTTTCCCCCAGAGCGGTTGCGCTTTCTACATTTTGTATGAGTTATCCCTGGTTAACCCGCGGTGTCCCGTCGACGTTCTTTAACGTCCACACGTTTTGTCACTGCCAATCCCGTCGACATACATAAACGCGAATCAATTGCAAGGTCCCTAATTTGCACAATTTTCAATTTTCGTGAGTGATTTTTGGTACGTATACACGTGACACCTTCCTCTACAAGATGCCAGGCAGGGACAATGCCTTACCCAGCATGACCTCCTCCCCCCCCCCTGCATGTCATTGTCTCAGCAATTCACCTGTTATCAGTGACCTGGCCAGTAAAGCCATGTCATGCCACGGTACGAAATTCAGGGCCAGAGTGATTCCCCAATCAATGACAATGTGGAAGACAAACTTTACATAGCATTAGAGGAAGAAACAGTCAGAAATGATGATCAGGTAATGTGGCAAAAAAAGGTCAGGTATGGTGATGAGTTAGTGAGTGAAACAATGCTTATAATGCCTATATTACTGTTTGAAAACCAATATACTCTCGTACTACATATAAATTCGTACCAAGTAAATAAATAAATACCGTTTATGAGTGGTGTGGAATAGTTATCCTCCCATAGAACTCGTTTTCTTTGGTGCCAGCCTGTTAGAAAACCCAGTAAGGTAAGGGAGTACTTCTACCTGTGTCGAGTATTTTAAACCTCAGGTGAGCAATTTCTCTATGAATTTTCGATGTTTCTTACCAAAAGCGGAGGTTTGAGCCAAAAAAAATTTTTTCCAAAAATGGTTGGGATTGGGGGGAGTCAGTGGCGGAAAAGTGGTCGGGATGGGACGGGTTAAAATCAGAGGAAAATCCTAGACCATTGTTAATTGTTCAAGTGGTTTTTATAACCCAGAAATTACGTTCTCTTTAATAATTCTTGTTATTGATAAATTAAATGCTACTGCGTTTAACCCTCGTGGACAACTATACATTGTAATATTAGTAATCCCTCCACTATCCGACGTAATAGAGCCAAAGGCACGTCCGGAAAGTGGTCCTGTCCAGATAGTGGGCACCAGCCTCCTGGACTGGTACTTATGGACCCTAACCCAGCCTAACTTTGAAAGCCACCTAAATAACTCCCTACCAGACATGGATAGCACCTATTTTTATTATTATTTTTTTTTTATGCGAGGAAGAAGGAACCAAAGGCCATGGCCCGCAGTAACAGTTCCTTCCAAGAGAAAAACAAAATACAATAGAGAGCCAAATTCAAGATCCGATCATTTTGAGATGCCTGGACACACTGCGTTTGAAAGACTGGAGATCATAGGCAGCAGGAAATACAGACAGAGGGAGACAGTTCCAGAGCTGACCTGTTGCATAAATGAAAGACTGGGAGTAACGGTTAACTCTTGCATTAGAGAGTTGGACAGAAAAGGGATGAGAGTTTGCTGCCAGACGGGTGCTACGCGCCCGTCGTAGAGGTGGAGGAATGCAAGCAGACAGTTCAGAGGAGCAGTGACCATTAAAGTAGCGATAGAAAAGAGATAAAGATGCAACAGTGCGGCGAAGAGACAGAGGTTGAAGGGAGTCAGTAAGAGGAGGAGAGTTAATGAGACGAAAAGCCTTTGACTCCACCCTATTGAGAAGAGCTGTATGTGGGGAGCCTCCCCACACATGAGAGTTGTACTCCACACAGGGGCGGATAAAACCTCTGTATAGAGTCAACAATTGTGCAGGGGTAAAGAAAGAGCGGAGTCAGCTTAGCACACCCAATTTCTTGGAAGCAGATTTTACAAGAGATGTAATATGATCTTTCCAAGATAAGTCCTGAGTAAATGAAACCCCAAGCATGTTCAAGGATGATGCAGGATTCAGCTGAATATTATTAAACATTAATGGGTATACCTGTGGAAGATTTTGTCGGGTTGATAGGTGTAAGAACTGAGTCTTAGATGCATTAAAGACAACCATATTATTTTTACCCCAGTCAGCGATACGAGCCAAGTCAGACATTAGGTGTGCCATAGCCTCATCCCTTGTTTCTTGAAGTAACTGTTGAGATGGGCGTTGCGGAAACCGAATGGAAAGGTGAAGGGTGGAGTCATCAGCGTATGAGTGGATAGGGTTAGATGTACAGCTTAGAAGATCATTGATGAATAAAAGGAAGAGAGTTGGTGATAGGACAGAGCCCTGAGGAACACCACTGTTGATAGATCTAGGAGAAGAACGATGGCCGTCTACAACAGCGGCTATAGAACGACCAGAAAGGAAGCTAGCGATGAAGGCACAGATAGAAGGATAGAAACCGTAGGAGGGCAGTTTGGAAATTAAAGATTTATGCCAGACTCGATCGAAAGCCTTTGAGATGTCAAGTGCAATGGCAAAGCTTTCGCCAAAGTCCCGAAAGGAGGATGACCAGGAGTCTGAAAGGTAGGTGAGAAGATCGCCAGTGGAGCGTCCCTGACGGAACCCATACTGACGATCGGAAAGAAGGTTGTGATAGGAAAGATGTCTTAAAATTTTTCTATTAAGAATTGACTCGAAAACTTTTGAAATACAGGACGTTAAAGCAATTGGACGATAGTTGGAGGGTTGGGAGTGGTCACCCTTCTTTGGGACTGGCTGAATGAGAGCAAACTTCCAGCAAGAAGGAAAGGTACAAGTTGACAGACAAAGGCGAAAGAGTTTGCCTAGGCAGGGTGTAAGCACAGAAGCACACTTCTTGAGAACAGGAGGGACCCCATCAGGCCCATATGCCTTGTTAGTACTGAGGCCAGTGATGGCAGAAAATACATCAACTGAAGAAATTTTAATGTCAGCCATGAGGAAGTCAGAGGGGAGAAGTGATGGAGGAACAGCACCGGAATCGTCTAAGGTGGAATTGGAGGAGAAAGTCTGTGCGAAGAGATCTGCTTTATCAGTAGAAGAAATAGCTACAGAACCATCAGAGTAGAAAAGAGGAGGGAAGGATGATGAGGTAAAGTTGTTAGAAAGATTTTTGGCAAGGTGCCAGAAGGAGCGGGAAGAATTCGAGTTGGAGAGTTGAGAGCATTTAGTATGGATGAAATTATTTTTAGTAGAGCGAGGAACAGACTTAGCACGATTCCGGGCAGAAACGTAAAGATGATGTGATTCAGGGGTGGGTTGGCTCCGGTACCTTTTGTAGGCCCTCTCCTTGTTGCGGACAGCATTAGAACAAGCGTGATTAAACCAAGGCTTTCTTGCGTTAGTCAAAGGATATGAGAAAGGAATGTATGCTTCCATGCCCGAGAGAATAACCTCCGTAATGTGCGAGGCACACTCAGATGGCTCCCGGCCATGGAAGCAATAATCATTCCAGGGAAAATCAAAGAAGTACTGCCTGAGGGCCTCCCAGTTCGCGGCTCCAAAATGCCACAGACGATGTTTCCCTGGAGGGTCCACAGGCCGTACTGGAGTGATAGGACAGGTTAAGGTAATAAGGTTGTGATCGGAGGAGCCCAACGGAGAGAAAAGATTAACAGAGTAAGCAGAAGGATTAGTTGTGAGGAAGAGGTCAAGTATGTTGGAGCTCTCTCCAAGGCGGTCAGGGATTTGGGTAGGGTGCTGTACAAGCTGCTCTAGGTCATTAAGGATAGAAAAGATGTAGGCTTGTTCACCAGGTGGATCCGTGAAAGGAGAGGAGAGCCAAAGGTGGTGGTGAACATTGAAATCTCCAAGAATGGAGATTTCAGAGAAAGGAGAAATGGACAGAATGTGTTCCATCGTAGAAGTAAGATAGTCGAAGAATTTTTGATAGTCAGTAGAATTAGGGGATAAGTAAACAGCACAGATATATTTAGTCAGAGAATGACAGGAAAGCCGAAGCCAGAGTGTGGAGAATTCAGAAGAATCAAGTTCAGGAACACGAGAGCAAGATAAGTCGTTGCGTATGTATACACAACAGCCACCTTTGGCTTTGAAATGAGTATAGAGAAAGTAGGAGGATACAGAAAAGGGTTTGCTGTCGGTTGCCTCAGACAGCTGAGTCTCCGTCAGAAAAAGAAGGTGAGGTTTAGAGGAGGAGAGGTGGTGCTCAACAGAGCGAAAGTTAGATGAAAGGCCGCGAATGTTGCAGAAATGAAGAAGAAGAGAGTCAGACAGTGGTTCCAGGCACCTCGAGTCGTCACCGGGAGAGGGGCAGATGGCGGGGGCATTTATGGTCCCCCCCCCCTGGGGACTCCGAGGCTTGATTGATAGACGCCATTTTTGTTGATTTTTGAAAAGGAAGTGTAGTGTGTACTTTGCATGTAGTTTGGTGAAGATAGTTAGAGAAATTTGTACTGGAGAGCATGCTGGCCTACTCTCTGTGTAACTGAGACACTGAAAAAGTTCAGCAAAGGGGGATGGTCAGGAACTAGTCCTGAGGGCTGATGAAACGAGAGCTCCAGCACTCCCTGTCATCAGCTTTCCATCCACCTCGGGAGTACTGCCCTGCTCGACTGGTGCTACAGTCTACTCCTCTATCTATATAAGACTCTATTCACACCAATAATGGACATAAAGCATGAAATAAATGAAAAGGAACCAAAGAATGAGGAATTAGAAGTGACTGTACCTCAGCCAGGGTACTTACATCACGTTTGTGGCAGTAGTGAAAATGCTCTTGAAGCACGTACAGTAATCCAGTGTTGTGCTGCACTTAATTCTTTGGACTGTGAGTTATAATTGTTTAACACTGCACATTGTTCTTAACTGCACCACTGCAGTTCTAACCGCCTGTTTAAACTGCCAATTTGCACTCCACAGTTGATCCTTTGCACTCTAAGTTCAAATTTCTTAACACTGCACAACACTGTAAATTCCCATGTGGTCTAGAGGCGAGGTATTGCAGTATATTCACTGTTTATTAAAAAAAACGAGCAAGTGTGGCTTCCAGTGCGATAAGGACCTATTCACAATCGAAGTTAGGGAGTAACTTGATGTCGGAGAAACAGAGTTGCCAGATCGCAACGGTGACATTACCAATCTCCTCAACTTTCATTACCGAATTTAACTTTTCATTTCCAAATCCATAAAGCTAGCATTTATTCTTCACTAATTATATATACAAGTGGAAATACATGTAATCACTCTCCTTATAATTAACAGCATGTTGATTATTTTCACGCTATGTAGGGTAGCAGATTAATCAGAGAGAGCATAACAATCCACCATTTCCATCGTGTGTATCCTCATACATGTGAAAAATCCGTTTGGTAATGCATTATTCTGATTCATTACCAAACAAATTTTTCATTACCAAATTGGCCCACATTTGATAATGAAAAATAACAAACGGCAACCCTGACAGGGAAGGGGAGAGGGGGGAGGAAGGAAGGGGTGAAGGGGCTATGGTGTAAAGAGCTGTTTGGCGCTGCGCGGCAATATCAGATTACGTGTGGGAAAAAATTCGGATTTTTTTCTTTTTTTGGCCATTTTTCGGTTCTGATGGTCCAGGCCCACAATGTCCGGTAAGTGGGGATGTCCGGAAAATGGGTGTCCGGAAAGTACAAGGATTACTGTATATGTAATTATATGGAATTTTCCACTGACCTAAACTGCTTCTGCGCGTTAGATGATGTGGCGAGGATGAAAAGGATCTTCGTGTTAAGCAAATGTGGAATTAAGATATTTACACAATTAAAAGGAATATTTGGTTTAACTTCAGTTTAATTAAACGTAAGATTAATTTGTAAGATTTGCTCTGTACATATCATGATGTAATCTAACTGTATTTAGTACTGTAATTAATTAATAGTTGGCAACCCACAATTCGATGAGGAGTTGGGGCCTGCCGCGTTCACTCTCTCTGCTCCCAGACCTTGTGGAGTTAGCACTCTGTTCCTAGATATAATCAAGATAGCACGTTGTATATAAGCACCTACAGGACGCTTGATAGCTCAAGCAACTTCAGCTAAGCAGCCCATCGAAGCAGCCCATCATCATCGGTTATTGATCAGTCCCTCTTCAATAGCTAAATAACCTTTACGAATTGGCCAATTCAAGGGGGGATTAGCTATGAGATAGAAGAGAAATAGTTATTGTAAGTGAGTTAAGGTTAAGTTATGTTTCACCTAACTCTATGAGACTTGTTTGGATTTACTTAAGGACAACTTTAGGGAAGAGTAACGACCTACGAATTGTTTATAAGGAAATACCAGAAATTTCCTACATAGTGGTGCTGCGACAGGGATACCGACTTGTATACATTAAATATTTTTCACATTTTGGTGCCCAGAGAGAGAGGGCCCCGATTTGTTTACCATAACCTCTAAATATTTTTCACATTTTGGTACCCTGAGTGAGGATACCAACTTGTATACCTCTAAATATTTTTCACAGTATGCATGAAAATGAGAGTATGCAGTTCTGTAGGCTTTACAACCCCTACAAATCACTGGACACTCACTGTTCCACCATGGCACAGGCCTACAAGAAAAGACTCCAGTTATTCTGGGAATTGCCCTTTCACCTGCCTGGTAAAAAGCAGAGATGAAACACAGTACAGGCATACCCTGCTATACAATCAACCGCCATACGATACCTCGTCATGGCGATGTACAAAAATTAACACCCTTCCTCGCCTGTCGATGGTCAGTCCCTAGTTGTCTGATGTTTTCTTTTTTTCTTTTTTTTTTTTTTACAATGGTTTCTTTTTTAACTAATTTTGATGATTTTTGATACTTAAATTTTGTGTTTAGGTTGATTTATAAACTGTTGTTAGACTTAGATTAATGTGTTTTAGTTATAGGTGGAATGAACATTGTCATTTTTGGATACAGTTTACTAAGTTTGGTTTTTCCCAGACTTATTTTTGATGATTTTCAGATATTAATTTTGGATTTAGGTGAGTTATAAACTGCTTTTAGGCTTAGTTTAGCTTGTTTTAAAGGTATTTGGGAGTTTGGGTGAACTAAAAACTTATTTTTGGAGTCATTTGGGTGGGTTTTGGACTTGGTTGGGGGGGGGGAGGATCCCAAGGCTATCAAATGCACCCCTATACTTTCTGTGTTATGATGTCCTTCATTAATGATACCTCGGCTCAGCAATGGGTTTTCCCGAACACATCCCATCATTATAACGAGAACAGCCTGTATAGCTTCATTAAAACAAAGAAACTTCTCCACCCTTGAATGAAGAACACTAAGGTTTTGAAAAAGGTCTCATTCAGCCTGGTCCAGACACCAATGAGGAACACTTGATGTGGATGGACTGCCGGCTGTGCATAGTAAAACTTGGTAGTGGTCATTGCAATGTAGAGCATCAGAAACACTCCACATAAAATTAGTGCACAGTCAGGTGAAGACAGGGTGAGGTCAGTGGACGAAAGGGTACCATTCATACTTGTAAATGTGTAGGATCCCCTGTGTTGAGGACATAGGGGTCCCAGTCCTCCATTGCTGACACCAGCAAGTCCCCTTGTCGATTGGATATCACATTCCCCCACAAAAGATGCCTTCTATTCAAATCCCCAAAGGAAATGAACAGCTGGGACAACAGGCAAACAAACCCATCAGGGTCCTCTCAAAGGACAGTCGTATTTGTGTATCTTCTCCCCAGGTGCAACTGAATTACCACTGCCTGGAGGGGAGACTGCAAGGAAAATGATGTGAAAGGAACATCAGAAAGGCAGAAGATGGCACAGCCACCATGATGACCACCTGTAGGGTGTGGGGGTGAGAATATACCAACATATCCCCTGGGTGGGGGAAATATCTGTTCCCCCAACAAAGTCTCCAGCAGACAAACACTGACTGGATGATTCTCAGCTAAGATCAGCTGAAGCTCTTTCCAGTAACATCTTAGGCCACTACAAAAGCACTGTAGGATTAGGGATGTTTTGTATTAGGTTTGGGACCATCTTTTTGGGCAGTCCCATTCTTCAGTGGATGGAGAACCCTCTGTTTGGAGCCACTGTTGGTGGGTGCCAGTGGTGACCCAGAGGCCCTAACAGCTGGCTTCTTTTTTGTTGTTGGGGTTAGCGAAGCAGCAACATGCTGTTACTTCATCTTCCTCCCACCCCAACTAGCTGTCATCTTGTGAGATGTGGGCCCGTAGATTTACCATCAGAATTTCAGATTGATCTTAAAGACTCCGTGTTACTACTGGATGCATTATTGGGAGTGTAGATGTTACACTCACAGAGTTTAGTTGATCTCTAACTCTCATATGGTCTTTCAGGGCACAGGTAAAGAGTTTCCTTTGTGTGTGTTGCCCAGTGTCACGACTACCTTGTTTGCACATAGAACTGTCTCTCAAGCAGAATTTGCAAGAGGTCTGCTGCCATTTGCCTGGCCCAGGGAGTACATCTTTGTCTGAATCAGATGCATCAGCAACAAGGACCTGTATACCTACAGTCTGCCATCAGGAGGTGATAGAGCAGGGGTGACTGGTGGTGGTGCAGTCAATCATGTCATGGTAACCTGCATGGCAGTAGCCCTAATGGGCAGTCACATTACTTTGGTGAGCCACAACCCTGTAATGAGGAGCAGAAGCAGTCCGCTGGCTTGTGAGGTCAGGCTCAGAGAGTACACAAGGTGGCAGCATGCATCTGACTGTAGATGTCCCTCCATATATAGGCTATGAATACAGCCTTCAGGTCATGTTGAGGGATGTGTGGAAGTGGGGACACAGCCCTATTCATGGGTGATCTTCCCATTGTGGAGCACTGTTTCCCTAGTTGTCACTGCCACAGAGGCCCCCCCACCCCTAACTGGGATGCCTGCTGGAAGTGAGTGCTTTGAGAGGCATTTGAGAGGCAGTTGGAACAACCGGATTTATTCTGTTGCATTCCTGTGCTTCATGGTGACGTAACAGGGCTTAAGCAAAGATGACTCCTGGGCCAATGAATAGCCCCCTGAAATTGTTCTTTGCCTCTACAAAAGAAAGCTGCTTACAGATTCAGACTGATAGAACCTCACTCCTTGATTTATATTGGTCACACTGTGCTGATGAAGCTGGGTGAGCACCATAGCACTTCATACAAGAGACGGGATTCAGGCAATCAGTCTCACCATGATAATCACCACCACAGTTGACACACACTTGTGGGAGATCCTACAGTTTTTTTTTTTTTTTTTTACAGGACCAGCTGACATGCCTAAGCCTCTCACAGTAGGAAAACACCTCCTTGGCCATGGCACATAGACCATAACCTGAAGACAGTAGAAAGCTGCATTAAGTACCTCTGGCAATGTCAGTCAATCAAACATCAGAATCAAAGATGGTGTGTTTGTCAAGATCCCATTTACCTTCTTGATCCTTTCAACTTTCACCACTTCTTGGTTTGCCAGCCCCTCCAGGAGTATCTAAGGAAATCCTTGGAGAAGACAATGGGTGACCACCACTTCTTCAGAAACCAAATCTGTGATGGCATGGATGCTAATGCTTTCATTGGCATCCCTGTCCTCAACAAGGAGAAACCCATATGCCTGTGAGACAGCCTTTGGGGATAACCCACAAGCCTTTACAAGGTCATGGTGGACTTTAAACACATTTTGGTCTCTAAAAGGAGTACTATCAGCCAGCTTCAAGGTAAGGAATTTTGTATATTCATTTGACACAAAGACACCAGGAACTGTCTCAGTGGTAGGATTGAAAGTTTTCATAGAGGGCTTGGTGCCTTAGCCTTGAGAACTCCTCTTACCCTTACTTCCAGTAACCTGATAGGGTTCAAACAATATAATGCCTGACACACTTGTAAGAGTCCTGCAAGCATTCCTTAACCTCTGGAGCCTGGAAAAGGACTGAGAGCTCCAAGGATGGGAAAGAGTCAGTGGAGGATCCAGTTGATTTGCAGGGTTCATCAACAAGATATTCAGGATCCCTGGAGTACCCAGTGCTAGCAGGAGGAGAAATGTGACAAATAAATGACTCATGAGCCTGGCCAAATGGCACATGAGAATTAATTTGAGGGGGAGAGTCTCCCAGATGACAACAATTAGTATCTTCTCCTCTCCACTCCCCAACCACCACAAAGCCCAACGAGGAGATGTGAAACAACAGGTCATAGAACACGTGGCAGCCCCAGGGATAGTGGATAACCACCATACAACCAGATGGCAGCTCCAGACCAGTAGATTGCCAGGCCATGTCGTTCCCACTTGACCCTAGGCAGAAAATGGCCAACAGATTGACTTGGTCGGGCTTCACCAAGCCACCATTGTAGCCAGACCAGGCTTCTAAAGAAGCATGTTGCTAGCCACAGGACACACTGTGTGGCATCACTCAGCCACTAGGCAACCTATCTATTAGCACCATGGGATGCCATACACGGCAAACACATGGGGGGACAACATCCCTACCCAAAGATGACGTGGGTAGGGGGACATCATCACCACCAGCTGGCCCCCTTTCCAGGTAATGAGGGTGGAGTACTTGGTCCATGAGGTCAGTGGATGTCAGTGCTAATGAGGCAGCCGGTCAGCCAAAATAGGGGACTCCACAAACTATGCTTCAAGCCCCACCACCACTACAAGGTAGCTCTCATTTGGTGAGGTTGAAAGTGGTGGTGCTGCTATTAAGCCTGGACCTAAATTCTAGAATTAACCACAGCAGCTATTGCATATATTAAGAATATATGGAGTAGATGGGAAGTTGTTGAATGCTGTGAAGAGTATGTATGATGGTGCTAAGGCTGCAGTGCGTGTGGATGGTGAACTAAGTGAATTTTTCTCTTTGAAGGTTGGGTTGAAACAGAGATGTGTCATGTCCCCATGGTTGTCCAATCTGTACATGGATGGGGTAATAAAAGAGGTACAAGGTAGGGTAGTGGATGTTGGAGTGGCCCTGGTGAGAGAGGATAGTGTTTGGAAACTCCCTGTACTGTTGTTTGCAGATGATACTGTGTTGTTGAGTGAAGATGAAGGGGAGCTGCAAGGTTTGGTGGATGAGTTTGGGAGAGTGTGTAAGAAACGAAATCTAAAGGTGAATGTAGGGAAGAGTAAAGTGATGGTCTTTGAGAGAGGTGAAGTCAGTGAATGTACAGCGAGGTTGGATAGTGAGGAATTGGAAAATGTGAGTATGTTTAAGTACTTGGGTAGTGTGATGAGTAAGGATGGAGGTTTGGAAGGTGAAGTGCTTGAAAGGGTACAGCAGGGAAGAAAGGTTGCTGGTTCTTTGAAAGCAGTGATAAGAAACAGGGTAGTGAGCATGGAAGTGAAAAAGTTACTACATGACAATATTGTGATACCAACTTTAATGTATGGAAGTGAAGCTTGGACGTTGTTGGAAGGACACAAGTCAAGAGTGAGAGCAGTGGAAATGAGTTATTTAAGAGGAGCCTGTGGAGTCACATGGAGAGAGAGGCTGACGAATGAGGATATAAAGGAGCGTTGTGGTGTGGATGTGGATGTGATAGGAAGTGTTATGAGGAACACACTGAGGTGGTTTGGCCATGTGGAGAGGATGGAGGGTGAAAGACTGATGAAGAGAGTGTATGTGAGTGAGGTGGAGGGGGGAAGAGGGAGGGGGAGGCCGAGGATGAGATGGAGGGATGGGGTGGAGAGGTATATGAGAGAGGGGGTGTGAGTTGGGAGCAGGGGAGTGAAATGGCAGGGGACAGGGCAATGTGGAGGTGTTTTGTTTGTGGCCACCCCAAACGGGATTGAGGCGTCTGGCAATAGATAGATAGATAGATAGATATTGCTACACCTGCTTCCATGCCAGTGTTTAGTTATGTGTCTCAGGCAGTGATTTTAGTTCACTGCCTTTGACTGGTGATGTTGCTGCCTTTAGCTAACTTGCAGTGTATGCATGTCCTGTCCTCATGCATGTAAAGGTAGCACTTCATCTGAACATGATAGGATGTTAAGTGACCAAAGTTGGAGTTGGCATGAACAATTATTGTTTCCTAGGCTGGAGTTTTTCCTACTGGAGGTGGAGTTTTCGTAGTTCTTTTAACACTTGACCATACAGGCCCAGGTTATTTTGCAGATGCAAGGAAACAAATGGGAAAGGTTACTCCAGAGACAAGGTGAATAATTTGAAGACATTAGCATATTCTGACCTGCTTTTATGCCAGTAGGATTGGCCTTTGCAATGGGGTGCTTTGGAGCTGCCATTAAAGTGGTCGAGCCTGCCACTGACAGTGAACAGTCGCACTCTCATGAATCATTAATAATGTATCTTTGTGTGGACTTATGATTCAAATTAATGTTTGTAATGTGTAGAGGAATTATTTTTTTCTCAAATAATGGAGAAGAAATGAAGGCAAACTACTTATTATTTTCATAGTAATACGTAAAAAATATTTATCCAGCTAGACTAGCATCAAATGAACTCCAAAATCCTCATTTATTTTGCATTAGTAGTCTTTTATTGTACTGAAAGAGGTGGAGTTACATTACTCACTATTGGCTGGAACGAAATACTTTGTAATTGCCCTCTTCAAGTCGATTACTAGCCAATATAAGTAAAAAATTGGTACGACGCTCGTAACATCCCAAATATCCAAGTGGCGCATGCACATTGAAGGTACAGTCCCAGGGACAAGATAGACTCTGCTTTTGTTTACTAATATTGCGGCACCCAAGATTTTGTAATATTCATATTTGAGGACATCACGATAATTTCAGAAAGGCTGTCTTAGATAAATATTTTTACAGATCAGCTTCTAACTAACTGCTCTATGCTGCAAGATATTACCAAATTCTTCTGTTACTGTGCTTTCATTTCACCAAAGATTTTGTGTGCATGTGGGACAAGGGGGATGTTGTTGATAGTGAGGTGTGAGTTATGACTGTGTTCTACCATAAAAGAGGCCATTCTGAGTCGTTTTGTAGTACACCAGTCATGAAGTGTGTGTGGGAGTGTTAAGTCATCTGGGTAGGAAGCAGTGTGTACTTTGTGAGTGAAAGTGAAAAGCACATATTTTTATATATATACATATATTTTTCTGTCTATCTATCTATCTATTGCCAGACGCCTCAATCCCGTTTGGGGTGGCCACAAACAAATCGCCTCCAAGTCGCCCTGTCCCCCGCCATTTCACTCCCCTGCTCCCAACTCACACCCCCCTCTCACATATACCTCTCCACCCCATCTCTCCATCTCATCCTCAGCCTCCCCCTCCCTCTTTCCCCCTCCACCTCACTCACATACACTCTCTTCGTCAGTCTTTCACCCTCCATCCTCTCCACATGGCCAAACCACCTCAGTGTGTTCCTCATAACGCTTCCTATCACATCCACATCAACACCACAACGCTCCTTTATATCCTCATTCGTCAGCCTGTCTCTCCATGTGACTCCACAGGCTCCTCTTAAATAACTCATTTCCACGGCTCTCACTCGACTTGTGTCCTTCCAATAACGTCCAAGCTTCACTTCCGTATGTTAGAGTTGGTATCACAATACTGTCATGTAGTAACTTTTTCACTTCCATGCTCACTACCCTGTTTCTTATCACTGCTTTCAAAGAACCAGCAACCTTTCTTCCCTGCTGTACCCTTTCAAGCACTTCACCCTCCAAACCTCCATCCTTACTCATCACACTACCCAAGTACTTAAACGTACTCACATTTTCCAATTCCTCACCATTATAGAGAATATATTCTATTCTGGATTGATTAGCCACTTTGAGAAATATATACATACTTTATATGACACTATATTATCCAAATTGTTTATTTTGTAATTTCATCATTCATAATCTGAGGAAATTGATGGCCACCCCTATTAATGCACAGGGGAACACAACAGTACGATCCTGACATCTCAGATTCTCAGCGTGCGTCCTCTCGACTTCAGTCCAGCCTTCCGACCTCTCTCAGAGCAGGCAAAAAATGACTGTTGACAGTTCCTGGATTTGGGACGGTTTGTCGAAATCGTTGACTGAAGGCGAATTTAGGCACTAATAAATTTAAGTTAGTAAATCATCTCAGAGGAGGAAAATATGACTTTCCTCATTGAAACCATATATTAAGAGATACAAATCTACTCATTTCTAAAGAATTAACATAGAAAACATTAAATTATAAGGGATGAATGAGCTGACTAGTTGCTAGACTTGCCAGATTAGAATATTTTTACCTTTTTGTATGACTCATACAAATGAATAAGCTCTTGTTGTGTGTATTCAATGGAGAGTGTAAGTGGTTTTGTAAGTAGGAATGACATTAATCCTATCACAAGTGCACACAAACAAATGCAGCATATGATTCATGAGCTTGCGTGTCCTACGACGTCTGTGGCAGGCTCGACCATGACGATTGTCAATTGTCTTCCACCCCATAAAGTACCCCATTGTAAAGGGAACGTGCATTTCTCTGACATTTCACCAGTATGATGCCTTCCTCAGCTGCTTGATTGGATATATGCTGGGCTTCAGTCATGGAAGCCAAGTGTTGCATTATGGTGGTTTAGCTATTTACTGGTTTCCTAGTTGTGTTCAGGAATCAGTGTTTACAATAATACATGAAAGATCCTCATAATGATGGCATTGATGTAATGTGATGTGACAGTTTTTACCTTCTGTTCTGGAATGGTAAGATAAAAATGAGAAGGTTCACTGCAGTGAAAAATGTTTAACATGCCTTATCCTCACTGGGAGCCTACATGTGCTGCAGTACCATTTAAACAAAGAGAATCATAGTGAACACATTAATGTATGTCATTAAGAGTATGATAACACTGTGCATCCCACTTTGGGACAGTTCTGCCATTCTTGTAAATGAAGTCTGACCCAGTAGCTTCCATTTTTCCAAGTCCAACTACAAAACCCTCTGTAAAAAAAAAAAAAAAAAAAAAAAAAAAAAAAACTTCCCCCCAGAACACAGTTTTTGTTTTTCTCCTTTTCCAGTGCAGTATCAGAATGCATAATATGAAGATAGGAAAATATGAGTCACAGGTAGGACTGACTCTTGCAGTTAACTGGAGTAGCTTGCTTCTGTAAGGATGTATCACTCTTTAATACACTATGGAAACAAAAGTCAAACACAGCTGTGGTATCATTAATAAAAAGGAGCAGTGTGAAGAAATCTGGGTAAAAAAAAAAAAAAAAAATCCTCCAGGAGATCATGGAGGCACCTTTCACAGATGTTATACTCATCTGGCCAAAATTTTACTCCTCTTCATGGTCCACCCTTCATAAACACAAAGCAAGCTTTGTATCTCAAAGATTAACTGCTAATAGTAGTAGGGTGATAGTAGGCAAATTCATGTTGAGCACTATGTTTCATTCATTTTACTTATTCTCATTGTATGTTTATTTGATAGCATGTATTATTGCGTGTTGTATTTATTAATTCCATTTGTGTACTTCGCTTCCAGATAATGTCTCTTTTCATCCTTTTATCATTCTTTTTCCTCTGCTGGTTAATATGAAGTGAAGCTGTTTGGTTTGGCAGGAATCCGCTTTGTAGCATCCTGATCCATGCATACTTAATTCTTATTGTTTTATCTTGTTCCTGTTTGGCCTTTTCCATTCCCCTGTCATTTCTTCTTTCATTAATCTGTTAAGGTTATACCAGACACACCCTTTCTTCACATCTACATTATTTAATTATTTGCGTCTCTTTTCTCTCCTAGCTGATCTCTCACTTGGTTCACCTTCCTTAACCCTTTAGCTGTGGCATGGGCAAGCTCACCTGTCCCCCCTCCCCAAACACACACTTGTGAATATGTGAATTGAATGCAGTTGAATGTGTGAGTGCTGGTCCCATCTCATTTGAGTGAAAATAAACTGGTGGTGTCAGTCAAATAAGAGCAAAACACAGTGACAGTTGTAAATTTTGTACGATTGTGCCATGGCAGAGAGAAGCGGTCCATTGTTTACATCCAGTGATAGTGAGTTTGCGGGATTCTCCAATGATGACCAAAACAACAGATGTATCAAACTGAACCAAACAAGAGTAGCAAGGGTGGAGAAAATGGCTAAGAAGAATCCCCAGGAATTAAGTATGGGCAATAATTTGTGAATTACAAGAACGAACCTTGGAACAGGAGAGGGAGGTAAAGGAGTTCAGAAGTAAGTTAGAGAGCGTCTGCTTTTGCAGTATTGACCAGGAGAGAAAGGTGTCTGAATTAAAAGCGGGTAATGAATCAGCCGTAAATGAAATAGAATAGCTTAAACGGGAAAATAAGAGGCCGGTGGAGGAAAGGGACAAGATGAAATGTAAATTTGACCAGCATGAATCTAAAACTAAGATGCACAAGGAACATAGCAAGGAAATCCAAGAACACCACAAGGGGTGGAAGAAAACTTAGCAAGAAGATAAAATAAGTCTTAAGGAGATTTTAGAACAACAGTGAAAGGAAAACCAGGAAAAGGTGGAGAAGGAAGAGGTGAAATTACAGTACAGGAAGGTAAAGAATCACCTGTCAGACATGCAGCAGACAAAAAAAAAAAAAAAAATGCGTGATTATCTTAGGTTTGAAAGAAAAAACGATGTCATTGAGGTCAGAAAGAGAAAGGGAAGAACTGAGAAGGGTGAAGGAAATAATGTCAATAGTTATGGAAGGAAGTGAAGTCCACGAGGAGATCGAAGAAGTGTTTAGGCTGGGAAAATATGTGGAGGGAGGGGCAATGCCACTAAAAGTAAAATTTCAATCTCAGATCACAGTAAATGAAATAATCAACAAGACTTGGAAATTAGCAGATAAGGAGGGATTCAAAAATATCTGGATAAGGAGTGATGCCAATGAGGAAGAGAAAGCTAAAATAAAGAAACTTGTAAAGGAAGCTAGGGGAAAAAATGACCAGAGAATGGAGGAAGAGAAGACAGAGTTCTATCGGAGAGTTATGGATCAGAAATTGAGGAAGAAGGAGAGAGAGAGAGAAAAAGAGAGAATAAAAAACAATGCAAAAATATTGAAAGTGGCATATGCTAATGTAGATGGTCTAATCTCATCAAGGCTAGAAATAGACAATTTCTTTAGGGTAAATGAGCAAGGCATTATGTGCTTCATAGGGAACAAGCTAAGAGAGAGAATATTGAAATCCAAATGGGAGATTGAAATACAAACTATGGAGAAGAGATAGAAATGAAAAGAAAAAGGAAGAGGAGTGATGATAACAGTGAAAAACAGTCTTAATGTGGTTGGTGTGGAATTGGGAGAAGGTATAATGGTAAACATGGTAATAGAAACCAGACAGAAAGGTAAGAGAGGCATCGAAGTAGCTTATGTTCCCCCCAAGACAAGGGCATGGAATGAGGAGGAATATCAGGAGATGATGTTGGACATGGTTAGATACCTACAGAGTGTGATTGAGAGAAGCAACAACATAATCATGATGGGTGACTTTAATTGTAAAGAGGTAAACTGGGAGAAGTGGGACTCAGGAAGTAGTGAAGATTTGTGGGGCAGTATTCTGTTAAATATAGCAATGGACAATTTAATTGGACGAGAAGCATTGCACTCAAGGTGGGAGGCGCTCACTATCCACTCACTCTATGTAGTGCTGCCCTTGGGTGTCTGCCTTTTCCTCTCCTCCATCCTTCTTTCCTTCCATCCTCTCCTGTCTTTCTTTCCTTCATTCTTTCCTCGTCCTTCTGCCTATGGATGACTTTACACTCCCTCTGCTGTCTTTCTTTCCTTCATTCTTTCCTCTTCCTTCTGCCTATGGGTGACTCTACAATGGGTGACAAGCCAAATGGTTTCCTGTACACCCGGAAACCATTTACAGTATCCTCGCGTCCAGCACGGTAATATTGTCATGCATGGGTCACGTGTTGGACCAAAAACGTGTTGGACTAACAATAGAGCTTATGGGGAAAAATGAATTATGTCAGCAACCCTCGGAAAAGTCACCCTAAATACCTACCATATACCTATACATATATTGGTACTATTGTAATTATAATAAATGGTACTGTGCAATGAATGATAACTAACCTTTTAGGATAGTGTTGGTGGGCTTGCTGGGAATGGAAGGTGGTATCCAAGGCTGTAGTTAGTCCTACTGGGTCCCCGGAGGATGGCTGCTGGCGTCACTAGCAGGTAATGGCTGTTGCTCCTCCTCAACCTCCCTCATAAATCCTTCGAAATCAAACCTCCCTCATAAATCCTTCGAAATCACACTCAGAATCACTATCTTCGTCCACAGCCATGGAAGGTCCTGCTTCTCCTGTCCTAGCCCTGTAATCCTCGGCAAAGTGCATGCTTCTCACACTGTTGCCAGAGCCCCGTCTCGTGACTGTGGAAAGTGATCGCTGTTGCTGACTCGGTAGAGAATAAGAAGAAGCAACTCTGTTTATAAACTGGTACGCATGCCGATGAGAAGGGTTTCAAAACGATTGATATTTATTCTAAAATATTAATATGTATTCAGTGTCAGGCTAAATGTTCAATGCTGTAGTACGATACATTCTCTGTCGAGTCGCCTGGGTTTTGGTCACACTGTTTTTCCTGTCGTATGCTCGGCAGGAATCCATCCAGATGAATTACAAATACCCGTGGTATCGTCGGCAATTTTACCACGTTACCATTCCGATTTACCATCGTATCCTCGGCAAACCTGGTATGAAGTGCCGTGTGATAGCCTTCGGCTGCCAGGATCTTGTCTTAAGTTTTTTATTATGATCACGTTGGCTTCATTCATGTCGTAGGCCTTGGCAATGTTAACTTTCCTCTCGCCTTTCTTCTTCCTCTCGATGCTTTCTAGCTTGGTGGCCTGAGGAAGGTGCCGACGCTTCTTGGGGTTCTCAGAAGGCTTCCTAGGCATCGTGAGCAGGGTAAAATGCAGTAGCAAGGGCAGAAAATGCAGCAAGAAAAAAGCACCTTCCAATGCAATTATGCGACTGAGTGGCTCTGTGGCGGGAGAAACGTAAACAAAACATCACGTGACACCAGAAGCGTTTTTAATTGGGCGGCATCACGATCACGTCATGATAGCGGGCGGGGAAGGCTGCTTGATCAGAAGTTTTTCATTGGCTATCATCATCATGGGAATGTCCAGTATGGCCGTGTTGGACCGGGGGTGATTGTGCTAGAGTGAACTCTGCGGATTTGGCCCACTTCTCGGAGCTCTGTGCATGTTATGCTAACACACTCGTGTTGCAGTAATTAAATCGTATTAAATAATACTAATTAATTGCTCTCCGTGCTGGACCCAAATCGTGCTGGACTAACGCGTGTTGGATGCGAGGGTACTGTACTATGCTGGGCGGTAACCATATAACCAAATTTTGGCGGATGGTGGTTTAGTGGGTAATTACGGTGCTCCAATCGGATTGAGCCGGTGAAGGTTTATATCCAAGGGGTGGTTGGGGTTTATTGCTCACGTAATGCCACTTACGGATGAGTGAGGCTGGTCACTCTCATCTTAAATGTCAGGACCAACTTGCCTAACCCTGGGCTCCTACGTTCCTCATGAGGCAATGTAGTATTGGATGATGATGATGATGATGATGATTTAATGACCCAGTGGATCAAAGAAGAGACAAGATTTAGAGGCAATGACACACCAGCAAGATTACATTTAATTTTAACCAAAGAACTTGATGCAATTGAATCTCTGAAATATCTTTGCCCTATAGGAAAAAGTAATCATGTAGTGATAGAGTTCCAAATGATTGGGGGAAAGGGGAAGACAAGAGATGAGCTATACAGGCATGGAAGATACAACTTTGGGAAAGCAAATTTTACAGGATTGGTGAGAATTCTGGGAAAGAAGAAACATTCTAGACTTCTATAATATGGTTTTGGAAAAGTATGTGCCAAAAGTTAGTGGGAAAGAGAACTGAAGAAATGACGTTCAGCAAGTGGTGTATGATTGCAAAAAAAGAAAGTGATAAGGCTTGGAACAAATGGAGAAAGAGAGGTAATGATGGAACAAAGGATGAATATAAAAGAACTAGAAATGAATATACAAGAATATGTAGAGAGGAAGAAACTTTGGAATAGGTATAGTTGACAAATGTAAAGAACCTAAATTGTTTTACAGGTTTGTTAATGCAAATTGAAACAAAAGGAAGGAATCAATAAGCTGAAAGTAGAGGGAAATGTCTATAAAGATGCTGTTATGCAAACAGAAATAATGAACAAATGCTCCCAATCAGTCTTCACTAGAGAGTGATTTTGTGGAGAAGGGAGTGACGAGAAATGTAGTGTTAAAAGATTTAAAAGTTGAAATGAAAGAAGTGTACAAATTGCTGGAAACTCAAGATGTGAGGAAGGCCTCAGGACCAGACAGGATCTCTAATTGGATACTAAAAGATTGCAGAGAACAACTGGCGGATAAGATTCACGGATTAATTGTGTGTTCCCTGGAAGAAGAGAAAGTGCCATGGGAATGAAAGAGAACCAATGTGATACCAGTTTATAAGGGAGGGAACAAGGAAGATCCCCTGAATTATAGACCAGTGCCCCTGACCAACATGGTCGCAAAAGTGTGTGAGAGAATCTTGAAAGACAGATGGATAAATATCTGGAGATGGACATTTTGGCAGAAAGGCAGTTTGGATTCGGAAGTGGAAGGTCATGTGTTTCCAGCTTGTTGAGCTTCTACTCAAGGGTGATAGATGTGCAACAGGAGAGAGGTAGTTGGGCGGATTGTGTGTACTGTATTTAGATTTGGAGAAAGCCTTTGACAAGGTATCCCTCAAGTGACTAATGTGGAAAGTGGAGGACATAGGAGGACTGAAGGGGAACCTCTTGGAGTGGACGAGAGACTTCTTGGGAGACAGACAAATGAGGACAGTAATAAAAGACAGGACGTCAGGATAGAGGGAGGTAACAAATGGAGTCCCACAGGGCTCGGTGTTAGTGCCAGTAATGTTCCTGACATACATAAATGATGTGGTAGATGGAATGAATGGTTATGCAAGTCTGTTTGCTGATGATGCAAAAATGATGAGGAGAGTAGAAGTTGAAGAAGAGTGTAAAATGCTGCAGGAAGACCTGAATAGGATTCATGATTGGAGCTGGATGTGTGAAATGAAATTCAGTGCTAAAAATGTAAAATATTGGAAATGAGTAAGTACCAAGAGACCATCACTGAATTTTTTGATGGGTAATGAACCAGTCACAAAAGCGAGAAGAGAGAAGGACCTGGGAGTACAGGTCCAGGATAATTTGTCACCTGAAAAATGCATTAACAAGATATAATTGTCAGAGAGATGTATAATCTCTTGAGTGACACAGAGTAGCATTTCATTACATTGATGAGGAGATAATGAAACAAATGATAGTGGCAATGATCCACCCCAGGTTGGAATATGCAACAGTAGTGTGGTCCTCACATAAAAAGAAAGATAGAAACAAAATTGAGAGAATACAAAGAACAGCAACCTAGATGGTCCCTAGCCTGGCATATCTGTCATACAGGGAAAGGCTGGAAAAGCTGGACCTGCCTTCCTTAGAAGAAAGGCGAGAGAGGGGCAACATGATTGCAGTGTTCTGGGCCATGATGGGAATAGAAAAAATTTACAGAAAAGATCTGTTTGTATAGGATGGGAAAGTAACAAGTGGACATGTAATGAAACTGAAAAAAAAACAAGTAGCTTGAAGGATATCAAGAAATATAGTTTTCCATATAGATGCATAGACCTGTGGAATAGCCTGGACATAGAGATTGTCCAGTCTAAAAACTTAAACGAGTTCAAAGCAAAATTTGACTTGTTGAGAAACAGAGATGGGACTCCACAAGTGTAGCTCATTTCCTGTATGTCACAACAAGGTAAATACACACACACACACACACACACACACACACACACACACACACACACACACACACACACACAATATGGTCTAAGACACGGGACAGTACGAGCTTGACTCATTCCTGTAAAGATACAATTAGGTAAGAACAATTAGGTAAGAACATGAAATTTCATGTTGGGTATTATGAGAATGTGCAAAGGAGTTAAGTAAACCTTGATTTTTAATTTTCAAGAAATCCTTGAGTCAAGGTAAACTACCTGATATTTGGAAAAAAGCAAATATTGTCCCCTTATTCAAGAAAGGAAATAGACAAAATCCACTCAACTACCGACCAGTATCACTGACCAGTGTTGTAAGCAAGGTATTAGAAAAGCTTATGAGAAAAGCTTGGGTAAATCATCTAGAAGAACACAGTATGATAACAGAAAGACAGTTTGGTTTCAGAAAAGGAAAATCATGTGTTACTAATCTGTTGAGCGACTATGACAGAGTAACAAACACAATACAGGAAAGGGAAGGATGGGTGGACAGTATCTATTTAGATTTCAAGAAAGCTTTTGACACAGTACCACACCAAAGACTTTTATGGAAACTGTACCATCAGGGAGGAATTCAAGGCAAACTGTTTTGTTGGATGCAAGACTTTCTCATAAAAAAAGAAATGAGAACAGTACTAAGAGGAAACTACTTATCATGGAAAGAAGTGACTAATGGAGTACCACAGGGTTCAGTGCTGGCACCAATCATGTTTTTAGTGTATATAAATGATAAAAACAGTAACACTGGAAGTGAGAGCTATCTGAATATGTTTGCAGATGATGCAAAAATACAAAGGAGAATTACTAACACAGACTCTTGTAAAGAGCTACAAGAAGAATTAAATAAACTTCATGAATGGAGTAGTACATGGCAAATGGAATTCAATGTGGACAAGTGTCATGTAATAAGTTTGGTAAAAGTGGAAAAAGACCTGATTGGGATTATAAATTAGGAAATAAAACCCTATACACATCGGAAAGAGAGAAAGACCTAGGTGTGATTATCAATAACAGACTATCTCCGGCTGACCACATCAGTGAGAAGGTACGGAACATGTATACACTGCTTGCAAATATGAGAATAGCATTCACATACATAAATGAAGACATGCTAAGAAGGATAATAACATCATTCATTAGACCAACCCTGGAATATGCATCAGTAGTCTGGAGTCCTCATCTCAAAAAGCACATAGACAAGATTGAAAAAGTTCAAAGGGCCGTTACAAGATGGATACCAAGCTTAAGGGACCTAAGCTACAAAGAAAGACTAAATAAACTGAATCTACCAACACTACAGGAGAGAAGGAAAAGAGGTGACATGATAATGCTATATAAGTGCATATCAGGAAAGGAGAAAATAGACATAAATGATTACTTAACATATGGAGAAGCATCAGCAAGAGGACACTGCAAAAAACTGCATAAGAAGAGAGGTGATAAAGACGTAAGGAAATTCAGTTTCCCAAACAGAGCAATTGATCAGTGGAATGCACTACCGAATGAAATAGTGTGTGCCAAAACAATTCACAAATTTAAGGATATGTACGATAAATATAGTTTAAGACACGGGACAGTACGAGCTTGACTCATTCCTGTAAAGATACAATTAGGTAAGAACAATTAGGTAAGAACACACACACACAGACACACACACGAACAGCCGGAGAGAGAGGACGTCCCAGGCATCGCTCCTAACCTTGAGTAGTTTCAGGAATTTTGTCTGTCCTGTCTCCTAGGGTCTTTCTTTAAATTTAAAATAATGAAAGTTAGTAAACTACCAAAAATGTAAAGATTTGTTGGAAATAGTATACATGAATGTTTGTGGCTTATTCGGTAACAGCTGTTTGGGTACTTTACCGGTACGTTAAACATGGCCGAAAATGTAAACAATGAGGGAATGGAATTTCAAGGATTTGATGCTAATACTAATGTCATGGACCTGGTGAAAACATTAATTATGAGGATTAGTGAACTCGAAAAAAAAGTAGAGAATCTAGTGATAAAGGATGTGTCAGAAAATACGGAAACCACCATACAGAGTCTAATCCAGTCCAACGAAACAGCCAATAAAGAGATTAAGAATTTGAAGAGGGAAAATGTTGAACTAAGGAGGAAGCTTGAAGAAAGTACTAATAAAACAGAGAAGGTGAGTAATGTACTAGAAGAACACAAGGCAAAGTGGGCACACGTAGAAGAAGAACAGAAAGAAGTGGTCAGCTTAAGAGAGATCATCCATGAAGAAAGGGAAATGAACAAGAAAGAAATGGAAGAAAATGTAGTGAAAATACTGAAGAAAAAAAAGAAAATAGTGAGAGAAACTGTAGAAAAGAACAGATGTGTGATAGTATTTGGAAACAGGGAAGAGGAAGAAAAGGTTAGGTTGGCAAGACTCGAGAGAGACACGAACATGGTGAGAGGAATATTAGGCAAGATTGACCCCGAAGGAGACAAGTGGGTAAAAGAAATTGAGGAAGTAAGGGGGATAGGGCCTTATAAGAAAGGGGAAACAAGATCAATGAGAGTCAAGTTTACATCAGAAAGTGTAATAAATGAGATACTTAAAGTGACCTGGAAATTAAGCAAAGAGGCGGGGATGGAAAATATTATAATAAGAAAAGATCTGGATGAAGAAGAAAGAGAAGTTTTAAAATCATTAAAGGAAGAAGTAAAGGAAAAAAATGATAAGAGGACAGAGGAAGAACATAATACTTTTTTTTGGAGAGTATTGGATATGAAAGTAAGGAAATGGTATTTAAGGAAATAGAAGTGAAGGAAACTAGGGGGGATGGTTGTGAAAGATCAGAAGTTGAGGAAGTGGTACGGACAGAGAGTAGGAGAGAAGAGGGTATTAATAATGTCAAAAATAATTTGAAGGTGATATATACTAATGTTGATGGTTTCATATCGACAAGGATCGAAATTAATGATTTCTTGAGAGAACATGAACCTGATGTCATGTGCTTTGTAGAGACCAAATTAAGAGAAGATATTGATGTTCATTTGGGAGATGGTAAATACAAACTGTGAAGAAAAGACAGAAAAGAAAAAAAGGGAGGAGGAGTGATGATAGCAGTGAAGAACAACATAAATGTAGATACTGTGGAAATGGGAGAAGGCAGGGCTGAAGTGATATATATGAAATTAGAAACTGGAGAGAATGTTAAGGGAGATATGGTGGTAGTGTATGTTCCCCCAAAGACGAGAGCATGGAAGGATGACGAATACCATGAGATGTTGTCAGATATGGCTAGCTACTTGCAAAAAATAATTGAGAAAAGCAATAATATAATTTTGGTGGGTGACTTTAATTGTAAAGAGGTGAACTGGGAGGAATGGTACTCGGGAGGCGGCGAGGATTCGTGGGGTACTATGTTATTAAATATAATAATGAATAATGTGATGACGCAGTGGGTCAAAGAAGAGACACAGTTTCGAGGTGAGGACACACCAGCAAGGTTAGATTTACTGTTCACCAAAGAACCCGATGTAATAGAATCATTGGAATATCTCTGTCCTTTGGGAAAAAGTGATCACGTGGTCATTGAGTTCCAGATGTTAATAGGAAACGTCGAGCCAAGAGATGAGCTTCATAGACAGGGAAGATACAACTTTGGCAAAGCAAATTTTACAGGATTGAGAAACTTTTTGAAAATGCGGATTGGAGAAAATTCAGAGAAACAAGAGAGATACAGAGGAAGTGGGATATCTTTCTAGACCTCTATAATTTGGGAGTGGAAAAATTTGTACCAAGAGTAAGAGGGAAAGAAAACAGGAAAAAGGAGTGGTTTAATAGAAGGTGTATGATAGCCAAAAAAGAGAGAGATAAGGCGTGGAACAATTGGAGAAAGAGAGGTAACGACAGAACAAAGGAAGAATATAAAAGAACAAGAAACGAATACACAAGAATACGTAGGGAAGAAGAAAGGAATTTTGAAAAAGGTATTATTGACAAATGCAAGGATGAACCCAAACTGTTTTATAGATTTGTTAATGGCAAACTGAAACAAAAGGAAGGAATCACCAAGCTGAAAGTAGATGGAGAGGTCTTTAAGGATGTGGCAATGCAAGCAGAAATAATGAACAAACGTTTCCAGTTTTCACTAAAGAAAAGGAGCTTGTGGAAGGGGAGGGAGTGATTAGAAATGTTCCGGTGATGAAAGATATAAAAGTGGAGGTGCAGGAAGTGTATAAATTACTGGAAACTCAAGATGTAAGGAAAGCCCCAGGACCTGATGGAATTTCTAATTGGGTACTGAAGGAATGCAGAGAACAACTGGCGGATAAAATTCACAGCTTAATTGTATGCTCACTGGAAGAGGGGAAAGTGCCAAAAGAATGGAAGAGGGCAAATGTGGTACCAATTTACAAGGGAGGAAACAGGGAAGAACCCCTGAATTATAGACCAGTGTCTCCAGCATGGTCGCAAAATTGTGTGAGAGAATCCTGAAAGACAGATGGATAAAATATCTGGAAGAGATGAATATTTTGGCTGAATGTCAGTTTGGATTCAGAAGTGGAAGGTCATGTGTTTCAAACTTGTTGAGCTTTTACTCAAGAGCGATTGATGTGGTACAGGAAAGAGATGGTTGGGTGGATTGTGTGTACTTAGACTTAGAGAAGGCCTTTGACAAGGTACCTCATAAGAGACTAATGTGGAAAGTAGAATATATAGGAGGACTAAAGGGGAAACTTCTGGAATGGATGAGAGACTTTTTGAGAGACAGACAAATGAGGACAGTAATAAAGGAAAAGATGTCTGGAGGGAGGGAAGTAACAAGTGGAGTCCCTCAAGGCTCAGTGTTGGCGCCAGTAATGTTCCTGATTTACGTAAATGATATGGTAGATGGAGTGAACAGTTATGCGAGTCTGTTTGCTGATGATGTAAAGATCTTGAGGAAGATAGAGGTTGAGGAGGATTGTAAAATACTGCAGGAGGATTTGGATATGATACACAATTGGAGCCGGACATGGGAAATGAAATTTAATGTAAAGAAATGTAAAATATTGGAAATGGGTAAAAGTACCAAGAGACCATCACTGAATTATTTTTTGGGTAATGAATTAATCACAAAAAGGAGAGAAGAGAAAGATTTGGGAGTGCTGGTCCAAGATAGTTTGTCACCAGAAAAGCACATTAACAAGATAGTTGGAGAGAATTATAAGCTCTTGACTAACATAAGAGTAGCATTTCATTATATGGATGAGGAAATGATGAAAAAATTGATAGTGGCCATGATCCGCCCCAGGTTAGAATATGCAGCGGTAGTGTGGTGCCCACACAAAAAGAAAGATATAAGCAAGATTGAGAGAATACAAAGAACAGCAACCAAGATGGTCCCCAGTCTGACAGACCTGTCATACAGAGAGAGGCTGGAAAAACTGGATTTGCCTTCGTTAGAGGAAAGGAGAAAGAGGGGAGACATGATTGCGGTGTTCAGGACCATGGTGGGAGTAGATAAAATTGACAAAGAAGATCTGTTTGTATGGGATAAGAGAGCAACAAGAGGACATGGAATGAAATTGAAAAAGTCAAGCTGCTTGAAGGATATCAAGAAATATAGCTTTCCTTACAGAAGTATAGACTTATGGAATAGCCTGGACAGAGAGATCGTCCAGTCTAAAAACTTAAACGAGTTTAAAGTTAAATTCGACTAATTGAGAAACAGCGACGGAAACCCACGAGCATAGTACATTCCGTGTATATCACAATTAGGTATATTCTTAAATATTTGGAACGACTTAGACAAAGAGGTGGTGCATGAGAAAAACATTCATGTGTGTAAAGGTAGACTTGATAAATGTGGATATGGAGACAGGACAACACGAGCATTGCTCAATTCCTGTATACTACAAATAGGTAAATACAAATAGGTAAATACACACACACACACACACACACACACACACACACACACACACATACACACACAGATTCAATCTGGGCGGATGTGCGACGCCGGCGCTCCGTGCCAAATCATCATGGGCAGTGGCATTACCTAAATTAGTATCTTTGTATGAGTCAAGCTCAGTACCAGGTTAGACTAAATGATTGTTCATTATTAAAAGGAAAAAAAATATAAGTTTAAACAAGACTTGTTCAAACAGGAAATAGAACCAAGACGAAAAAATACGCTGAGTCATCTCTGAGGTTTGTTTAGACTACAACAACACGGAGATTGTAAGTACATTCTCTGCACTTTAAGTATTGCAAAATGGATACATACTTTAGTAAAGCAAATTTGGAAAAGAAAAAGGATAAAGGTAAAAAGAAAAATGATGATTTTTACCAAGAACTGGTTGAAGTAGAGACTCACAATAGACTGGTTGACCGTGTAAACAAACTAGAAATGGCTTTCAAAAATGAAATTGATGAAATAATGAAGCAGATGCACTTGCAAAAGGAAGAAATAGAAAAACTAGGAAGGGAGGCCAATAAGAAAGACACAACCATCAGTGAACTAACAGTGGAATTGAGTACACTTAGGAAGAAAATGAGTGAAATGGCAAGTACAGTAGTCAATCACGAGAGTGTTATGGAAGAGTTCAAAAATGACACAGAGACAATTAGGCAAGTTAGCAGTCTTATTGACCAGAGCAGTGATATTGAGGAGAAGATAACACAAGTGAATGAAGCTGTGCAAAGCTACAAAAATGATGTAGAAACCACGTATGCAGAAATGGTGAAAGTAAAGAAAGACTTAGAAACGAGGGTGGAGGAAAAAAGCATTAAAAAGGAGGTGAAAAGAATAATCCAAAACAATCCAAAGTTAGTCAGAGATTCAGTAGAGATAAACAAATCAATACTAATCACTGGTATAGAAGAGGAAGAAGTTAAAAACAAGATCACAAGAGACAAAAAGGAGATGACAAATGTAATGAACTTACTGAAAGAAGTATCAGAGGAAATCTGTAGTAAAGACATAGAGGAACACAAAAGGTTAGGGAAATACGAGAAAAGCAAGACAAGACCTCTAAAGGTGACTTTCCAGAGTGTAAACACTGTGGAAGAGATACTAAAAAATGCAAAGAATCTTAAGGAAAAAGAGGAGTTCAAAAATATGGATAAAAAGATGCCTAACACAAGAGGAACTGGAATTACTGAAAGAGAATAGGGAGGAAGCAAAAACAAAAAATGAGGGAAGATCAGAAGAGGAGAAGAAGAAATTTTTTTACCAAGTAATAGGGTTGCAGATACGAAAGTGGTACACAAACAGGATGGAAGAAAAAGGAGGAAGGTAGTAGAACCATGTCATGACAAGTATATAAACAAGATGATAAAGTGGATGTACTCAAATGTGGATGGAATGGTATGTAAATTAATAGAGATGAATGATTATGTCAGAGAAAATGAACCACAAATAATATGCCTAACTGAAACAGAATTAACACCAAGGATATCCAATGACACACTAAACTTAGAGGAATACAATATATGGAGAAGAGACAGAAATTTAAAAAAAGGAGGAGGAATGATAATATTAACTAAGAAAAATCTAAAAGTCAAGGAAATAAAACTAGATATACCATCACAAGTAGAACTGATTGCAGTAGAGATCGACACATCTGAAGGTAAAGTAATTGTAGCCAATTTGTACGTGCCACCCAGATCAAACACATGGGAAAGAGACGAATATGAGGACCTGGCAGAGAGTACAATTCAGAGTATAAGATCATTGCTACATAAAATGGAAGAGAAATTGGAAAGAATTATACTAACTGGGGACTTCAATACAAATATAAATTTGAATACTCTAGATATAAATAGCCAAGAAAGCTGTTGGGACCAAAAGCTCCTGGATCTCGTACAAGAGTTTTTCTTAACGCGACATGTGAGGGAAACCACCAGAAAAAGAGGACGATGTACCTTCAGTGCTAGATCTAATATTTACTAGGCAAGAAAATGATACTGACAGTTTAATATATCACCCTCCACTCGGCAAAAGCGATCATGCAGTACTAAATTATAACTTCAGGATAGCATATGACATAGTAAACAGCAATGACAGTTACAAAAAGAGCCTAAACTATAAAAAGGGAAATTATCAAGACCTAAAGAAGTATTTCTTAGAAGTTGATTGGGAAAATGAGCTTAGAGGACAAGATTTAAATACTGTATATAAAAAATTTTGTGAATTTTATGAAATAGGAGTCCAGATTTTTTTTTTTTTTTTTTTTTTTTTTTTTTGATAACAGAATGAAGGAAGGAAAAACAAATAGGTAAAAAAAAATAATCCATACACTAGATTACTGGTGTCTTCTGTTCATAAAATATCTGTAACAATTAGACTTGAACAATTGTGGGTTGAAATTTGGAGGAAAACAACTCTGGGGAAGCGAGTTCCAGAGAGATGCAGTTCGGGGAATGAAAGAATTCTGATAGGCAGAAGTTCTGCAATATGGCTGAGTGACATTCCAGTCATGAGCGCTACCAGATGCCCGTGTAGCACGAGGGAAGGCATGGAGAGGTGGCACCATGGACGCAACTTCGTCTGAGCATTTGCCAAAAAAATATCTGTAAAATAATGCAAGGGAGGCAACATTCCCTCTCACTTGCAGGGGAGGTAGTTTATATGTAATGGCAGGGTTGTTAATGATTCTAACAGCTTTATTCTGAATTTTGTCTAGTTGTCTTAATGGAACCTCTCCACAACCATTCCACAAGGGTGAGCAATATTCAAGCTGAGAGCGCACATGACTCTTATAAATTATAGCTAACTGCTCATCGGCGAAGAAGTTACGGACTCTGTACAATAATCCAAGTTTCTTTGAGGCGGTTTTAGCAAGTGATCTGACATGAGAGGTCCAGCTGAGGGCACTGTTAAGTGAGACACCAAGAATTTCAATACTTTTGGAGATGGGAATATTAGTAACACTGAAGGTAATGTACAAATCTGGCAATATCTGTCTATTAGTAAACTGTATATATTTAGTTTTACTAGCATTAAAAGAAACAAGGTTGTTTTGTCCCCATTCACTGATTGTAGATAAATCTTGATTTATGGAGATGGCTGTACTGAGTTGAGAGGTAGAGATATTAGACTTTTTGAATGGATGTCTGAGTGTGAATGAACTATGTAGTGTTGAGTCATCTGCATATGAGTGAATGGGATTGTGAGTGACAGATAAGAGATCATTAATATGAACCAGAAATAGGGTTGGCGCCAGAACTGATCCCTGCGGCATGCCGGCGTTAATTGAGTGGAAATTCGAATATACATCATCTACTTTTACTCTTATTTTCCTGTCACTAAGATAAGAAGAAATCAAAGGAACAAAAGACGTTAGTCCATAGCAAGGGAGTTTGGACAGCAGGGAATGGTGCCATACTCTGTCAAAAGCTTTAGAGATATCAAGAGCTACTGCATGAGTTTCTCCAAAAAGATCAATTGATTGATGGATGGTATGAGTTAAGAGATTGAGTATGTCAATGGTGGATCTTTCGTGGCGAAAAACGTATTGTCTATCACTAATTAAGTTGTTGGATTCAAGATGTTTAACAATATGCTTATTAATTAAAGTTTCAAATACCTTACCAAGAGAAGATGTGACAGCTATTGGTCTGTAATTGGAGGGATCAGACGAACTTCCTTTCTTCGGAACTGGGTGGATATTGGCTTCTTTCCATGAATTTGGGAATAAAGAAGTACGTATGCATAGTCTGAATAATTTAGCTAGGACAGAGGCAAGTTCAGGGGAACACTTTTTCAAAACAATTGGCGGAATTCCATCTGGGCCTGGAGCTTTGTTGGTAGGTAAATTGTCTAGGATGGATTTTACGTATCTTGTCTGTATTTTAAGTGGGGCAATTTCGGGAGAATCAAGTTCCAGTACTGAGACATTCTGGCTGGTATCATCTATGGTAGAGTTTCTGGCAAAGGTACTAGCAAAGATATCTGCTTTCCCACGTGGGTCATTTGTAATATTTCCATCCGAAGATTTTAGTGGGGGAATGGAAGATGACTTGTTAAAGTTATTATTGAAAGAATTAAGAGTTGACCAAAATATTCTATTGTCATTAGGGTTGTTAAGTAGTTTTGATGCTTGCTTTTGAAGAAAGTTTGATTTAGATAGATTTAATACAGCTTTTGCATGATTTCTAGCAATTTTAAATTGGGAGAATGATTCAGATGTTTTTGATTTTAAGTAAGAGTTATATGCTAATGACTTTTGGGCTGTTGCTCTGGCACAATTGCCATCAAACCATTTTGGAGAGTTTGATCATTTAGTGACTTGTTGACTTGGTATGAATAAATCCATACCAGCTAGTATTAAGTCGCAAATGTGGGACTGGGTAGAATTGGGATCACTAGAGAAGAAAGACTGTCATGGAACATCAGCAAGATAATTTCTAAATCCATCCCAGTCTGCCCTGTCAAAGTGCCATCGGGTCACCCTGACAGGTTCAGAGTGGGGAGGTGTAGGAGGGTTAACTAATGAGGCTTTGATGAGATTGTGGTCAGAGGATCCAAGTGGTGACAGTACCTCTATCCTGTATTGATCTCGATTATTTGTCAAGAATAAATCCAAAGAAGCAGATAAGAAAATACAGAAATGGTTCAATACAGAATGTAAAAAATCAAAAGAAAGAAGAGATTTGTTGTGGAATAGATACAGAAGACACAATAGTGAAAGGGCGTATAATAATTACAAACAGGCAAGAAACGACTATACAAGAATAAGGAGGAAAGCCCAAAAACAGTTTGAGGAGGATATAATAAATAAAAGTAGTGATCAACCAAAGCTGTTTTACAGCTATATCAGAAGCAAAATCAAAGTAAAAGATATAATACAATCCATTACGGACGAGGGAATCATTTATACACAAGAGAAAGTTATTTGTGAAGCACTAAATAAGAATTTCCAATTAGTTTTTACAGAAGAAAAAAATTTTGAGAGGGACTATGTGGAACATGCATGTCCACACATACTACCAGATATACAAATAGCAGAAAAAGTAATACAGGAGGAGTTAAGTAGATTAGACAGAGGAGAAGCAAGTGGTCCTGATGAAATTTCATGTTGGGTATTACGAGAATGTGCAAAGGAGTTAAGTAAACCATTACTGTATTTTTAATTTTCAAGAAATCCTTGAGTCAAGGTAAACTACCTGATGTTTGGAAAAAAGCAAATATTGTCCCCTTATTCAAGAAAGGAAATAGACAAAATCCACTCAACTACCGACCAGTATCACTGACCAGTGTTGTAAGCAAGGTATTAGAAAAACTTATAAGAAAAGCTTGGGTAAATCATCTAGAAGAACACAGTATGATAACAGAAAGACAGTTTGGTTTCAGAAAAGAAAAATCATGTGTTACTAATCTGTTGAGCTACTATGGCAGAGTAACAAACACAATACAGGAAAGGGAAGGATGGGTGGACAGTATCTATTTAGATTTCAAGAAAGCTTTTGACACTACCACACCAAAGACTTTTATGGAAACTGTACCATCAAGGAGGAATTCGAGGCAAACTTTTTTGTTGGATGCAAGACTTTCTCATAAAAAGAGAAATGAGGACAGTACTAAGAGGAAACTACTCATCATGGAAAGAAGTGACTAGTGGAGTACCACAGGGTTCAGTGCTGGCACCAATCATGTTTTTAGTGTATATAAATGATATAAACAGTAACACTGGAAATGAGAGCTATCTGAATATGTTTGCAGATGATGCAAAAATACAGAGGAGAATTACTAACACAGACTCTTGTAAAGAGCTACAAGAAGAATTAAATAAACATCATGAATGTAGTAATACATGGCAAATGGAATTCAATGTGGACAAGTGTCATGTAATCAAGTTTGGTAAAAGTGGAAAAAGACCTGATTGGGATTATAAATTAGGAAATAAAACCCTATACACATCAGAAAGAGAGAGAGACCTAGGTGTGATTATCAATAACAGACTATCTCCGGCTGATCATATCAGCGAGAAGGTACGGAACATGTATACACTGCTTGCAAATATGAGAATAGCATTCACATACATAAATGAAGACATGCTAAGAAGGATAATAACATCATTCATTAGACCAACCCTGGAATATGCATCAGTAGTCTGGAGTCCTCATCTCAAAAAGCATATAGACAAGATTGAAAAAGTTCAAAGGGCTGCTACAAGATGGATACCAAGCTTAAGGGACCTAAGTTACGAAGAAAGACTAAATAAACTGAATCTACCAACACTACAGGAGAGAAGGAAAAGAGGTGACATGATAATGCTATATAAGTGCATATCAGGAAAGGAGAAAATAGACATAAATGATTACTTAACATATGGAGAAGCATCAGCAAGCGGACACTGCAAAAAACTGCATAAGAAGAGAGGTGATAAAGACATAAGGAAATTCAGTTTTCCAAACAGAGCAATTGATCAGTGGAATGCACTACCGAATGAAATAGTGTGTGCCAAAACAATTCACAAATTTAAGGATATGTACGATAAATATGGTTTAAGACATGGGACAGTACGAGCTTGACTCATTCCTGTAAAGATACAATTAGGTAAGAACAATTAGGTAAGAACACACACACACACACACACACACACACACACACACACACACACACAGTCCAAGACTAATTAAAGAATCAGCTGAGATAAATAAATCTATGGTAATCACTGACCAAGATGAAGAAGAAATAAGAAATAGTTATAGTAAATACTATATAATGAATACTGTATCAGAGAACATCTGTAAGAGTGACACAGAGGAATTTAAAAGGCTAGGGAAATATGAGAAAAACAAGTTAAGGCCCCTGAAAGTAACCTTCCAGAGTGTGAACACTGTAGAATGCTAGCAAATATAAGGAATCAAAGGAATTCAGAGAAGTGTAGATAAAAAGATGCTTAACTCAAGAAGAATGGGGATTACTAAAGGAAAAGAGGGAGGAAGCAAAAGTAAAAAATGGTAAAAGGTCAGATAAAGAGAGAAGTAAATTTTTTTACAAATGGTAGTAGGGTAACAAGTAGGAAAATGACACATAAACCATCTGTCTATCTATTGCCAAACGCCTTAATCCTGTAAGGGGTGGCCACAAACAAATTTCCTCCATGTCACCCTGTCCCTCGCCATTTCACTCCCCTTCTTCCAGCTCACACACCCCCTCTCTCATATACCTCTCCACTCCATACCTCCATCTCATCCTTGGCCTCCCCCTCCTTCTCCCTCCCTCCACCTCACTCATATACTCTCCTTGTTAGTCTCTCACTCTCCATCCTCTCCACATGGCCAAACCACCTCAGTGTGTTTCTCCTAACACTTTATCACATCCACATCCACACCCCAACACTCCTGCACATCCTCATTTGTCAGTCTGTCTCTCCATGTGACTCCACATGCAGCTCTCAAATAACTTATTTTCCACTGCTCTCACTCTTGACTTCTGTCCCTCCAACAAGGTCCAAGCTTCACTTCCATAAGTTAGAGTTGGTATAACAATATTGTCATGTAGTAACTTTTCCACTTCCATGCTCACTTCCCTGTTTCTTATCTCTGCTTTCAAGGAACCAGCAACCTTTCTTCCTTGTTGTACACTTTCAAGTACTTCACCCTCCAAACTTCCATCCTTACTTATCACACTACCCAAATACTTAAACACACTCACATTTTCCATTTCCTCCTCATCCAGCCTCACTGTACATTCACTGACTTCGCTTCTCTCGAAGACCATAACTTTACTCTTCCCAACATTCACCTTTAGATTCTGTTTCTTACAGACTCTCCCAAACTCATTCACCAAGCCTTACAGCTCCCTTTCATGTTCACTTAAGAACACAGTATCATCTGCAAAAAACAGTACAGGGAGTTTCCAAACACTGCCCTCTCTCATTAGGGCCACTCCAACATCCACTGCCCTACCTTGTATCTCTTTTATAACTCCATTCATATACAGATAGAACAACCATGGAGACATGACACATCCCTGTTTCATAACCTTCAAGTAGAGAAATTCACACATGCACTGCAGCCTTAGCACCCTCTTACATACTCTTCACAGCATTCAGCAACATCCCATCTACTCCATATACAGGTATTCTTAATACTTTCCACAATCCTTGTCTATCCACCCTGTCATATGCAATCCACGAAGGCCGCATACAACTTCTTTCCCTTCTCTAGAAACATTTCCACTAAGGATCTAAGAATGAATATCTGATCTACACAACCTCTTCCCTTCCTAACCTCCCACTTCTTCTCTAAC
Organism: Coenobita brevimanus; assembly: GCF_032717465.1. Classification (NCBI taxonomy): domain Eukaryota; kingdom Metazoa; phylum Arthropoda; class Malacostraca; order Decapoda; family Coenobitidae; genus Coenobita; species Coenobita brevimanus. Next base: position 14,747,837 of record NC_137029.1, on the reverse strand, counting down.
TAATTCCTCTGATATTTCCCTAACTCAGTCAGTAAGTATCCTACCATATACTTTTCCTATTATGCTAAGAAGACAAATGACCGTATGATTACCACCCATGTCTTTTTCCCTTTTTCCATTGTAGAAGGGAAAAATTATGCCTGACTTTCAATCCTCCGGGACTCTACCTTCCTCCCAGGCCAGTCTGCACATCTTCCACATCCATTCTACTGCTATCTCTCCCCAATGTTTCGGCATTTCACCACACACTTCATCCATTTCTGGGGCTTTCTCCATTTATACATTCTTCATTGCTTCCACTGCTTCCATCCTACTGATTTCTTCCTCTCTTCTCACATCCCTCCTTCTCCCAGCCATTCCCCAGCAACTTATACTCACATTGCTTTCATTTTCAATGTTCAACAATTCCTTAAAGTGTTCTCTTCATCTGCTCACTTTTTCTCCCTTCTCCACTAGTAATTTACCATTTTTATTTTTCACTCCCCTGCTAACTTCATTGCCACCCTGTCTAACTCTCTTTACCTCTTTCCAGAACATTTTCTTACATTCCCTCCACTTGACACTCAAATTCCTTCCAATTTCCTCATCCACTCTATTCTTGCTCTCTCTTACTAATCTTTTCATGTGTCTCTTCCTCTCTACATATAACTCTCTTTTCCGTCTCTCAACTTCTTCCACGCCCCTGTTTCTCATCCACTTGTTTTACACACACACACACACACACACACACACACACACACACACACACACACTTCTGGAATGGATGAGAGACTTTTTGAGAGACAGACAAATGAGGACAGTAATAAAGGAAAAGATGTCTGGATGGAGGGAAGTAACAAGTGGAGTCCCTCAGGGCTCAGTGTTGGCGCCAGTAATGTTCCTGATTTATGTAAATGATATGGTAGATGGAGTGAACAGTTATGCAAGTCTGTTTGCTGATGATGTAAAGATCTTGAGGAAGATAGAGGTTGAGGAGGATTGTAAAATACTGCAGGAGGATTTGGATAGGATACACAATTGGAGCCGGACGTGGAAATGAAATTTAATGTAAAGAAATGTAAAATATTGGAAATGGGTAAAAGTACCAAGAGACCATCACTGAATTATTTTTTGGGTAATGAATTAATCACAAAAAGGAGAGAAGAGAAAGATTTGGGGGTGCTGGTCCAAGATAGTTTGTCACCAGAAAAGCACATTAACAAGATAGTTGGCGAGACTTATAAACTCTTGACTAACATAAGAGTAGCATTTCATTATATGGATGAGGAAATGATGAAAAAATTGATAGTGGCCATGATTCGCCCCAGGTTAGAATATGCAGCGGTAGTGTGGTGCCCACACAAAAAGAAAGATATAAACAAGATTGAGAGAATACAAAGAACAGCAACCAAGATGGTCCCCAGTCTGACAGACCTGTCATACAGAGAGAGAGGCTAGAAAAACTGGATTTGCCTTCGTTAGAGGAAAGGAGAAAGAGGGGAGACATGATTGCAGTGTTCAGGACCATGGTGGGAGTAGATAAAATTGACAAAGAAGATCTGTTTGTATGGGATAAGAGAGCAACAAGAGGACATGGAATGAAATTGAAAAAGTCAAGCTGCTTGAAGGATATCAAGAAATGTAGCTTTCCTTACAGAAGTATAGACTTATGGAATAGCCTGGACAAAGAGATTGTCCTGTCTAAAAACTTAAATGAGTTTAAAGTTAAATTCGACTTATTGAGAAACAGCGACGGAAACCCACGAGCATAGTACATTCCGTGTATATCACAATTAGGTATATTAGGTAAATACTTAAATATTTGGAACGACTTAGACAAAGAGGTGGTGCGTGAGAAAAACATTCATGTGTGTAAAGGTAGACTTGATAAATGTGGATATGGAGACAGGACAACATGAGCATTGCTCAATTCCTGTATACTACAAATAGGTAAATACAAATAGGTAAATACACACACACACACACACACGAACCGCCGGAGAGAGAGGTCGTCCCAGGCATTGCTCCTAACCTTGAGTAGTTCCAGGAATTTTGTCTATCCTGTCTCCTAGGGTCTTTCTTTAAATTTAAAATAATGAAAGTTGGTAGACTACCAAAAATGTAAAGATTTGTTGGCAATAGTATACATGAATGTTTGTGGCTTATTCGGTAACAGCTGTTTAGGTACTTTACCGGTACGTTAAAGATGGCCGAAAATGTAAACAATTAGGGAATGGAATTTCAAGGATTTGATGCTAATACTAATGTCATGGACCTGGTGAAAACATTAATTATGAGGATTAGTGAACTCGAAAAAAAAGTAGAGAATCTAGTGATAAAGGATGTGTCAGGAAATACGGAAACCACCATACAGAGTCTAATCCAGTCCAACGAAACAGCCAATGAAGAGATTAAGAATTTGAAGAGGGAAAATGTTGAACTGAGGAGGAAACTTGAAGAGAGTACTAATAAAACAGAGAAGGTGAGTAATGTACTAGAAGAACACAAGGCAAAGTGGGCACACGTAGAAGAAGAACAGAAAGAAGTGGTCAGCTTAAGAGAGATCATCCATGAAGAAAGGGAAATGAACAAGAAAGAAATGGAAGAAAATGTAGTGAAAATACTGAAGAAAAAAGAGAAAATAGTGAGAGAAACTGTAGAAAGGAACAGATGTGTGGTAGTATTTGGAAACAGGGAAGAGGAAGAAAAGGTTAGGTTGGCAAGACTCGATAGAGACACGAACATGGTGAGAGGAATATTAGGCAAGATTGACCCCGAAGGAAACAAGTGGGTAAAAGAAATTGAGGAAGTAAGGAGGATAGGGCCTTATAAGAAAGGGGAAACAAGACTAATGAGAGTCAAGTTTACATCAGAAAGTGTAATAAATGAGATACTTAAAGTGACCTGGAAATTAAGCAAAGAGGCGGGGATGGAAAATATTATAATAAGAAAAGATCTGGATGAAGAAGAAAGAGAAGTTTTAAAATCATTAAAGGAAGAAGTAAAGGAAAAAAATGATAAGAGGACAGAGGAAGAACGTAATACTTTTTTTTGGAGAGTATTGGATATGAAAGTAAGGAAATGGTATTTAAGGAAATAGAAGTGAAGAAACTAGGGGGGATGGTTGTGAAAGATCAGAAGTTGAGGAAGTGGTACGGACAGAGAGTAGGAGAGAAGAGGGTATTAATAATGTCAAAAATAATTTGAAGGTGATATATACTAATGTTGATGGTTTCATATCGACAAGGATCGAAATTAATGATTTCTTGAGAGAACATGAACCTGATGTCATGTGCTTTGTAGAGACCAAATTAAGAGAAGATATTGATGTTCATTTGGGAGATGGTAAATACAAACTGTGAAGAAAAGACAGAAAAGAAAAAAAGGGAGGAGGAGTGATGATAGCAGTGAAGAACAACCTAAATGTAGATACTGTGGAAATGGGAGAAGGCAGGGCTGAAGTGATATATATGAAATTAGAAACTGGAGAGAATGTTAAGAGAGATATGGCGGTAGTGTATGTTCCCCCAAAGACGAGAGCATGGAAGGATGACGAATACCATGAGATGTTGTCAGATATGGCTAGCTACTTGCAAAAAATAATTGAGAAAAGCAATAATATAATTTTGGTGGGTGACTTTAATTGTAAAGAGGTGAACTGGGAGGAATGGTACTCGGGAGGCGGCGAGGATTCGTGGGGTACTATGTTATTAAATATAATAATGAATAATGTGATGACGCAGTGGGTCAAAGAGGAGACACGGTTTCGAGGTGAGGACACACCAGCAAGGTTAGATTTACTGTTCACCAAAGAACCCGATGTAATAGAATCATTGGAATATCTCTGTCCTTTGGGAAAAAGTGATCACGTGGTCATTGAGTTCCAGATGTTAATAGGAAACGTTGAGCCAAGAGACGAGCTTCATAGACAGGGAAGATACAACTTTGGGAAAGCAAATTTTACAGGATTGAGAAACTTTTTTGAAAATGCGGATTGGAGAAAATTCAGAGAAACAAGAGAGATACAGAGGAAGTGGGATATCTTTCTAGACCTCTATAATTTGGGAGTGGAAAAATTTGTACCAAGAGTAAGAGGGAAAGAAAACAGGAAAAAGGAGTGGTTTAATAGAAGGTGTATGATAGCCAAAAAAAAGAGAGATAAGGCGTGGAACAATTGGAGAAAGAGAGGTAACGACAGAACAAAGGAAGAATATAAAAGAACAAGAAACAAATACACAAGAATACATAGGGAAGAAGAAAGGAATTTTGAAAAAGGTATAATTGACAAATGCAAGGATGAACCCAAACTGTTTTATAGATTTGTTAATGGCAAACTGAAACAAAAGGAAGGAATCACCAAGCTGAAAGTAGATGGAGAGGTCTTTAAGGATGCGGCAATGCAAGCAGAAATAATGAACAAACGTTTCCAGTCAGTTTTCACTAAAGAAAAGGAGCTTGTGGAAGGGGAGGGAGTGATTAGAAATGTTCCGGTGATGAAAGATATAAAAGTGGAGGTGCAGGAAGTGTATAAATTACTGGAAACTCAAGATGTAAGGAAAGCCCCAGGACCTGATGGAATTTCTAATTGGGTACTGAAGGAATGCAGAGAACAACTGGCGGATAAAATTCACAGCTTAATTGTATGCTCACTGGAAGAGGGGAAAGTGCCAAAAGAATGGAAGAGGGCAAATGTGGTACTAATTTACAAGGGAGGAAACAGGGAAGAACCCCTGAATTATAGACCAGTGTCTCTAACCAGCATGGTCGCAAAATTGTGTGAGAGAATCCTGAAAGACAGATGGATAAAATATCTGGAAGAGATGAATATTTTGGCTGAATGTCAGTTTGGATTCAGAAGTGGAAGGTCATGTGTTTCAAACTTGTTGAGCTTTTACTCAAGAGCGATTGATGTGGTACAGGAGAGAGATGGTTGGGTGGATTGTGTGTACTTAAACTTAGAGAAGGCCTTTGACAAGGTACCTCATAAGAGACTAATGTGGAAAGTAGAATATATAGGAGGACTAAAGGGGAAACTTCTGGAATGGATGAGAGACTTTTTGAGAGACAGACAAATGAGGACAGTAATAAAGGAAAAGATGTCTGGATGGAGGGAAGTAACAAGTGGAGTCCCTCAAGGCTCAGTGTTGGCGCCAGTAATGTTCCTGATTTACGTAAATGATATGGTAGATGGAGTGAACAGTTATGCGAGTCTGTTTGCTGATGATGTAAAGATCTTGAGGAAGATAGAGGTTGAGGAGGATTGTAAAATACTGCAGGAGGATTTGGATAGGATACACAATTGGAGCCGGACGTGGAAATGAAATTTAATGTAAAGAAATGTAAAATATTGGAAATGGGTAAAAGTACCAGGAGACCATCACTGAATTATTTTTTGGGTAATGAATTAATCACAAAAAGGAGAGAAGAGAAAGATTTGGGAGTGCTGGTCCAAGATAGTTGGTCACCAGAAAAGCACATTAACAAGATAGTTGGAGAGACTTATAAGCTCTTGACTAACATAAGAGTAGCATTTCATTATATGGATGAGGAAATGATGAAAAAATTGATAGTGGCCATGATCCGCCCCAGGTTAGAATATGCAGCGGTAGTGTGGTGCCCACACAAAAAGAAAGATATAAACAAGATTGAGAGAATACAAAGAACAGCAACCAAGATGGTCTCCAGTCTGACAGACCTGTCATACAGAGAGAGGCTGGAAAAACTGGATTTGCCTTCGTTAGAGGAAAGGAGAAAGAGGGGGGACATGATTGCGGTGTTCAGGACCATGGTGGGAGTAGATAAAATTGACAAAGAAGATCTGTTTGTATGGGATAAGAGAGCAACAAGAGGACATGGAATGAAATTGAAAAAGTCAAGCTGCTTGAAGGATATCAAGATATATAGCTTTCCTTACAGAAGTATAGACTTATGGAATAGCCTGGACAAAGAGATCGTCCAGTCTAAAAACTTAAACGAGTTTAAAGTTAAATTCGACTTATTGAGAAACAGCGACGGAAACCCACGAGCATAGTACATTCCGTGTATATCTCAATTTGGTATATTCTTAAATATTTAGAACGACTCAGACAAAGAGGTGGTGCATGAGAAAAACATTCATGTGTGTAAAGGCAGACTTGATAAATGTGGATATGGAGACAGGACAACACGAGCATTGCTCAATTCCTGTATACTACAAATAGGTAAATACAAATAGGTAAATACACACACACTGTTCACCGACAGAGACGGACCTCTTCCAGGATCGTGGGGAAATAATCGCTGAATCACCGACGAAAGGAAGCTGAGCCTAATTGTGACTGTGTCAATGAGTGCATGAGTGGTGGTCCCGTCGGTCAGTAATAAATAAAAAACCGCGGTCTCGGTCATAAAAGAGACAAGATAAAGTGAAAACTGTCTCCATATGGTTGAATCATGGAGGAAACAGACGGTGCATTGTTTACGATCAGTGAGAAAGAATTTTAGGGTTTTTGTGAAGAGGATGTGGGAAAAGGAAGTATTAAGTTGAACCAGACAAGAATAGCAGGTGTAGAGAAAACAGCGGAGAGGAATGACCAGGAGATAAAAAAAATATGGGCAGTAATTAAAGAGTTACAGGAACGGACCCTAGAACAGGAAAACGAGATCAAAAGTTTAAGGAGTACACTGGAAAAAATCTGTACACGTAGTGACGAACAAGAAAGGGAAGTTACTGAATTAAAAGTGAACAATGAATCAGCCTTGAATGAAATAAAACAGCTTAAGAGAGAGAATAAGAGGTTGGAAGAGGAAAGGGACATGATGAAAAGCAAACTAGATGAGTATGAATCCAAATCAAGAATACAGGAAGAGCACATTAAAGAAATCAAGGAGCAACATAAGGGGTGGAAGAAAATTCAGGAAGAGGGAAATGTAAATTTGAGAGAGATTATAGACCAACAAAGCAAGGAAAAAGTGGAGAGGGAAGTGGTTAGGGTGTTGAGAAGTAGAGAATCTTTAGTTAGAGATGTCGCAGATAAGAAAAAATGTATAATAATTTCAGGAGTTAAAGAAAAACATATAACAATAAGATCAGATGGAGAAAAAGAAGAACTGAGTAAGGTTAAAGAAATAATATCAATAGTCATGGAGGAAAACAACGAAGCTCAAGAAGAGATTGAAGAGGTGTTTAGGTTGGGAAAGGCCATTGAAGGTAAAATTTAAGACCCAAGCAACAGTTAACGAAATTATCAGTAGAACATGGAAACTATTGGACAAGGAAGGGTTTAAAAATGTTTGGATAAGGAGAGATGCAAATGAGGAAGAAAGAGCTAAAATAAAGGACCTAGTAAAGGAAGCAAAGGTAAAAAACGAACAGAGAACGGAGAAAGAGAAGACAGTGTTTTATTGGAGAGTCATGGATCAGAAGTTAAGGAAGTGGTACCAGTGGAGAGAAGTAGAAAAAGGGGTATAGAAAACATCAAAAATCATTGGAAGGTGGCATATACTAATGTTGATGGTTTAATATCGGCACGGTTAGAAATCAACGATCTTTTGAGGATACATGAACCTGATGTTATATGTTTTGTGGAGACCAAGTTAAGAGAAGATATTGATGTTCATATGGGAGATGGTAAATACAAACTGTGGAGAAGAGACAGAAAAGAAGAAACAGAAGGAGGAGTGATGATAGCAGTGAAGAACAACATAAATGTAGATACCGTGGAAATGGGAGAAGGCAGGGCTGAAGTGATAAATATGAAATTAGAAACTGGAGAGAATAACAAGCGAGATTTGGCAGTAGTGTATGTTTCCCCTAAAACAAGAGCATGGAGTGCTGATGAATACCAAGAAATGCTGTCAGACATGGCATGTTATTTACAGAAACTGATTGAGAAAAGCAACAATATAATTTTAATGGGTGATTTCAATTGTAAAGAGGTGAACTGGGAGGAATGGGACTCAGGAAGCGGCGAGGATTCGTGGGGCACTATATTATTAAATATAGCAATGAATAATGTGATGACGCAATGGGTCAAAGAAGAGACAAGGTTTCGAGAAGAGGACACACCAGCAAGACTAGACTTACTGTTTACCAAAGAACCCAATGTAATAGAATCCTTGAAATATCTGTGTCCTATTGGAAAAAGTGATCATGTGGTCATTGAGTTCCAGATGATAACAGGGAACGTGGAGCCAAGAGACGAGCTTTATAGACAGGGAAGGTACAACTTTGGGAAAGCAAACTTTACAGGATTGAGAAATTTTTTTGAAAATGCAGATTGGAGAAAATTCAGAGAAACAACAGAGATACAGAGGAAGTGGGATATTTTTCTAGACCTGTGTAATTCGGGAGTGGAAAAATTTGTGCCAAGAGTAAAGGGGAAAGAAAACAGGAAGAAAGAGTGGTTTAATAAAAGGTGTATGATAGCCAAAAGAGAAAGAGACAGGGCATGGAACAATTGGAGAAAGAGAGGTAACAGCAGAACAAAGGAAGAATATAAAAGAACTAGAAATGAGTACACAAGAATACGCAGAGAAGAAGAAAGAAATTTTGAAAAAGGTATAATAGACAAATGTAAGGATCAACCCAAACTGTTTTATAGATTTGTTAATGGCAAACTGAAACAAAAGGAAGGAATCACCAAACTGAAAGTAGAAGGAGAGGTCTATAAGAATGCGGCAATGCAAGCAGAAATAATGAACAAACGTTTCCAGTCAGTTTTCACTAATGAAAAGGAGTTTGTGGAAGCGGAGGCAGTGACTAGAAATGTAATGATAAAAGATATAAAAGTGGAAGTACAGGAAGTGTATAAACTGCTAGAAACTCAAGATGTAAGGAAAGGCCCAGGACCAGATGGAATCTCTAATTGGGTACTGAAGGAATGCAGAGAACAACTGGCAGATAAGATTCACAGTTTAATTGGGTGTTCTCTGGAAGAGGGGAAAGTGCCTTAAGAATGGAAGATGGCAAATGTGGTACCAATTTATAAGGGAGGAAACAAGGAAGAACCCCTGAATTATAGACCAGTGTCCCTAACCAGCATGATCACAAAATTGTGTAAAAGAATTCTGAAAGATAGATGGATAAAATATTTGGAAGAGATGAATATTTTGGCTGATAGTCAGTTTGGATTTAGAAGTGGAAGGTCATGTGTTTCCAACTTGTTGAGTTTTTACTCAAGAGCGATTGACGTGCTTCAGGAAAGAGAAGGTTGGGTGGATTGTGTGTATTTAGATTTGGAGAAAGCCTTTCACAAGGTACCCCATAAGAGATTAATGTGGAAACTGAAGCATATAGGAGGACTGAAGGGGAACCTCCTAGAATGGATGAGAGACTTTTTGAGAGACAGACAAATGAGGACAGTAATAAAGGATAAGATGTCTGGATGGAGGGAAGTAACAAGTGGAGTCCCACAGGGCTCGGTGTTGGCGCCAGTAATGTTCCTGACTTACGTAAATGATATGGTAGCTGGAGTGAACAGTTATGCAAGTCTGTTTGCTGATGATGCAAAGATCATGAGGAAGGTAGAGGTTGAGGAGGATTGCAAAATGCTGCAGGAGGATCTGGATAGGATATACAAATGGAGCCAGAAGTGGGAAATGAATTTCAGTGCAAAGAAATGTAAAATATTGGATATGGGTAAAAGTACCAAGAGGCCATCATTGAATTATTTGATGGGTAATGAACCAATCACAAAAGTGAGAGAAGAGAAAGATTTGGGTGTGGTGGTCCAGGACAGTTTGTCACCTGAAAAACACATTAACAAGACAGTTAGAGAGACGTATAAGCTCCTGACTAAGATAAGAGTAGCTTTTCATTATATGGATGAGGAGATGATGAAAAAATTGATAGTGGCCATGATTCACCCCAGGTTGGAATATGCAGCAGTAGTGTGGTCCCCACACAAAAAGAAAGATATAAACAAGATTGAGAGAATACAAAGAACAGCAACCAAGATGGTCCCCAGTCTGGTAGATCTGTCGTACAGAGAGAGGCTGGAAAAGCTGGATTTGCCCTCCTTAGAAGAAAGGAGAAGGAGAGGCGACATGATTGCAATGTTCAGGACCATGATGGGAGTAGATAAAATTGACAAAGAAGATCTGTTTTTATGGAATAAGAGAGTGACAAGAGGACACGGGATGAAACTGAGGAAGCTAAGCTGCTTGAAGGACATCAAGAAATTTAGTTTTCCTTATAGATATATAGACCTGTGGAATAACCTGGACAAAGAGATCGTCCAGTCTAAAAACTTAAACGAGTTTAAAGCTAAATTTGATTTATTGAGAAACAGAGACGGAACTCCACAAGCGTAGCTCATTTCCTGTATATGACAATTAGCTAAATACACACGCACACACACACACACCAACACACACACACACACACACACACACACACACACACAAATGATATTGTTAGCGATAATAAATATTGCAAAAGAGACTAAACTACAAAAAAAGCAACTCTAAAGTACTATAAAGTACTTTATAGAAATAGGTTGGGAAAAGGAGTTAAGTGGGGACAATATAAATGTTATATATAGAAAATTCTGTGAATTTTACATAACAGGAATCAAAAAGTATATCCCACAGCACAAAGAAACAGAAAAAGGATAAAGAAATGGTTTAATACCGGTACCAAATGTAAAAAAGCAATACGGAAAAGAGATTTGCTGTGGATTAGAGACAGATGACATATCAATGAGAGAAATGATGATATGAGGATGAGAAGAGAAGCTCAGAGGCAGTTTGAGGAAGACATATAAATAAAAGTACTGATCAACTGATGCTGTTTTAAACCACAAACGAAGTAAAACTAGAGTCAAAGAAAAAATATAGACCATCATGGTTGAAGGGAAAATTTATAAGAATGAAGATATTTGTGAAGTACTAAAAAACTTCCAATCTATTTTTGCAGAAGAAAGTAGCTTTGAGAGAGATGAAAATGAACAAGTTTGCCAACACATATTAATAAATATACATATACTGGAACAAGAAATCCAGGAAGAGATGAGTATAATGTATAAGGTAAAGGAGAAGGATCTAGAGAAGAGGAAGAAAGTGTATGCTGCCATCATGGACTTGGAGAAAGCATTAGACAGAGTACAGTAGATAGGCAAGGTATGTGGAAGGTATTAAGAATATATGGAGTGGAGGGGAAATTGTTGAGTGCTGTGAAGAGTATGTACGAAGGAGCTAGGGCTATGGTGTGTGTGGATGGTGAGCTGAGTGAGTTCTTTTATCTAAATGTGGGACTGAAACAGGGATGTGTGATATCTCCATGGCTGTTTAATATATACATGGCTGAGGTTGTAAAGGAGGTGCAAGGTAGGGCAGTAGATGTAGGATTGGCTCTTATGATTGAGGGTGAGATGTGGAAGATGCCAGTGTTGCTGTTTGCTGATGATACAGTATTGTTGAGTGAAGATGAATGGGAGTTGCAAGGTTTGGTGAATGAATCTGGGACAGTGTGTAGGAAGTGGAATCTGAAAGTTAATGTAAACAAGAGTAAAGCTATGGAGTTTGAGAGGAATGAAGTCACAGAATGCACAGTGAGGTTGGATGGTGAGGATATGGAGAATGTGAGTGCATTCAAGTACGTGGGTAGTAGTGATGAGTAAGGATGGAAGTTTTGGGGATGAAGTGCTTGAAAGGGTACAGCAGGGAAGGAAGGTTGTTGGTTCACTGAAAACAGTTATGAGAAATAGGTAGGTGAGTATGGAAGTTAAGAAGTCACTGCATGATAGTATTGTGATCCCTACCCTGATGTATGGAAGCGAGGCATGGACCTTGCTAGAGGGGAACAAGTCAAGAGTGAGATCAGTGGAAATGAGATACTTGTGAGGAGCATGTGGAGTGACGTGGAGGGACAGGTTGACGAATGAAGAAGTGAAAGAATGTTGTGGGGTGGATGTGGATGTGGTGGAGAAAATGAGAAATACATTGAGGTGGTTTGGACATGTGGAGAGAATGGAGAATGAATGATTGACTAAGAGGGTGTATGTAGGTGAGGTGGAGGGAGGGAGAGGGAGGAGAAGACCGCGGATGAGGCGGAGGGATGGAGTTGAGAGGTATATGAGGGAGGGGGGAGTGAGTTCGAGGGAGGGCAGTCAAATGGTGGGTGTCAGAGCGACTTGGAGGCGTTTTCTCTGCGGCCACCCTTTGTGGGATTAGGGCGTCGAGCTATAGATAGATAGATAGATAGAAAAGCAAATGGTCATGATGAGATTTCAAGTTGGGTAATAGATGAATGTACAGAAGAGTTAAGCAGACCAATACATCTAATATTCAAGGAATTCTTAAGGCAAGGTAAACTACCTGATATTTGGAAGAAGGCAAACATTGTTCCTCTCTTCAAGAAAAGAAATAGACAAAATCCACTTATCTGCTGACCAGGATCACTGACCAGCATTGTAGGTAAGATATTAGGAAAGCTGATAAGGAGTATTTTGGTAAATCATCTGGAAAAACACAGTATGAGAACCGAAAGACAATTTGGTTTCAGAAACGGTAAATCATACCGTATGTTACTAATCTATGAAACTACTATGATAGTGTTGCAGAAACACCACAGAAAAAAGAAGGATGGGTAGACAACATCTCTTTGATTTTCAAAAAGGCATTTAACAGAGTACCACATCAGAGACTTTTATGGAAACTGTACCATCAAGGAAGAATCCAAGGTAACCTGTACTGTTGGATGCAAGATTTTCTTAGAAAAAGGAAAATGAGAACAGTACTAATGGGAAATTGCTCATCATGGAGGGAAGTGACTAGTGGAGTCCCACAGGGTTCAGTGCTGGCATCTATCATGTTTTTAGTATATATAAATGACATAGACAGCAGTGATTAGGAACATGGAAGTGAGCATGGAAGTGATAGAATTGTGATATCAACTCTAACTTATGGACGTGAAGCTTGGACGTTGTTGGAAGGACAGAAGTCAAGTGTGAGAGCAGTGGAAATAAGTTATTTAAGAGGAGCCTGTGGAGTCACATGGAGAGACAGGCTGACAAATGAGGATATAAAGGAGCATTGTGGTGTGGATGTGGATGTGATAGGAAGCATTAGGAGGAACACACTGAGGTGGTTTGGCCATGTGGAGAGGATGGAGGGTGAGAGACTGACGAGGAGAGTGTATGTGAATGAGGTGGAGGGGGGGAGAGGGAGGGGGAGGCCAAGGATGAGGTGGAGGTATGGAGTGGAGAGATATATGAGAGATGGGGGTGTGAGTTGGGAGCAGGGCAGTGAAATGGTGGGGGACAGGATGACATGGAGGCGATTTGTTTGTGGCCACCCTGTAAGGGATTAAGGCGTCTGGCAGTAGATAGATAGATAGACATAGACAGCAACATTGGAAATGGGAGCTATCTAAATATGTTTGCTGATGATGCAAAAAATTCAAAGGAGAATTATCTTGTAGAGAGCTACAAGAAGAGTTAAATATAAGCTTCATGAATGGAGCAGTAGATTTCAGATGGAATTCACAAATGTCATGTAATGAAGTTTAGTAAAAATGATAAAAGACCAGACTGGGATTATGAGTCAGGAAGCTAAACCTGACACACATCAGAAAAGGAGAAGGACTTATGAGTCATTATCAGTAACAGACTATCTCCAGCTGACCACGTCAATGAGAAAGTATGGAACATGTACACATTGCTTGCTAATATGAGAGTAGCATTCACTTATTTAAATGAAGACATGCTGAGAAAGATAATCACATCATTCATTAGACCACCTCTGAAGTATGCATCTGTTGTCTGGAATCCACCTCTCAAAAAACACATAGATAAGATTGAAAAGGTGCAAAGGGCTGCTACAAGGTGGGCACCAAGCTTAAGAGATCGAGGCAGTGAAGAAAGACTAGAAAGACAAAACCTAACAACATTAGAAGAGAAAAGCAAAAGAGGAGAAGTGGTTATGCTATATAAGTGCATCACAGGAAAAGAGAAAATAGACATAGATGGGTATATAACCTTTGGGAAGGGATCGTCAAGATGACACTGTAAAAATTTGTACAAAAAGAGAGGTAATAAAGTTGTAAGGAAATTCAGTTTCCCAATTAGAACAATTGATCAGGGGAATGCACTACCGATTGAAATAGTGTGTGGTAAAACTGTTCTTACATTTAAAGATGTCTATGATAAAAATGGTTCAAAACACGTGAGTGTACATTACTGTAAAGATACATTTAGGTGAGAACACACATATGCAGTACATACATGCATTTTTTACAGCAGCATATAGTTTTTTTTATATTTTTTTTACTGTGTTCAACTCTGGGCATAGGCATCACAGCCTGCTTCCAAGGCCCAGCAGTCCTCCTACGTATCATACACCTCTACATGTCACCACTTCAGCGCTAACACCCACCGTCCATATTGAATACATGCTAGGGCTTTGTCATACAGGACTGCTGTATTGGTATTAGCGGGGGTATTTTTTATGAGATGTCGGCGGGGCTTCTGGTAGATCAGTAAAGTCTGCTTTACATGAAATTCAAATCCTTAAACTGTTCCCTGCCCCAGCGGGGATTTGAACTTGGGTTCGGTAGAACCGCAGGCCACCTCTCTACCGATTGAGCCACCGCCTCCCCCACAATGTCCATATGATTTTCATGGCTGTTCGATAATTGACACTGTTTAGGAACTGACTAGATATTGGATTAAGTTATGTGGCTAACCTCTTTCTTTCTTTCTTCATATGCCGTGTTACTAATGTTGATCTTCCCATCGTTCTTTGTGCAGTATATATCTTCGTTTCTGCTGTGCTTTAATAATCAGATAATTTTAACTATTTTCTTCTATATTCTTTCTGCTCATTTTACCTCCTCACACTCTGCAGTACAGTTCACAACTACCTTGTATGGCATGCGATACAAGGATACCTGGGGTTCCTGTCACGAGAGTTCCGGGAAGCTCGACGGGTATTGGACAGGGTTGAATCAGGGGTGGTTGGGGCACCAGCAGCGTGGAGAGAGTGTGTTGCAGCTACAGATGCTGCCCTTGGACCAGCACTTGGGGCCATGTATGTTCAAAAGGCCTTCCACACTGAAGACAAGGATATGGTGAGTGGGTAAGGCAGAATTTGATTAAATGGATGGTTGGTTTTGTAGAAATGCATTCTTTGTGAATAAAACAGGTTAGGTGAAGGAAGGCATTTTGCAGATCTGATTTATGCAGTTGATGCTGTGATTTCTTTCTGTTAGAGAACAGGGGCTTTGCAGACTGGCTAAGAGTTTGTGAAAGCCTTTGAACTTCATGTTTTGAAGGTAGATGTTGATAAGAGTATTGTGATCATTGTGTGATGTGCCAGGGCATGGAGGGAGATTTGACTTGATTAAGGTATTTAAATACCTCAGTGCAATATGGTTGCTGAAATGGGAGGATCCTCTTTCCTTCCTTCGCCAGACGCCTTAATCCAGTAAGGGGTGGCCACAAACAAACTGCCTCCATATCATCCTGTCCCCTGCGATTTCACTGCCCTTGCTTCCGGCCCACACTGCTCTCTCTCATATACCTCTCCACTCCATCCCTTCATCTCATTCTTGGCCTCCCCCTCCCTCTCTCCCCTTCTACCTCACATACACTCTTCTCATCAGCCTCTCGCTCTTCATCCTCTCCACATGGCCAAACCACCTCAATGTATTTCTCCTGAAGCTTTCTATCACATCCACATCCACACTAGAACGCTTCTTCACTTCCTCATTTGTCAGTCTGTCTCTCCATGTGACTCCACATATGCTTCTCAAATGACTCATTTCCACTGCTCTCACTTTTGACTTGTGTCCCTCCAACAAGGTCCAAGGTTCACTTCCATATGCTGGAGTTGTTATCACAATACTGTCATGCAGCAACTTTTTCACTTCCATGCACACTTCCCTGTTTCTTATCACTGCCTTCAAGGAACCAGCAACCTTTCTTCCCTGTTGTACCCTTTCAAGCACTTCACCCTCTAAGCCTTCATCCTTACTCATCACAGTACCCAAGTACTTAAATGCACTCACATTTTCCGTTTCCTCCTCATCCAACCTCACTTTACATTTAGTGACTTCATTTCTCTCAAAGATCATAACGTTACTCTTCCCTAAATTCACCTTTATATTCTCTTTTGTACATACACTCCCAAACTCATTAACCAAGTCTTGCAGCTCCCCTTTGTCTTCCCTTAACAACACAGTATCCTCTGCAAACAACAGTACAGGGAGCTTCCAAACACTGTCCTATGAGAGGTAAGTGTACATAAGAAGTGGAAAGTAGAATGGCACAGGGAAGGAAAGTGACCAGTGATATGAAAGCCTTGATTAGAAATAAGGATCTGGTACTGTGCGAGGCTTGCAAGAAGGAGTTTTAGTGCCTACTTTAACATGCAGGTGTGATACTGTGGTGAGGCTTGATATGAAAAGACAAGCATTAGAGCAGTGGAGATGGAGTTTTTAATGAATGTGTGTGGAATTCAGAGAGTGGATAGGATAAGGAATTATATGGTTTATGAAAGATCTGAAGAAAGGAAGTCTCTAGACACCAGGGTTGAAGAGTGTGCATAAATGGTAGGGAGAATGGATGTGAACTGTGATGAAAAAGGTATATCTAAGCGAATTTGAAGATGAGAGGATGCATGGTAAGATGAGAAGGTAGATAGATATGGTAAATGAGAGTGTGAGAAAGAGAGGAAACTGATGTGGCTAGGGAACTGAGAAGGGATCGAGCTGGCTGGATGAATTTTGTGCAGAGGAGTGTACGACCAGGGTTTAGCTCTCCTTTTTAACTTGGCAATCGTTGAACTGACTGTGTTGAATAGGTGAATGTGAAGTTATGAGTGTAATAAATTTGTATCTACTGGTTGGAGCCAGGATTTTGATGGCTGATATGGTGAGTGAATGGGAGTGTGGCCCATTCATTTAGGCAGACTTTGGGAAGGTCTCATTCTGTCATTTTTTTCTGGCTCTCTAGACCCTACCTCACCTCACCCTAAGGTGGGGAAGGAAGTCTGACTGATGATGATGATGAAGATGGCTATTAAAGGATGCAGAGTTGTTCAGAGTAGTGGAAGAGAGCATGGTGTGGGTCCTGTCATACTGGATCTCATTGCTGCACAATTTCACATCCACCTTCTTGGTCAAATGTCTGTAAAGTGACTAAATTATTTTTACATTTGAGAGCAATATTTAGCCTGGTTAGTAATAGAGTACTGTATAAAGTCTTAAGAGCTATTTTGTTTGGCATAATCACTAGATAATAAAGGTGTTCATGATTTATTAGAGAAATTACTTCGAAATAGATAATTGAAATATGGATTTAAAGTCTTACACCATTTTGAGATTTAAATTTGTATTATGCTTAGTGGCATATCTGTGTCTTGAGATGTGGGATCTGCAGTGAACCTTATGATTTTCCATGACCGAAAGTTGCCTAGTATGTTACCAGTGAAATAAATTTTCTAAGGATATTATGAACCTATTGTGTTTTCATGGAGATATTCATTCGTTCATCATCTAATCCAGTGTTGCCCCATGAGGAACGTAGGAGCCCGGGGCTAGGCAAGTTGGTCCTGACATTTAAGATGAGAGTGACCAGCCTCGCTCATCCCTGAGTAGCATTATGTGAGCAATAAACCCCAGTCTCCCCCATGGATATAACCTGCAACGGCTCAGTCCGATTGACCCAAATTATATTGTCACCATGTGTTTCTAGTCAGTTTTGGTGTATGGTATTTTATTTGTTTTCAGTGTATGATCTTGGCCTGAACCAAGTGACACCCCCTTCACAGTGATATAGTATTCCCACTGTACCCTCTGCAACCTTCTTTCTCTCAACAGTGGCACCACACACCTAATGTACTTCCTGGGTGACAGCTTCACCTTGGAATGTAATAATCAGTGCCATCATTACTGGGTGTCCTACTTGCCTCGTCATTGACACGGGTTATGCTCTCCAGCTGCTACACCTCATACCACCTCTGTAGGACAGATGCCCAGAGTGCATTGATCATCCTCAGTTGCATCCTTATATTTGTTGATAGATTTTCCATGCTAGCCAAAGGAAGCATGAGCTATCTGAATTGCTTAATGAATTTACAACATTATTTGCCAAGAATGAGATAGTCCACAGGTTGACAAGGATAGTGTCACACCATATTATGACAGGACAGCTACCTCTCCACCAGGGTCTGTGAAATAAATAAAACTATCAGAGGGAAGCAGAAGCAAATCCACATTATGTATGATGGAGGTGTGCTGCATCTCACTGTGATTGTCCTCCATTATTTTAGCCCCTACAAAAAATGAATCCTCCTTGTCTTTATATTATAGAAAGTTGAGTGATGTGCTGGTTAAGAGTGTTACCTCTCTTTCTGATGCTGACGACTCCTTCGAGGAAAGGGCCAGATCCCTGTGCCTGTATCCATTGATTTGCGATCCATTTACCAGCAGGTCTGATGATAACTGTAAACATAACATTGGCTTCATCATCATCCCAGGAAAACTGTATCAGTTTAACCCTTTCAGCATGAGGATGTCATTTGTTTGTAAACTCCTGATACTTTTATGCAACCAAGGGCATATGTTTTCAAACTGAAGGAGTTAAGGTACAGCCCATATTAATCCCTTTCTTACCAGATGCTGTCTTAGACAGAATATAATACTTTTGAAGCAGCAAGAATGTCTATCTATCTATCTATCTATAGCCCGATGCCCTAATCCCGCAAAGGGTGGCTGCAGACGAAACGCCTCCAAGTCGCTCTGTCACCCACCATTTGACTACCCTCCCCCCAACTCATCCCCCCCCTCCCTCATGTACCTCTCAACTCCATCCCTCCACCTCATCCTCAGTCTACCCCTCCCTCTCCCTCCCTCCACCTCACCTACATACACCCTCTTAGTCAGTCTTTCATTCTCCATTCTCTTCACATGTCCAAACCACCTCAGTGTATTTCTCCTAATCTTCTCAACCACATCCACATCCACCCCACAACGTTCATTCACTTCTTCATTCATCAACCTGTCCCTCCATGTCACTCCACATGCTCCTCTCAAGTAACTCATTTCCACTGCTCTCACTCTTGACTTGTTCCCCTCTTGCAAGGTCCACGCCTCGCTTCCATACGTCAGGGTAGGGATCACAATACTATTATGCAGTGACTTCTTAACTTCCATACTCACCTCCCTATTTCTCATCACTGCTTTCAGTGAATGTACAGAATATAATACTTTTAAAGCAGCAAGAATGTACAGAATATAATACTTTTAAAGCTGCAAGAATGTACTACAAAAAGGTATCATCATAGTGAAGGGTTTATTGTGGTTGCCTTTGACATCAACAGTGGACTACAGTCATCTAACAACTGATGGATGCTGTTCTGTCCATCTTGAGTGTGAGGTGAGCCTGGCATAACTAGAGAAAGCCTTTGTCTTCTCGCCTGTATAGCCAAAGCACACCAAGTGACTGTGCCCTTTCTTCACCAGGATTCAACAAGCAGGGCTATTATTTAAGTCAAATACTTACTTATATTTTTTTAAAATGTGTCTAACACTTGGCATAGGTTTAACAGCCCATTCCCTGTGACCCAGCAGTCCACATGCCACCACTTAGGTGCTAACACCCATTGCCCATACTGAATATTGTACATGCTATGGCTGTCTGATACAGGACTGGTGTATTGGTATTAGCATGGGTGTTTTTACAACATGTTGGCAGGTCTCTAGTTAGAGCAGGAAAGCCCGTTTTAGTGAAATTCAAACCCTTATACTGTTTCTTGCCCCAGTTTGTATTGAAACCTGAGTCCACTGGGTCTGCAGGCCACCTCGCTACCGACTCAGCCTCCCCTTTACCTGGGGCTTACTGTCTCCACAATGGGTTTATTCCAAAATATGGATAGGACGAAGATCACAAAAATGAAGGAGGGATAGACCCCCATTAAGATTTACTCTGTCTTCGGGGTGGCTGGTTATTGCCAGAATTTCATCAAAAATTCCAGAGTGGCCACATCACTTCTGCTTCAACAAAGAATTGTCAGTTCTTTTGGGGGGAACTCCAGCAATGTGTTTCATGTGATTAACTTGAAAACTGCAACTGACAGCTCATGCCACACTCCCTCACAATCATCCCTGTCCCCATTAAATCCTACCCCTTCCCACTCACCTCTGTCCCCATTAAATCCCACTCCTTGCCACTCACCCGTGTCTCCATTAAATCCTACCCCTTCCCCCTCACCCCTGTCCCCATTAAATCCCACCCTTTTCCACTCACTCCTGTTCCCATTAAAGCCCACCCCTTCCCACTAACCCCTTACCCTCCATTGAATCCCACCTACTCCCCCTCACTCTCACCCCCCCCATTGAACCCTGATCCTTCCCTCCAGCTCCCATCTCTCTCTTTCACCTCATCCTTCCACTCCTGTCCCTACCACTACTCCCTATTCCTTATCCCCTCCCAACCCCCATTCATCCTGCCACCGACCCAAACCCTTCACCACATCCTCATCCTCACCCCGCCTAAATGTATCAAACTTTTAAATGCTGCAGCTGCCAAACTATGATATATATTGACATCTCTATTTTCGTTTTTCGTTTTTCGTTTTTAAAGGCTCCAACATGCTTGCATGTGTCGGCCTTGGTCACCTAATGGCGGCTCTCCATGCTGCACGATCCATTGCAGCCTCCCTGTTCAGTCCCTTAACCCTAAGGTCACACTTAATGACCTCGTCCCATGTCTTTCTCAGTCTACCCCTCATAACCCCACCCCCAATATTAACACTTCTCACCTTCCTCACCCAACTATCATCCCCCATCCTCTCCACATGTCCAAACCACCTCAATCTACCTCTCCTCATCACAACACCAATACACTCCAGTCCCATCCTACCTCTCAACTCTTCCATTGTAAACCCAGCCCCTCCAGGCCTTGGACGCAGGGATGCACTGCACATCCACCTAATCATTGTCATTTCTGTACGTCTGAGCCGGCGAATGTCTTCCTCCTTCACTGCCCAGGTCTCACTGCCATACAGCATTACACTCCTAACACACGCTGCATACAAAGACCCCTTAGCACGTAGGGAGAGCCCCTCAATGTCAGGAGAGGCAAGAGCTCCCTGAACTTCTTCCAACCACTTCTCACCCTAGCCACAGAGCTAGCTCCAGCCCCACCTCCAGCACACAACATGTCTCCTAAATAACAAAACTCTTCCACACACTCAAGAGATTCACCAGCAAGTTCAATTCTTTCACGTCTGACGATCTCCACCTGCTCACCCGGCACGCCGTACACATAAAATCAGCATTATCTCGCAGTCTACCTCTGATACCACTACATCTCTTATGCACCCATTTATCACACACACCGCACAAGATGGAATTACTTCCCACACCCTTGTGGCAAACTGCACATGGCCACTCTCCCTCGTCTTTGACAGTACCGCCACCAACCCTAGATATCATCACTTTTGTTTTATCTGCATTTACCCTTAAACCCTTTTGCCCCATACCATCTCTCCACTTCCTAAACCTTTCCTCCGCCTCCCTTTCATTTTCTGCAATCAACACCAAATCATCAGCATACAACAACTCCCACGGGAGTCCGTTTCTAAAGTCACGTGAAAGGGCTTCAAGTACCATGATAAACAACATGGGACTCAAGACTGACCCCTGATGCACACCAACATTCACGGAAAACTCATCACTCAAATCTCCATTCACTCTCACCTGGGTGTGAGCACCCACATACATGGCCATAACCACCCTAACCAGCCACTCCTCCAAGCCAAGCTTTCTCATTGCCCACTTCACCACCTCTCTAGGGACTCTGTCAAAGGCCTTTTCCAAATCAACAAAAACAAAATAAAGATCCCTTCTCCTACCAATATATTTTTCCTGATGCTGTCGAACAATGAATATGGCATCAGTGGTCCCCCTACCTGGCATAAACCCAAACTGCATCTCATCAATATTCACTCTTTCTCTAACATAATAATATGTACAGTAAACCTTTCCCATGATGGACTCATTTCTAACAGATATTGGAGTGGACACATTTGTTAGTCGCCTCCTCCCCCACTGAGACAGTGGACTTACCCAGCTATTTGAAATGAATTAATTGTTTTCATTTTTCTTCCTGACTGGCTTGAGAGAGAGAGAGAGAGTTGTCAGGCATTACAAGGAAAAATTAGTATGGTGATCGCATCGTTATGGCAGTTTTCATTATCACAGCAAGATGAAAATCTGCACTTATGCAGCTTTTGCTCATTTTTTGGCTAAAACACATTGTTCTTGCACACTTGAGTTGGGTTCTGCTGACAATGATGATACAGCATATGTGGTTTCTGGTGGCTTCAAGAGATTCAAAGATGAGGCACTATAGGAGCTAATTCCTGGTGGTGGAGACCACTAACTCCCCAGTCCCCACCTCTTAGCCTCAGAACACCTTACCTCAAGCCCATCTCAGGTCTCTCTATGGTACTGTATGTGTTTCTTCGTTATTGTGCCTTTTTCATCACTTTCTATTAATCTTACCATGCCTGAGTGTGTTTCTTATATATACCTGTTAATCTAACGACATCTGTGTATGTTTCTGATACTTATCATAATAGTATGTATGTATTTAGTTGGTCTAAATTGTTGTAAACTTGAAAATTTTGGATTGCACTTGGGATGCCAGGTACCAGTTTGGATAAATTCTGTGGTTTCTGTGCTTTCATTATAATGCAGTTTTGTTATCCCTCATCATGCTTGGTACCAATTACCATTTGTGCGATATCCAAGGGATCACTGTATCCCAAAGACCTGGCGGTCCCTACTGAGGAGATACTTCATATTTGCTTAGAAATGCATTTCCAGCTCACACTCATTCTAGAGTGTGTAACATCCTATTAAAGTTTCCTTTGAACCACTTACTGCCATGCTATGAACAGCATCCATGGGGAGTCTGTTCCAGGTGGAGCAGATCTTGTATGGAAAAGAGTTTTCACATAGTAGCTGATGTCAAATTATTTCATTTCCATCTTCCAACCATGGGTGCATGCTGAGTTCATGGTGTTTTGTGTAGATGACCAGAAGCAGCTATATTAAGGAGTTTCGTTTAAAAGTGATCTCTTTATTCTTGAGAATAATGGATGTAGTCTAGAAATTTCTGGGACTTTTTCTCTACTTTGATGCACTGTTTGGAAAATTTTAGACCACTGCTGATCAGTACACCTAAGTCCTTTTCCAGATCAGTCATCCTCAGAGTTTTCCTCAAAAGTGAATAGTCTGACCTGGAATTTTAATGGCCAGTATGCCTCACCTTGCATTTCTCCAAGGTAAATGGCATTTGCCTTGTCTGAGACCAGTTCCCTAGTTTACACAAGTCTGTCTTGAGATTTGTAATCCCTTGAAGACTGCATACACTTGCTTCAAGTCTGATGTCATCTACAAACTTTGAGATCACACTTAACAGATCAACATATTTGTCACTGATATAAATGATGAACAGGAGTGGACCAAGGACTGACCCTAGTGAAACTCCAGAAGTGACTGAAGCCCAGTTAAGAGAAATTCTGCTGATCACTGCTTGTTGTTTCCTATCCATTAGCCAGTTTTCTGTTGAAAGTGTAACCTCCCCATTAATACAGAGTGCATGCATTTTTCACATTAGTCTGAGGTGAGGCACTTTGTTGAATGCCTTTTGAATGTCTAAGTAAAGGATGTCTCATGCTTTATTCCTGTCATACTCACTCAGTATTTTGTGGAAAAATTAGACCAGGTTGGTTAGGCATGACCTATGTCATCTGAACCCATGCTGGGAGTTCCTAATAAGGTTGCAGTTTTCCAAGTGTTTGAATATGCTGTCTACGATTATTTCTTCTTATAGCTTTCGCATGACAGAGATCAGGCTAATTGGATGGTAATTCTCAGAACATTCTTGATCCCCTCACTTAAAGATTGGGGTCACATTTGCTAGTGTCCAGTCCTCTGATTTACCATTTCCAGCGACTTGTTGACGATTTCTGCAAGTAAAGGAGTTACCTGGTCATGTACCAATTTAAGAACTCTTGCAAGGATTTATCTGAACCAGGTGACTTGTAAGTATTTAGTTTATCAGTCCTTGCCACCATCTCAGTTGCACATTTGAGAATAATGGAATCTTCATTTTCATGGGCCAGTACTGGTCATGAGTGTCTTCTGACATAAAGACCAAAGCATAAAGTTACTGAGAGTGTTGGCTATATCCAAGTCTGAGATTTGCATTACGTCTAATTGATCTTCAAGTGGTCCAGTGCTAATTTAGAAGGTGTTCTTCTTGTTTACATGACTGAAGAACTCTTTAGGGATCTCATTGCATCATGATGCCAACCTGATTTGTTCATTTCTTTTCACCTGCTTTATCAGAGACTTCACTCTCCTGCATATTAATCTTGAAGGAGTTCAAATCATTCTGGTCCTGGTTACCTTTTGCCCTCTTGTATGTTGTCTTGCTTTTATTGTAGTGGCCATTTTATTTCCACTCCATTTTGGTTGAGGTGAATTTGGCTTTGTGGACTTACAGGGCATGAATGCAGCATGTCATTCTGAAAATTGCTCTTCAGATGAGTGATACATTCTGTTCATAGTACACTACTGCCTTCTAGTCCAACACTCATAAAACTCACTAAAACCTGCAATGTCAGCTCAATGAAAGTCTATTTTTCTTTTATGATGTACCCGTGACCTTTCACAACAAATACGTACAGAGAGTCATAAAACTTTTGGTCCAGGTAATGAAGGTAATGGGGAGAGCCCTAGAAGGCATTATTAGGGAATGAGTTAATATTGATGAGGTACAGTTTGGGTTTATGCCAGGTAGAAGGCCACTGATGCTGTAGCCATTGTCTGATAACTTCAGGAAAAATATGTAGGAAAGAAAATGGAACTGTTCCGGTACTTTGTTTTTGTTGATCTGGAGACGACCTTTCACAGAGTCCTTAGGGAAGTGGAGAAGTGGGCAGTGAGAAAGCATAGGATCAAGGAGTGGCTGGTTAGAGTGGCTATGACTATGTACTGTAAATGGGTGTTTGCACCAGGTGAGAGCAAATGGAGATTTGAGTGATGAGTATTCCTTGAGTGTTGACATGCATCAGGGGTCAGTCTTGAGCCCCTTGTTTTTTGTCATGGTGCTTGAAGCTCTCTCACATGACTTCAGAAATAGACCCCCATGGGAGATGTATGCTGATGTCGTGTTGATTGTGGAGAATGAAAGGGAGGTGAAAGAAATATTTAGGAAATGGAGAGACGGAATGGGGCACAAGGGTTTGAGAGTAGATGTTGATATGACAAAATTGATATTTCTAGGACTGGTGGTGGTACTGCCAAAACAGAGGGAGAGTGGCCATGTGCAGTTTGCCACAAGGTTGTTGGAAGTTACTCCATCTTGCGCAGCATTTATGATATGCAGAGTGCATAAGAGATGTAGTGGCATTACAGGTAGACTGTGAGATTAAGCTGATTTTGTGTGTGTGACATGTCAAGGAGAGCATGTACAAATTGTCAGGCATGAAAGGACTGAGCTTGTTGATGGGTCTCTTGAGTGTGTGGAAGAATTTTGTTATCTGGGAGACATGTTATGTGCTGGAAGTGTGGCTGGAGCTTGCTATGTGGCTAGGATAAGGAGTGATTGGAGGAAGTTCAGGGAGCTGTGCCTCTTCTGGCACTGAGAGGGCTTTCTCTCTGTGCTAAGGGATCTTTGTATGGAGTATAATTATGTTATGAGTGTAATGTTGTATGGTAGCGAGATGTGGACAGTAAAGGAAGAGGATATTCATAGGCTCAGATGTACAGGAATGACATTGATTAGATGGTTGTGTAGTGCATCCTTGAATGCAAGGCCTGGGGGGATTAAGATTACAACCGAAGAGTTGAGAGGGACAATGGGACTGGAATATATTGGTGCCGTGATGAGGAGGAGTGGATTGAATGTTGAGAGGATGGAGGATGACATCAGGATGTGGAAGGTGAATGGGTTGCAAGAGGCAGACTGAAAAATACCTGGGATGAGGTTATAAAGTGAGACCTCAGAGATAAGATGCTGCCAGAGATCAAGCAGCATGGATAGCTGCCATTAGGTGACCAAGATTGATGCATGCAAGCATGTAGGAGCCTTTATAAATGATGATATGATATGAAGTTATATAGTATTTGTGTACTTAAGAATTGTTGGTGATATACCAATGGGGAGATACCAGTGGTATTTGTATGTATGTGCTCCTGTTGTATGTTTATTAACCCCTACACCGCAGGCATGTTTACCGATGTTTTGCATGTGCCGCGGGGTTATTCGGGCTCCGACAGACTCTCAAAAAATATTTGCCAAAAATCAGTTATTAGTCCTAGAATATTAAAATTACATATGCTTATGGCACATACCTTCAGCTTTCCCCTGGAATGTTTGTTGAGCCTTCGTCAGTTACCGAAGGACTTGTGGAGACCTCTGAAGTTGGGTAACGAAGTCTCCACTTTACACTTCCCGACAACTCATAATATGATTACCACAGCCAGATATTAACACTATAAACACTACTCTATGATTTTCAAGTAGTTTGGGATCCATACTCCAAAAAAAACCCCACTGTGAAAGCAATAAAAATTATGAGCGCGTCTGACCGTCGCACTTGTGCTAGTTCACTCTTGGTACTCTGTCATTTATTATTCATAAAACCCCTCACACTTTATATTTCTATTACTATATAACACTTATATATATCTACAGTCTTTATCCATAAGTTTCCTTCAGTAGTATTAGTTTATTGTCACTTTAGGGATTCAATTTCTTTCAGTAAAATACGTAGCATTCACTTTCTCGTCCTGTATACTAGCACTGAGAGTGAATGTCACTTTCATCTTCACTCTCATAACTCATAGTATTCAGACATGCTAGAGTGAAACTTTCACTTTCATTACTCCTAGGGTATATACTCGTATTCTTATAATACTACTCATTTACATTTCTATTTACGTTCTCTATTTTATTTACGTTATTAACATTTCTATTTTATTTACACTGTGTTATGCATTGTCACTTGAAGTAACTTATAAAACTATTTTCCATTGTTCACGTATATTTACATTCATTACTTTCACTTGCTGTTTACACATTATTTACACATTATTTACAATTCCACTTGCACTGTTTTACTCAATAGAAAGATCGTAGTCACTCTTTTATCAATTATCAGCCCTTTACCTCTTTCCACACGAGGTTTAGTAGGGGGTAAAGGTCACAGGGCCCTTTGCATGGGGGTGAAAAAGTCCCTGAAGTCAGCAAGACAAAACAGACGTACCTCCACTTTGGAAGATGAGAGTAAACTGATAAGGGAGGGCCGGGTGGAGGCCTACTTAGGGGATATTCAGTACTACCAATGTTAGCTCTTGAAACAGCTATGTATAGCACTGAAATGATTGGCAGGAAATCTAGACAATACATTATAGATTAGGTAGTTCCAGGTGAATGTAAATATCACTTAGGCTTCTCCCTTCCCTCCTTATATGTATATTTATTACGAAAATAGATTATACGGCATATTTCAAGGGGAAAAAAACAGCGAAAATTAGCGAAAGAGTGCACGTGAGGTGTTGTCAGGTGATAATTAGCCAATTCCAGGTGTATGGCACTCTCACTTCCCTTATTTCTTTCTTGTATATATTATTTGGTATAAGAATAGGGCATAGGGCTTATTTCAATGGATGAAATCAGTGAAAAATTCCAGGGAAGATTTACTTAGCGTAGCACGGCCGGGCAGGCGAGAGGATAGGGTAATGGAGGGGGGGTAGGGAGGGGAGTCAAGAATGGGGAGAAATGGCTAAATTGTCAACAATGGATGGGAGTACAGATGAGAT
Organism: Coenobita brevimanus; assembly: GCF_032717465.1. Lineage (NCBI taxonomy): Eukaryota > Metazoa > Arthropoda > Malacostraca > Decapoda > Coenobitidae > Coenobita > Coenobita brevimanus. Next base: position 14,720,035 of record NC_137029.1, on the reverse strand, counting down.
TAGGAGTGCTGACTAGTGTTGGACATTGGCAGTACTGATAGATGATACAAGCCCCCACTTGGAAGCCCGGGTGAATTCAAAATAACACAGAATCACAAAAGCGACGCCCCGCGGTATGATCCCTTGCTCCCAAGCATCACGAAAGTGACGCCCCGCCGTTAAGGGGTTAATAAAGCTTACTAATAGTGTTATGTTACGTTAACAACCAACCCTGATGCAGTATATATATCTATTTGTCTGTCTATTGCAAGACTCCTTAGTCACATAAGGGGTGGCCACAAACAAATCGCCCTCATGTTGCCCTGTCCCCCGCTATTTCACTTCCCTGCTCCCAGCTGCCCTGTTCCCTGCTATTTCACTGCCCTGCTCCCAGCTCACACACCCCTCTCTCATATACCTCTCCACTCCATCCTTCCATCTCATCCTTGACCTCCACCTCACTCACATACACTCTCCTTGTTAATCTCTCATTCCCCATCCTCTCCACATGGCCAAACCACCTCAGTGTGTTTCTCCTAAGGCTTCCTATCACATCCACATCCACACCACAACGATCCTTCACTTCCTCATTTGTCAATCTGTCTCTCCATGTGACTCCACATACTCCTTTGAGGTAACTCATTTCTGCAGCTCTCACACTTGACTTCTGTCCCTCCAACAAGGTCCAAGCTTCACTTCCATACGTGAAAGTTGGTATCACAATATTGTCATGTAGTAACTTTTTCACTTCCATGCTCACTTCCCTGTTTCTTATCGCAGCTTTCAAGGAACCAGCAACCTTTCTTCCTTGTTGTACCTTTTCAAGAACATCACTCTCCAAACTTCCATCCTTACTCTTCACACTACCCAAGTACTTAAATCTATCTACCTATCTATCTATAGCCCGATGCTCTAATCCCGCAAAGGGTGGCCGCAGACAAAACGCCTCCAAGTCGCTCTGTCGCCCACCATTTGACTATCCTCCCCCCAACTCACTCCCCACTCCCTCATATACCTCTCAACTCCATCCCTCTGCCTCATCCTTGGTCTGCCCCTCCCTCTCCCTCCCTCCACCTCACCTACATACACCCTCGTAGTCAGTCTTTCATTCTCCATTCTCTCCGCATGTCCAAACCACATCAGTGTATTTCTCCTAATCTTCTCAACCACATCCACATCCACCCCACAACGTTCCTTCACTTCTTCATTCGTCAGCCTGTCCCTCCATGTCACTCCACATGCTCCTCTCAAGTAACTCATTTCCACTGCTCTCACTCTTGACTTGCTCCCCTCTTGCAAGATCCATGCCTCGCTTCCATACGTCAGGGTAGGGATCACAATACTATCATGCAGTGACTTCTTAACTTTCATACTCTCCTCCCTATTTCTCATCACTGCTTTCGGTGAACCAGCAACCTTCCTTCCCTGCTGTACCCTTTCACGCACTTCATCCCCCAACGTTCCATCCTTACTCATCACACTACCTAAGTACTTGAATGCATTCACATTCTCCGTATCCTCACCATCCAACCTCACCGGACATTCTGTGACTTCATTCCTCTCAAACACCATAACTTTACTCTTGTTTACATTAACTTTCAGATTCCTCTTCCAACACACTGTCCCAAATTCATTCACAAAACCTTGCAACTCCCATTCATCTTCACCCAACAATACTGTATCATCAGCAAACAGCAACACCAGAATCTTCCACATCTCACCCTCATTCATTAGAGCCACCCCCACATCCACTGCCCTACCTTGCACCTCCTTTACAACCCCATCCATGTATATATTAAACAGCCATGGAAACATCACACAACCCTGTTTCAGTTCCATACTGAGATTAAAGAACTCACTCAGCTCACCATCCACTCACACCGTAGCCCTAGCTCCTTCGTACATACTCTTCACAGCACTCAACAATTTCCCCTCCACTCCATATATTCTTAATACCTTCCACATACCTTGCCATAAGCTTTCTCCAAGTCCATGAAAGCAGCATACACTTTCTTTCCCTTCTCTAGATACTTCTCCACTAAACATCTCAGTACAAATATCTGATCTACTCATGCTTTTCCCTTGCTAAATCCCCCTTGTTCTTCTCCAACTAGCTCCTCTGTCATATGCCTAACCCTACCAATGAGTATTCTATACCTCATACCAATTAATCTGGCCAGGCAGTATGGCAACACTGTTCCGCTGAGATTCTGATTGGCTGGAGGTGTTTGTTCGATTTCGTTGTTGCCTAAACCGATAATCTCTTTATTACCAGATGTGATACTGAGTTTGTCGACAATACAATTGTCAAAAGCAGTAAGAAATCCGTTATATACTTAACAACAATGAAATATTCGTAGGGAGATAGAGATATGAGTCAACAAAGTATTATAACAGTCCACGTCAAGGTCAGCATTCAAACATTTCCTTTATATCTCCGACACTCCGTAATATAACAGAAAATTAAGGAAACCTGCTTAATCTAAACATTGGTGTAACACATTTAAATTTTAAGATCAAACCGTACTGTGATAATAGAGGAGATATAATAAAATAGTTTTCCTTCAGCCTTCTTTGATTTTCGCAATTTTTTCAAACCTCCCTCTCTGCAGAACTCGTCTTTTCATTAGAATTTTTAATTATTCTGAGTTGTGGCACGATTTAAGGGTGCAGGCTGATCTTATAATTTAAAAGTGTGTTATACCAATGCTTAGATTATGCAGGTTTCCTTAATTTTCTGTTATATTACGGATTGTCGGAGATATAAAGGAATTGTTCGAATGCTGACCTTGACTTGGACTCTTATAATACTTTGTTGACTCATATCTTTATCTTCCTATGAATATATCATTGTTTTTAAGCATATAACGGATTTCTTATTGCTTTTGACGACTGTGTTGTCAGCAAACTCAGTATCACATCTGATAATAAAGAGAGCATCGGTTAAGCAACAATGAAATCGAACAAACACCTCCAGCCAATCAGAATCTTGGCAGGAACAGTGTTGCCATACATGCCTGGCCAGATTAATTGGTATGAGGTATACCATATTTTTTTCCAGTCACACTAAGAAGGCAAATACCCCTGTGGTTACCACATACTTCTCTATCCCCTTTTCATTTGTATAAAGGAACAATTTTACCTGATTTCCAGTCCTCTGGAACCCTTCCCTCTTCCCAAGCCAATCTACACAACTTCCATATCCACTCCACAGCAATCTCACCCCCATACCTTAGCATTTCACCACACACACCATCAATTCCTGGGGCCTTTCCCATCTTGATCTTCGTTGCTTCCACTACGTCCACCCTACTGATCTCTTCCTCCCTCCACTCATCTCCTCTTCTCTCAGCCATTCCCCAACCACTTATATTCGCACTGCTCTCACTCTCTACATTCAATAAATCCTCAAAGTGCTCCTTCCATCTCCTCCATTTCTCTCTCTTCTCCACCAACAATCTAGTTTTCCTATCTTTCACTCCCCTACTATTTCCCCTTTCACACTGCCTTACTTTCTTTACCTCCTTCCAAAACAGTATCTTACTCTCCCTCCATTTCACACTCAGTTTCCTCCCAAATTCTTCATCCACTTTCTTCTTATTGTCCTTCACCAGTCTCTTCACCTCTCTTCTCCTGCTCACATATACCTCTGTCTTCTCTCTCTCTCATCTTCTCCCCTACCTCTACTCTCTAGCCATTCACTATATGCCTTCTTCTTTTGTTCCACAGCTCGTTTCACTTCATCATTCCACCATGCTATCCCTTGCATACCCTTTCATCTCCTCCTCACTCCACAAACCACCTCACACGCTGCACCTATCTCTTCCGTGAATATCTTACATACATCTTCCACCCCTTCCATCTGCTCTAACTCATACCTTCCCAATCTTTCTTCCACTATTCTCTTATACTCTGCCATTTTCTCACTATCTTGCAACTTCTCCACTCTTCTCACAGGAGCCGTTTCCTCCTGTCTTCCCCTTCATCTCTTCAACCATTTTCTTTGCAGCTTTACCTTGGCCATCACTAAGTGATGCACTCACATTTTCCATTTCCTCCTCATCCATCCTCACTGTACATTCACTGACTTCACCTCTCTTGAAAACAATAACCTTACTCTTCCCTACATTCACCTTTAGATTCCATTTCTTACACACTCTCCCAAACTCATCCACCAAACCTTGCAGCTCCCCTTCGTCTTCACGTAACAACACAGTATCATCTGCAAACAACAGTACAGGGAGTTTCCAAACACTGCCCTCTCCTATTACAGCCGCTCCAGCATCCATTGTCCTACCTTGTATCTCCTTTATAACCCCATCCATGTACAGATTGAACAACCATGGAGACATGACACATCCCTGTTTCAATCCAACCTTCAAACAGAAAAGGTTACAGTTCACCATCCACACGCACTGCTGCCTTAGCACCCTCATACATTCTCTTCACGGCATTCAACAACTTCCCATCTACTCCATATATTCTTAATACTTTCCACAATCTTTGTCTGTCCACCCTGTCAAATCCAAATCCATGAAGGCCGCATACAACTTCTTTCCCTTCTCTAGAAACTTTTACACTAAAGATCTAAGAATAAGTATCTGATCTACACAACCTCTTCCCTTCCTAAAACCTCCCTGTTCCTTTCCAGACTGACAAATGAGGATGTGAAGGAGCATTTTGGTGTGGATGTGGATGTGACAGGAAGAGAAACACACTGAGGTGATTTGGCCATATGGAGAGAATGGAGAGTGAGAGACTGATGAGGAGAGTGTATGTGAGAGAGGTGGAGGGGAAGAGAGGGAGGGGGAGGCCGAGGATGAGATGGAGGGATGAAGTGGAGAGGTATTTGAGAGAGGGGTGTGTGAGTTGGGAGCAGGGCAGTGAGATGGTGGGGGACAGGGCGATTTGGAGGTTATCAGTTTGTGGCCACCCCGTATGAGATTAAGGCGTCTGGCAATAGATAGATAGATAGATCTTCTCCAACTAATTCCTCTGTTATTTCCCTAACTGTATCAATAAGTATCCTACCAAATACTTTTCCTATTACATTAAGAAGACAAATTCCCCTGTGATTACCACATACTTCTTTTTCCCCTTTTCCTTTGTACAGGGGAATAATTATACCTGACTTCCAATCATCCGGGACTCTACCTTCCTCCCAGGCCAATCTGCACATCTTCCATATCCATTCTACTACAATTTCTCCCCCCATGCTTCAGTATTTCACCACACACTCCGTCAATCCTGGTGCTTTCCCCATTTTAACTTTCTTCATCACATCCACATCTACCATCCTACTGATTTCTTCCTCTCTTCTCACATCCCTCCTTCTTCCAGCCATTCCCCAGCCACTTATACTCACATTACTTCCATTCTCTATGTTCAACAATTCGTTAAAGTGTTCCTCCATCTGCTCATGTTTTCTCTTTTCTCCACTAGTAATCTACCATTTTTATCTTTCACTCCCAACTAATTTCTTTGGCACCCTGTCTAACTCTCTTTACCTCTTTCCAGAACATTTTCTTGCATTCCCTCCACTTTACACTCAGATTCCTTCCAAATTCCTCATCCACTGTCTTCTTACTCTCTTTCTAATCTTTTCACCTCTCTTTTCCTCTGTATATACAACTCTCTCTTCTGTCTCTCAACTTCTTCCACACCCCTGTTTCTCATCCACTTATTATATGCTTTCTTCTTTTATGCCACAGCCTCTCTCACCTCTTCATTCCACCATGCTGTTCCCTGCACCCCCTTTTGTCTTCTCTTCACCCCACACACCACCTCACATGCTGCACAGATTTCTTCTGTGACTATCTTCCACATACCTTCCACATCCCCCATCTGCTCCAGTCCATATTTACCCAATCGCTCCTCCACTTCTCTCTTATATTCAGCCCCTTTTCCATCGTCTTGTAACCTTTCCACTCTCCTTGTATGAGGTACTTCCTCCTATCCTTCCCTTCTAGTTCTCCATTGCATTTGGACACTGATTCTGACCACCACCAAGTGGTGGTCAGAGAGTCTACTCCCCCATCCTCTGTATACTCTTGCATCCATTACACACCTTCTCATCCTTTCAGGCACACGTACATAATCAGCCATTGCCTTCCGTTCATTCAGTTCCCCATTCACCCTTCTCACTCGCCACATATACCTGTGGATCATTTTGTGCCTGAAGAGGGTATTGGCTATCACCAACCCCCTCCTGGCACAAATGTCCACTAAAGCACTTCCATTCTCATCCATCTCTTTAGGCACATCGCACTCACCAATTACTCCATTCACCTTCACATTCCCTACTTTTCCATTCATATCTCCAGTCAAAAACACTCTCTCATTCCTTTCAAAAATTTCCATGTGCACTTCCACATTTGTCCAGAGCTCTTCTCTCACTCTGCTTGTACAATTTTGCATTGGCACATACACGCACACAGTCGCCCACATTTGTAGTCCAATTTCAGTCATACCCATACAATCCTTGAGCCAACTTGGCCATACTCCCTTATATTCTCCTTCCATCTGTTACTCACAACAATACACACTCCTTCTTTTGCCCTCTCATTCTCACCTTCTCTCGCACATATACTCTCCATCCATACTCCCATTCTTTTACACCCTCAATCCACATACATTCCACTTTCACACTCTTGAGCACCTGGATGATCTCTCTCTCTTTCACCTCATCATTCACACCCCTTTCATTCCATGTAGCTATCCCTACCATGTCCTTTGTTTAGTCCTTAGTCGTCACCTTTTGGTCAGTCCTGGTTTGAGGCTTCTTGTTTGTATTTTTAGTTAGTTGTTTTCCGATGAGGGGTACTAACCCTCTGCCAACCCACTTGTTGTCACGTAGGGAACACATGTTGGTTGGTTATAAGGTTATCCCCCAGTGTTGCAAATGCTTTCTTGGTTTACAGGAAACCATTTGGCATGCCACTCAATGTAGAGTTACCCTAAATACAGAGCAACACTACACTAAGTTCATTTCATATGATGAGCTCCCGTTCCCTCAACAAGGGAATTGTTATTTCTTCAAGGAATGTTGACATATACTTGCTAGTGATTCCAAGGGCATAAGCAGTTGTGATCAAGTTGGTTTCTATTTACGTAGGTACTATACTATGTATGTAGAATATATATGGTATCAAAATTTCTCATGAATATAATCTGATTTGTGGGTATAGGAAGAAGTGTTCCTGTTTTGCTGCAGATTTAGCAAGGTTTAGGGTCACAGATCAAGGTCAGATTTCCAGGCATAGGGTTGTTATTCTCTCTTAGCATATTTCTTTTAACCCCTAAATACCGCAATTCGATCTGGCTCGTCTGCCCATGGAGCCACAGTTCGGGGGTGTTTTTTTGACTTTCACCAAAGGGAAAATCAATATGTTCTGGCTAAAAAAAAAGAACTTACACAACTGACAGCGCACTTGGCACCCCCTTAGGTCTGATGGTTACCACACAATCAAGGGTCAAAGTTGGAAAAAAAAAAAAATAGTTACCCCCCAAAATTTTCGAAAGCCCCCATAGTTTTGATAAATAACTATTTCTATTACTGAAATAGGTCATTGCAATATCATATGCCACACTAAGCCCGAGAACAGGTGTTTTGGAGTGTAGGGAGATTACTTGCTTTTGGGGAGTTAAAGTACTCTGTGGGGAGAAGGTTTGTAGGTATGGAGGTTGGATAAAACCAAATTTTTTCATCAGAGTAGAGCACTTTATTTTGTTCTTGACCAACTACTATGAAAACAGATGTGTATGTACGTGGGGGGAGATAAAATTCGATCGGGGAGAAGGCTCACAATGAGTACATTGAACCTTGGGAGATCATTTATGGTAACAACCAATTTGGCTAGTCGAAACAAACAAAATCTATGTGATTTAACATATCAACCATGCAAGCAGGTGTGTTTGCAGGTGTGGGGAGATAATGCACGTATGGGGAGTAATAGATGTATCGAGGTGGAGGGGTGGTGGTGGGGGGGCTAGGGCTTAGATGCCTGTGATTGCATGTGTTTGCATGTATAGAATAGTATACAGAGAACCATTTATTATGTTCAGGTATGGAAAGGCACAGGAAAAAAGAAAATATCGAGGCAATACATATAAAGCACGTGTACATGTGTTGGGGGTGGGGGGAGTGGGGAAGGGGAGGCGTCGGGGGGGAGAGAGCAAGCCAAGCTGCGTGCTCGCTATCACATGATGCTTTATTGGGGATAGGAGGGTAGTATGGGGCCAAAAGGGAGGTAGGGGGTAGGGTAGGTACGGGTATACAAGGTAGGGGGGGAAGGTGGGGGGGTGCTGGAGGGGAATGGAATGGACCTTGTGGTTGGGGGAGGGGTAAACTTCGACTAACAACGTCCTATTGGGGCGTACAGAGGGGTGGGAAGGTCTTCAGAAAGGGTTATTACGTGACAGATGACGAAACATTCAGGCAATGGGTGGGTCGAGAGGGGGGATGACCCCCCCTGCCCCCAGAGTGACCGGATCACCCAACCCGAGGCCGGAGAGGTTAGTTCTCATTGGCTTGAAGAGATATACATCACAATCGGGGCAGAGCAATGTCAGGCAATTTTTTACAAGGCGCGCTATATTGATGTGATTAAGCTGAGAGGGCTAAAGTGGTCAACACGTACATTGACGTGCTTCGGTATTTAGGGATTAATGTTGAGAATTGTGAAGAAGGGAAACAGAAGGGAATTAGGCTGGATGAAGCAAGTGATATACTGTCCTTTGAATTTTTTAATACTGGAGTGCACTGATTAACATGTAAGTGCTTTAACTGTATTTCAGGTTGAAGACATGATCAAGCGTGTACGTCAGAGCTTCACTGAGGATCTACAGTCAGTGCAGTGGATGGATCCGAAAACAAAGAGGGCTGCTGTCATGAAGGCTGAGTCAATTGTAGAAATGATTGGTTAGTGTACCTCTTGTGCTTGAAGTTTAAAATTATTTATTCATTTGACAATTGTTGCCCCTGGGAGATACTACCATAGAAATTGACTGTGGCCATAAGATTTAAAGTCGAATGCTAGGAGTGTATGTTTCAGGTGAAAAAGTTTCCACTTTCTCTCTCCTGAAACTTAAATTTCTTATATAATATGCCCTCTCTGCCTAACAGCTGCTCAGTAAGGTCTCTTATATTATGGCAAGTAGATAAGCTCTAGCCACTTTGTCTGAACTAGAATACTTACATTATACAAAATGCCAGCATCCCTCTCAAGGTACATAAGGAATCTGTGAGTAATCAACATTTCATGAGACTATCTATATTGCATTGCCACTAAGTACCTATCTTTTTTATATGCTCTTTTGAAAGAATATAAGTTCTTTTTTACATATATAATTATACTAGGCCAACCACAACACTTACTGAGCTTTAACTTGAGTAGTCGTCATTCCTTCAACACATCCATCTTTTGAGTCCAATGACTCTTTATATATCAGGTGCTAGACCTGAGGTAGTAACCATTACACCCCTCCATGATCATTTAAATGTTTATATTTTGAGGAGTGTACAGGGACATAAGACTTAGATTTCTAAAAAAGCTTATTTAGTTGCTGGAGATGTGGTCACATAATATTCTTCATTATCTGTAACCATCTTATTGCTGTCACCATGAAATGTGGTCAGCCATTTTTTAACACTCTTTATAAAGTTTGCATGACAGCATGGAAGATAGTACTACTGACACTTTTACTACAGTATTATATTTGTTGACACTTAATATCACATTACAACCGTCACTTGAAAGACTGCAGTGCTGCTCTGTAACACTGCAATGAAAATTAATGCTACGAACACTCCTTACATTATACCACCATATGATGGTGGGGGTAGGGGTTTTTTTCAAGAATACTCCCCCAGTATCCCTGCTTGTCGTAAAAGGCGACTAAAAGGGTTGGCGGAGGGTTAGTGCCCCTCCCCGGAAAACAACTAACTAAAAAAACAAACAATAAGCCTCGGACAAGGACTGACCAAACGATGACGACCAAGGACCAGACAAAGGACATTGTATTTGGAACTTGGAATGTAAGGGGAGCGAATGATGAGGTGAAAGAGAGAGAGATTGTCCAGGTGCTTGAGGATGCGAAAGTGGATGTATGTGGAATAACTGAAACAAAATGGTGAGGAGAAAGTGTGAGAGAATGGGAGTATGGATGGGGTATATGTGCATGAGTTGGTGAGAGTGAGAGGGCAAAGGAAGGAGTATGTATAGTTGTGAGTAAAAGATGGAAGAGGAGCATAAGACAGTATGGATCAGTTGGGTCAAGGATTGTGTGGGTAAAGTTGAAAGTTGGAATACAAATGTGGGCGATTGTGTGTTCTGACCTTACCTAATTGTTCTTACCTAATTGTATCTTTACAGGAATGAGTCAAGCTCGTACTGTTCCATGTCTTAAACCATATTTATCGTACATATCCTTAAATTTGTGAATTGTTTTGGCATACACTATTTCATTCGGTAGTGCATTACATTGATCAATTGCTCTGTTTGGGAAACTAAATTTCCTTACGTCTTTATCACCTCTCTTCTTATGCAGTTTTTTGCAGTGTCCTCTTTGCTGATGCTTCTCCATATGTTAAGTAATCATTTATGTCTATTTTCTCCTTTCCTGATATGCACTTATATAGCATTATCATATCACCTCTTTTCTTTCTCTCCTGTAGTGTTGGTAGATTCAGTTTATTTAGTCTTTCATCATAGTTTAGGTCCCTTAAGCTTGGTATCCATCTTGTAGCGGCCCTTTGAACTTTTTCAATCTTGTCTATATGCTTTTTGAGATGAGGACTCCAGACTACTGATGCATATTCCAGGGTTGGTCTAATGAATGATGTTATTATCCTTCTTAGCATGTCTTCATTTATGTATGTGAATGCTATTCTCATATTTACAAGCAGTGTATACATGTTCCGTACCTTCTCGCTGATGTGGTCAGCCGGAGATAGTCTGTTATTGATAATCACACCTAGGTCTTTCTCTCTTTCTGATGTGTATAGGGTTTTATTTCCTAACTTATAATCCCAATCAGGTCTTTTTCCACTTTTACCAAACTTGATTACATGACACTTGTCCACATTGAATTCCATTTGCCATGTACTACTCCATTCATGAAGTTTATTTAATTCTTCTTGTAGCTCTTTACAAGAGTCTGTGTTAGTAATTCTCCTTTGTATTTTTGCATCATCTGCAAACATATTCAGATAGCTCTCACTTCCAGTGTTACTGTTTTTATCATTTATATACACTAAAAACATGATTGGTGCCAGCACTGAACCCTGTGGTACTCCACTAGTCACATCTTTCCATGATGAGTAGTTTCCTCTTAGTACTGTCCTCATTTCTCTTTTTATGAGAAAGTCTTGCATCCAACAAAAAAGTTTTGCCTCGAATTCCTCCTTGATGGTACAGTTTCCATAAAAGTCTTTGGTGTGGTACTGTGTCAAAAGCTTTCTTGAAATCTAAATATACACTGTCCACCCATCCTTCCCTTTCCTGTATTGTGTTTGTTACTCTGTCATAGTAGCTCAACAGATTAGTAACACATGATTTTCCTTTTCTGAAACCAAACTGTCTTTCTGTTATCATACTGTGTTCTTCTAGATGATTTACCCAAGCTTTTCTTATAAGTTTTTCTAATACCTTGCTTACAACACTGGTCAGTGATACTGGTCGGTAGTTGAGTGGATTTTGTCTATTTCCTTTCTTGAATAAGGGGACAATATTTGCTTTTTTCCAAATATCAGGTAGTTTACCTTGACTCAAGGATTTCTTGAAAATTAAAAATAATGGTTTACTTAACTCCTTTGCACATTCTTGTAATACCCAACATGAAATTTCATCAGGACCACTTGCTTTTCCTCTGTCTAATCCACTCAACTCCTCCTGTATCACTTTTTCTGCTATTTGTATATCTGGTAGTATGTGTGGACATGCGTGTTCCACATAGTCCCTCTCAAAATTTTTTCTTCTGTAAAAACTAATTGGAAATTCTTATTTAGTGCTTCACAAATATCTTTCCCCTGTGTATAAGTGATTCCCTCGTCCGTAATGGATTGTATTATATCTTTTACTTTGGTTTTGCTTCTGATATAGCTGTAAAACAGCTTTGGTTGATCACTACTTTAATTTATTATATCCTCCTCAAACTGTTTTTAGCTTTCCTCCTTATTCTTGTATAGTCGTTTCTTGCCTGTTTGTAATTATTATACGCCCTTTCACTATTGCGTCTTCTGTATCTATTCCACAACAAATCTCTTTTTTCTTTTGATTTTTTACATTCTATATTGAACCATTTCTGTATTTTCTTATCTGCTTCTTTGTGCTGTGGGATGTACTTCTGGACTCCTATTTCATAAAATTCACAAAAATTTTTATATACAGCATTTAAATCTTGTCCTCTAAGCTCATTTTCCTAATCAACTTCTAAGAAATACTTCTTTAGGTCTTGATAATTTCCCTTTTTATAGTTTAGGCTCTTTTTGTAACTGTCATTGCTGTTTACTATGTCATATGCTATCCTGAAGTTATAATTTAGTACTGCATGATCGCTTTTGCCAAGTGGAGGGTGATATATTAAACTGTCAATATCATTTTCTTGCCTATTAAATATTACATCTAGCACTGAAGGTACATCAAGTCCTCTTTTTCTGGTGGTTTCCCTCACATGTTGCGTTAAGAAAAACTCTTGTACGAGATCCAGGAGCTTTTGGTCCCAACAGCTTTCTTGGCTATTTATATCTAGAGTATTCCAATTTATATTTGTATTGAAGTCTCCAGCTAGTATAATTCTTTCCGATTTCTCTTCCATTTTATGTAGCAATGATCTTATACTCTGAATTGTACTCTCTGCCAGGTCCTCATATTCGTCTCTTTCCCATGTGTTTGATCTGGGTGGCATGTACAAATTGGCTACAATTACTTTACCTTCAGATATGTCGATCTCTACTGCAATCAGTTCTACTTGTGATGGTGTATCTAGTTTTATTTCCTTGACTTTTAGATTTTTCTTAGTTAATATTATAATTCCTCCTCCTTTTTTTAAATTTCTGTCTCTTCTCCATATATTGTATTCCTCTAAGTTTAGTATGTCATTGGATATCCTTGGTGTTAATTTTGTTTCAGTTAGGCATATTATTTGTGGTTCATTTTCTCTGACATAATCATTCATCTCTAGTAATTTAGATACCATTCCATCCACATTTGAGTACATCAACTTTATCATCTTGTTTATATACTTGTCATGACATGGTTCAACTACTTTCCTCCTTTTTCTTCCATCCTGTTTGTGTACCACTTTCGTACCTGGAATCCTATTACTTTGTAAAAAAATTTCTTCTTCTCCTCTTCTGATCTTCCCTCATTTTTTTTTTTTTTTTGCTTCCTCCCTTTTTTCTTTCAGTAATTCCAGTTCCTCTTGTGTTAGGCATCTTTTTATCCATACATTATTGAACTCCTCTTTTTCCATAAGATTCTTTGCATTTTTTAGTATCTCTTCCACAGTGTTTACACTCTGGAAAGTCACCTTTAGAGGTCTTGTCTTGCTTTTCTCGTATTTCCCTAACCTTTTGTGTTCCTCTATGTCTTTACTACAGATTTCCTCTGATACTTCTTTCAGTAAGTTCATTACATTTGTCATCTCCTTTTTGTCTCTTGTGATCTTGTTTTTAACTTCTTCCTCTTCTATACCAGTGATTACTATTGATTTATTTATCTCTACTGAATCTCTGACTAACTTTGGATTGTTTTGGATTATTCTTTTCACCTCCTTTTTAATGCTTTTTTCCTCCACCTTTGTTTCTAAGTCTTTCTTTACTTTCACCATTTCAGCATACGTGGTTTCTACATCATTTTTATAGCTTTGCACAGCTTCATTCACTTGTGTTATCTTCTCCTCAATATCACTGCTCTGGTCAATAAGACTGCTAACTTGCCTAATTGTCTCTGTGTCATTTTTGAACTCTTCCATAACACTCTCGTGATTGACTACTGTACTTGCCATTTCACTCATTTTCTTCCTAAGTGTACTCAGTTCCACTGTTAGTTCACTGATGGTTGTGTCTTTCTTATTGGCCTCCCTTCCTAGTTTTTCTATTTCTTCCTTTTGCAAGTGCATCTGCTTCTTTGTTTCATCAATTTCATTTTTGAAAGCCATTTCTAGTTTGTTTACACGTTCAACCAGCCTATTGTGAGTCTCAACTTCAACCAGTTCTTGGTAGAAATCATCATTTTGCTTTTTACCTTTATCCCTTTTCTTTTCCAAATTTGCTTTACTAATGTATGTATCCATTTTTCAATACTTAAAGTGTAGAGAATGTACTTACAATCTCTGTGTTGTTGTAGTCTAAACAAACCTCAGAGATGACTCAGCGTATTCTTTCGTCTTGGTTCTATTTCCTGTTTGAACAAGTCTTTGTTTAAACTTATTATTTTTTTCCTTTTAATAATGAACAATCATTTAGTCTAACCTGGTACTGAGCTTGACTCATACAAAGATACAAATTTAGGTAATGCCACTGGCCGTGATGATTCGGCACGGAGCGCCGGCGTCGCACGTCCGTCCAGATTGAATCCCTCTGTGTGTGTATGCGCCAACGCAAGATCTTTCTAGAAGAGTGAGAGAAGAATTCTGGACAAATGTAGAAGTGTGCATGGAAAAGTTTGGAAGGAATGAGAGAGTGTTTTTGATTGGTGATATGAATGGTAAAGTTGGGAATGTGAAGGTGGATGGAATAGTTGGTGAGTGGGGTGTGCCTGCTGAGATAGATGAGAATGGGAGTGCGTTAGTGGACATTTGTGCTGCGAGGGGGTTGGTGATAGCCAATACCCTCTTCAGGCATAAAATGATCCCCAGGTATACATGGCGAGTGATGAGAAGGGTGGGTGGTGAACTGAATGAAAGGAAGGCAATGATTGATTATGTGTGTGTGGATGAAAGGATGCGAAGATGTTTAATGGATGGAAGAGTTTATAGAGGTTGGGGGAGTGGACTTTCTGACCACTACTTGGTGATGGCCAGAATTAAAGTTCAAGTAAGTTGGAGGAATAGAAGAAGGGAAAGACGAGAGGAAGGAGTAGTTGCAAGGAGAGTGGAAAGGTTACAAGAGGATGAGAAAAAGGCAGAGTATAAGAGAGAAGTGGAGGAACGACTGGGCAAATATGAATTGGAGCAGATGGGAGACGTGGAAGGTGTGTGTAGAATATTTACAGAAGAAATATGTGCAGCATGTGATGTGGTGTGTGGAAGGAAGAGAAGACGGAGGGGGGTGCAAGGAACAGCGTGGTGGACTGAAGAGGTGAAACAGGCTGTGGCACAAAAGAAGAAAGCATACAATGAATGGATGAGAAATAGGGGCGTGGAAGAGGTTGAGAGGCGGAAGAGAGAGTTATATGTAGAAAGAAAGAGTGAGGTGAAAAGATTAGTAAGAGAGAGTAAGAAGAGAGTGGATGAGGAATTTGGAAGGAATTTGAATGTAAAGTGGAGGGACTGTAAGAAAATGTTCTGGAGAGAGGTGAAAAGAGTAAGACAGGGTGGAAGTGAAGTTAGCATGGGAGTGAAAGATAAAAATGGTAGATTACTAGTAGAGAAGGGAGAAAAAGTGAGCAGATGGAGAGAACACTTTAAGGAATTGTTGAACGTAGAGGATGGAAGTAATGCTGGGGAATGGCTGGGAGAAGGAGGGAGGTGAGAAGACAGGAAGAAATCAGTAGGATAGAAGTTGTGGAAGCAATGAAGAAAGTTAAATCAGGGAAAGCCCCAGGAATTGATGGAGTGTGTGGTGAAATGCTGAAGCATGGGGGAGAGATAGTAGTAGAATGGATGTGGAAGATGTGCAGATTGGCCTGGGAGGAAGGTAGAGTCCCGGAGGATTGGAAGTCAGGTATAATTATTCCCTTGTACAAAGGAAAAGGGGAAAAAGAAGTGTGTGGTAATCATAGGGGTATTTGTCTTCTTAGTATAATATTAAAAGTGTATGGTAGGATACTTATTGACAGAGTTAGAGAAAGAACAGAGAAATTAGTTGGAGAAGAACAGGGAGGCTTTAGGAAGGGAAGAGGTTGTGTAGATCAGATATTCATTCTCAGATCTTTAGTGGAAAAGTTTCTAGAGAAGGGAAAGAAGTTGTATGCGGCTTTCATGGATTTGGAGAAAGCATATGACAGGGTGGATAGACAAGGATTGTGGAAAGTGTTAAGAATATATGGAGTAGATGGGAAGTTGTTGAATGCTGTGAAGAGTATGTACGATGGTGCGAAGGCTGCAGTGCGTGTGGATGGTGAACTAAATGAATTTTTCTCTTTGAAGGTTGGGTTGAAACAGGGATGTGTCATGTCTCCATGGTTGTTCAGTCTGTACATGGATGGGGTAATAAAAGAGGTACAAGGTAGGGTAGTGGATGTTGGAGTGGCCCTGGTGAGAGAGGATAGTGTTTGGAAACTCCCTGTACTGTTGTTTGCAGATGATACTGTGTTGTTGAGTGAAGACGAAGAAGAGCTGCAAGGCTTGGTGGATGAGTTTGAGAGAGTGTGTAAGAAACGGAATCTAAAGGTGAATGTAGGGAAGAGTAAAGTGATGGTCTTTGAGAGAGGTGAAGTCAGTGAATGTACAGCGAGGTTGGATGGTGAGGAATTGGAAAATGTGAGTACGTTTAAGTACTTGGGTAGTGTAATGAGTAAGGATGGAGGTTTGGAGGGTGAAGTGCTTGAAAGGGTACAGCAGGGAAGAAAGGTTGCTGGTTCTTTGAAAGCAGTGATAAGAAACAGGGAAGTGAGCATGGAAGTGAAAAAGTTACTACATGACAGTATTGTGGTACCAACTCTAACGTACGGAAGTGAAGCTTGGACGTTGTTGGAAGGACACAAGTCAAGAGTGAGAGCAGTGGAAATGAGTTATTTAAGAGGAGCCTGTGGAGTCACATGAAGAGACAGACTGATGAATGAAGATATAAAGGAGCATTGTGGTGCTGATGTGGATGTGATAGGAAGCGTTATGAGGAACACACTGAGGTGGTTTGGCCATGTGGAGAGGATGGAGGGTGAAAGACTGACGAAGAGAGTGTATGTGAGTGAGGTGGAGGGGGAAAGAGGGAGGGGGAGGCCGAGGATGAGATGGAGGGATGGGGTGGAGAGGTATATGAGAGAGGGGGGTGTGAGTTGGGAGCAGGGGAGTGAAATGGCGGGGGACAGGGCGACTTGGGGGCGATTTGTTTGTGGCCACCCCAAACGGGATTGAGGCGTCTGGCAATAGATAGATAGGTAGATGATGGTAGGCAGAATAACATGTAAGAAGTTCTCTAACAGAAGGG
This sequence comes from Coenobita brevimanus, assembly GCF_032717465.1. Lineage (NCBI taxonomy): Eukaryota > Metazoa > Arthropoda > Malacostraca > Decapoda > Coenobitidae > Coenobita > Coenobita brevimanus. The sequence goes on along the minus strand of NC_137029.1, from coordinate 14,702,745 downwards.
GTTAATGAAGATTGTTCTATCATTTTTCACAGAGTTCCTTCCTAAGATAAAATAATATGCAGCAGTAACTGGAGTAAATTAAACACAATATCCTCTGTCAAAAGGGGTTAAGAAATACCATGCACAATAATATGCCTTTTCTTTTCTCATTATATCTTGGCATTTGAGAACATAATTTAATTCATAAATCTGTGAGCCAGTTAAATATTGTGCTTTTTTTTTTTAATTGAACACTTCTGACTTGTTTATTTAGATTTTTTTTATTATCTCAAATTTGCCCTCTTCTTTCCCATAGGTTACCCAGATTACATCCTTAATCCTGCTGAGTTGGATGCAAAATTTGCAAATCTGAAGTTAATGGAGAATGAATTCTTCCAAAATAATGTCAACGTTAACAAATTCAACGTGAGGGAAAATTTGAATCGACTCAACAAGCCAGTGAATAAGACACTATGGGACATGTCCCCTCCAACAGTAAATGCATACTACTCACCCAGCAGGTAAAAACAAAGGGAGGGTAAGGTTTTTTGAGGTTTTAAGTTACATGGCCCTTGAGCCCCCCCGTGTCCCTGTGGAACCTGTGTTAAATTGACATCGATATACAATAAATCAGTATGCGATAGGTTTTCACTCAATGTAACCCTATCACATACCGAGTCGTGACTGTACTCTGCTGGATGGTAATCATTTACCAACATCTGGATGCCTAATTGTAAATGTGCATCAGTGTGATATGACCCATAAGATTCAAGCCTTAGGACTGGGTGGAGTTTATTGGTCAGATGCTGCTGCTCAGGGAAAGTGACAAGTAGAGTTGTGTTAAAGGCCTGAACTGAATACCCTAGCTCCAGGTCCCTGTGCTCCTAATCTAGCAATACAGATTGGATGATAGATTAATGGATGGTACAGAGAGACTGGAGGGAATGTGCTTGTAGAGATAAAGATGATTGAGAGTGTTTTATACACAAGAGTTCAGATAGGATGGGAATGTGCTTGTAGAGAGAAAGATGTTTGAGAGCATTTTGTACACAAGGGTTCAGATAGGATGATCCTGAGGTTTATATAATATGACTATTGTATGTAATCTGAATATGAGGAATATAGAAGAGAGTGGGACTGTACTTTGTATGGAATATATTTTTTGTATACAAGAGTTTTGATGGATGAGGCGGTTGAGAAGCCAAAGGATGATTAAGGGAAAGAGGAAGAGATTAATCTTCTAACGTGGGGATGATCAGGGTGTGGGTGATGTTGGGCAGCCCGATGACAGAGAACAGGTCAGCATGGAAGCAATTTGTTGGTGCCCAACTCTTGTGGAAAGAAGATGTCTTACTACGGTTAAATAGAGATAGGCAGGAGTGTTGTTGGTTAAGAAAGGGATGGATGGTGTTCAGTTTGTTTATAAGGGCTCCAGCATGCTTTCATACATTAGCTTTGATCACCTAATAGTGGCTTTCCAAACTTTTCAAACTGCATGATCTGTAGCAGCATGTCTATTCAGTCCCTTATCCCTGAGGTCACATTGTATACCGTGGATCCAGGTCTTTTTTGATCTTCCTCTTGCATATCTTCCCTCAGTGTTCCATGCTCTCCACATACACAAATCATCTCCATCTACCTCTTCTCATCACATTAGAAATACATTCAAGTCCCAACCTTCCTCTCAGCTCATCATTTGGAATTCTAACCCCCCTAGACTTGACATGCACTGTACATCTGATCATTCTAATCTCTCTACGTTTGAGCCTGCAAATATCCTCCTCATTTACTGCCCAAGTCTCACTACCGTATAGCATTACACTCCTAACATATGCTGCATAAAAGAACCCATTACCATAGGCATGCCCCTGCAGTGTTAGGAAAGGCAACAACTCTCCAAACTTTTTCCAGCCACTCCTTAGCCTTGCTACCAAGGGTGGTAAGGGTAGCCCCACCCCCAGCACATATGATGTCTCCCAAATAAAAAACTCCATCCACTTCAAAGACTCTCTGGCAGATTAATTCTTTCCCACTTCTCTTCTTCCATTTGCTATCCTTTACATATCAGGCCATGGCCTCTAATACCTAGGAGCACTGGACTTGCTGACCATGGTGGGGGTCAGACTTGCTCCAAAGCAAGGGGTGCTAGAATCTCTGGTGGAGGAAACTAACTGTCTTTGGAAGTGAATCTTGGAATTTACAATGCCCAAACTCTTGCTAGGGAAACTATCTTAACTATTCTTCTTGAAGAACTGTGAGATGTAACTTGGGATACTGTAGATCTTAGCAAGGTCAGAAGACCAGGTAAGGCATTCATAGAATTGTCTCATGGTCACATACTGTGCTACAGAGGCCAGCAAGAAAAGAAGGAACATGGTGTAGGATTTCTGGTTAACAAATACTTAAGTGGCAACATTGAAGAATTCTTCAGTATAAACGAGGGAGTAGCAGTCCTAATAATAAAACTGAATGAGATACAAGATGAAGTTAATCCAAGTCCATGTATCTTATGATGAGGATGAAGTAGAAAAATTCTATAAAGATATAAAGGAAGCAATGAATAAGCAGAAAACCCAGTATACATTTATGATAATATCGTAAGACCTTCCATATCCGGCTATGGCCAGACCTGGCCATAGCCGGTTGTAGGAGTTTTCTGGATGATGGAGGATAATGGACCTTGTACCTAGGTAAGCAAACACTGACTTTATTTCACCATTCATGTTCAACTTGCAAATTCAGTGATGCAGCTTAAACTTCTCCAACCAGCCATTACTGTAGGCACTTCTTTTCAACACCCATTTCTGAATGAAAATTTGGTAATTCTATACCAAATGGGTGCCCCAATTCCACCTATATTATAACAAACTCATTATCTCATGGTAACTAATATTGGTTGTATCGGATACTTTAATGTGAAGCTACAGAACATGGTGAATGTTTTTGGTATATCAAATAGAGCCAGGATTCCAGCGGCTTGAATGATGAGTGAATGGAAGTGTGGCCTATTGGAGTGGGCAAATTTGGGCTGTCTGGACATTGCTACTCCTCACCCTGTCCTAGGGTGGGAAAGGAGGTCCATTGATGATGATCTGTCTATCTATCTATCTATTGCCAGATGCTGTAATCCGGTAAAGGGTGGCCACAAACAAATTGCATCCATGTCGCCCTGTCCCTCACCATTTCACTGCCCTACTCCCAGCTCACACCCCCCTTTCTCATGTACCTCTCCACTCCATACCTCCATCTCATCCTTGGTGTCCTCCTCCCTTTCCCCCCCCTCCACCTCACTCACATAAACTCTCCTCATCAGCCTTTCACTCTCCATTCTCTCCACATGGCTAAACCACCTCAATATGTTTCTCTTAATGCTTCCTATCACATTCACACCACAATGCTTCTTCACTTGCTCATTTTTTCAGTCTCTCTCCATGTGGCTCCACATGCTTCTCTCAAATAACTTATTTCCACTGCTCTCACTCTTGACTTCTGTCCCTCCAACAAGGTCCAAGCTTCACTTCCATATGTTAGAGTTGGTATCACAGTATTGTCATGTAGTAACTATTTCACTTCCATGCTCACTTCCCTGTTTCTTATCACTCCTTTCAAGGAACCAGCAACCTTTTTTCCTTGTTGTACCCTTTCAAGCACTTCACCCTCTAAACTAACATCCTTATGCATCACACTACCCAAGGACTTAAACACACTCACATTTTCCATTTCCTCCTCATCTAACCTCTCTGTACATTCACTGACTTCACTTCTCTCGAAGACCATAACTTTACTCTTCCCTACATTCACCTTTAGATTCCATTTCTTACTCTCTCTCCCAAACTCATCCACCAAGCCTTGTAGCTCCCCTTCGTCTTCACTTAACAACACAGTATCATCTGCAGACAACAGTATTGGGAGTTTCCAAACACTGCCCTCTCTCATTAGGGCCACTCCAACATCCACTGCCCTACATTGTATCTCTTTTATAACTCCATCCATATACAGATAGAACAACCATAGAGACATAACACGTCCCTGTTTCAATTCAGCCTAGAAATAGAAAAATCAACTCAGTTCACCATCCACACACACTGTAGCCTTAGCACCCTCATATATACTCTTCATGGCATTCAACAACTTCCCATCTACTCCATATATGCTTAATACTTTCCACAATCCTTGTCTGTCCACCCTGTCATATGCTTTCTCCAAATCCATGAAGGCTGCATACAACTTCTTTCCCTTCTCTAGAAACTTTTCCACTAAAGATCTTAGAATGAATATCTGACCTACACAACCTCTTCCCTTCCTAAAACCTCCCTGTTCTTCTCCAACTAATTCCTCTCTTATTTCCCTAACTCTGTCAGTAAGTATCCTACCATATACTTTTCCTATTACGCTAAGAAAACAAATGCCCATATGATTACCTCATACTTCTTTTTCCCCTTTTCCTTTGTACAGGGGAATGATTATACCTGACTTCCAATCCTCTGGGACTCAACCTTCCCCCCAGGCCAATCTGCACATCTTCAGCATTTTACCACACATTCCATCAATTCCTGGGGCTTTCCCCATTTTAACTTTCTTCATTGCTTCCACAACTTCCATCCTACTGATTTCTTCCTCTTTTCTTACATGATAATGATGATGAACTAATTTTGGTACATATACAACACAGTTAATTGCAGGATTGTGACTGCAGGAAGTGATTGAGAAAGGACAAAATATACCTATTTTTTGGTATTTAAGAAAGCTGCCAGGTTACCCACATCATGTGTTTATCAACAATCTCTCTGACTGCCTGCATTGTTTACCAACCATCACTCCAACTGGATGCCTCAGTGTATCAAACATGCTCAGAAAATATGTGCAAAAAAAAAAAAAAACACTAATAACACTGTCAAAGCTGTGGAAAACTTAGCGATTTAACTAAACTTAACCTAACCTGATCTAACTTGGCCTAAATTAACTGCCAGACCCCAGATATTTTTAACTTAACCTAACCTATCCTAATCCATCCTAACCAAATGTAGCTCCCCCAAAAACTGGGGTTCTCATTAAATATTAACTGAAGATCCAAAACCCATCATGGCAAAATTTAGCTTGATATCATACAAAGATGATGTGCCAGTATTTTACTGGCCCAAGATACTGTACAGTATTTCGTCTTCTCTCATTGCTTTCCAGCCTTTTACAAATGTCCAGTTTATCCTTGACAGTCAACACTACACGTTTTTGTTGAGGCCCAGCCTTATGGACAGATACTTTGGGCATGATTAAGGAAAACACTGAGTGTAGTGTCCTTGCAAGAGAATCTTACAGTTGGCCACTCCACTGACAAATCCTGCTCCAAAACTGAAACCTCCCACACAGTGTGGGTGGCGTTTGTAGGTACCGACTGATGGCACACATATACAGTACATGCACCAAATTTGAATTCACTGTTATTATTATTATCGTTGTTTTTACATCATTTTTACCATTTTTTTTTAGCATACAATGGGCTTCTTGAAAACTCTGGTTGTCAGAGGATTCTGGTTGTTGGAGAGCTGTATATGAGAGGTTTTGCTCTGGAAAGGCTGGCAAGAAAAGAGTATGTGAGACTGCAGTTGGGCAATTTGGAAGGGATATTCAGAATATGAGAGGTAACTTGATAGTGGAATATGCTGAAACAAACAGCCTGAGAATGATGAACTTGTTCTTTCAAAAGAAAAAAAAAGAAAAAAAAGAAAGTAGTAAGTGGACTCGGAAGGGACCAGATGGTGAAGCAAAAAGTGAAATAGATTTAATCCTCACTGACAGATCAAATTCTGGTACAGTGAAGTAATGTAACTGCACTGAACAACATGAGTGTAGGAAGCAGTCACAGAATGATGAGAAGCCAAGTTGTATGGGATCTCAGGAGAGAAGAGAGGAAGTTAATCTGAAAAAATAGCCAAACCTTTTGGTAGTGAGGGAGAAGGTAGCAGAATTTAGTATGTCAGTTCAGAATAAATACTCACAGTTAATGGATAATGTAATACCAGCACAGAACAAATAAACAAAAACTTATGAGAATAGTAAATGAAGCAGCTCTAGAAATAGGAGGCAAGAAACATGAGACAACAGCAGCAAGCTCTCAGAGATTACAAAGGTACAGGTACTTCTAAAGAGGAGAAGAAACATGATTGGAAGGACAAGAATAGATAACACTGAAGCATCTGAACTAAAGAAAGCTATCAGTAAGATGAAAAATGAGAATATTTGAAAGTTTAACATGAACAGAACTGAAGAAACTTTATGGAATGGAGGAAGCCTGAAGGCAGTGAAGCAGAGACTTCGTATATGAAGAAACCAGATGCTTTCTCCTAGACTGTCTCATAGAGAAGTAATGAACATCAGAAATGAAGTGTAGCAGAAGAATTTCATACAAAACTTTACAGTAGCTGTACCACAGTCATGGAGATGGTTCATGCCAGAGAAACATGAGGTTCACTCATCCCCAGCATTACATTAGTTGAAGTAAAGAAGGCTTTGAGGGCAATGAAGAGGAGCAAGGAAGCAGGTGATGATGGTATAACTGCTGATCTTATTAAGAATTAATAAAAAAGCAGAGCTGCCTACATGCATACCGTGGTTTAATGATGCAATTGGTTAAGTAAAAACCCATCACTAGGTGGAGTATCATATCTCAGGGTAGATTTAACATGTAAAGTATAGAGATGCATTTATGAGCCTTGGGTTTCCCCCTCAGCCAAGTCCTAAGTCCACCAAAATGAGTCCCCCAACAAGTTTAAAGCCAGTCTAAATGGCCTTATAGCTGTAAAAGAAGCTAACCTAAGCCTAACACCAGTAAATAAGTCACTTAAACCAAAAGATAAAAAATCTGAAAATCATTAAAAAATGTCAGAAAATATCAAACACCTCTCATCACTTCTCGTAAGTCCACGTCTGGTCCTGGTTGTCATCCTTGCTACCCCCCTCCCCCAAGGCTAGGGGACATGTGGTGCTCCCTAGCACTCACTCATCCTCTTCAAAGCCTTCAAACCTCATCTCAGGGAGGGTCAGAGGGTGGGGGAAGCCTGGTGAGGTGGGGTGATGTTAGCAGGAGGCTGATGCACAGGCTCTGGGGATGACTGGGATGTGATACGATGACTCAGGAGGTGGTGATGGGATACGATGTGACGACAGACGAGGTGGTGTGGGAGACAGCTGCAATGACTGGTGAGGTGGCGAGGGAGACCGCTGCGATGACTGAAGAGGTAGCGAGGGAGACAGATGCAGTGGCTCACGTGATGGCGAGGGAGACAGAGGCAGTGACCGTAATGGTATGGGAGATCGAGGCCAGGGCAAGGAAGGTATTGATGGAGTGGTGGAGTGCCGGACTGGGGTCTCAGGTGAAATGGGAGACGGGGATTGGCTGGAGGTGAGGTCCAGCACTAGGGGCTGAGCACATCCTCGGCGGGAGAAGGCCCTGGATGTTTCTCTGCTGGTCAAAGGCTGGGGAGATCCTCTGTGGGTTGCTGGTGTGGTGGGGGCCTGTTTGAAGAAGGCAGTGATTATAGTCTGCTTGGCCACCATCTTCTTTTCCTCCAGTATCATCCTATACACCTTCATCTCCTCCTCCAGCAGATCGGATGTGTGTCTGATTCGTCCTGGGAGAGGGTCTCGAGTGTGCGTAAGCATGTTGACCTTTTCAACTTTGGTCACCATCTCCCTCAGAAATTTCATACTAAGGGCTTGCACCTCAGGGATGACCTCCTCCTCCTGTGCCTCCTGGTGCACTCTCCGTATCTCCATATGGAAGAGCTCCTCATTGCTGAGCTTCTCCCTGTGGCTTTCCAGGACCTATTCCATGTCCTGCTCATCGACTTCCCCAAAGCCCGCCTCATGCAGCAGTTGAACAATGTTCTGCCTCACCCGTTCCACCGGCGGAACTTGCACGCCCTCGAGGAAACTGATAAAGGAGTGAGCGCACTATGACCACAGCTTCCGTTGCACACCATGCATGGTGGGCTGGCATACTTCCTGCCATGCAGCCATGATGTGGTCAGTGGCATGGCGTATATTGTATCCCTTCCAGAAGGATAGCACCGTCGTCTTGTCATTGCTGTCACATGCCCTCACCAGCTGCTGCATAGTGTGGCAGAGGTAGTACGCCTTAAATGTCGTGATAACCTCGTGGTCCATGGGTTGTAACAAGGACGTGGTGTTGAGGGGCAAGAACACCACTTCTGTGTTGCTTCCCCAGTCCTTCATCACAGGCACATTATCCACCACCACAAGAAATCTGTTCGCCAAGTTCTTCCTCAAGTCTGGCATAAATCTTTAATTTCCAAACTGCCCTCTTACAGTTTCTATCCTTCTATCTGTGCCTTCATCTATATCTTCCTTTCTGGTTGTTCTATAGCCGCTGTAGTAGACAGCCATCATTCTTCTCCTAGATCTATCAACAGTGGTGTTCCTCAGGGCTCTTTCCCATCACCAACTCTCTTCCTTTTATTCATCAATGACCTTCTAAACTGTACATCTAACCCTATACACTCGTACGCTGATGATTCCACCCTTTACCTTTCCATTTGGTTCCCACAATGTCCATCTCAGCAGTTACTTCAACAAACAAGGAATGAGGCTATGGCACACCTAATGTCTGACTTGGCACATATCTCTGACTGGGGTTAAATAATCTTGTTGTTTTTAATGCATCAAAGACTCAGTTTTAACACTTATCAACCCGACATAATCTTCCACAGGAGTACCCACTAATGTTTAATAATATCCAGCTCAATCCTGCATCATCCTTGAACATGCTTGGGTTTTCATTCACTCGGGACTTATCTTGGAAATATCATATTGCATCTCTTGCAAAATCTGCTTCCAAGAGATTAGGTGTGCTAAGACGACTCTGTACCTTCTTTACCCCTGCACAGTTGTTGACTTTATACACGGGTTTTATTCGCCCCTGTTTAGAGTACAACTCTCATGTATGGAGAGGCTACCTACATACAGCTCTTCTCAATAGGGTGGAATCAAAGGCTTTTTGTCTCATCAACTCTCCTGTTCTTACTGGCTCCCATCAGCCTCTGTCTCTTAGCCACACTGTTGCATCTTTATCTCTTTTCTGTCGTTACTTCAATGGTCACTGCTCCTCTGAACTGTCTGCTTGCTTCCCTCCACCTCTACGACAGATGCGTAGCACCCGTCTAGCAACAAACTCTCATCCCTTTTCTGTCCAGCTCTCTAATGCAAGAGTTAACCTTTACTCTCAGTCCCTCATTTATGCAACAGGTCAACTCTGGAACTGTCTCCCTCTGTCTGTATTTCCTACTTCCTATGATCTCCAGTCTTTCAAATCCATTGTGCCCAGGCATCTCGAAATGAACGGATCTTGAATTTGGCTCTCTCTTGTATTGTTTTTGTTTTTTCTTAGAGGGAACGGTTTGTGGGCTCCTGACCTTTGGTTCCTTCTTTTTTGCATTAAAGAAAAAAAGAATGAGAGAGGTAGGAGTGGAAATATGATGAACAGATATCGGAAATCAGCCAGGCTTTCTTATTGGACTTCCAAATCATCCCTAAATTCTCCTTAATGTACCCCACCAAAGCCCTAGGGTTTTCAGAGTGGTAGACAAGGAGCAGCTTTAACTTGAGGTTATCCTTGGTGTTTCCCTCAGGCAGCAGTGTAAGTTTGTCCTTCGAGATCTTGAACTCTGGCGTAGACTTTTCCCCTGTAGCAAGAAATGTCTTTGAGGACATTCTCTTCCATAAGAGCCCAGTCTCGTCAAAATTCAAAACCTGCTTCACACTGTAGCCACCCTCTCCAATGATGCACTTCAGATCATCAGGAACACTGTTGCTGCTACTGTATCCACATTTGGTGTCTCACCATATATCCTGACATTGTGAAAGCTTGCCCACCTCTTGATGTGGTCAAACCACCTATGGCCAGCCTTAAAGGTTTCACTAGCATCATGATTCTGCCCCACCTTATTTCGTTCCACATTGAGAAAGCCTTCATGCATATGATCGTCTGACTCAAGGGCACCTTCCTCCTGCTCTGGTCCTCCACCCATGTGCGGAGCATTCTCTCCAGCTCCTCCATTGTAGGCTCTTTATGGTGAGTGAGATGGGAGGCAGTGAAGGTTGCAACCTCCCCAGCAGCAGCCTTGATGGCCTCCCCCTTCTTGATAATGGTGGAAACCGTTGACTGGGCCAGGTTGAGAGCTGAGGCAAAGGCACATGTGCCCTTGCCTCTGTCATCGCGCTTAAGAATATTGAATTTCACTTCCAGAGACACAGTTTTACAAGCATTCTTCGTGGGAACATCACCAGCACCAATACTAGCAGGCTGCTTACTACCCCAACTAGGATCACCAGTACCTCCTTTAGCACCACCACTAGCACCAGCACATGCAGCATCCTTACCAGACATGATCACACTTATTTAGGCCAAAATTCACACAGAATCATACTCCACACATGATTAATATCACTGACCTACTTATGGCAATGTTTGGACACAGTTACAATGCACTACGATAGCAGCTTGCGTAACGTTGGTGAAGCAGCATGATGTGGGACAGGCAAGCATAAGTGAATTCCTTGCTTGGGGCCAGCTGATGTGAGAAGAATGATATGGGTGCACGCAGGGTGAGCGATGGCTGTGGAGGCTGCACGAGTGTTTCTGTGCATCCTGGGAGGCGGGCGGGCTCAGCTGGCCGTGGGAATGTGCATGATTCAAAATTTTGGCCCATCACTCCTGGATGAGACATCAAAGGACCCGTCGTTAAACTGGGGCACGGCCATCTTCAGGCAGGGTATGGTGGTATTTCTACCCCCATCAACATGCCGGTATCGCATATACTGTAGGAGTATCGTATCTCAGGGTCTGCCTGTATCTATCTGTAGCAAGATGCCATAATCCTGTAAGGGGTGACTACAAACATATTGACTTCATGTCACCTTCTCCCCTGTCAGTACGCTGCCGTCCCCCCAACTCACAGCTTCCTCTCTCATATACCTTTCCACTCCATTCCTCTGTCTCATCCTTGGTCTCACTCTCCCTCCCCTCCACTTCACTTACATACACTCTCCTCATTAGTCTCTCTCTCCATCCTCTCCACATGGCCAAACCACCTCAGTGTATTTCTTCAAATGCTTTTTATCACATCCACATCCTCACCAGAATGCTCCTTCACTTCCTCATTTGTGTCACTCTCTCCATGTAACTTCACATGTTCCTCTTAAATAACTCATTTCTACTGCTCTCACTCTTGACTTGTGCCCTTGCAGCAAGGTCCAAACTTTGCTATCATACATTAGAGTTGGTATCACAATACTGTACTATCATGCAGTGACTATTTTACTTCCATGTTCACTTCCCAATTTCTTATCATTGCTTTCAAAGAACCAGCTACCTTTCTTTCCTGTTGTACCTTTTCAAGCATATCATCCTCTAAACTTCCATCCTCACTCATCTCCAAGTATTTAAATGCACTCACATTTTCCATTTCCTCACCATTTATCCTCACTTTGCATTTAGTGAAGAGAGGGAAGAGTGACTGCAACATCTCTCTTCCCTCTCTTCACCTTTAGATTCCTTTTCTTACACATTCTCCCAAACTCATACACCAAGCCATTCATTTCCCCTTCTTCATTTAACTACACAATATCATCAGCAAGCAACAAAACAGGAAGTTTCCAAATGCTGTCCTCTCTCATTAGGGCTGCTCCAGCATCCACCGCCCTACCTTGTTTGTCTTTTATGACTCCATCCATATACAGATTGAACAACCATGGAGAGGTGACATCCCTGTTTCAATCCAACATTCAGGAAGAAAAATTCACTCAGTTCACCATCCATATGCACTGCAGCCCTAGCACTCTCATGCATACTCTTCACGGCATTCAGCAGCTTCCCATTTAGTTATTCTTAGTATTTTCCGCATTCCTTGCCCATCCACTCTGTCATATTCTTTCTTCAAATCCATGAAAGCTACATACAACTTATTTCCCTTCTCTAGAAACTTTTCCACAAATCACCGTGAGGTGAATATCTTGTCTACACAACCTCTTCCCTTCCTAAAACCTCCCTGTTCTTCTCCCATCTAATTCATTTGTTATTTCCCTAACTTAATATGTGTCCTACCGTAAGACAAAGAAGAAAAATGCCCATATGATTACCACACACCTCTTTTTCCTTTTTTTCCTTCGTACAGGGGAATAGTTATACCAGACTTTCAATCCTCAAGGATTCTGTCTTCCTCCCAGGCCAGTCTGCAGTTTTCATATCCATTCTACTACTATCTTTCTCCCATGTTTCAGCATTTCACCACACAGTCCTTCGGTTCCTGGGGCTTTCCCCATTTGACTTTCTTCATTGCTTCCACCAGTTCCATCCTACTGATCTCTTCCTCTGTTTTTATCTCCCTCCATCTCCCAGCCACTTATACTCGTGTTACTTTCATTTGTTATGTTTAGCAGTTCTTTAAAGTGTTCTCTCCATCTGCAAACTATTCCTCCCTTCTCCAATATCAATATCCCATTTTTATCTTTCACTCTTATACTACCTTCTTTATCACCCTTCCTTACCTCCTTCCAGAGCATTTTTTTTTTTTTTTACATTCCCTTCACTTTACACTTAAACTCCTTCCAAACTCCTCATCCACTCTCTTCATACTGTCTCTTACAAATCTTGTCATCTCTCTCTTCTTCTCTACATGACTCTCTCTTTCATTTCTCAACTTCTCTCTTTCATTTCTCAACTTCCTCCATGCCTCTGCCTCCTATTCACTCACTATATGGTTTTTTCTTTGGCACCACAGCTTGTCTCGCCACTTCATTCCACCACGCTGTTCCTTGCACCCTTATTCATTTTCTCTTCATCCCATACATCACCTCATATGCTGTACAGATTTCTTTTATGAATACTTTGCACACACCTTCCACTTCCCTCATCTGCTCCAGATAATATTTACCCATTTGCTCCTCCATGCCTCTCTTATATTCTGCCTTTTTTTTCATCCTCTTGCAACCTTTCTGCCCGTCTTTGTATGGACTGCATCCTCCTGCCCATCTCTCCTTCCATTTATCCATTGCATTTGTACCTTGACTCTCACCACCACCAGTTAATGTCAGAGAATGCATTTCCCCAACCTCTGTGTGCTCTCGCATGCAGCACATATTTTCTCATCCACACATACATAACCAATCACTGTTGTCCGTTCATTCAGTTCACCACCTACCTTTCTCATCGCTCGCCATGTATACCTGTGGATAATTTTGTGCCTAACAAGGGTGTTGGCTATCACTAAACCCCTCTCCACACAAATGTTCACTAGAGCATTACCATACTCATCCACTTCTGGAAGCACACCCCACTCACCATCTACTCTATCCACCTTCACTTTATCTACTTTTCCATTCATAACCCCCATCAGAAACATCCTTCATTCCTCTCAGACTTTCTGTGTATGCTTCCACATTTGTCTAGCACTCTTTTTTCACTCTGCTGGCACAGTCTTCTGATGGCACATATACACACACAATCACCCACAGTCATAGTCCTACTTTCAATCTTAACAACACAGTCCTTGAACCAACTGATCCATAGTCCTTCCTTCTCTTGCACACAGCAATACATACATCCTCCTTTGCCCTCTCATTCTCACTTTCCCACACACATATACCCAACTCATATTCCCACTCTCTCACCCTCTCATCTCTTCATTTCGTCTCCGTCAGTCCACGTATGTCCACTTTTGCATCCACAAGCACTTAAGGAATTTCTCTGTCTCTTTCACCTAATTGTTTTCACCCCTCACATTCCATGTTGAAATCCACATCGTGTCCTATGTCCGGTCCTGGTCATCACCTGTTGATCAGTCCTTGTCCGAGACATTTTGTTTGTCTTTTTAGTTAGTTGTTTTCTGGGGAGGGGCACTAACCCTCTGCCAACCCACTTGTTGACATGTAGGGAACATGTGTGGGTTGGTGAAAGGGTTACCACTCAGCGTATTAAATTATTTCCTGGCTTACAGGAAATCATTTGGGATGCCACTCAGTGCAGAGTCACCCTGGAGTAGAGTAGCACTGTAGTGAATGAGTGGAAGATGGGCACCCCCATCAACCACATGTTGCAGTATTTTCACAACAGCTGAATCAAAGTCTTTTTCATAATCAACAAAGGCCTTTCATAAAGGTTTCTTACATTCTGAAAACTTGTCGATCACCTAATTAATAACAAACATGGTCTGTTGTCAAGTAACCACTTCAAAATTCTGCCTCTTCCATTTAATCATTGTCATTTCTGTACATTTGAGCCTATGAATATCCTCTTCCTTAACCTGCCGCAACCCAGCAGATTTTCCACCACTGGCCCTCCCCAATTCCGGCAGATTTTGGAAAAATTTTGTTTTGGCTCAAATCTCTGTTCTTGGTGAGAAACAATGGAAAATCACAAAGAAAGTGGTCACCGGGGTCTGTAAGTGGCCTACACAGGTATACCTTCCATACACCTGGTACCGTGTTCTATGGAGGTGCTCTGCGGCTGTCACGTTTTGTATGGTAGGGCTTAGTATGGGAAACCATTCACAATAGGTAGATATTTATTTACAAAAAAACATGGACCTTGCGTGGACCTTGCAAGAGGGGAACAAGTCAAGAGTGAGAGCAGTGGAAATGAGCTACTTGAGAGGAGCATGTGGAGTGACATGGAGGGACAGGTTGACGAATGAAGAAGTGAAGGAACATTGTGGGGTGGATGTGGATGTGGTTGAGAAGATTAGGAGAAATACACTGAGGCGGTTTGGACATGGGGAGAGAATGGAGAATGAAAGACTGACTAAGAGGGTGTATGTAGGTGAGGTGGAGGGAGGGAGAGGGAGGGGTAGACCGAGGATGAGGTGGAGCGATGGAGTTGAGAGGTATATGAGGGAGAGGGGGTGATTTGGGGGGAGGGTAGTCAAATGGGTGACAGAGCGACTTGGAGGCGTTTTGTCTGCGGCCACCCTTTGCGGAATTAGATCGTCAGGCTATAGATAGATAGATAGATAGACAAAAAAACATGTAGTACAAGAGTATATTGGTTTTCATACAAAAATAAAGGTGAAATAAGCATTGCTTCATTGGACGAACCTAGCAAAAACGCCCAAATTGGTCAGTGATGATTCGCTAACATTGTTGTTTCAACATATGTTTCATTTTTTCAATTTGCTTAATACTTTTCCACTAACATTATACCCGTTTT
Organism: Coenobita brevimanus; assembly: GCF_032717465.1. NCBI lineage: Eukaryota > Metazoa > Arthropoda > Malacostraca > Decapoda > Coenobitidae > Coenobita > Coenobita brevimanus. The sequence goes on along the minus strand of NC_137029.1, from coordinate 14,687,549 downwards.
TCATTTTATATAACTGTTATCACACATCTACGGCCTTACGATTATATTTAGCGTAATGTTAGCACATATTTACATAGTGAGCGCACCCGCTATGCCTGAAGTTTCAACTTACATTCTATTTTTCCACTTACATTATACTCTTCCACTAACATTACACCTGTTTCCACTTTATATAATTGTTATCACATATTACAGGCCTTACTGTTATAGTGAGCGTCAGATTATCGCATATTTACATAGTGAGCGAATTCGCTATAAGTACTGTTTCAACTAACATTCTATTTTCCACTTATACTTTTCCACTTACACTATACCAGTTTCCACCTTATATTACTGTTATCACTTACTTACAGACCTTACTATTATAGTGAGGGTCAGATTATCACATATTTACAGCACTTAGAGCGTCATATCGCAAGCACACACACTAATGTGTGGTATTCTTTGAAGTAAGGCTCAACGCACAAGCCAGTTGTTGCAGTCCACACATTCATACCTCGTGCCTTTTCTTTGAGTGGTTTCTCTCATTCTGGAATTACTACAAACGTGACACCACCGCTGGAGTCTAGGGCGGTTCAGTTGAGGAGGTATGGTGCTGGGGAAGTGGCATGGTGTGAGGCGTAGGGGAGTCTGTGTGGCAGTGGCAGGGCGGTGGCGGTGGTGGGGCCTGTCCTCTGCATATTTCGTGATGATTTCACGGGTCAGCTCCCTCGCAAACCCCTCGAAAGTCTCTGAGGTTCCCGTTGTCATGGAGTGGAGGTAGTGGCAGTTCAGGACCATGATATCAAGCAAGTAGAAGAAGAGCTTTTTGTACCACTTCATCATGGTCCTGGCACACTCCACACTGGAAATCATGGAGTCGGACTGGTCCACTTGCCTCATGTTGATAATGTAGTCCAATACCGACTCAGGTTTCCAGACATGGCACCTCCTCTCGCTGCGGTAATCCACGGAGTCTGTGTGGTGCATGAGGGGACAGTGTACTGTCGATAGGAGGGAAACTTCCTTGTTGTGGTTCCACAGAGTGGCGCGGATGTTATCTGCCTTGAAAAAAAACACCTCATTCTTGTCAAGTTTTCTCCCAACCTTGACCATATGCCAGCGGTTTCTCTGTACTGTACCACAGACTCTGGTGTCGTGCAGGTGTAGGTACCGTGCGGGAAGGGGGCTAGTGTACCAGTTGTCCAGGTACAGCACGTGACCACGATGAAGGTACTCCTCTATCATTGTCTTTACCACGGTCCCTGAGAGTCCAATACTTCGATCTTCTATTGTCTGTCTGTGTGCCGGTGTACAAGACTCTGTCTTGCACATAACCAGTCTTACAGTCACACATAACAAAGATCTTGAACCCAAAATGGTGTCTCTTGCTGGGTATGTACTGGCGAAAAGAAATATTGCCTCTCCACAACACGAGACTCTCGTCTATGACAAGGTCTCGATAAGGATAGAAGGATGAGTGGAACTTTTCCCGCAGGTGATCAAATACCAGCCTTATTCTCCTCATTCTATCCGTGTTATTAGCATTAGCAGGATCATTGGCATCATAAAAGTGGGGGCAGCTCAGAATTTGCTGAAATCAATTCCGGCCCATTACTTTCCCAAAGAAAGATGTGCTGGTTTTAGGGTCCATAGACCAGTATGCTGGAATTTGTCTTTTCCGTACAACACCTGTCAAAAGAACCAGGGCTAGAAAGATACACATCTCACTTATGGTAACTGGGTAATCATACTGGAGGAAGTGCCTGCTTCTCCTACCTTCATGCTCGCTTTCATGGTGCTGGCTGCTTGCAGATGTGTTAGTCTGTTCCACAGTCCGCTCCACAAACTCCTCCCCAAAGAACAGGTGGAAGAAATCCACCCTGGTGGAGCTGGCGTGGATTCCTGGAGCCGTGCAGCCAGACCACCACTCCTCAGTGAAGGGGTGAATGATGGAAGTGAAATTACTCCCCTCTTCCCAGTCCCACGACACACTACCGTCTCCAGCCTTGTCCCCATCGTCGCCTTCGTCGGGGTGGGGAGAAGAGGGTGGTGGGAGAGGTTGGGGAGGTGGAGAGCGGCGCCCTTCCCCACTCACGCTCCTCTTCCCTCTTCCTTTTCCTTTCCCCTTTTCCTTCTCTTTCCTTCCTTTCCCCACATCACGGGGCTGTGGGGAGGAAGCGCAGGAACATTGCAGGGCGAAAGACGTGCTAGGGAGCGGCTCCTTCTCACCTCCCCACTGCCCACGTACACCATGTGCTTGCACTGCCTCCCTCCCACCACCACTTTCACTTTCACTGCTCACTCCTGCCACACCACTTTCCCTTTCACCACTCACTACTACCACACCACTCCTGCCTTCCCGATACAAAGCACTAGACCCATACCTGATTCTCCTCCTCGCTGTCCCTTCAGCTCCCCATGGCGAAATCCTTTCTCTCCCTAGCCACGAGGTATCACCACGTCCCACGGCTCCGTCCTCGTCCTCGTCATCATCATCCCCCTTGCCCTCGCCCTCCCTTTCCTCTAGGGGGTGGAGAGAGGTGCATGCGCGTGGTTCGGGTCCAGGCTGGCCTTCTCTAGCCTCACGATGCATCACGTATCGCCACTTCCTCAGAGACGGCACTTCCTCGTCGCTGCTGCTTGTTTTGTCCACGGGAAGCACATAATCCTTGTCTGCCACATTGTTATCAAGTGGGGAATCACTGTCACCTGTGAAGGCATCCAGGGTGGCTTGAATTTCAGCATCAGAGAGACCTCGGCACGCCATGTCTGTGCTGGGTCACTGCTAACAGGTGAGTGACTGAGACAAGGGAGCACGTGGGTCACGCGGGGTCGGGGAGTGTCCCTGCCTGGTGGCGGGTTGTGGAAGGTGTCCCGCGCCTGCGTACCAAAAATCACACACGAGATTTGAAAAATGTGCAAATGACGGACCTTGCAATTGCAAAACGTATGGGTACATCATCGGGTGTCACCATGACAAAATGTGGCAGTGTATCCATACGTCGTCGGGACACCTCGGGTTAACTGCCCAGGTCTCACTACCATATAGCATTTCATTCCTAACACATCACGCCTGTGATCTCCAGTCCTTCAAATGCAGTGTGCCCAGGCATCTCGAAATGAACAGATCTTGAATTTGGATCTCTGTTGTTTTGTTTTTGTTTTTTCGTGGAGGGAATAATTATAATAATAATTATAATAATAATTTTGCAGGCCCTTGGCCTTTGGCCCCTTCTTTCTATCATTGAAAAAAATGACAACAACAACAACAAGAAGAACAAAAAAAAAAAAGATCCTTTAGCATGGAGGGAGAGCCCTCTCCCAGTGTCAAGAGAGGCAACAGCTCCCAGAATTTCTTCCAACCATTCTTATCTCTTGCCACTGAGCTAGCTCCAGTCCCACCTCCAGCACATAACATGTCTTCTAAGTAACACAAGTCTTCCACACATTCAAGAGGCTCACCAGGAAGATCAGTCCTATCATGCTTGACAATCTCCACATGCTCTCCCTGACACATGACACACATGAAATCAGCATTATCACACAGCCAGCCTTTAATACCACTACATCATTTATATGCCCACATATTACAAATACTGCACAAGATGGATTTACTTCCCATGCCCTTGTGACAAACTTCACATGTCCACTCTCCCTCTTCTTTGATATTACCACCATCCCTAGATACCATCATTTATGTTTTATCTGCATTTACCCTCAGGCTTTTGTGCCTCATACCATCTCTCCACTTCCTAAATCTTTCCTTCATCTCCGTTTCATAATCATCATCATCCGAACCTCCTTTCCCACCCTAGGGCAGGGTGAGGAGTAGCAGTGTCCAGACACCCTAAATTTGCCCAATTCAATGGGCAGCACTTCCATTCACATATCATTCAAGCCCACAGAATCCTGGCTCCATCAGATAGGCCAAAAAAAATTTCACCGCCTTCTGTAGCTTCACATCTCTCTTTCATTCTCTGCAGTCAACACCAAATCATCAACACACAATATTTTCCATGGGAGTCATCATGTGACAGGGCTTCAAGCACTATGATAAACAATATGGGGCTCAAGACTGACCCCTGATGCATGTCAGTGTTAATGTTATTAATGCTAGGACTTTCGAAGCAGAGTCTTCTAAAGGCCAGTGACAGTTTGTGGCTGGTCAAAGGAATTTTCTAAACATAAGGTGAGTTGGTGGTGGAATGTAAAAGTAGAAGCAACAGGATGAGAAGTGTGAAAATTCATTAAAAAACTGAAGAAAGGTTGATATTAAGAGCTTTACTGGATGGACAAGCACAGGAATAGGACCAAGAGATGTAGGGCAAAGACTAAGGGACAGAAAGAAATAGCTGACAAGTTAATTGGTACTGAACGGAGAGCTGTTATAATCAGGATAGCAAATCAGATAGTATGGGAAATTCAGGAAGCATTCAGGAACGATGCAGTAATGTTAGTTATTGCAAATGAAGATTTAAAGAGAGCATATAATGAACACTAGAGTCATTTTTTGAATGCAGAATCTGACTGGAACAAGGAGGAATTTAGCACTGTTGAACCAGAGCAGGGCTCACCACCTTCTTTAAGATTAAGGAGGAAGCAGTTGGAAGCAGTCAAGAGGATAATTTAGTTAAGTAACTGATACATTAAAAATAATGAACCGAGGTAGTGGTGAAAATGAAAACTGAGTTGCCAAATGCACTTGTAAAGAAAGTAATAATACCAAAAGACTGGTTGAAGATTGTGCTTGTGAATGTGTATAAAAGCAATGGTGATTTGACAGAAAGAGGTAAGTACAGAAGGGTAAGGCTTTAAGGTCAAACAGTGAGAGTTATGGAAAGGGTAATTGAAAACACGATAAAGAGAGGCTGTGGGTATAAATGAAATGCAATTTGGTTTTGTGCCAGGATGAGGCACAGCTAATGCAATATCCATTGTTTGAATTGTTTATCAAGAGAAATACCTCAGTAAGAATAGAAAACTGTATCATGTAGCAGGGGATTTGAAGGTTGTGAATTCTGAAGGTAGAAGTAAAATGGGCTATGAGAAAGCAGTGTATTGATAAATGGATCATGAAGTTGTTGATGAAAGTGTACAAAGGGGAACTTCCCCTGTGAGACTGAGTGAATTCTTGGAGAGTAATAGGATGCATCATGATTAAATGCTTAGTTCATTGCTGTTCAACCTGGTACTTGAAATACTGTCAAGAAAATTTAAGAGTGAGCTACCTCAGGAACTTTTACATGCTGATGATTTAGTTTTGGTTGCCGAAGCTTGCAGGAGACCAGAGAGAAATTCGAGAGGCAGAGGGATAGGATAGAAGTAAATGGACTGAAAGTTAATACTTCACTGCTGTAGTAGAATAAGATCATGGTCAATAGGTTTGAAGGAGGTTATGACATAAACCAAGGTACACCTGCTGATATTTCTATGTTAGGTATGTAACTATTAATTTAAAAAATTGAATACAGTAATTCCTCCAAGATCCGACGTAAGACAGCCAAAGGCATGTCCGGGACTTGGGAAAAATGCCCCTGGACAGGTACTTATAGACCCCAACCCAACCTAACTTTGAATGCCACTTAAATAACTCCCTACTGGACATGCACAACACCTATTTAAGACCCTATGCACACAGATAAGGGACAGAAACCATTAAAACAATAAAAAAGAACCTGAGAATGAGAAAGCAGAAGTGAGTATGGAAAATATTTAGCAGTGTACACTACAGGGTACTTACGACAGATCTGTGGCCGTCGCGAAGATTAACTCGCCTCCTCTATGGCTCTGATAGTGGTGAAGGTGCACTTGAAACACGTACAGTAATCCAGCGTTGTGCTGCACTTAATCCTTTGCGCTGTGAATTATAATTGTTTAACCCCTAAACCGCGGGGTTGTTTTGGCTTGACTTCCGTGTCTCGCGGGCATATTCGCGCTCCGACAGACTCTCTAAAAATATTTGCCAAAAATCAGTTATTAGTTCTAGAATATTAAAATTACATATTCCTATGGCACATACCTTCACCTTTCTCCTGAGATGTTTGTTGAGCCTTCATCGAGTACCGTAGGACTTGTGGAGACCTCTGAAGTTGGGTAACGAAGTCTCCACTTTACACTTCCCGACAACCCATAATATGATTACCACAGCCTGATATTATCACTAGAAACACTATTCTATGATTTTCAAATAGTTTGGAATCCATACTCCCCCCCAAAAAAAACACTGTGAAAGCAATGAAAATTACTAGCGCGTATGACCTTCCCACTTGCGCTCGTTTGCCGCTGGTGTTCTGTCATTTATTATTCATAAAAACACTCACACTTTATATTTCTATTACTATATGACACTTATATATATCTGCTGTCTTTATTCATAAGTTTTCTTCAGTAATAATAGTTTATTGTCACTAGGCATTCAGTTTCTCTTTCAGTGAAATACGTAGCATTCACTTTCTTGTCCTGGATACTGGCATTGAGAGCGAATCTGTCACTTTCACATTCACTTTCATAACTCCCAGTATTCATATATGCTAGAGTGAAACTTTCACTTTCATTACTCCTAGTATACTGTATATACTCATATTCTTATATTACAGTAATCACTCTAATATCCGGACGCCCAATAACCGAACATCCCCACTACCCGGACCTTATCGTCCTGGGATCCAACATTCCCAAAATGGTCCGAAAACCCAAAAAAATAAAAAAAATAAACGATTTTTTCCCGTCCGTAATTTGAACTTGCCGCGCGCGCCGCGGGAGAGCATTGTTTTGGTGCGTCATTCCTCCGACGTCCGATAGAGCGCTGCTGCATCCTCCCCACTTCCCGCCTGTCTCTGACCGCGACTGGACCTACGCTCTTTGCAATGGCTGCCCACGTGCTCGCTTTTGTGGTGGTGCCGTACCTGCTGCAGAGCCTCCTGCTGCTCTTGGGCCTCCTCTTAGTGTGTGTGATGATGGCCCCGCCACCTGAGAAAAGGAAGAGAGTGGTGTTGACTCTGGAAAAGAAGAGGGAGATATTGGAGAAAGTTGATGCGGGTTGGTCTTCTTCCCGTATTCTCCATGAGTACAACCTGGCCCGGTCGACTTTGTTCGATATCAAACGTTCCCGAGACAAACTCATGCAGTACACGGCTGACTTCTCGTTGCGAAGCAAACGCAACGTGGAAAGGAAGGTTATGTTTACCCCCAAGTTTGCAGAAATCGACCGATCCACGTTGATTTGGTACCGACAGCAACGTGCAGCTGGTGTGATGGTACGTGGAACGGAGCTGAAGGCTGCTGCTGAGAAGTTCGCAAGGCTTCACGACGCCCTAGACTTCAAGGCATCCAAGGGTTGGCTCTTCGCGTTCAAGTTGTGACATGGCCTTACTAACCGTAAAGCACATGGCGAAGCATTGGACGCTAACGAGGATGGAGTTGACGAGTTTCGGCACAAGGTGAAAGGCTTGATCGACAGGGAGGGCCTAACACTCGGTCAAGTCTACAATGCTGACGAAACTGGCCTATTCTATCGCTCGCTGCCAACGAACACTCTAGCCGAGGAGATGGAGAAGCGTGTACCTGGCCGCAAGCTTTCCAAGGAACGGATATCTGCTTTGTGTTGTGCCAGTGCTAACGCCATGCACCGGCTTAAGCCCGTTGTTGTTGGCCGTGCAAAGCAGCCTCGGTGCCTTCGTGGGGTGATGGATGTCCTTCCTGTCGTCTGGTACCATTCTTTGAATGCATGGTTCACGGTTGTGATTTTCAAAGACTGGTTTCACCGTCACTTAGTCAAGGAGGTCATCCATTACCAGACGAAGACACTGGGAATCCCTCGCGACCAGGTAAAGGTTCTCCTTCTGCTCGACAATGCACCTGCCCACCCGTGCGACAAGGACTTGGTTGCTGAGAATGGCCGTATTAGGTGCATGTTTCTGCCACCTAATACGACTGCTCTCATTCAACCCATGGACCAAGGAGTGATCATGGCAACAAAGCGCCTGTACCGTCGGAAGTTCCTGGACGAGGTGATGGTTGTTCTCGAGGACGAGGACGAGCGCAGGGAAGGACGTGACACACGAGGCAAGCTGACTTTGGAAAACCTTCGCCGCTACAACATCAAGTCTGCGCTGTACAACTGGGCTAGTGCATGGAAGGAAGTCCCTGTGAAAACTCTTGAAAATGGTTAGTCTCGTCTGCTTCTCGGAACGAATGTGGAGTACGATTTTCTAGGGTTTGACGTGGATGTCTTCCATGCATGGCTACGTACGCACGGCGACGATGTTGATGTGGACGATGTTCGTGAGTGGTTGGACGACGACGAGGGCGATCCTGGGTATCAGACGTTGTCTGATATCGAGATCGTGTCTTCGGTTGCTGGTGTCAGTACCGAACTTGAAGATTCCGACGACGAAGGTGACGATGATGCGGACTCCTCTCAGCAGGACACTACTCCAGCCATCCCCAAGCTGAGCGCACTCCGGGAACATCTAGAGTTCGTCCTAGACTACCTGGAACACCCGGACTGCAACAGGGAGATGGGGCCCTTGGGACTCGTGGAGGAAGTGCGTGCTTTCAGGCAGCGCATCATTAATTGCCAGAATCGTCAGTCCTTGCGTCAGTCAACGATTGACAGTTTTTTCAGGCCCGTGACCCCCACTGTGCCCAGCCCTGGCTCCACTCCGTTGCCTCCCCAAGACAGGCCCTCATGCTCCGAGCCACAGCCCAGTACATCAGCCACGGTGGAGTCACCGCTCGACGTGAGTTTGCGGCTTTCCTCAGAGTCTTCTGCAGTGGGTACGCTATCACCACAACCCAGCGATGCACCCCTAGGTCGCCTGCCAGTGATACTCTCAGACTCTGACAGTGAATAAACAGCAAGAACTTCTCCACTAGACCACACGGGAATTTTGAGTGTTGTGCATTGAAAACAACGGTGTGTTGTGTTAAGGTTTTCGAGTTGAGAGAAAAGACTCAGTGGAAACTAAATGTAACGTAAATAGACTTCTTTGTTTTGGCTTTGGAAATTTTGAAAAGATTGGGAAAAGTTAATGTGTAACACTAAACTGAAATGGAACATTATTTGGACTAAAGTGAACACTGTGAAGAGAACGGACTTCTGTGTGTTATTGACTAAGTTCAGTGCAAGACTTCAGGAAGAGTGTACTGCAAGTGCTTCAGGAAATCGTTCTTACTGTCAGAATCCGAGAGGAGGCGGTTATTCATCGAGGTGGCCAGGGACTTGCTGTAAGTAGCCAGAATGTTTCATACTGTACTTTTTTCCATACTATACTTACCTCATGCATGTGCAGTAGGAATGTGTTTTTCTGAGTTAGGCTAGGTTAGGGTCCATAAGTACCAGAATGTTTATTAATGTATGAACATACTTCTAAACCCTCAGTTTATGTTTCTTTTGCATTTATTTCAGTCATTTATGTGCCTTATTGATGTGATTTGGGTGTTAAATAAGTGCTATGCATGTCCAGAGGGAGTTGTATAGGTGTTTCTCTGAGTTAGGGTCCATAAGTACAAGTCCATCAGCTGGGGCCCAATATCCGGACAAAACCAATAACAGGACCTACCAATGGCTCTATTACGTCGGATATTGGAGTGATTACTGTACTACTCATTTACATTTCTATTTACATTCTCTATTTTATTTACATTATTTACATTTCTATTTTATTTACATAGTGTTATGCACTGTCACATGCAGTAACTTATAAAACTGTTTTCCACTGTTCACTTATATTTACATTCATTGCTTTTACTTGCTGTTTACACATTATTTACAATTCCACTTGCACTGTTTTACTCACCAGAAAGCTCGTAGTCACTGTCCATCATTTTCATTGATATATTAGCCAGTTCACGTTCCACAGCAGTCACTTAGCCCTTTACCCCTTTCCACACGAGGTTTAGTAGGGGATAGAGGTCACAGGGCCCTTTGCATGGGGCTAAAAAGCGGCGGAATTGGACAGGCGCGAATCCGATGTGGTTTCACCTTGAAAGACGACTGTAAACTGAATACAGTGTGGTGGCCTAGGGGGAGTGCAATGCTGCCAATGTCAGCGTGGTGACAGCTGCTAATATATATGCTATGAAATGATTGGCAGGAAATCAAGACAATACATAATAAATTAGGTAGTTCCAGGTGAATGTAAATATTACTTAGGCTTCTCCCTTTCTTTCTTATATATATTTTTATTACGAGAATAGATTATACGGCATATTTCAAGGGGAAATAAACAGCGAAAATTAGCGAACGAATGCACGTGAGGTGTTGTCAGGTGATAATTAGCCAATTCCAGGTGTATGGCACTATCACTTACCTTATTTCTTTTTTGTATATATTATTTGGTATAAGAATAGGGCATAGGGCTTATTTCAATGGATGAAATCAGTGGAAAATTCCAGGGAGGATTTACTTAGCGCAGCACGGCTGGGGAGGCGAGTGGAGAGGAGGTAGGGAGGGGAGTCAAGATCATGGAGAAATGGCTAAATTGTCAACAGGGATGGGAGTACAGATGAAATTAGGAGTGCTGACTAGTGTTGGACATTGGCAGTACTGATAGATGATACAAGCCACCACTTGAAAGCCTGGGCGAATTCAAAATAACACAGAATCACAAAAGTGATGCCCCGCGGTATGATCCCTTGCTCCCAAGCATCATGAAAGTGACGCCCCGCGGTTAAGGGGTTAACACTGCACATTCTGTTCTTAATTGTGCCATGCCAGCTGCAGCATGCCAGTGTTTCACTCTGCACGTACTCCTTTGCATTGTGAATTATAATTTTTTAACATTGCACATTCTGGTGTTTACACTTGCGCTGCACTTGAAACATGCCAGTGTTTATGACAGTAGGTAGGCGGGAAGTGGGGAGAATGCAGAGGCACTCTAGTGGACGTCGCTGGAACTACGCGCCAAAACACAGCTGTTCGTCACCGCATGGTAAATTTTTTTTTTTTGCATTTTGATGTTTTTTGGCCATTTTTGGGACCCAAGCCCAAAATGTCCAGGACTTTGTGTGTCCAGGACTTGGACGTCCGGGTCCTAAAGGAATTACTGTTTGAGACTTTTGAAGTCAAAGCATCTACTGCAGTATCATTTGGCAGGTAACTTTATGATGTGGGAGGCATGAACAGTACTCTATGGGAGGAGGAGGGTAAGAGGTAAGGATGTGTGGGTGCAGGAGTAGTGTGGTTGCCATGTATTAAGTTAGCACATCAACATGTACTTTCATATTGTATCATTTATAAAGGCTTCAACATGCTTTCATGCATTGTCCTTGGTCACCTAATGGCGGCTTTCCATGCTGTTTGATCTCTGGCAGCCTTCCTATTCAGTTCCTGATTTGGGGTCACAATCTATGACCTTGTCCCAGGTCTTTTTCAGTCTGCCTCTTGCAGCCCTACCCCCGAATTTCGCACTTCACACCTTCCACATCCACTTATCCTCGATCCACTCAACATGCCCAAACCATCTCCGTCTACCCCTCCTTGTTACAACACCAATACATTTATTTACCCAGCTTATCAATGTAATTTGCATAACTCAAAAGTGGTTAGTCAGAATTTCTCAGTAAATCTTTTAAGTCATTTAAATCTTTGAAATCTTTATACAGATGGTGACAATGGAATTTGCCTTCAAACCATTCATGTGATTTACTAATGCTTGTGGTGGTTGTTGGTAGTGACTGCCATCCACTCACGATGTAGTGCTTCCTGCTTCTTCTTTCACCTTTTATCATTCATTTTTCTAAGTCTGCCCACCTATTTTCCTATTTCTTCCATCCTCCCTGTCACTTTTTATCACTCTTCTTTCCACTTCGTGTTTCTCTACACTGAATGACCAGCTAAATGGTGTCCTGTAACCGAGGAAACTTTTAACAGTGCTAGGTGGCAGCCATACAACCAAATAACTGGGTGATGTGGAGTTTCTTATGGTGTCCTTGTTAACCGAGTGGAGAGAGACAAATGCGGCATCCATTCAAGAACTAGACTTCCATGCTCTTCCTCATGCTTTCTACCACAAGGGAACATAATTCCACTGCACAAGGCAGCCCTGGAGGAGTGGTTGCTTGCATGTGGTTGATGGATCTGCCCAACCAGAAACTGGGGTTGCACAACAATTAATGACTATAACAGGAAGTGGGGGTTCCCATCACCAGCTCACTTGATGTCTTGCTGTCTTTAGGTAACTACACTGAATGGCAAGTCTAATGGTCTCCTGCAACTCAGGAAACCATTTGCAATGCTAGGTAGTAACCATATAACCAAGTAACAGGATGATGAGGAGCCTACTATGGTGCCCCTGTTAATGGGTGGAGAGATGCAAATGCAGCATCCATCCAGTAACCAAACCTCCACATTCTTCCCCATGCCATGTTATGGTGAGGCACTGTCCTCCGGAAGGGAATGTTGGTTCACTGGATGGGATGGCCCTGCAGGGTTGGTTGCTTTCTTGTGGTTGATGGGTCTGCTCACTCAAACAGACTGGGGTTACTCTATTATTAGTACTGTTACCACTTATTAATGCCTGTGCAATTGGTCATGTAAGTGTAATCCAAGAGGGTAAGAATGAGGCATATTTGTGATAGACACCCTCCTCCTAATGCCCTCTGTCTCCCATTCTCCTTCCCTGATTATGTGAATGAGCTGAAAATATCAAGCAATAAAAGAGAGGGCCATCAGCCCATCATTTCAGTTTTATTTCCTGTCAGTTTTACTTATAAGAGATAATCTGTCACTAGATTTGATATTGTTATTGCATAATTATTAATTGCATTGACAATAGGTTTTGAAGTCATCTTTGACTATGAACCTAGAATCCTGAAGATAAGGATTTGCTTTGGTATCTAGGTAAAATGTAAACAGGCTTAACAGTCTTAAGCAGTAAAACATATTCTGAACAAGAAGGAGCACTCAGAAAGTGCAACACCTACACCTCCCAACTGGACTAAGGGCTGAATATTTGACTTTGCCCTGTGACCCTGACTTTTGACTGATTACACCCCAAATTAAATGACTTCACTCTTGCCTAAACATTAACCCTTCCACCAATGTTGGCTACAGGCTGATAAAAATTGACTTGTCTTTGTGCAGTGACCTTGACCTTTGACCTTCCCCTTACTCTTGCCCATTGGCTGATTGTTCATAAAACTGAATCCCTTTATCCTTGTTTTATCTTGGATTCTTCCACAACATTTAGTTTAAGTTTGATAAAAACAGTGTAAAATTGACTGTGTCATGTAACATTGACCTTTTACTTACTGCTCTCAAAAAGTGACACACACACACACACACACACACACACACACACACACACACACACACACACACACACACACACACACACACACACACACACACACACACAGAGCAACAAGAGGACATGGAATGAAATTGAAAAAGTCAAGCTGCTTGAAGGATATCAAGAAATATAGCTTTCCTTACAGAAGTATAGATTTATGGAATAGCCTGGACAAAGAGATCGTCCAGTCTAAAAACTTAAACGAGTTTAAAGTTAAATTCGACTTATTGAGAAACAGCGACGGAAACCCACAAGCATAGTACATTCCGTGTATATCACAATTAGGTATATTCTTAAATATTTGGAACGACTTAGACAAAGAGGTGGTGCATGAGAAAAACATTCATGTGTGTAAAGGTAGACTTGATAAATGTGGATATGGAGACAGGACAACACGAGCATTGCTCAATTCCTGTATACTACAAATAGGTAAATACACACACACACACACACACACACACACACACACACACACACACACACACACACACACGCACACACAATAATAATAATCGCTGAATCACCGACGAAAGGAAACTGAGCCTAATTGTGACTGTGTTAATGAGTGCGTGAGTGGTGGTCCCGTCGGACAGTTAAAAAAAAAAAAAAAAAAAAAAAAAAAAAAAAACGTGGTTTCGGTCATAAAATGGAGAAGATAAAGTGAAAACAGAAAGTCTTCATATGGTTGAATCATGGAGGAAACGGTCGGTGCATTGTTTATGATAATTGAGAAAGAATTTGAGGGCTTTTGTGAAGAGGATGTGGGAAAAGGAAGTATTAAGTTGAACAGACAAGAATAGCAGGTGTAGAGAAAAAGCGGAGAGGAATGACCAGGAGATAAAAAAGGTATGGGCAGTGATTAAAGAGTTACAAGAACGGACCATAGAGCAGGAAAACGAGATCAAAAGTTTAAGGAGTACCCTGGAAAAAATCTGTACAAGTAGTGACGAAAAAGAAAAGGAAGTTACTGAATTAAAAGTGAACAATGAATCAGCCTCGAATGAAATAAAACAGCTTAAGAGGGAGAATAAGAGGTTGGAAGAGGAAAGGGACATGATGAAAAGCAAACTAGATGAGTATGAATCCAAATCAAGAATACAGGAAGAGCACATTAAAGAAATCAAGGAGCAACATAAAGGGTGGAAGAAAATTCAGGAAGAGGGAAATGTAAATCTGAGAGAGATTATAGACCAACAAAGCAAGGAAAAAGCGGAGAAGGAAGTGGTTAGGGTGTTGAGAAGTAGAGAATCTTTAGTTAGAGATATAGCAGATAAAAATTGTATAATAATTTCAGGAGTTAAAGAAAAACGTATGACAATATGATCAGACAGAGAAAGAGAACTGAGTAAGGTTGAAGAAATGATATCAATAGTCATGGAGGAAAACAACGAAGCTCAAGAAGAGATTGAAGAGGTGTTTAGGTTGGGAAAGTACGAGGAAGGAGGGGCAAGGCCATTGAAGGTAAAGTTTAAGTCCCAAGCAACAGTTAACGAAATTATCAGTAGAACATGGAAACTATCGGATAAAGAAGGGTTTTAAAATGTTTGGATAAGGAAAGATGCAAATGAGGAAGAAAGAGCTAAATTAAAGGACTTAGTAAAGGAAGCAAAGGTAAAAAACGAACAGAGAATGGAGAAAGAGAAGACAGTGTTGTATTGGAGAGTCATAGATCAGAAGTTAAGGAAGTGGTACCGGCAGAGAGAAGGAGAAAGTGGGTATAGAAAACATCAAAAATCATTGAAAGGTGGCATATACTAATGTTGATGGTTTCAACAATCTTTTGAGGATACATGAACCTGACGTTATGTGCTTTGTAAAGACCAAGTTAAGAGAAGATATTGATGTTCATATGGGAGATGGTAAATACAAACTGTGGAGAAGAGACAGAAAAGAAAAAACAGGAGGAGGAGTGATGATAGCAGTGAAGAACAACATAAATGTAGATACCATGGAAATGGGAGAAGGCAGGGCTGAAGTGATAAATATGAAATTAGAAACTGGAGAGAATAACAAGCGAGATATGGCAGTATTGTATGTTCCCCCTAAGGCAAGAGCATGGAGTAATGATGAATACCAGGAAATGCTGTCAGACATGGCATGTTATTTACAGAAACTGATTGAGAAAAGCAACAATATAATTTTAATGGGTGACTTCAGTTGTAAAGAGGTGAACTGGGAGGAATGGGACTCAGGAAGCGGCGAGGATTCGTGGGGCACTATATTATTAAAAGTAATCCCTCTAATATCCGAACTCCCAATATCCGAACATCCCCACTAACTGGACATAATCATCCTGGGATCCAATATTCCCAAAATGGGCCAAAAACCGCAAAAAATTCGAAAAAAATCTGATTTTTTTTCCCACCCGTAATTTGAAATTGTTGCCTGGCGCCAAACAGCTGTTACACCATGGTCCCTTCACCCCTTCCTTCCTCCCCCCTCCCCCCTCCCCTGTCAGGGTTGCCATTTGGTATTTTTCATTACCAAGTGTGGGCCAATTTTGTAATGAAAAATTCATTTGGTTATGAATCAGAATAATGCATTACCAAATGGATTTTTCACATGTATGAGGATACACAGGATGAAGATGGTGGAATGTTTGCTCTCTCTGATTAATCTGCTACCCTACATAGCGTGAAAATAATCAACATGGTGTTAATTATAAGGAGAGTGATTACATGTATTTCCACTGTGTGAAGTGGGGTTGGTGGAGGATTAGTGCCCCTCCCTGTAAAACAATTAACTCTAAGCCCTTGGCCACCCCGTTTGGGATACATGGCATCTGGCAATGAATGAATGAATATATAATTAGTGAAGAATAAATGCTAGCTTTATGAATTTGGTAATGAAAAGTTAAATTTGGTAATGAAAGTTGAGGAGATTGGTAATGTGGCCATTGCGATCTGGCAACTCTGTTACCCCGCCATCATCAACAGTCATAGCTTAACTCCGATCGAGAGCAGATGCTCATAGCAGTGCAAGCCACAGGTGCTTCTTTTTTGTGAATAAACAGTGAATAAACTGCAATACCTCGCCACTAGAACACACAGGAATTTACAGTGTTGTGCAGTGTTAAGAAATTAGAATTTAGAGTGCAGAGGATTAACTGTGGACTGCAAACTGGCAGTTCAAACCAGTCCAGGAGCCAGGGACTTGTAAGTACCAAGAATGTTTAATATTGTATAAACTCACCTCTAAAACCTCATTTTATGATTCTTTTGCATTTATTTCAGTCTTTTATGTCCCTTCTTGGTGTGATTTGGGTCATAAATCGGTGCTATGCATGGCCAGAGGGAGTTGTATAGGTGTTTCTCTGAGTTAGGTTCCATAAGTACAAGTCCATAAGCTGGGGACCAATATCCGGACAGGACCACTATCCGGACCTGCCTATGGCCCTATTATGTCGGATATTGGAGGGATTACTGTATAGCAATGAACAATGTGATGATGCAATGGGTCAAAGAAGAGACAAGGTTCCGAGGTGAGGACACACCAGCAAGACTGGACTTACTGTTTACCAAGGAACCCGATGTAATAGAATCCTTGAAATATCTGTGTCGTATTGGAAAAAGTGATCATATGGTCATTGAGTTCCAGATGATAACAGGGAACGTGGAGCCAAGAGACGAGCTTTATAGGCAGGGAAGGTACAACTTTGGGAAAGCAAACTTTACAGGATTGAGAACATTTTTTGAAAATGCAGATTGGAGAAAATTCAGAGAAACAATAGAGATACAGAAGAAGTGGGATATTTTTCTAGACCAGTATAATTCGGCAGTGGAAAAATTTGTCCCAAGAGTAAAGGGGAAAGAAAACAGGAAAAAAGAGTGGTTTTATAAAAGGTGTTTGATAGCAAAAAAAGAGAGAGACACGGCGTGGAACAATTGGAGAAAGAGAGGTAACAACAGAACAAAGGAAGAATATAAAAGAACTAGAAATGAATACACAAGAATACGCAGAGAAGAAAGGAATTTTGAAAAAGGTATAATTAACAAATTTAAGGATGAACCCAAACTGTTTTATAGATTTGTTAATGGCAAACTGGAAAAAAAGGAAGGAATCACCAAACTGAAAGTAGAAGGAGAGGTCTGTAAGGATGAGGCAATGCAAGCAGAAATAATGAACAAATGTTTCCAGTCAGTTTTCACTAATGAAAAGGAGTCTGTGGAAGCGGAGGTAGTGACTAGAAATGTAGTGATAAATGATATAAAAGTGGAAGTACAGGAAGTTTATAAACTACTAGAAACTCAAGATGTAAGGAAAGCCCCAGGACCAGATGGAATCTCTAATTGGGTACTGAAGGAATGCAGAGAACAACTGGCAGATAAGATTCACAGTTTAATTGGGTGTTCTCTGGAAGAGGGGAAAGTGCCTCAAGAATGGAAGATGGCAAATGTGGTACCAATTTATAAGGGAGGAAACAAGGAAGAACCCCTGAATTATAGACCAGTGTCCCTAACCAGCATGGTTGCAAAATTGTGTGAAAAAATTCTGAAAGATAGATGGATAAAATATCTGGAAGAGATGAATATTTTGGCTGATAGTCAGTTTGGATTTAGAAGTGGAAGGTCATGTATTTACCTATTTGTATTTACCTATTTGTAGTGTACCGGAATTGAGCAATGCTCGTGTTGTCCTGTCTCCATATCCACATTTATCAAGTCTACCTTTACACACATGAATGTTTTTCTCATGCACCACCTCTTTGTCTAAGTCGTTCCAAATATTTAAGTATATACCTAATTATGATATACACGGAATGTACTATGCTCGTGGGTTTCTGTCGCTGTTTCTCAATAAGTCGAATTTAACTTTAAACTCGTTTATGTTTTTAGACTGGACGATCTCTTTGTCCAGGCTATTCCATAAGTCTATACTTCTGTAAGGAAAGCTATATTTCTTGATATCCTTCAAGCAGCTTGACTTTTTCAATTTCATTCCATGTCCTCTTGTTGCTCTCTTATCCCATACAAACAGATCTTCTTTGTCAATTTTATCTACTCCCACCATGGTCCTGAACACTGCAATCATGTCTCCCCTCTTTCTCCTTTCCTCTAACGAAGGCAAATCCAGTTTTTCCAGCCTCTCTCTGTATGACAGGTCTGTCAGACTGGGGACCATCTTGGTTGCTGTTCTTTGTATTCTCTCAATCTTGTTTATATCTTTCTTTTTGTGTGGGGACCACACTACCGCTGCATATTCTAACCTGGGGCGGATCATGGCCACTATCAATTTTTTCATCATTTCCTCATCCATATAATAAAAATGCTACTCTTATGTTAGTCAAGAGCTTATAAGTCTCTCCACCTATCTTGTTAATGTGCTTTTCTGGTGACAAACTATCTTGGACCAGCACTCCCAAATCTTTCTCTTCTCTCCTTTTTGTGATTAATTCCTTACCCAAAAAATAATTCAGTGATGGTCTCCTGGTACTTTTACCCATTTCCAATATTTTCCATTTCTATACATTAAATTTCATTTCCCACGTCCGGCTCCAATTGTGTATCCTATCCAAATCCTCCTGCAGTATTTTACAATCCTCCTCAACCTCTACCTTCCTCAAGATCTTTACATCATCAGCAAACAGACTTGCATAACTGTTCACTCCATCTACCATATCATTTACGTAAATCAGGAACATTACTGGCGCCAACACTGAGCCTTGAGGAACTCCACTTGTTCCTTCCCTCCATCCAGACATCTTTTCCTTTATTACTGTCCTCATTTGTCTGTCTCTCAAAAAGTCTCTCATCCATTCCAGAAGTTTCCCCTTTAGTCCTCCTATATATTCTAGTTTCCACATTAGTCTCTTATGAGGTACCTTGTCAAAGGCTTTCTCTAAGTCTAAGTACACACAATCCACCCAACCATCTCTCTCCTGTACCACATCAATCGCTCTTGAGTAAAAGCTCAACAAGTTTGAAACACATGACCTTCCACTTCTGAATCCAAACTGACATTCAGCCAAAATATTCATCTCTTCCAGATATTTTATCCATCTGTCTTTCAGGATTCTCTCACACAATTTTGCGACCATGCTGGTTAGAGACACTGGTCTATAATTCAGGGGTTCTTCCCTGTTTCCTTCCTTGTAAATTGGTACCACATTTGCCCTCTTCCATTCTTTTGGCACTTTCCCCTCTTCCAGTGAGCATACATTTAAGCTGTGAATTTTATCCGCCAGTTGTTCTCTGCATTCCTTCAGTACCCAATTAGAAATTCCATCAGGTCCTGGGGCTTTCCTTACATCTTGAGTTTCCAGTAATTTATACACTTCCTGTACCTCCACTTTTATATCTTTCATCACCGGAACATTTCTAATCACTCCCTCCCCTTCCACAAGCTCCTTTTCTTTAGTGAAAACTGACTGGAAACGTTTGTTCATTATTTCTGCTTGCATTGCCGCATCCTTAAAGACCTCTTCTTCTACTTTCAGCTTGGTGATTTCTTCCTTTTGTTTCAGTTTGCCATTAACAAATCTATAAAACAGTTTGGGTTCATCCTTGCATTTGTCAATTATACCTTTTTCAAAATTCCTTTCTTCTTCTCTACGTATTCTTGTGTATTCATTTCTTGTTCTTTTATATTCTTCCTTTGTTCTGTCGTTACCTCTCTTTCTCCAATTGTTCCACGCCTTATCTCTCTCTTTTTTTGCTATCATACACCTTCTATTAAACCACTCCTTTTTCCTGTTTTCTTTCCCTCTTACTCTTGGTACAAATTTTTCCACTCCCAAATTATAGAGGTCTAGAAAGATATCCCACTTCCTCTGTATCTCTCTTGTTTCTCTGAATTTTCTCCAATCCGCATTTTCAAAAAAGTTTCTCAGTCCTGTAAAATTTGCTTTCCCAAAGTTTTATCTTCCCTGTCTATGGAGCTCGTCTCTTGGCTCGACGTTTCCTATTAACATCTGGAACTCAATGACCTCGTGATCACTTTTTCCCAAAGGACAGAGATATTCCAATGATTCTATTACATCGGGTTTTTTGGTGAACAGTAAATCTAACCTTCCTGGTGTGTCCTCACCTCAAAACCGTGTCTCTTCTTTGACCCATTGCGTCATCACATTATTCATTATTATATTTAATAACATAGTGCCCCACGAATCCTTGCCGCCTCCCGAGTACCATTCCTCCCAGTTCACCTCTTTACAATTAAAGTCACCCACCAAAATTATATTATTGTTTTTCTCAATTATTTTTTGCAAGTAGCTTGCCATATCTGACAACATCTCATGGTATTCGTCATCCTTCCATGCTCTCGTCTTTGGGGGAACATACACTACCGCCATATCTCTCTTAACATTCTCTCCAGTTTCTAATTTCATATATATCACTTCAGCCGTGCCTTCTCCCATTTCCACAGTATCTACATTTATGTTGTTCTTCACTGCTATCATCACTCCTCCTCCCTTCTTTTCTTTTCTGTCTTTTCTCCACAGTTTGTATTTACCATCTCCCAAATGAACATCAATATCTTCTCTTAATTTGGTCTCTACAAAGCACATGACATCAGGTTCATGTTCTCTCAAGAAATCATTAATTTCGATCCTTGTCGATATGAAACCATCAACATTAATATATATATCACCTTCAAATTATTTTTGACGTTTTTAATACCCTCTTCTCTCCTACTCTCTGTCCGTACCACTTCCTCAACTTCTGATCTTTCACAACCATCCCCCCTAGTTTCCTTCACTTCTATTTCCTTAAATACCATTTCCTTACTTTCATATCCAATACTCTCCAAAAAAAAGTATTACATTCTTCCTCTGTCCTCTTATCATTTTTTTCCTTTACTTCTTCCTTTAATGATTTTAAAACTTCTCTTTCTTCTTCATTCAGATCTTTTCTTATTATAATATTTTCCATCCCCACCTCTTTACTTAATTTCCAGGTCACTTTAAGTATCTCATTTATTACACTTTCTGATGTAAACTTGACTCTCATTGGTCTTGTTTCCCCTTTCTTATAAGGCCCTATCCTCCTTACTTCCTCAATTTCTTTTACCCACTTGTCTCCTTCGGGGTCAATCTTGCCTAATATTCCTCTCACCATGTTCGTGTCTCTCTCGAGTCTTACGAACCTAACCTTTTCTTCCTCTTCCCTGTTTCCAAATACTACCACACATCTGTTCCTTTCTACAGTTTCTCTCACTATTTTCTCTTTTTTCTTCAGTATTTTCACTACATTTTCTTCCATTTCTTTCTTGTTCATTTCCCTTTCTTCCTGGATGATCTCTCTTAAGCTGACCACTTCTTTCTGTTCTTCTTCTACGTGTGCCCACTTTGCCTTATGTTCTTCTAATACATTACTCACCTTCTCCGTTTTATTAGTACTCTCTTCTAGTTTCCTCCTCAGTTCAACATTTTCCCGCTTCAAATTCCTAATCTCTTCATTGGCTGTTTCATTGGACTGGATCAGACTCTGTATGGTGGTTTCCGTATTTACTGACACATTCTTTATCACTAGATTCTCAACTTTCTTTTCGAGTTCACTAATCCTCATAATTAATGTTTTCACCAGGTCCATGACATTAGTATTAGCATCAAATCCTTGAAATTCCATTCCCTCACTGTTTACATTTTCGGCCATGTTTAATGTAAAGTACCAAAACAGCTGTTACCGAATAAACCACAAACATTCATGTATACTATAGCCAACAAATCTTTACATTTTTGGTAGTCTACTAACTTTCATTATTTTAAATTTAAAGAAAGACCCTAAGAGACAGGACAGACAAAATTCCTGAAACTACTCAAGGTAAGGAGCGATGGCTGGGACGTCTGTTCTCTCCGGCTGTTCGTTCGTTCGTTTCCAACTTGTTGAGTTTTTACTCAAGAGCGATTGATGTGCTTCAGGAAAGAGAAGGTTGGGTGGATTGTGTGTATTTCGATTTGGAGAAGGCCTTTGACTAGGTACCCCATAAGAGACTAATGTGGAAACTAGAGCATATAGGAGGACTGAAGGGGAACCTCCTAGAATGGATGAGAAACTTTTTGAGAGACAGACAAAGTAGGACAGAAATAAAGGATAAGATGTCTGGATGGAGGGAAGTAACAAGTGGAGTCCCAGAGGGCTCGGTGTTGGCGCCAGTAATGTTCCTGATTTACGTAAATGATATGGTAGATGGAGTGAACAGTTATGCAAGTCTGTTTGCTGATGATGCAAAGATCATGAGGAAGGTAGAGGCTGAGGAGGATTGCAAAATGCTGCTGGAGGATCTTGATAGGATACACGAATGGAGCCGGATGTGGGAAATGAAGTTCAATGCAAAGAAATGTAAAATATTGGAAATGGGTAAAAGTACCAAGAGGCCATCATTGAATTATTTGATGGGTAATGAACCAATCACAAAAGTGAGAGTAGAGAAAGTTTTGGGAGTGCTGGTCCAGGACAGTTTGTCACCTGAAAAACACATTAACAAGACAGTTAGAGAGACATATAAACTCCTGACTAAAATAAGAGTAGCCTTTCATTATATGGATGAGGAGATGATGAAAAAATTGATAGTGGCCATGATTCGCCCCAGATTGGAATATGCACAAAAAGAAAGATATAAACAAGATTGAGAGAATACAAAGAACAGCAACCAAGATGGTCCCCAGTCTGGCAGATCTGTCGTACAGAGAGAGACTGGAAAAGCTGGATTTGCCTTCCTTAGAAGAAAGGAGAAAGAGAGGCGACATGATTGCAGTGTTCAGGACCATGATGGGAGTAGATAAAATTGACAAAGAAGATCTGTTTTTATGGGATAAGAGAGTAACAAGAGGACAGGGGATGAAACTGAGGAAGCCAAGCTGCTTGAAGGATATCAAGAAATATAGTTTTCCTTATAGATGTATAGACCTGTGGAATAACCTGGACATAGAGATCTTCCAGTCTAAAAACTTAAACGAGTTTAAAGCTAAATTTGATTTATTGAGAAACAAAGACAGGACCCCATGAGCGTAGCTCATTTCCTATATATCACAATTAGGTAAATACACACACACACACACACACACATACACACACACACACAGACGAACGAACAGCCGGAGAGAGCAGATGTCCCAGCCATCGCTGCTAACCTTAAGTAGTTTCAGGAAATTTGTCTGTCCTGTCTCCGAAGGTCATGTTTTAAATTCAAAATAATGAAAGTTATAATAGACTACCAAAAATGTAAAGATTTATTGACTAGATTGTACATGAATGTTTGTAGTTTTTTTTTCGGTAACAGCTGTTTTGGTTTTTAGCCAACATCAAACATGGCCGAAAATATAAACAATGAGGGACTGGAATTTCAAGGATTTGATGCTAATACCAATGTCATGGACCTGGTTAAAACATTAACTATGAGGATTAGTGAACTCGAAAAGAAAGTAGAGAATCTAGTGATAAAGGATGTGTCAGTAAATACGGAAACTACCATACAGAGTCTGATCCAGTCCAATGAAACAGCCAATGAAGAGATTAGGAATTTGAAGTGGGAAAATGTTGAACTGAGGAGGAAACTGGAAGAGAGTACTAATAAAACGGAGAAGGTGAGTAGTGTATTAGAAGAACATAAGGCAAAGTGGGCACACGTAGAAGAAGAACAGAAAGAAGTGGTCAGCTTAAGAGAGATCATCCAGGAAGAAAGGGAAATGAACAAGAAAGAAATGGAAGAAAATGTAGTGAAAATTCTGAAGAAAAAAGAGAAAATAGTAAGAGAAACTGTAGAAAGGAACAGATGTGTGGTAGTATTTGGAAACAGGGAAGAGGAAGAAAAGGTTAGGTTCGTAAGACTCGAGAGAGACATGAACATGGTGAGAGGAATATTAGGCAAGATTGACCCCGAAGGAGACAAGTGGGTAAAAGAAATTGAGGAAGTAAGGAGGATAGGGCCTTATAAGAAAGGGGAAACAAGACCAATGAGAGTCAAGTTTACATCAGAAAGTGTAATAAATGAGATACTTAAAGTGACCTGGAAATTAAGCAAAGAGGCGGGGATGGAAAATATTATGATAAGAAAAGATCTGAATGAAGAAGAAAGAGAAGTTTTAAAATCATTAAAGGAAGAAGTAAAGGAAAAAAATGATAAGAGGACAGAGGAAGAATGTAATACTTTTTTTTGGAGAGTATTGGATATGAAAGTAAGGAAATGGTATTTAAGGAAATAGAAGTGAAGGAAACTAAGGGGGATGGTTGTGAAAGATCAGAAGTTGAGGAAGTGGTACGGACAGAGAGTAGGAGAGAAGAGGGTATTAATAATGTCAAAAATAATTTGAAAGTGATATATACTAATGTTGATGGTTTCATATCGACAAGGATCGAAATTAATGATTTCTTGAGAGAACATGATCCTGATGTCATGTGCTTTGTAGAGACCAAATTAAGAGAAGATATTGATGTTCATTTGGGAGATGGTAAATACAAACTGTGGAGAAAAGACAGAAAAGAAAAGAAGGGAGGAGGAGTGATGATAGCAGTGAAGAACAACATAAATGTAGATACTGTGGAAATGGGAGAAGGCACGGCTGAAGTGATATATATGAAATTAGAAACTGGAGAGAATGTTAAGAGAGATATGGCGGTAGTGTATGTTCCCCCAAAGACGAGAGCATGGAAGGATGACGAATACCATGAGATGTTGTCAGATATGGCTAGCTACTTGCAAAAAATAATTGAGAAAAGCAATAATATAATTTTGGTGGGTGACTTTAATTGTAAAGAGGTGAACTGGGAGGAATGGTACTCAGGAGGCGGCGAGGATTCGTGGGGCACTATGTTATTAAATATAATAATGAATAATGTGATGACGCAATGGGTGAAAGAAGAGACACGGTTTCGAGGTGAGGACACACCAGCAAGGTTAGATTTACTGTTCACCTAAGAATCCGATGTAATAGAATCATTGGAATATCTCTGTCCTTTGGGAAAAAGTGATCACGTGGTCATTGAGTTCCAGATGTTAATATGAAACGTTGAGCCAAGAGACGAGCTTCATAGACAGGGAAGATACAACTTTGGGAAAGCAAATTTTACAGGCTTGAGAAACTTTTTTGAAAATGCGGATTGGAGAAAATTCAGAGAAACAAGAGAGATACAGAGGAAGTGGGATATCTTTCTAGACCTCTATAATTTGGGAGTGGAAAAATTTGTACCAAGAGTAAGAGGGAAGGAAAACAGGAAAAAGGAGTGGTTCAATAGAAGGTGTATGATAGGAAAAAAAGAGAGAGACAAGGCGTGGAACAATTGGAGAAAGAGAGGTAACAACAGAACAAAGGAAGAATATAAAAGAACAAGAAATGAATATACAAGAATACGTAGAGAAGAAGAAAGGAATTTTGAAAAAGGTATAATAGAAAAATGCAAGGATGAACCCAAACTGTTTTATAGATTTGTTAATGGCAAACTGAAACAAAAGGAAGGAATCACCAAACTGAAAGTAGAAGGAGAGGTCTTTAAGGATGCAGCTCACTGGAAGAGGGGAAAGTGCCTAAAGAATGGAAGAGGGCAAATGTGGTACCAATTTACAAGGGAGGAAACAGGGAAGAACCCCTGAATTATAGATCAGTGTCTCTAACCAGCATGGTCGCAAAATTGTGTGAGAGAATCCTGAAAGACAGATGGATAAAATATCTGGAAGAGATGAATATTTTGGCTGAATGTCAGTTTGGATTCAGAAGTGGAAGGTCATGTGTTTCAAACTTGTTGAGCTTTTACTCAAGAGTGATTGATGTGGTACAGGAGAGAGATGGTTGGGTGGATTGTGTGTACTTAGACTTAGAGAAGGCCTTTGACAAGGTACCTCATAAGAGACTAATGTGGAAACTAGAATATATAGGAGGACTAAAGAGGAAACTCCTGGAATGGATGAGAGACTTTTTGAGAGACAGACAAATGAGGACAGTAATAAAGGAAAAGATGTCTGGATGGAGGGAAGTAACAAGTGGAGTCCCTCAGTGCTCAGTGTTGGCGCCAGTAATGTTCCTGATTTACGTAAATGATATGGTAGATGGAGTGAACAGTTATGCAAGTCTGTTTGCTGATGATGTAAAGATCTTGAGGAAGATAGAGGTTGAGGAGGATTGTAAAATACTGCAGGAGGATTTGGATAGGATACACAATTGGAGCCAGACGTGGGAAATGAAATTTAATATAAAGAAATGTAAAATATTGGAAATGGGTAAAAGTACCAGGAGACCATCACTGAATTATTTTTTGGGTAAGGAATTAATCACAAAAAGGAGAGAAGAGAAAGATTTGGGAGTGCTGGTCCAAGATAGTTTGTCACCAGAAAAGCACATTGGAGAGACTTATAAACTCTTGACTAACATAAGAGTAACATTTCATTATATGGATGAGGAAATGATGAAAAAATTGATAGTGGCCATGATCCGCCCCAGGTTAGAATATGCAGCAGTAGTGTGGTCCCCACACATAAAGAAAGATATAAACAAGATTGAGAGAATACAAAGAACAGCAACCAAGATGATCCCCAGTCTGGCAGACCTGTCATACAGAGAGAGGCTGGAAAAACTGGATTTGCCTTTGTTAGAGGAAAGGAGAAAGAGGGGAGACATGATTGCGGTGTTCAGGAGCATGGTGGGAGTAGATAAAATTGACAAAGAATATCTGTTTCTATGGGATAAGAGAGCAACAAGAGGACACGGAATGAAATTGAAAAAGTCAAGCTGCTTGAAGGATATCAAGAAATATAGCTTTCCTTACAGAAGTATAGACTTATGGAATAGCCTGGACAAAGAGATCGTCCAGTCTAAAAACTTAAACGAGTTTAAAGCTAAATTCGACTTATTGAGAAACAACGACGGAAACCCACGAGCATAGTACATTCCGTGTATATCGTCTATCTATTTCTATCTATCTATTGCCAGACGCCTCAATCCCGTTTGGGGTGGCCACAAACAAATCGCCTCCAAGTCGCCCTGTCCCCCGCCATTTCACTCCCCTGCTCCCAACTCACACCCCCCTCTCTCATATACCTCTCCACCCCATCTCTCCATCTCATCCTCGGCATCCCCCTCCCTCTTTCCCCCTCCACCTCACTCACATACACTCTCTTCGTCAGTCTTTGACCCTCCATCCTCTCCACATGGCCAAACCACCTCAGTGTGTTCCTCATAACGCTTCCTATCACATCCACATCAACACCACAACGCTCCTTTATATCCTCATTCGTCAGCCTGTCTCTCCATGTGGAGTAGACTGTAGCACCAGTCGAGCAGGGCAGTACTCCCGAGGTGGATGGAAAGCTGATGACAGGGAGTGCTGGAGCTCCCGTTTCATCAGCCCTCAGGACTAGTTCCTGACCATCCCCCTTTGCTGAACTCTTTCAGTGTCTCAGTTACACAGAGAGTAGGCCAGCATGCTCTCCAGTACAATTTCTCTAACTATCTTCACCAAACTACATGCACAGTACACACTACACTTCCTATTCTAAATTCAACAAAAATGGAGTCAATTCACCCAGCCTCAGAGTCCCCAGGGGGGGGGACCATAAATGCCCCCTCCATCTGCCCCTCTCCCGGTGACGACTCGAGGTGCCTGGAACCACTGTCTGACTCTCTTCTTCTTCATTTCTGCAACATTCGCGGCCTTTCATCTAACTTTCACTCTGTTGAGCACCACCTCTCCTCCTCTAAACCTCACCTTCTTTTTCTAACAGAGACTCAGCTGTCTGAGGCAACTGACAGCAAACCCTTTTCTGTATCCTCCTACTTTATACTCATTTCAAAGCCAAAGGTGGCTGTTGTGTATACATACGCAACGACTTATCTTGCTCTCGTGTTCCTGAACTTGATTCTTCTGATTTCTCCACACTCTGGCTTCGGCTTTCCTGTCATTCTCTGACTAAATATATCTGTGCTGTTTACTTATCCCCTAATTCTACCGACTATCAAAAATTCTTCGACTATCTTACTTCTACGATGGAACACATTCTGTCCATTTCTCCTTTCTCTGAAATCTCCATTCTAGGAGATTTCAATGTTCACCACCACCTTTGGCTCTCCTCTCCTTTCATGGATCCACCTGGTGAACAAGCCTACATCTTTTCTATCCTTAATGACCTAGAGCAGCTTGTACAGCACCCTACCCGTATCCCTGACCGCCTTGGATAGAGCTCCAACATACTTGACCTCTTCCTCACAACTAATCCTTCTGCTTACTCTGTTAATCTTTTCTCTCCGTTGGGCTCCTCCGATCACAACCTTATTACCTTAACCTGTCCCATCACTCCGGTACGGTCTGTGGACCCTCCAGGGAAGCGTCGTCTGTGGCATTTTGGAGCTGCGGACTGGGAGGCCCTCAGGCAGTACTTCTTTGATTTTCCCTGGAATGATTATTGCTTCCATGGCCGTGAGCCATCTGAGTGTGCTTTGCGCATTACAGAGGTTATTCTCTCGGGCATGGAAGCATACATTCCTTTCTCATATCCTTTGACTAACGCAAGAAAGCCTTGGTTTAATCACGCTTGTTCTAATGCTGTCCGCAACAAGGAGAAGGCCTACAAAAGGTACCGGAGCCAACCCACCCCTGAATCACATCGTCTTTACGTTTCTGGCCAGAATCGTGCTAAGTCTGTTCTTCGCTCTGCTAAAAATAATTTCATCCATACTAAATGCTCTCAACTCTCCAACTCGAATTCTTCCCGCTCCTTCTGGCACCTTGCCAAAAATCTTTCTAACAACTTTACCTCATCATCCTTCCCTCCTCTTTTCTACTCTGATGGTTCTGTAGCTATTTCTTCTACTAATAAAGCAGATCTCGTCGCACAGACTTTCTCCTCCAATTCCACCTTAGACGATTCCGGTGCTGTTCCTCCATCACTTCCCCCCTCTGACTTCTTCATGGCTGACATTAAAATTTCTTCAGTTGATGTATTTTCTGCCATCACTGGCCTCAGTACTAACAAGGCATATGGGCCTGATGGGGTCCCTCCTGTTGTTCTCAAGAACTGTGCTTCTGTGCTTACACCCTGCCTAGGTAAACTCTTTCGCCTTTGTCTGTCAACTTGTACCTTTCCTTCTTGCCGGAAGTTTGCTCTCATTCAGCCAGTCCCTAAGAAGGGTGACCACTCCCAACCCTCCAACTATCGTCCAATTGCTTTAACGTCCTGTATTTCAAAAGTTTTCGAGTCAATTCTTAATAGAAAAATTTTAAGGCATCTTTCCTATCACAACCTTCTTTCCGAATGTCAGTATGGGTTCCGTCAGGGACGCTCCACTGGCGATCTTCTCACCTACCTTTCAGACTCCTGGTCATCCTCCTTTCGGGACTTTGGCGAAAGCTTTGCCATTGCGCTTGACATCTCAAAGGCTTTCGATCGAGTCTGGCATAAATTTTTAATTTCCAAACTGCCCTCCTACGGTTTCTATCCTTCTATCTGTGCCTTCATCGCTAGTTTCCTTTCTGATCGTTCTATAGCCGCTGTTGTAGACGGCCATCGTTCTTCTCCTAGATCTGTCAACAGTGGTGTTCCTCAGGGCTCTGTCCTATCACCAACTCTCTTCCTTTTATTCATCAATGATCTTCTAAGCTGTACATCTAACCCTATCCACTCATACGCTGATGACTCCACCCTTCACCTTTTCATTCGGTTCCCGCAACGCCCATCTCAACAGTTACTTCAACAAACAAGGGATGAGGCTATGGCACACCTAATGTCTGACTTGGCTCGTATCTCTGACTGGGGTAAAAATAATATGGTTGTCTTTAATGCATCTAAGACTCAGTTCTTACACCTATCAACCCGACAAAATCTTCCACAGGTATACCCACTAATGTTTAATAATATTCAGCTTAATCCTGCATCATCCTTGAACATGCTTGGGGTTTCATTTACTCGGGACTTATCTTGGAAAAATCATATTACATCTCTTGTAAAATCTGCTTCCAAGAGATTGGGTGTGCTAAGCCGACTCCGCTCTTTCTTTACCCCTGCACAATTGTTGACTCTATACAGGGGTTTTATCTGCCCCTGTGTGGAGTACAACTCTCATGTGTGGGGAGGCTCCCCACATACAGCTCGTCTCAATAGGGTGGAGTCAAAGGCTTTTCGTCTCATTAACTCTCCTCCTCTTACTGACTCCCTTCAACCTCTGTCTCTTCGCCGCTCTGTTGCATCTTTATCTCTTTTCTATCGCTACTTTAATGGTCACTGCTCCTCTGAACTGTCTGCTTGCATTCCTCCACCTCTACGACGGGCGCGTAGCACCCGTCTGGCAGCAAACTCTCATCCCTTTTCTGTCCAACTCTCTAATGCAAGAGTTAACCGTTACTCCCAGTCTTTCATTTATGCAACAGGTCAGCTCTGGAACTGTCTCCCTCTGTCTGTATTTCCTGCTGCCTATGATCTCCAGTCTTTCAATCGCAGTGTGTCCAGGCATCTCAAAATGATCGGATCTTGAATTTGGCTCTCTATTGTATTTTGTTTTTCTTTTGGAGGGAACTGTTACTGCGGGCTCATGGCCTTTGGTTCCTTCTTCCTCGCATTAAAAAAAAAAAAAAAAAAAAAAAAAAAAAATGTGACTCCACAGGCTCCTCTTAAATAACTCATTTCCACGGCTCTCACTCTTGACTTGTGTCCTTCCAACAACGTCCAAGCTTCACTTCCGTACGTTAGAGTTGGTATCACAATACTGTCATGTAGTAACTTTTTCACTTCCATGCTCACTTCCCTGTTTCTTATCACTGCTTTCAAAGAACCAGCAACCTTTCTTCCCTGCTGTACCCTTTCAAGCACTTCACCCTCCAAACCTCCATCCTTACTCATCACACTACCCAAGTACTTAAACGTATTCACATTTTCCAACTCCTCACCATCCAACCTCGCTGTACATTCACTGACTTCACCTCTCTCAAAGACCATCACTTTACTCTTCCCTACATTCACCTTTAGATTCCGTTTCTTACACACTCTCTCAGACTCATCCACCAAGCCTTGCAGCTCCGCTTCGTCTTCACTCAACACCACAGTATCATCTGCAAACAACAGTACAGGGAGTTTCCAAACACTATCCTCTCTCACCAGGGCCACTCCAACATCCACTACCCCACCTCGTACCTCTTTTATTACCCCATCCATGTACAGATTGAACAACCATGGAGACATGACACATCCCTGTTTGAACCCAACTTTCAAAGAGAAAAATTCACTTAGTTCACCATCCACACGCACTGTAGCCTTCGCACCATCGTACATACTCTTCACAGCATTCAACAACTTCCCATCTATTCCATATATTCTTAACACTTTCCACAATCCTAGTCTATCCAGCCTGTCATATGCTTTCTCCAAATGCATGAAAGCCGCATACAACTTCTTTCCCTTCTCCAGAAACTCTTCCACTAAAGATCTGAGAATGAATATCTGATCTACACAACCTCTTCCCTTCCTAAAGCCTCCCTGTTCTTCTCCAACTAATTTCTCTGTTCTTTCTCTAACTCTGTCAATAAGTATCCTACCATATACTTTTCCTATTATACTAAGAAGACAAATGCCCCTATGATTACCACACACTTCTTTTTCCCCTTTTCCTTTGTACAAGGGAATAATTATACCTGACTTCCAATCCTCCGGGACTCTACCTTCCTCCCAGGCCAATCTGCACATCTTCCACATCCATTCTACTACTATCTCTCCCCCATGCTTCAGCATTTCACCACACACTCCATCAATTCCTGGGGCTTTCCCTGATTTAACTTTCTTCATTGCTTCTACAACTTCTATCCTACTGATTTCTTCCTGTCTTCTCACCTCCCTCCTTCTTCCAGCCATTCCCCAGCCACTTATACTCGCATTACTTCCATCCTCCACGTTCAACAATTCCTTAAAGTGTTCTCTCCATCTGCTCACTTTTTCTCCCTTCTCCACTAGTAATCTACCATTTTTATCTTTCACTCCCCTGCTAACTCCACTTCCACCCTGTCTTACTCTTTTCACCTCTTTCCAGAACATTTTCTTACAGTCCCTCCACTTTACACTCATATTCCTTCCAAATTCCTCATCCACTCTCTTCTTACTCTCTCTTACTAATCTTTTCACCTCTCTCTTTCTTTCTACATATAACTCTCTCTTCCGCCTCTCAACTTCTTCCACGCCCCTATTTCTCATCCATTCATTGTATGCTTTCTTCTTTTGTGCCACAGCCCGTTTCACCTCTTCAGTCCACCACGCTGTTCCTTGCACCCCCCTCCGTCTTCTCTTCCTTCCACACACCACATCACATGCTGCACATATTTCCTCTGTAAATATTCTACACACACCTTCCACGTCCCCCATCTGCTCCAACTCATATTTGCCCAATCGTTCCTCCACTTTTCTCTTATACTCTGCCTTTTTCTCATCCTCTTGTAACCTTTCCACTCTCCTTGCAACTACTCCTTCCTCTCATCTTTCCCTTCTTCTATTCCTCCATCTTACTTGAACTTTAACAGCAACACCCAAAACTAGCTCAACCTCACTAGTCTTACCCCTGTTGAGCGGTGTCCCCCAGGCAGTGTATTAACACCATCCTTATTCATTACATACACAACTGATGCACCAAAGCCAGAGGGTAACATGTGTATGGACATTCTCTAAGCCAATGACATCACCCAGATTGCCATAACAACTGAATGACTCCATAGTACAACAAGAGGCACTCAGACTAAGTAAATATGGAAGAACTTGGATAATAAAAATAAATATAGATATATCTGCACTTGTAGCCCTAGCAAGGAGTATTCCCAATGACATAATGACAGAAGGAAACAATATCACCACAAGTAAGAACGGGTAGTGGGGTATATTAGGTAAATACTTAAATATTTGGAACGACTTAGACAAAGAGGTGGTGCATGAGAAAAACATTGATGTGTGTAAGATAGACTTGATAAATGTGGATATGGAGACAGGACAACACGAGCATTGCTCAATTCCTGTATACTACAAATAGGTAAATACAAATAGGTAAATACAGGTTGACCTCTGATTTTAGCCTGTGACCTGGATCAGTGACTAATTGCTCTCAAATTTGAATCCCTTGATATCTTACTTGACCCTTAACTCTTTCACCAAGTCTGGTTTGTCAGCTTGAAACTGGGTTGACCTTTTTTTTTTTTTTATCAAAAGTTTAGTAGGAAGCGAAACAGGGTTTTATAGTAAGAACGGGTAGTGGGGTGAAACAGAAATACAGTCACCGCTCACATAAGGCGGGAATATTGTACTCTGTAGCTCCCGCATTATGAAAATTCCTCATTATAGGGCCATGTGTTTACATGTTAAAGGGTTTCATGGTACCCAAGCCAGCCTAAAAGTTTACCTTTTGGGCCAATTTTTATTTATTTTTTTTTCCAGGACATTTACCTACCTAATAAAGACATCATTACAAACAAACACTAGAGGATTCCCCACCTTGAATGGAAGAAGTTGTGGGCTTGCCGGGGGGAGGTGGAGTGGAGTTCCGTGGCCAAAAAAAAAACAAAGATCACACAGAGCATGTGTGCAGCCAGACCGAGAGGAGAGGGTAGGCTCAGTTGGGGCAGAAATGCTCAGTGGACCGTGACAACACCTCGTGCAGACACATGACAGCCATACTTCATTGGCTGATGCAACCCATGCTATGACTATCACTGGCCACGATTTGTCTGTTCCCACCATGGCCTCTGGCCATGTTATTTCCATCATCACAGCATAGTGCTGTTTTAAAAAAATGACCAGCTTCCTCCACCAGCATTATGTCTATCATTTTTGCGTTGTGACCATATTTTGGCCTAAAATTTTGCCTTCCTTGTTATGTGAGTTTTGTATACAGTACTAGGATCGTGCATTATGTGAGTGTTGACTATATAGTGTTAAATTACAGGTATATGGTGCAGGTTAACTGTATTTGTTTTAGGTGTGGTAATCAGCTTATTTTTAGGCACCTTACTTAAAGTATGTACTCCCAGTGAGCTAGGTATGTGTTTGCTTATAAGGTCTTGCTTGTGTTATAGGTAGCTAATGCTAAACTAAGTACTGTTTATTAGTTGGTATATTTATGAGTTGGCGAGGGTTTCCTTGGTGCTTTGAGACTTCAGGGGAACCAGCTGTGATGCAAGTTCTTGCTTCTATCCAGTTGTTGTACATGGTTGATGTTTATATCTTGATCTTCGTGTTTTCCCCAGATCTTGTTTGCCACTTCCCTTAAGTGGGTGCTGATGAGTTTGACTTGCAGTCTACAGTGGTGCTTGCTTTGCTTTCAGGGTGTGGGTATCTCTGACCAGTGACAAATCTTAGGGCTTAGTTCTGTACTCTCCGTAGTTCCAGAATTCACATCTTGAGTACCATGTGTGTTGATATGCGAGAGTAATATAAAACTTGTAAGATCATAGTTTTTACTATGTTGAGTTTTAATTTCTCTGGAAAATGCCAGAATCTTATGAGGACAGATAGGGCCATTTTTCTATGTGTTTTTCATTGTCTATGTGTTGCATTATTATTTTGTGGGAAGTAAATGTGTGGCCTAGGATTTTGCAGCTTTTCTGTGTAGTATATTGTTTCCTTCTGTCATTATGTCATTGGGAATACTTCTTGCTAGGGCTACAAGTGCAGATATATCTATATTTATTTTTATTATCCAAGTTCTTCCATATTTACTTAGTCTGAGTGCCTCTTGTTGTACTATGGAGTCATTCAGTTGTTATGGCAATCTGGGTGATGTCATTGGCTTAGAGAATGTCCATACACATGTTACCCTCTGGCTTTGGTGCATCAGTTGTGTATGTAATGAATAGGGATGGTGTTAATACACTGCCTGGGGGACACCGCTCAACAGGGGTAAGGCTAGTGAGGTTGAGCCAGTTTTGGGTGTTGCTGTACATTATTTTAGGAAGTTGCTTAGTAGCTTTTCTGTGATTTCTGAGAGGCCCAAGTATAATAGTTCATATTGAAGCCCCTTTATGCAGACTATATCAGATTCCTTGCTAGTATGTTGTTGAATAACCATACACTTATTTCTTTGTCCTGTAGTTATTGCTATTTTTTCCACAACTATTGTCTCTGCTGATGAGGTGCTTCTCCCCCTATGGAAACCATATTGGCAAGGGTTGTATATATTGTTGTCTTCAAGGTGCCACTTCATTCTGGTATTTATGATCCTCCCTAATATTGTTCTTATACCTCCAGGCTAGAGGTAGGCCTGTAATTTTTTGGATTGGTGACTGGTTTCCCAGATATGTCGTATCGTATTGTTTATAATGGCTCCAACATGCTTGCATGCATCGACCCTGGCCACTTAATGATGGCTGTCCATGCTGCTTGAGCTCTGGCAGCCTCTCTATTTAGTACTGAGTATGGCATTTTATATACAGTAGTAAACAGGAAATTAAACCCTTTGTTTGGTAATTTGTTCATATGTGCCTTGTCTGTTATGCTTTTATTAGTGCTATGTTTTTTGTTCTATTAATTGTTACTCATAAATTTGTAGCAGTTATTTTCCATTAGAGTAAATGGTTTGGGATAATCAATCAAGATTCACAGTATAATGAGGTATGATTCTCTTGTTGGTGGCTAGCTAGCTTATCACCTCTTGGTCAGGTCGTAGTTTGAGTTTTCCTTGGATGATATTGTAAATACAGTACTGGCATCCAGGCCTTGATTTTGCAGGCAGTTTAGTCATCACCCTTTAATCTTTGACTGTCCTCCTTTAGGTATTTGATATGGTGTCATGGGTTTCCTTGTAGATGCTTTATTCCTTGCCAGAATACTGTAGGTTTTTTGTACAGTACAGTGTATTTGTTTTCCAGATATTTTTACTGTATTTACCAGTGTTTGTTGTGGTCTGTTTTATTTATTTGTATGAGTGTCTGCTGGAGGTTCCAGCTCTCCTGTGTGCTCTGCATCTGTGTGCTTGATCAAGTAGTGTGGTGAATTGGTGCTGTGCATTTATTACATCACAACATGTACAAGGTAGGGTAGTGGATGTTGGAGTGGCCCTGGTGAGAGAGGATAGTGTTTGGAAACTCCCTGTACTGTTGTTTGCAGATGATACCGTGTTGTTGAGTGAAGACGAAGAAGAGCTGCAAGGCTTGGTGGATGAGTTTGAGAGAGTGTGTAAGAAACGGAATCTAAAGGTGAATGTAGGGAAGAGTAAAGTGATGGTCTTTGAGAGATGTGAAGTCAGTGAATGTACAGCGAGGTTGGATGGTGAGGAATTGGAAAATGTGAGTACGTTTAAGTACTTGGGTAGTGTGATGAGTAAGGATGGAGGTTTGGAGGGTGAAGTGCTTGAAAGGGTACAGCAGGGAAGAAAGGTTGCTGGTTCTTTGAAAGCAGTGATAAGAAACAGGGAAGTGAGCATGGAAGTGAAAAAGTTACTACATGACAGTATTGTGATACCAACTCTAACGTACGGAAGTGAAGCTTGGACGTTGTTGGAAGGACACAAGTCAAGAGTGAGAGCCGTGGAAATGAGTTATTTAAGAGGAGCCTGTGGAGTCACATGGAGAGACAGGCTGACAAATGAGGATATAAAGGAGCGTTGTGGTGTTGATGTGGATGTGATAGGAAGCGTTATGAGGAACACACTGAGGTGGTTTGGCCATGTGGAGAGGATGGAGGGTGAAAGACTGACGAAGAGAGTGTATGTGAGTGAGGTGGAGGGGGAAAGAGGGAGGGGGAGGCCGAGGATGAGATGGAGAGATGGGGTGGAGAGATATATGAGAGAGGGGGGTGTGAGTTGGGAGCAGGGGAGTGAAATGGCGGGGGACAGGGCGACTTGGAGGCGATTTGTTTTTGGCCACCCCAAACGGGATTGAGGCGTCTGGCAATAGATAGATAGATAGAACATGGTGATAGGTATGAGAGGGTCTTGCATGTGGTTGTTGGGACTGCAAGTGTTTGTGCTGTCTTGACTGCATTATCCCAAACATCTGGTGTATTGTCTAGATCCATTTTGCCTTTTCCCTCCAAATCTAGATTAGGGAGCTGAAAGTCTGTCATACTTGTACAAGTGTCCCAGTTTGCTTTTTCTTTTTTTCTTTTCTTTTTTGCATTGCTGGGTGGATGACATAAGGATGGGAGAGGTTGCTATTCTGAAAATAATCGAGAGGCGGTCATCACTGGTAAGCTTGCCCTGTGTTATGTGGGTAGTATGGAAGGTTTTACTTTTTGGTAGAATATGTCTGGGGTGGTTAAAGGTGAGTGCCCAATAAATGTAGGGAAACTGGGTCTCAAGTGTTCAGCTCTTTTAGTTTATGATAAGGTTTGTAATATTTTTCCCAATTATATTTGTGGAAGTGTGACCGAAGCTTGTATGTCAGGCGTACTGCATGTATCTCCAATAACATATGCCGGTTTTGACTTCCGTAGTGTTTTGCAAGTATCTGGAAACATAATGCAGCTTTCTCTATGTGGTGATGTTAATGGGGCCCAGAGATGTCATCAGCTTGACTGAGATGGTATCAGAGAACTGGAAGTCATCATATATCTTATGCTGAAGCCCTGCTTTTATTGTAATATCCACACCCGCATGCAATTCGCCACTATGATTCTTTTGATTGACTCTATCAGATACATTTATGTGAAGCTAGGGAACGTGGTGAATGTTTTTAGTGTATCAGATGGAGCCAGGTTTCCGGGGGCTTGAATGATGAGTGATGGAAACTTGGCCCATTGGAGTGGGCAAATTTGGGCTGTCTGAACATTACTACTCCTCACCCTGCCCAAGGGTGAGAAAGGAGGTCCGGATGATGATGATTCGTTTGATAGCAAGTGAATCCTGGGATCTTTAAGTATTGGTCATTTGGTAGGTCATGACTGTTTTTAAGTACAGTATGACATCTGGGTGTTTGTGCATGTTTGTCCACTGATGGATGCTGTGTTGTAATATTTTTAGAGACATTACATATATTGTGAACATTAAGATTTTGTCTTATGTCCTCTTCCTTTTGGAGGTTTGGCCTTGGTTTAATTTAATTTTCCTGCATTCACCTCAGAGGCAATGTTTCTTACATCAGTGGTGGAGCCAAGTGGGGTGAAATTAGAGGCTTCTCCAAAGCCTGTTTCAGAGTTCTGCAACCAGGTGGCCTAGGGTTGCCCAGCCTCAATTAAATATTTTTGTGGGGTTTTAAAGACCTGTGAAACTGTACCTAATACTAAGTTAATAATCTGTCTATCTATTGCCAGATGCCTCAATCCCGTTTGGGGTGGCCACAAACAAAAATCCTCCACGTCGCCCTGTCCCCTGCCATTTCACTGCCCTGCTCCCAACTCACACCCCCCTCCCTCATATACCTCTCCACCCCATTCCTCCATCTCATCCTCGGCCTCCCCCTCCCTCTTCCCCCCTCCACCTCACTCACATACACTCTCTTCGTCAGTCTCTCACCCTCCATCCTCTCCACATGGCCAAACCACCTCAGTGTGTTCCTCATAACGCTTCCTATCACATCCACATCCACACCACAACGCTCCTTTATATCCTCATTTGTCAGCTTGTCTCTCCATGTGACTCCACAGGCTCCTCTTAAATAACTCATTTCCACTGCTCTCACTCTTGATTTGTGTCCTTCCAACAACGTCCAAGCTTCACTTCCATATGTTAGAGTTGGTATCACAATACTGTCGTGTAGTAACTTTTTCACTTCCATGCTCACTTCCCTGTTTCTTATCACTGCTTTCAAAGAACCAGCAACCTTTCTTCCCTGCTGTACCCTAAGTTAATAATAATGTTGCTATTTATTGGATTCTTTTTTCCTCTTCAATCAAGTGCATATGTATACCTGTAAAGAAAGAATAACCAAGCTTTGAGAGAATCTTAGCTTGGGGGTTAAAATAGTGTGTTGTCTATTTACATAATTTATACGGTATTTGAATAAATCGTGTGCAATCAGTAAAAGGAAAGTACCTGCAGGACTTCTGATGTGTGTGTTTTAGCATGCTTTAAAGAAGTAAGTTGTTCCACTGAAAATAGTGTACTCAATGAATGCTTAGTTAGTGAATTAGCCATTAAAAAAAAAAAAAAAAAAAAATGGCAGCGCGGTACGACACTTCAACCGTAGCCGAGTGTGGGGACGAGCTGGATGTAGTACACTTACTAAACTGTGCAGTGGAGTCAGGGAAACATTTAAAAGAATGGACCATTCCAGAATTATGGGAGTTTTTCAGAGAAAGAGGTGCACCATATTTGTGGTACAGCAAGGAAAAGCTGAAACAGATGGTGAAAAGGGCAGGTACCTGATAGCAGCACATCAGGCAGGGCAGCATGTCAAAAGGTGCTGCCAAATCTGCAGCCTCATATCTATTTTCTTTTGTGGATGCTAACAAATGGCAAATATTTTAATCACTGTTATCTTGCTTTATGGTTCTAGTAAAACTGCATAGGTTTTGTCTCTGTGTTTTGCTTACAGAGATGAGTATACTGACAAAAATTGAGTTTACAAAATGACACATATATTATATCATATACAGTAGAAGTCCTATTTTTCGGCATCTATGGGACCAGGCTAGTGCCGAAAAATCAAAATTGCCGAATTATCAAAAACCCTACCCTCTCAATACCTTATATGTTTCGGTGAACACTATCATCACTACTCATATCATTACAAATGTGCTTGGAGAGAGTACTGTATACTGTTTGATACTGTACAATACTGTAATGAATACAGTACTATACATGAATATGAAAAATAAAGAAATTAGTGAACATACTGTATATAAATGTAATGTTACAGTAGGCCTACAAGTTCACATGCACTTACCTAAACTTATAGTAGGTTCCTTAATTACGTATGTACAATAGAAGGGGTTGATTGGACTCTGCTACTGCTGGAAGAAGTCCCCAGCAATAGAGGGTCCTCATGGAGAATTTCAAGACTGACGAAAAAAATCGGAAAATCTGCCGAACGATCAGAGATTTTTGTAAATGGGACTATTTCTCAAAACTGCCGAAATGTCAGATTTGCCGGGGAATTGGATGCCGAAGAATTGGACTTTTACTGTATAATCAAAAGGCTCCCATATTGTAATTTCTTTGTTACATATCATGCCAAATGAGTAATTTGATGAGTAAAATATGTTTTGGGGTGTTTTACTTTGTGATAAATAGAAGCACTGGCTGCTTTTTCAATGCCTATCTCGCATCAGAGCTGGGCGACAGAAGCAAACCTACTGGCAGATTCTGAAACAGGATCTGGTGAAGTGTCTAATTTGGTACATGGCCAGAGAGTGTCGTCAGAGTCTACTCTTACTTGTTATTCTGAAAGCATTGTTGTTACAGGGCTTGGGTTGCTGTCAGTCAAGTGCTGGTGATCTATGACCTAGATCTTTGAACATTCCCTGTGGCTTTGATGTTTGACTCAAAATCAGATCTGTTTATTCTTTCCCTATTCTCAACCCCTTCCTCAAAGTTTGATTTAAATCAGATTAAAACCTTTAAATTGACCTTCCCATGTGGCCATGACCTTTGATTTTTTGTTCTAAAAAATTTTAGTTCATCTCCTTGACTGACTCTCAACTGTCTCACCAAGTATGGTCTGAATTGGATCAAGGCTGTTTGAGTTACAATATTTTGTTGACACACAGACACATTGGGCCAAGCTTTAACTTTTGTCATGTGACCTTGATCTTTAACTGATTTTTCTCCAAACCAAATCTTTTCATACTTGCCTTACCCTCAACCCTTCCTCCATGTGTGTTTTATATAGATAAAATTCCCTAAGTTGATTTTGCCTGGTCAGCATTTGGCTTAGCCCTGTGACCCTGACCATTTACCTTTTGTTCTCAAAAGCAGTAGGTTTATTCGTTGGGTGACACTTAACCCTTCATCCAAGTTAGATTATAACCAGATAGTAACCAATTTAGTTTGTTAACACACACACACACACACACACACACACACACACACAGGTCGTTGACAGAGACGGAGCTCTTCCTGGATCATGGGGAAATAATCATTGAGTCTGCGACGAAAAGAAGACCAGCCTATTTGTGATTATGTTAATGAGTGCGTGAGTGGTGGTCCCGTCGGACAGTAGTTAAAAAATCGCGGTTTCGGTCATAAAAACAACAAGATTTAGTGAAAATAGAAAGTCTCCATATGGTTGATTCATGGCGGAAAGGGACGGTGCAATGTTTACAAGTGGCGAAAGAGAGTTCGAGGGCTTCTCTGAAGAGGACGTGGGAAATGGAAGTATTAAGTTCAACCAAACAAGAATAGCAGTTGTAGAGAAAACAGCGGAGAGGAATGTCCAGGAGATAAAAAAAGATATGGGCAGTAATTAAAGAGTTACAGGAACGGACCATAGAGCAGGAAAACAAGATCAAAAGTCTGTGAAATAAACTGGAAAAAATTTGTACACATAGTGACAAACAAGAAAGAGAAGTTACTGAATTAAAAGTGAGCAATGAATCAGCCTAAAATGAAATTAAACAGCTTAAGAGGGAGAATAAGAGGTTGGAAGAAGAAAGAGACAGGATGAAAAGCAAATTAGATGAGTTGAATCCAAATAAAGAATACAGGACGAGCACATTAAAGAAATCAAGGAGCAACATAAGGGGTGGAAGAAAATTCAGGAAGAGGGAAATGTAAATTTGAAAGAGATTATAGAACAACAAAGCAAGAAAAAGATGGGGAGGGAAGTGGTTAGGGTGCTGAGAAGTAGAGAATCTTTAGTTAGGGATGTAGCAGATAAGAAAAAATGTGTAATAATTTCAGGAGCTAAAGAAAAACGTATGACAATAAGATCAGAAAGAGAAAGAGAAGAACTGAGTAAGGTAAAAGAAATAATATCAGTAGTCATGGAGGAAAACAACGAAGCTCAAGAAGAGATTGAAGAGGTGTTTAGGTTAGGAAAGTACAAGGAAGGAGGGGCAAGGCCATTGAAGGTAAAGTTTAAGTCTCAGGCAACAGTAAACAAAATTATCAGTAGAACATGGAAATTATCAGAGAAGAAAGGGTTAAAAAATGTTTGGATAAGGAAAGATGCAAGTGAGGAAGAAAGAGCTAAAATAAAGAAGTTAATAAAGGAAGCAAAAGTAAAAAACAAACAGAGAACGGAGGAAGAGAAGGCAGTGTTTTATTGGAGAGTCATGGATCAGAAATTAAGGGAGTGGTACAGGTGGAGAGAAGGAGAAAAGAGGGTATAAAATACATCAAAAATAATTAGAAGGTGGCATATACTAATGTTGATGGTTTAATATCGGCAAGGCTAGAAATCAACGATTTTATTAGGGTACATGAACCTGATGTTATGTGCTTTGTAGAGACCAAATTAAGAGAAGATATTGATGTTCATATGGGAGATGGTAAATACAAACTGTGGAGAAGAGACAGAAAAGAAAAAACGGGAGGAGGAGTGATGATAGCAGTGAAGAACAACATGAATGTAGATACCATGGAAATGGGAGAAGGCAGGGTTGAAGTGATAAATATGAAATTAGAAACTGGAGAGAACAGCAAGAGAGATATGGTGGTAGTGTATATTACCCCTAAGACAAGAGCTTGGAGTGATGATGAATACCAGGAAATGTTTTCAGACATGGCTAGTTATTTACAGAAACTGATTGAGAAAAGCACACACACACACACACACACATTGCCAGACGCCATGTATCCCAGACGGGGTGGCCAATGGCTTAGAGTTAATTGTTTTACATGGAGGGGCACTAATCCTCCACCAACCCCACTTGACACGTAGGGATGCCAACAGCATCTGGTGTTCCCAGGCGGTCACCCATCCAAGTACTAACCAGACCCAACGTTGCTCAACATAATTTTAATGGGTGACTTCAATTGTAAAGAGGTGAACTGGGAGGAATGGGACTCAGGAGGCAGTGAAGATTCATGGGGCACCATATTATTAAATATAACAGTGAACAATGTGATGTCGCAATGGGTCAAAGAAGAGACACTGTTCTGAGGTGAGGACACACCAGCAAGACTAGACTTACTGTTTACCAAAGAACCCGATGTAATAGAATCATTGAAATATCTGTGCCCTATTGGAAAAAGTGATCATGTGGTCATTGAGTTCCAGATGATAACAGGGAACGTGGAGCCAAGAGACGAGCTTAATAGGCAGGGAAGATACAACTTTGGGAAAGCAGACTTTACAGGTTTGAGAAAATTTTTTGAAAATGCAGATTGGAGAAAATTCAGAGAATCAAGAGAGATACAGAAGAAGTGGGATATTTTTCTAGGCTTCTATCATTCAGGAGTGGAAAAATTTGTGCCAAGAGTAAGGGGGAAAGAAAACCGGAAAAAGGAGTGGTTTAATAGAAGTTGTATGTTATCAAAAAAAGGGAGAGACACGGCGTGGAACAATTGGAGAAAGAGATGTAACAACAGAACAAAGGAGGAATATAAAAGAACTAGAAATGAATACACAAGAATACATAGTGAGGAAGAAAGGAATTTTGGAAAAGGTATAATAGACAAATGTAAGGATGAACCTATCTATCTATCTATCTATTGCCTGACGCC
Organism: Coenobita brevimanus; assembly: GCF_032717465.1. Lineage (NCBI taxonomy): Eukaryota > Metazoa > Arthropoda > Malacostraca > Decapoda > Coenobitidae > Coenobita > Coenobita brevimanus. The sequence goes on along the minus strand of NC_137029.1, from coordinate 14,643,842 downwards.
TCAATCCCGTTTGGGGTGGCCACAAACAAATCGCCTCCAAGTCGCCCTGTCCCCCGCCATTTCACTGCCCTGCTCCCAACTCACACCCCCCTCTCTCATATACCTCTCCACCCCATCCCTCCATCTCATCCTCGGTCTCCCCCTCCCTCTTCCACCCTCCACCTCACTCACATACACTCTCTTTGTCAGTCTTTCACCCTCCATCCTCTCCACATGGCCATGAACCCAAACTGTTTAATAGATTTGTCAATGGCAAATTGAAACAAAAGAAAGGAATCACCAAACTGAAAGTAGAAGGAGAGGTCTATAAAGATGCAGCAATGCGAGCAGAATCAATGAACAAATGTTTCCAATCAGTTTTCACAAATGAAAAGGAGTTTGTGGAAGGGTTGGAAGTGAATAGAAATGTAGTGATAGAAGATATAACAATGGAAGTAAAGGAAGTGTATAAATTACTGGAAACTCAAGATGTAAGGAAAGCCCCTGGACCAGATGGAATCTAATTGGGTACTGAAGGAATGCAGAAAACAACTGGCGGATAAGATTCACAGTTTAATTGTGTGTTCTCTGGAAGAGGGGAAAGTGCCTCAAGAATGGAAGAGGGCAAATGTGGTACCAATTTATAAGGGAGGAAACAGGGAAGAACCCCTGAATTATAGACCAGTGTCCCTAACCAGCATGGTCGCAAAATTGTGCGAAAGAATTCTGAAAGATAGATGGATAAAATATCTGGAAGAGATGAATATTTTGGCTGATAGTCAGTTTGAATTTAGAAGTGGAAGGTCATGTGTTTCCAACTTTTTGAGATTTTACCCAGGAGCAATTGACGTGCTACAGGAGAGAGATGGTTGGGTAGATTGTGTTTATTTAGATTTGGAGAAGGCCTTCGACAAGGTACCCCATAAGAGAATAATGTGGAAACTAGAGCATATAGGAGGACTGAAGGGGAACCTCCTAGAATGGATGAGAGACTTTTTGAGAGACAGACAAATGAGGACAGTAATAAAGGATAGGATGTCTGGATGGAGGAAAGTAACAAGTGGAGTCCCACAGGGCTCGGTGTTGGCGCCAATAATGTTTCTGATTTATGTTAATGATATGATAGATGGAGTGAACAGTTATGCAAGTCTGTTTGCTGATGATGCAAAGATCTTGAGAAAGGTAGAGGTTGAGGAGGATTGTATAATGCTGCAGGAGGATCTTGATAGGATACACGATTGGAGCCGGATGTAGGAAATGAAATTTAATGCAAAGAAATGTAAAATATTGGAAATGGGTAAAAGTACCAAGAGGCCATCATTGAATTATTTCATGGGTAATGAACCAATTACAAAAATGAGAGAAGAGACAGATTTGGGAGTGCTGGTCCAGAACAGTTTGTCACCTGAGAAACACATTAACAAGGCAGTTAGAGAGATGTATAAACTCCTGACTAATATAAGAGTAGCCTTTCATTATATGGATGAGGAGATGATGAAAAAATTGATAGTGGCCATGATTCGCCCCAGGTTAGAATATGCAGCAGTAGTGTGGTTCCCACACAAAAAGAAAGATGTAAACGAGTTTGAGAGAATACAAAGAACAGCAACCAAAATGATCCCCAGTCTGGCAGATCTTTCGTACAGAGAGAGACTGGAAAAGCTGGATTTACCTTCCTTAAAAGAAAGGAGAAAGAGAGGAGACATGATTGCAGTGTTGAGGACCATGGTGGGAGTAGATAAAATTGACAAAGAAGATCTGTTTTTATGGGATAAGAGAGTAACAAGAGGACATGGAATGAAAGTGAAGAAGCCAAGCTGCTTGAAGGATATCAAGAATTATAGTTTTCCTTACAGATGTATAGACCTGTGGAATAGCCTGGACAAAGAGATCAACCAGTCTAAAAACTTAAACGAGTTTAAAGCTAAATTTGACTTATTGAGAAACAGAGACGGTACCGCAAGAGCGTAGCTCATTTCTTGTATATGACAATTAGGTAAATACGGTTAGGTAAATACACACACACACACACACACACACGCAAATGTGGTACCAATTTATATGGGAGGAAACAGGGAAGAACTTCGTGACAGACAGACAGACAGACAGATGAGGACAGTAATAAGGGACATGATATCAAGATGGAGGAAAGAAACAAGTTGAGTCCTGCAGTGCCCATTGCTGGTGCCTGTAATGTTCCTGATTTACGTAAACTATACGGTGGGTGGAATGAAAAGTTATGCAAGCCTGCTTGCAAACAATGCAAAGATCATGATGAGGGTTTCAATTGAAGAGGATCATAAAATGGTGCAGGAAGATCTGGACAGGATTTACGATTGGAGCTGGGTATGGGAAATGAAGTTAATGTTAAAATGTGCAAAATATTGGAAATGGGTGAAAGTACAAAGAGGCCATCATTGAATTACTCAGTGAGAAAGGAACCAATCACAAAAATGAGAGAAGAGATGGACCTGGGAGTGTTGGTCCAGGATAATGTGTCACCCAAAAAATACATTAACAAGGTTGTCAGAGAGACATATAAACTCTTGACAAATATATGAGTGGCATTTGGAATACATGGTTGAGGAGATGATGAAAAAATTATAATGGCTGTGATCTTTGCAGGATTAGGGTGTCGGGCTATAGATAGATAGATAGATAGATAGATCTGCCCCAGCTTAGAATATGTGACAGTGGTGTGGTCTCCACATAAAAAGAAAGATATAAACAAGATCCAAAGAATACAAAGCGCAGCAACCAACATGGCCCCTTGCCTGACAGATTTATAGTACAAGGAAAGACTAGAAAAGCTGGGTCTGCTTTCCTTAGAAGAAAGAGGAGAGAGGGGTGACATGATTGCAGTGTTCAAGGCAATGATGGGAGTTGATAAAATTGACAGAAATGACACATTTATGTGGGATGGGGGAACAAAAAGAGGGCATGGAAAGAAATTGAAAAAGACAAGTTGCCTGAAAGATAACAAGAAATATTTTTCCATATAAATGCATTGACCTGTGGAATAGCCTGGACAAAGTGATCTTAAAGCTCAAAAACTTAAATGAGTTTTAAGCAGAGTTTGACCGATTGAGACAGAGACTTGACCCGTGATGAGTAAGGAGGGAAGTTTGGAGGGTGAAGTGCTTGAAATATTACAACAAGGAAGAAAGGTAGCTGGTTCCCTGAAAGCAGTGATAAGAAACATGGAAGTGAGCATGGAAGTGAAAAAGTTATTACATGACAGTATTGTGATACCAACTCTGTTGTATGGAAGTGAAGCTTGGACGTTGTTGGAGGGACACAAGTCAAGAGTGAGGGCAGTGGAAATGAGTTATTTGAGAGGAACCTGTGGAGTCACATGGAGAGATAGACTGACAAATGAGGATGTGAAGGAGTGTTGTGGTGTGGATGTGGATGTGATAGGAAGCATTAGGAGAAACACACTGAGGTGGTTTGGCCGTGTGAAGAGGATGGAGAATGAGAGACTGATGAGGAGAGTGTATGTGAGTGAGGTGGAGGGAGAGAGAGGGAGGGGAAGGCCAAGGATGAGATGGAGGGATGGAGTGGAGAGGGATATGAGAGAGGGGTGTGTGAATTGGGAGCGGGGCAGTGAAATGGCGGGGGACAGGGTGACGTGGAGGTGATTTGTTTGTGCCCACTCCTTATAAGGGATTAAGGCGTCTGGCAATAGATAGATAGATAGAAATACACACACATGCACACACACACACAAAATCATTAAAGGAAGAAGTAAAGGAAAAAAATGATAAGAGGACAGAGGAAGAATGTAATACTTTTTTTTGGAGAGTATTGGATATGAAAGTAAGGAAATGGTATTTAAGGAAATAGAAGTGAAGGAAACTAAAGGGGATGGTTGTGAAAGATCAGAAGTTGAGGAAGTGATACGGACAGAGAGTAGGAGAGAAGAGGGTATTAATAATGTCAAAAATAATTTGAAGGTGATATATACTAATGTTGATGGTTTCATATCGACAACGATCGAAATTAATGATTTCTTGAGAGAACATGAACCTGATGTCATGTGCTTTGTAGAGACCAAATTAAGAGAAGATATTGATGTTCATTTGGGAGATGGTAAATACAAACTGTGGAGAAAAGACAGAAAAGAAAAAAAGGGAGGAGGAGTGATGATAGCAGTGAAGAACAACATAAATGTAGATACTGTGGAAATGGGAGAAGGCAGGGCTGAAGTGATATATATGAAATTAGAAACTGGAGAGAATGTTAAGAGAGATATGGCGGTAGTGTATGTTCCCCCAAAGACGAGAGCATGGAAGGATGACGAATACCATGAGATGTTGTCAGATATGGCTAGCTACTTGCAAAAAATAATTGAGAAAAGCAATGATATAATTTTGGTGGGTGACTTTAATTGTAAAGAGGTGAAATGGGAGGAATGGTACTCGGGAGCCGGCGAGGATTCGTGGGGCACTATGTTATTAAATATAATAATGAATAATGTGATGACACAGTGGGTCAAAGAAGAGACACGGTTTCGAGGTGAGGACACACCAGCAAGGTTAGATTTACTGTTCACCAAAGAACCCGATGTAATAGAATCATTGGAATATCTCTGTCCTTTGGGAAAAAGTGATCACGAGGTCATTGAGTTCCAGATGTTAATAGGAAACGTCGAGCCAAGAGACGAGCTTCATAGACAGGGAAGATACAACTTTGGGAAAGCAAATTTTACAGGCTTGAGAAACTTTTTTGAAAATGCAGATTGGAGAAAATTCAGAGAAACAAGAGAGATACAGAGGAAGTGGGATATCTTTCTAGACCTCTATAATTTGGGAGTGGAAAAATTTGTACCAAGAGTAAGAGGGAAAGAAAACAGGAAAAAGGAGTGGTTTAATAGAAGGTGTATGATAGCAAAAAAAGAGAGAGATAAGGCGTGGAACAATTGGAGAAAGAGAGGTAATGACAGAACAAAGGAAGAATATAAAAGAACAAGAAATGAATACACAAGAATATGTAGAGAAGAAGAAAGGAATTTTGAAAAAGGTATAATTGACAAATGCAAGGATGAACCCAAACTGTTTTATAGATTTGTTAATGGCAAACTGAAACAAAAGGAAGGAATCATCAAGCTGAAAGTAGAAGGAGAGGTCTTTAAGGATGCGGCAATGCAAGCAGAAATAATGAACAAACGTTTCCAGTCAGTTTTCACTAAAGAAAAGGAGCTTGTGGAAGGGGAGGGAGTGATTAGAAATGTTCCGGTGATGAAAGATATAAAAGTGGAGGTACAGGAAGTGTATAAATTACTGGAAACTCAAGATGTAAGGAAAGCCCCTGGACCTGATGGAATTTCTAATTGGGTACTGAAGGAATGCAGAGAACAACTGGCGGATAAAATTCACAGCTTAATTGTATGCTCACTGGAAGAGGGGAAAGTGCCAAAAGAATGGAAGAGGGCAAATGTGGTACCAATTTACAAGGAAGGAAGCAGGGAAGAACCCCTGAATTATAGACCAGTGTCTCTAACCAGCATGGTCGCAAAATTGTGTGAGAGAATCCTGAAAGACAGATGGATAAAATATCTGGAAGAGATGAATATTTTGGCTGAATGTCAGTTTGGATTCAGAAGTGGAAGGTCATGTGTTTCAAACTTGTTGAGCTTTTACTCAAGAGCGATTGATGTGGTACAGGAGAGAGATGGTTGGGTGGATTGTGTGTACTTAGACTTAGAGAAGGCCTTTGACAAGGTACCTCATAAGAGACTAATGTGGAAACTAGAATATATAGGAGGACTAAAGGGGAAACTTCTGGAATGGATGAGAGACTTTTTGAGAGACAGACAAATGAGGACAGTAATAAAGGAAAAGATGTCTGGATGGAGGGAAGTAACAAGTGGAGTCCCTCAAGGGTCAGTGTTGGCGCCAGTAATGTTCCTGATTTACGTAAATGATATGGTAGATGGAGTGAACAGTTATGCAAGTCTGTTTGCTGATGATGTAAAGATCTTGAGGAAGGTAGAGGTTGAGGAGGATTGTAAAATACTGCAGGAGGATTTGGATAGGATACACAATTGGAGCCGGATGTGGGAAATGAAATTTAATGTAAAGAAATGGGAAATATTGGAAATGGGTAAAAGTACCAGGAGACCATCACTGAATTATTTTTTGGGTAATGAATTAATCACAAAAAGGAGAGAAGAGAAAGATTTGGGAGTGCTGGTCCAAGATAGTTTGTCACCAGAAAAGCACATTAACAAGGTAGTTGGAGAGACTTATAAGCTCTTGACTAACATAAGAGTAGCATTTCATTATATGGATGAGGAAATGATGAAAAAATTGATAGTGGCCATGATCCGCCCCAGGTTAGAATATGCAGCGGTAGTGTGGTGCCCACACAAAAAGAAAGATATAAACAAGATTGAGAGAATACAAAGAACAGCAACCAAAATGGTCCCCAGTCTGACAGACCTGTCATACAGAGAGAGGCTGGAAAAACTGGATTTGCCTTCGTTAGAGGAAAGGAGAAAGAGGGGAGACATGATTGCGGTGTTCAGGACCATGGTGGGAGTAGATAAAATTGACAAAGAAGATCTGTTTGTATGGGATAAGAGAGCAACAAGAGGACATGGAATGAAATTGAAAAAGTCAAGCTGCTTGAAGGATATCAAGAAATATAGCTTTCCTTACAGAAGTATAGACTTATGGAATAGCCTGGACAAAGGGATTGTCCAGTCTAAAAACTTAAACGAGTTTAAAGTTAAATTCGACTTATTGAGAAACAGCGACGGAAACCCACGAGCATAGTACATTCCGTGTATATCACAATTAGGTATATTCTTAAATATTTGGAACGACTTAGACAAAGAGGTGGTGCATGAGAAAAACATTCATGTGTGTAAAGGTAGACTTGATAAATGTGGACATGGAGACAGGACAATACGAGCATTGCTCAATTCCTGTATACTACAAATAGGTAAATACAAATAGGTAAATACACACACACACACACACACACAAATCAAACCAGAGCACCCAGTTTCACTTCATGAATGCATGTGTAATAATGATTAGGGAAATCAGTTACAAAATGATGTTCCTAGGAATGAGCAATATAACAATATCAATAGCCACTCACAATGTGTCCAGTTTAGCCTATATGTATCAGATTGACTGTAAAGGCATCAGTAAATCACAGTACAGTACAGTAATGTTTTAAAGGAAACTATTTTTGTCTCCGTCCACTTATAATTTGATAAATCTTTACATGGAAACTACATCATTATCACATCTGTGTATAACCTAACCTTGTACCTCCCTTTTCCTCCTTTACAAAAGGACATATTCTGGGATGATTTGATACATGGGATGGGGGATAATAAGATAGGAGTTTTGGGTGGGGATTTAAATGGTCATGTGGGTGCATAAAAGGGTGTATTGGGGATACATGTTTGGTATGAGGAATGTGGAAGGAGAAAGGATACTGGAGTTTGGGAAGGCAATGGAATGCCTGTTGCAACAGGCATTTTAGGAAGGGAGGGAAAGTAGACTGATTACATATGAATTAGGGAGCAGTAGTAGCCAGATTGACTAGCTATTTCTTGGTCAGAGGGTTGATAGGAGGTTAGTGAAGAATGTTAAAGTTGTAAGGAGTGATGAGTGTGTGCAGCAGTACAAATTACCAATATGTGATGTGGTACTAAAAGAGCAGTTAGTGAAGAATTGGACCTATGCAGTCAGGAGGAAAATGTGAAAGTTGAAAAACCAAGCAGTAAGGGATGCCTTCCATAATGAGATGGGTAGAATGGTGGCCAGACAGCAGTACAAAGCTGTCAAGAACAATTTCTTGAGAGTTTATGATTCAGTATGTGGATGGATAAGAGGCCCACTAAGACGTAAGATACCATGGTGTTGGAATGAAGGTATAGAAACCACAGTTAAGGAGAAAAGAAGTCTTTTCCAGGAATGGAAAATGGGTGGCAACAGAGAGGAATACTTGGCTGCCAAGTGTAGGGTGAGAAAGGAGATATACAAAGTGCGCAAACTTTGAATCTCAAAGACTTTTACTGGATAGCTTTAACCGTGCTGAAAAGTAGAATGGGGTATTTAAGGTGGCAAAACAGATTTGAAGAGGGAAAACAGAGATGTGTTAAGTAAGCAGTATGTGAGGAGTGATGAAGGAAAGGTACTGGTGGACAGTGAGGATATTAAAGAAGCTATAAAAATGTATTATAACTGTTTACTGAATGAGGAGTTTGAGACTGGAACAAAGAAGGTTTGAAGTAAGCAGATCCAGTGTTTGGCCCTTGGCCATTGATTGATGTTGCTGTGAGCAGGGCAATTGGCAGGATGCAGTTAGGGATGGTGATGGGTGTGTCTTGGTTGACTGCCGAAATAAGTCCACAACAGATGCAGTTGCATCAGGGTAGATAGCAAGTTGTGGGCACTTTTCATTGTACAGTATGCAGGAGTATTCTGGATGTGGGCAGTGGAGTGGAAAGTGTTGTCTGAGATGACAGCCACTTAAAATGTGTGAAGTTTTATTATATGGAAACATGCTGGGTGCAGGAGGAGCAGAAGCTAATTCATTCCTAGAATGAAAAGTGGATGGAAGAAGTTTAGGGAAATGTTGCTTCTCCTGACTGTGAGAGGACTCCCATTCATGTTAAGGGTAGGCTACTCTCTGCAAAAGATGTGTGAAAAGTGATATGGTGTATGGCAGTGAGACTTGGCCAGTGATTGTTGTTGTTTTTGCAACCCTGGGCTCATGTGAACATGAACCCAGTGGACGTAAGGAAATTAGTTGCTTCACTTGGTCACTCCCAGAGATATTTTTTTTTTTTTTTTTTTTTTTTTTTTTTTTAGGTGATGTTGAAAGATTCTCTGTGTTGCAGTAGTGTGATGCATGAAGTAAGCTGTGGTGTGGGTTGCATTGCAATGTGGTCATAGTGGATTGTTTGCAAGTAATATTTTGTGTTGATACTGTAGCCAGTGAGTGAAGAGGATACTAACAGATTGGAACAAACAGAAATGAGAAAGTTCAAATGGATGAGTAAGGCATCACTGAATGGCAGAACTGAGAACAGTGTGCTATGAGTGAGATTTGGCATGAGAGATATAAGAAGAGTGTTGTGAACTGGTAGGTTAAAATGATTTGGATATGTAGTGAGAAAGGGGAAGTGGAACTGATTGTGTAAGGTACAATTATGAATGTGTAGGAAAGAATGCCCAGACACAAACTGAGGTATATGTAGGATGAGGTCCTGCAGGGAGACCTCCAGGATAGGGAACAGAGTAGGGAAGTTGCTCAGGACTGTGATATATGTAGAATTGCCATTAGTGGGGAAAAAAAAAAAAAAAAAAAACTATATACTGTATTCCGTTATGGTCAGTGGTCTCTAACCGTAAATGTAAAAATATATGGTGCTTTCACTTTGCCATGGCAGAATAAGTGGACATGCTTCTGCCCAGTCTGAGGATGAGCTTGGATGTGTCCTTTGACTCCCAGTGATTTGTGGTATCTGAAAGTGGCCTTTGGAAGCTACTTTCAGTGATTCCTTGACTGGTCTATATGGAGGAAAAAGAAATGTTTGACTATTCAGAAACATGTTTGTAGTTGTGAATTATTACACTGTGCTTCAGGTTAATGAATAGCATATGTATTCTGAATATTTTCTATTTTAGGGAGAAACAGTTATGAATATATCACTATATATTAAAGCTGAATGTGTTTTCCTCAGAAATGACATAGTGTTTCCAGCGGGAATACTTCAGGCACCACTCTTCCACCGGAACAATCCACAGTCTCTCAACTATGGGGCTGCAGGTGTGGTCATGGGCCATGAGCTAGCTCATGCCTTTGATGATCAGGGTGAGTGACTTGAAAGATATGAAGGGCTCAGAGAATGTTGATAAGATATATGTTGATGCTGGAACACGTCTTGTCTTACAGTGAGCCATTTCTCTTTAATTGTTATGAAAAATTTGCCCTCTAATTCTATCTTTATGGACACAGTTTACTGCCAGTTATTTCTGTGTGTAATTAAAATTTTTCCTGAACCTAATTTCACATAAACTCTAATTGGCAGGCCGGAAATATGACCGTGAAGGAAACATGGAGCCGTGGTGGGAAGAGGAGACTATTGCCAAATTTAATAATCTTACAAAGTGCATGGAGGATCAGTACTCCACCTATCAGTTGAGAGGAGAGCACCTTAATGGCAAGCTAACACTGGGTAAGTGGTACTGTATTGTACTTTGGAATTTCTATCCCAAATGAAATCATTCTTAACACCAAGAGTTAACATTTAAAGTATGTCATAGGCTAGCAGAAGCAATTTTTCCAGACTGCCTCTGGATACACACTGATATGTGTTGCATGGTGAATAATTTGAAGTTATACCTCAGTGCAATTTTACGATTTTATGTTTGAAGGAAATAATCTTATTTTGAATTCTTTTGCAAGAGGTAGATATAGATATCCATTAGATACAGTAATTGTGTAATTTCTTGAATCACCAGTGTGGCAGCTGCAGGAGAGGAGGGTCTCTGTGTTTCCTCTGGTATTTTTCCTGTTGTAGTAACAGGCTGGTGCTAATTCATATTGTCTTCTCTTTTCAGGATGTAGTAACTTTCATGTTTTATTCCACTGATCTTTATCCTCTGCTGAACTCATTAGGAGAGAACATTGCTGATAATGGTGGTCTGCAGGCCAGCTTCCGAGCATATCAGTCCTGGGTGAAACAGCATGGGATTGAACATTCCCTCCCTGGTCTCCAGCTCTCTCACGAACAACTTTTCTTCCTTGGGTATGCTCAGGTTAGTTTCTTTATCTTAGTGCAGTTATTATTCATATCAGTGCCAGATATATTCTCTTTCTGCTGTTTGTGTTTCTTTCTTATGACTGTGCTGTGCAGGAATTATGATCTCAGTAATGCCCTTTATACAGTTATATAGTAGGACATTAACACGGCAGTCTTAAAATAACCACTTTTTACATTATGTACCTGTTCATCAGTGGTAGGTGGTGGCGACCATCATCCACTCACTTGATGTAGTGCTGCCTACTTCTTCCTTAGCCTGTATCATTCTTTTTCTGTGCCTGCCCTCCTGTCTTCTTATTTCTCCCATCTTTCCTGTCACTTCTTATCGCTTTTCGTTCCTTTACAGGTGGCTTTACATTGAGTGACAAGCCAAATGGTTTCCTGTAAACCAAGAAACCATTTACAGCGCCAGGTGGTAACCATATAATCAAACCATACGTGCTCCCTACATGTCAACAAATGGGTTGGTGGAGAGTTAGTGCCCCTCCCCGTAAAACAAATAAAGTCAAATGGCCACCTCTTATGGGATTATGGTGTCTGGCAATAGATGGATAGATAGATAGACCTGTTCTTTCATTGGTGTTCTTGTTAGCACCTGAATGGGAGTAAAACAAATTCCTTTGCCATTCTGCTCCATATTAAGTACATTAGGAGGGAGAGAGGGACTTGCTCCTGACACAATTAGGGTCGAGGAACATTGTGTTGTATCCTTTTGCACCTGTAAAAGAGGAAAAGCTTGGTGCAGTGAAATACTGTACAATGTACAGTAAGCCCTCTTCTTATTTGGGTAAACTGTTAATCTGGCAGACCGCACACAGAAATAATTTCAGCACTCCCCTTCAACTCGCTATAATAAAACAAATGTGTCAAACAAGTCTCCAGCCAGCCCAACTTGCCTACTAAAAAGTTCCTGTGACCCTAACTTTACTAAAGATTTCCTTTTTTAAGGGCATAACATACTCTACAGAAGTTACACTGATATACAACTGTGACATCAAAGAGTTTTAATGCAATGAAAAAGTGCTCCCCCCCAAAAAAAAAAAAAAAAAAAAAAAAAAAAAAAAAAAAAGAGACATTGATGATATGCACAGGTCAGTGCTTTACAAAAGTTACTGGCAAGGTCCACTGGAGATGCACACATTGTATGAACAAAGCAAGAGTCACATGCAGGGCTTATGGAAATGCTCACAGAGCACAACCATACCAAAGGTTACTAGTATGGCACCATTGGAGACACACAGTGACAAAACATCACTGGCAGGGTACTACAGAATTGTAGATAACACCCACTGTATTCATCAGCCTGCAATATTAGTTTTCTATGCGGGATAGTGTAGGGAGTCGACAGCATGTCAGTCATGGTCACAGACATCTTCATCAAGGTGTAAGTATAGTGCAATATTGTGACAGAAACATCACTGCACTTTTTTTTTTTTTTTTTTTTTTTTTTTTTTTTTAACCAATGCTAATGGACATTTAGCCAAATATTAGCACAGTGTATGGGAACTGCGTAAGCATCTTTATTAGATATTTTTATGATACTGTAATACTTTTGGCATTCTTTGCATGGTGAATGAAGCCGTTATGATTTTTACTTTCTGGATAATCTTCTAAACAGGTGTGGTGCACTGCTATCACCAAGGAAACTGCACACCAGGAGATCCTGAAAGATTCACATGTTCTTGGGCAATTCCGGGTTCTGGGCACCCTTTCCAATTCTTGGGATTTTGCCCACGCTTTCTCTTGCATTAATGGATCCCGCATGAACCCCTTAAGGAAGTGCCACATCTGGTGAAGGTTGTATTTTTTATTAATTTATTTATTGAAATTTATGTAGACAAAATGTGAGTGCCATATCTAGTTAAGGTCATGTCATTAATTCATTCATATTGCAGTGCATTTAGCATAAATGATGAAAGTCATACCATTTATTTATTCACAGTCTTAATGGTGATCATATATTTTTTCTTATAGCTGCATGCTTAAAGTGGTACTATACTGGTATTGGAGGTCTGTTCAGATAGTATCTGACCTTAGGCTCTAAAAAAATAAACAGCTAACCTCTTGAGCTAGGACACTAATCCCCCTCAAAGTAGGCCCAGCATTCTTTCCACTGCCTGGAACATTCTTCAAAGTGTGTGTGTGTGTGTGTGTGTGTGTGTGTGTGTGTGTGTGTGTGTGTGTGTGTGTGTTTTTTTCCAGGTGTCTCATTGCATTCATCATAAGTGCTTCTTTCATCTCAAATCAGGAACCCTTCAGCAAAGTTTTGAGCTTGGGAAATAACCAAAAGTCACACGGAGCCATATCTGGTGAGTAGGGAGCATACCAGACCTGAAGGATGTTATTTTTGACCAAAAATTCTGAGTCAGTTGAGAAGAATGGGCAGGGGTGTTGTCATGGTGCAGCTTCCAACTTGCTGCTTTTCAATGGTCTGTTTTTTTCTGCCGAACTACGTCATGACAACGGCTAACATCGAGGTAGTTACGTTTGTTGACAGTCTGACCTTCTGATGCATATTCGTGATGCACAACACCATGGTAGTAGAAAAAAACTGTCAACATGCGAGTGCTTTTCATCTAGCTGCGGACCTGTCGTGCATTTTTGGCTGAGGTGACCCTGCATGCTTCCATTGGGATGACTGTGCTTTGGTTTCTGGGCCACACCCATACACCCAAGTCTCATCTCCAGTGATAATAGTCTTCAGAAAGTTTGAATTGTGATTTGTGCACTCCAACATGTCTTGAGCACTGTTCATCATGATGAATGCGACAAAGCACCTGCAGGAGATACCGAAAACTGACTTTGAAAATTGTGGATGTGCTACATGTGTCAAGTCAGAAGGCTCCTACTGATTCTTTGAGGAGGATTAGTGTCCTAGCCCAACAGGTTAACTATTATTTTTTTTTAGAGCCTAAGGTCAGATACTTTCTGAACAGACCTTGTATATTTTTTGTATATAGTATACTAATATTTGATTTGAAGTTTTTGATAGATTTTTTTTTTTTTTTTCAATGAGGTACAGTGTAGATCTGAAATATTTATGGAATAAAGTTCATTTGAACAGAGAGGTTTCAAAATAGTGTAAAGAACTTTCATCTTTGTGTTGGCATGGAGTGTAGTGTTAGAGAAGGTATGAAAGTACTGTGGGAATCGGTCTAATGTATTTAACCCTCTCAGGGTTTTCTATTGTGTTTTATGGGAATTAACTCTTTCTCGAATTGGGAGTTTTTATATGCGTCACATGCATATGAAATCTTCCATTTTATACATTAAAATATCTCTGTACCGTGCATTTACACACACCAATCTTTATTTTATCCAGTAGGAGAGGGAGAGTAGGACTATATAAAGAGGGTGACAGTGTAGGGCAAGGTACATAATTTATTTTGAGTGAGGCGAGAATAGATACCAAGTGCCATGAAAATCACCCATCACTTGAACCCTGAGAGGGTTAAGGTTTTTGTTGCTGAAATCCAATAGGAAGAGTGAGAAAAGAGTTAGATATTTTTTTTATTGCTCTTGATCTTGTTATCACTAGATAATAGAATTAACATTGGGAATCAGAGTCCTGTATTATCAGCAGCATTAATCTGGTTCATCATACTGTTTTATATTTAATAATTGATAAGTTATGTAAAGTTGAGATGCATCTGTTGTTGCAATGATATTTTAAAATTATTCATCATATGACCTGATCAGTGATCAACAATACTGTAACTACTGCCGTCTCAGTCTCACATAACTGTAATTATGTAACTCTTTCTTCTGTGTGACATTAAAATGTGTAGACTGTACTTTGATTAATGCCAAAAGTAGCTGTGACAATTTAAACATATTATTAGAGATCATCATGTATGTAGCTTAAACTGTCATCAAAAATTTCATTGAATTTGAATATGTTGTGCAGCAACAGTTACAGTTCAAAGGTAAATTGCCAGATAGCTTTTTAACCTCTTCATTCCTATGAACCCCTTTTTTCCAGTGACATATTTCTTGTACAGTACCCTCGCGTCCAGCACACGTTAGTCCAGCACGATTCACGTCCAGCACGGAGAGCAAATAATTAGTATTATTTAATACGATTTAATTACTGCAACACGATTGTGTTAGCATAACACGCACAGAGCTCCGAGAAGTGGGCGAAATCCGCAGAGTTCACCTCTAGCACGATCTCCCCCGGTCCAACATGGTCATACTGGACATTCCTATGATGATGATAGCCAATGAAAACTTCTGATCAAGTAGCCTTCCCCGCCCGCTATCGTGACGTGATCGTGATGCCGCCCAATTAAAAACGCTTCTGCTGTCACGTGATGTTTTGTTTAAATTTCTCCCGCCACAGCGCCACTCAGTCGCATAATTTGCATTGGAAGGTGCTTTTTTCATGCTGCATTTTCTGCCCTTGTTACTGCATTTTACCCTGCTCATGATGCCTAGGAAGCCTTCTGAGAACCCCAAGAAGCGTCGGCACCTCCCTCAGGCCACCAAGCTAGAAAGCATCGAGAGGAAGAAGAAAGGGGAGAGGAAAGTTGACATTGCTAAGGCCTACGACATGAATGAAGCCAACATGAGGACCATAATAAAAAACCAAAACAAGATCCTGGCAGTCGAAGGCTATCACACGGCACTTCATACCAGATTTGCCGAGGATACGATGGTAAATCGGAATGGTAACGTGGTAAAATTGCCGACGATACCACGGGCAATTGGAATTCATCTGGATGGATTCCTGCCGAGGATACGACGGGCAAAACAGTGTGACCAAAACCCAGGCGACTCGACAGAATGTATCGTACTACAGCATTGAACATTTAGCCTGACACTGAATACATATTAATGTTTTAGAATAAATATCAATCGTTTTGAAACCCTTCTCATCGGCGTGTGTACCAGTTTATAAACAAAGTTGCTTCTCCTTATTCTATACCGAGTCAGCGACAGCGATCACTTTCCACAGTCACGAGACGGGGCTCTGGCAACAGTGTGAGAAGCATGCCCTTTGCCGAGGATTACAGAGTGCTAGGACAGGCAGAAGCAGGACCTTCCATGGCTGTGGACGAAGATAGTGATACTGAGTGTGATTTCGAAGGATTCATGAGGGAGGTTGAGGAGGAGCAACAGCCATTACCCGCTAGTGACACCAGCAGCCATCCTCCGGGGACCCAGTAGGACTACCTACAGCCTTGGATACCACCTTCCATTCCCAGCAAGGCCACCAACACTATCCTAAAAGGTTAGTTATCATTCATAGCACAGTACCATTTATTATAATTACAATAGTACCAATATATGTATAGGTATATGGTAGGTATTTAGGGTGACTTTTCCTAGGGTTGCTGACATAATTCATTTTTCCCCATAAGCTCTATTGTTAGTCCAACACGTTTTTGGTCCAACACGTGACCCATGCATGACAATATTACCGTGTTGGACGCGAGGGTACTGTATTATTGCTATTGCCATTTAATTTTATTCAGCTTCTGAGCAATATCTGGCAGTGAAGGGCAATTGAAGGCTACATCTAACCCCTCCAGTTTGAGAAGTCTCTCCCAAGCTGAATAAAATTGCCTGGAGGTGGCAAGAATAACTGTATCACTGGATTCAAGGGGTTAAGCATTATAGTTTAAGAATATGAAGCAAAAACATTCATTATCTCTCAGGTGATGAGGCTGAAAGCCTGTCTGTTTAAACTTACCACCACCTATGCACACAAAACCTTACTGTGCACAAAATTTTTAATCTTGTGATAATGTTTGGAGCACCATGAAGGTATAAGTAATGTGCTATATTGTATGTCAGTATGTTTGTATATGCTTGTCTGTTTACAGAAATATCAGTGAAATGCCAAACAGGGTCACTTGTATATGTGTGTACCTCACCCCATCCTTACGTAGGAAAGAGATTGGGGTTGAGCATGATCATTAAGGGAGAAGCCTATAAAGGCATAAACTTCTTCCAAATCTTTCTTCACTTCTCAGTTGTTCAAATCTGCAGCCTTACATTATGATGTAAGTATTTATTTGATTTTTTTTGGTTGAATTGTAGGTTACTTTTGTTGGGGTGTTTATAGGATTATTGTGTTTATTTATTTATTTATTTATTTTTCAGAGTACTTAAGTTACATATGTGTACAGTACTTTGTTACTGTTCGTATAATTTATACAAGTGCTGAGTCCTGCTGAGGTTTGTATAAATCTTTGTTGACAGGATTTATGATGTTACATCTTGAGAGGTGGTAGAGAAGTGGTTTTTTTATTATATTTTCACTTGTAGAGGCCATTGGACACTTTGTAGAAGTCTCCACCTCAGACCCATGTAGTGGGGTTGGGGATTTATTCTAACTACTGAAACTAATCGCTTGTCCTGTATTAGCCCGACAAAGTGTATGAACCTGAGGATATCCTACCGCTATCAAGTACATGTAAGGATAAATGATCAGCCTGCTCCATTTGGTGGCATTACACGATCAAAATACCTTTGAGTCACCTCATTGTTAATGAACTTGCGCACATAGCAAGTCCAGCACTAACTAGGGTGCTTTAAACAATAAACCACCTTACATCTGTTTCATCTTCTTATAGTCAAAAAGCTGATTGCATCATTGGAAAACCTGTCTTTCTTTTACACTGAGTTTTTTGTATGGTGCCATTTTGGTCCCAGAAAACTCTGAGGTTCAGAGTGGGGAAACATTTCATGGCACATTTTTTCTGTATTTATTATACTACTTTATATGAAGTAGTGTGGTACTGATGAACCTACATGGTGTGGCACTGTGCACCTTGGGTGGAGCAGCTGCATCATCCACCGGTGAGCCAAACCTCATATTTTCATGCACTCAGCCGCTGAAATGGCCCTGGTCCGACCCTGGTGAAACGCTGTCTTTGCCACAGGGGAGTGCCTGGGATCCCTGCAGTGTACGTACTATATTGTACCTGTAGAACGGCTGCAAAGAAGCAGTTGCTTACCTGTGGTCAGTGAGTGTGCTTGCCTAGTCAAACCAGGATTAAGCAACAACAACAACAACAATAACAAAAGCAAACTTGCTGTTTTTATTAGATTATGATAAGCTAAGAAATGTCCTAAAGCCATTGATGTTAGTTTAATGCGAGTAGGATAGTTCTGTGATATGAAAGAAAAAATTACCATAAAAAATGTGGCCCACCTTGGCAAGCAACAATGGGAGTTCACTGTAGTGATACATAAAATTTTATTTTCAAGTTTCATGTAGCTGAGAGGGTTAAGTATCTTCTGAAGTTTGGAAGGAAAAGCCAGATTATACTGTGTACAGTTTGTAAGAATCACTGGAGCATTTTTTTTTTTTTAGTACTGTTATTGTACTGTATTCTTACATTAGTAAGTGATTTAGGAATCATGTTTTTTTTTTAAAGTCAGTAATTAGTGCATTATTACAGTTTTATAATTTCTAAGAAACTTGAAACTTAAGTGCCATTCATATTGCTAGGTAATCCATACTGCAGTGAGATATGGCTGACCCTGATCTTTCCAATGCCATGTGTCAAGAGAATATGCTTATCAGCAGATTGAGAATCTAACAGTGCAAAGGTGAAATGTTTTTATACAGGAAACCAAATTTCCTAAAAGTGATGTATATTGATACAACTCCATTGTCAAGATACAGTTCATCACAAACTCAGCAGTAAGGTAGAGTTATCTTTATTTGTGTTGCAGTGGTTTTGGACTTGTATAAATTTGATATAATCAGTCATACTTCGGGATCACTGAATGTGACATACAGAAATACTATTTCAGACTGACTGGTGTTTCTGGAAAAATAATTACGTGAAATGCTAAAGACAGGTATGCTAAAGACAGCTATTAGATATAGGAGAGATGAAAAATGAATGATCTGGTATACATTGCTGTATGTTGTGCATGACAGCACTGGATACTAAGTAGTCCAGCTCTTCTTTAATACTACAGTACATTTGTTTTGTTGATGTATAGTTTAACCTTTATTTGCAGTCAACTGAACTCTTAAGTTACAAATAAGTCACTTGTGAAAATTTCTTGTGATATAAAAACGTCCAGTATCAGAGGGTCTTAATGTTGTCAGTCAAGTGTCAGGTTAAGAGCAGCAGTACTTGTGATATTTAAACTCTCACCTTGGCTTTCATCATTAACTGATGCAGAGAATGTTTGACTTAAACTTCAGGATCTGTGAGGCAATAGGAAATCTGAGAGTTCTGCAGTTTATATATTTATTTTTTTATTTGACATGATGGGTTTACATATTTTATATTTGTATTTGTTCATGAATGTGACGAATATCATAGGGTTGTGTACTACATATTGTATTACACTGGTCTCTTCACTTCATTGAGTCCCCCTCACTATCAACCCATGTTTTTTTCAGTATAAATTTATGGTTTAATTGTAGGAAATGGGAAACAGTGTTAGTTGATGAGTGAAGACAATGCAGTGTGACTGGCTTGAGGAAAGTTTTTCCTTCATATGAATTTGTACTGTTTCATGAGAATTTATATTTGTTTACAGAGCATGTAAAATACAGAATTCACCATATGTAAATGTGTGCTTGATAGTGACTGGTATGGAAAGTAATACCATAATGATGTAGAGTTTAGTGAAAATAATGCATTTGGTTTGTAGGCAGATTAACTAAAGGCCTGATTACCTGTACGGCCAAGGAACTTTTCTGGCTTGCTATTGATGTACCTAATGAAAATTTTTATTTTAATCTTACTACCACCAGACATTTGTATTCAGCTAAGGAGAGACCACTTGCAGTAAAGGGATTAACCAAAGAGTAGTTGACCCAATAGATTAACCCCTTACCCGCGGGGATGGCTGGACCTCGCCGTGCCCCTCCAGCGGCGATAGCAGCGCTCTAAATAAGGGATAAATTAGCTACTTCCAGGTCGATGGAAGTGTCACTTATCCTTTTCCCTTTTTTATATATATACTTTTTAGTATGAGAATAAGTCATAAGGGATATTTCAGTGGGTAATGAACAGGGAAAATTAGCGACCAAGTGCACGTGGGGTAGTGCCAGCTGATAAATTAGCTAGTTCATGGCCATTGGCAGTATCAGTTAGCCTTTTCCCTTTTCTATATATATTTTTTAGCATGAGAATAGGACATAGGGCACATTTCAATGGAAAAAGCGAATGGAAAAAACCGGCTGGGAGTTGCATTGTGCGGCCTGGCTGTAGCTATGTGGGGGATAGCGTAAGGGAAGGGAGGTGGGGAGGCGAGGCAAACACAGAAAAATGGCTAAATTGGTAACACTGGATACGAGTATTAGCGGTATTAGCAGCACTGCCTATACCTACACACTGGCAGTACTAATAGATGATACAAGACCGCACTTGAAAGCCCGGGCAATTTAAAAAATCCCTGAATCACAAAAGTGACCCCCTGCGGTATGGTACATATGTAACGAGCGCCATGAAAGTGACGGCCTGCGGGTTAGGGGTTAATTTCTTGTATTATCTAGCCAAGTATCTTCTTTCTGTATCAATATATTTGTCTTGATATGTTGTATATAATGCTGTCTTTGTAACTATGCCACAAAATTTTGAATTAATGCTATACTGAGGCTAATTGCTGTTAGCCATTGAGGCCAAAAATGCTGACTTAATTATTGATACATAGTTTATTCGTCTATTTATCAATGATTATTGTAGAAATTTCAGATGTGTTAAAGTATGGTATGTTCTAGTTTTATGTTAGTTTGAAAACATAAACTTCTTTTGCAACAAGTACACATTCTTGTATGTAGAATACCTTAGCTTTTCAGTTAAACATTGTGACTGAACCCATGTTTTATGCAGATCTTATTTACTCAATTTGTGTAGCTTCGTAGATGTATACCCTGTACCTTCATTCCCTTTGCCTGGAAATTGACCCCTTTTATGTGGAGCAGAGTAGAAAAATGGGCTAATGTGCCAGTTGACAGTGCCTCCCTTTGCTTTAATGCCAGGACAGTACTGTATATGGAAAAGTTGCCAGTCATGACACTAATGAAGTGTGTACTTTTCTTTGCTAGAAAGAACTTGGTTTGCAAAGGCTTCCCTAATACCCCTTCTCTGCTTCCTCCCAGTCCTGACTTGAACACCCTTTCCTCACATCCTAGGATGAAACCACCTTTTGCAATTCGAGCTCGTACCCTCCTCTCACACTTCTCCCTTACTGTTGGTAATGTTTTCTCTTTCTGGAGGAGTCTTTTACCCCCATGGCTTCTTCCGTGCCCTAATGTTTGTTCTTCCATTTTCCCTTATTCCAAGATTTTTTTTTTTTTTTTAAATGATTGGAGGAAGGAAAAACAAAGGAAAAAAAATAAGTCCATGTGCCTAAAGGCATCCTCCATTCATAAAATACTTATAACAATTGGATTTAAATTCAAGAGGATTAAATGTATGTGGGAAGCAACTCCCAGGAAGTGATATCCAGAGGGTAGTAGTTCTAGGGATAAATGAATTTTGATAAGCAGAGGTTCTGCATTGTGGGGGAGAGAGTGTGAGTTCAGGGGCGCTTCCAGCTGCCCGAGTATTTCGGGAGAAAATGTGAAGGGGAGGCACAATTGAAGCCAGTTCGTCAGAACACTTACAGTAAAAATATCGATAAAATAATGCTAAAGAAGCAACATCTCTGCGTACTGATAATGGAGGAAGGTCCTGTGTTATGGCAGGATTATTGATTAATTTAATGGCTTTATTTTAAATTTTGTCCAACTGCCTCAATGCAACCACTCCACATCCACTCCACAATGGTGAACAGTATTCAATCTGAGGACGCACATGACTTTTGTATATTGAGGCCATCTGCTCGTCAGTGAAGAACTCATGAACTCTGTACATAAGTCTCAGTTTTTTAGAAGCATTTTTAGCAAAGGATTTAACATAAGCTGTCCAGCTTAGGTTGGGGTTTAGAGTAACACCTAGGATATCAATTGCAGTGGATATGGGAATATTGACATCATTTAAAATTATGTGAGAGTCTGAGGGATTGTTTCTGTTTGAGAAATTAATGTATTTAGTTTTCTGAGCATTAAATGAGATCAGATTTTTTTGTCCCCATTGATTAATTTTTAGAAAGGTCCTGGTTCAGAGAAATTGCTGTGTTTATTTGGGAATTTATAATATCAAAATATCAATTTATGTGGGTAAAGTTGAAAGTTGGAATACAAATGTGGGCGATTGTGTGTGTGTATGCGCCAACGCAAGATCGTGCTAGAAGAGTGAGAGAAGAGTTCTGGACAAATGTGGAAGTGTGCATGGAAAAGTTTGGAAGGAATGAGAGAGTGTTTTTGATCGGTGATATGAATGGTAAAGTTGGTAATGTGAAGGTGGATGGAATAGTTGGTGAGTGGGGTGTGCCTGCTGAGATAGATGAGAATGGGAGTGCGTTAGTGGACATCTGTGCTGGGAGGGGGTTGGTAATAGCCAATACCCTCTTCAGGCATAAAATGATCCACAGGTATACATGGCGAGTGATGAGAAGGGTGGGTGGTGAACTGAATGAAAGGAAGGCAATGATTGATTATGTGTGTGTGGATGAAAGGATGCGAAGATGTATATTGGATGCAAGAGTTTATAGAGGTTGGGGGAGTGGCCTTTCTGACCACTACTTGGTGGTGGCCAGAATTAGGATGCAAGTAAGATGGAGGAATAGAAGAAGGGAAAGACGAGAGGAAGGAGTAGTTGCAAGGAGAGTGGAAAGGTTACAAGAGGATGAGAAAAAGGCAGAGTATAAGAGAGAAGTGGAGGAACGATTGGGCAAATATGAATTGGAGCAGATGGGAGACGTGGAAGGTGTGTGTAAGATATTTACAGAAGAAATATGTGCAGCATGTGATGTGGTGTGTGGAAGGAAGAGAAGACGGAGGGGAGTGCAAGGAACAGCGTGGTGGACTGAAGAGGTGAAACAGGCTGTGGCACAAAAGAAGAAAGCATACAATGAATGGATGAGAAATAGGGGCGTGGAAGAAGTTGAGAGGCAGAAGAGAGAGTTATATGTGGAAAGGAAGAGAGAGGTGAAAAGATTAGTAAGAGAGAGTAAGAAGAGAGTGGATCAGGAATTTGGAAGGAATTTGAGTGTAAAGTGGAGGGACTGTAAGAAAATGTTCTGGAGAGAAGTGAAAAGAGTAAGACAGGGTGGAAGTGAAGTTAGCAGGGGAGTGAAAGATAAACATGGTAGATTACTAGTGGAGAAGGGAGAAAAAGTGAGCAGATGGAGAGAACACTTCAAGGAATTGTTGAACGTAGAGGATGGAAGTAATGCGAGTATAAGTGGCTGGGGAATGGCTGGGAGAAGGAGGGAGGTGAGAAGACAGGTAGAAATCAGTAGGATAGAGGTTGTGGAAGCAATGAAGAAAGTTAAATCGGGAAAGCACCAGGAATTGATGGAGTGTGGTGAGATGCTGAAGCATGGGGGAGAGATAGTAGTAGAATGGATGTGGAAGATGTGCAGATTGGCCTGGGAGGAAGGTAGAGTCCCGGAGGATTGGAAGTCAGGTATAATTATTCCCTTGTACAAAGGAAAAGGGGAAAAAGAAGTGTGTGGTAATCATAGGGGCATTTGTCTTCTTAGTATAATAGGAAAAGTGTATGGTAGGATACTTATAGACAGAGTTAGAGAAAGAACAGAGAAATTAGTTGGAGAAGAACAGGGAGGCTTTAGGAAGGGAAGAGGTTGTGTAGATCAGATATTCATTCTTAGATCTTTAGTGGAAAAGTTTCTAGAGAAGGGAAAGAAGTTGTATGCGGCTTTCATGGATTTGGAAAAAGCATATGACACGGTGGATAGACAAGGATTGTGGAAAGTGTTAAGAATATATGGAGTAGATGGGAAGTTGTTGAATGCTGTGAAGAGTATGTATGATGGTGCTAAGGCTGCAGTGCGTGTGGATGGTGAACTAAGTGAATTTTTCTCTTTGAAAGTTGGTTTGAAACAGGGATGTGTCATGTCTCCATGGTTGTTCAATCTGTACATGGATGGGGTAATAAAAGAGGTACAAGGTAGGGTAGTGGATGTTGGAGTGGCCCTGGTGAGAGAGGATAGTGTTTGGAAACTCCCTGTACTGTTGTTTGCAGATGATACTGTGTTGTTGAGTGAAGATGAAGGGGAGCTGCAAGGCTTGGTGGATGAGTTTGAGAGAGTGTGTAAGAAACGGAACCTAAAGGTGAATGTAGGGAAGAGTAAAGTGATGGTCTTTGAGAGAGGTGAAGTCAGTGAATGTATAGCGAGGTTGGATGGTGAGGAATTGGAAAATGTGAGTATCGTTTAAGTATTTGGGTAGTGTGATGAGTAAGGATGGAGGTTTGAGGGTGAAGTGCTTGAAAGGGTACAGCAGGGAAGAAAGGTTGCTGGTTCCTTGAAAGCAGTGATAAGAAACAGGGAAGTGAGCATGGAAGTAAAAGTTACTACATGACAGTATTGTGATACCAACTCTAACGTACGGAAGTGA
Organism: Coenobita brevimanus; assembly: GCF_032717465.1. Taxonomy (NCBI): domain Eukaryota; kingdom Metazoa; phylum Arthropoda; class Malacostraca; order Decapoda; family Coenobitidae; genus Coenobita; species Coenobita brevimanus. Next base: position 14,619,621 of record NC_137029.1, on the reverse strand, counting down.
AGCTTGACGTTGTTGGAAGGACACAAGTCAAGAGTGAGAGCAGTGGAAATGAGTTATTTAAGAGGAGCTTGTGGAGTCATGTGGAGAGACAGGCTGATCGAATGAGGATATAAAGGAGCGTTGTGGTGTTGATGTGGATGTGATAGGAAGCGTTGTGAGGAACACACTGAGGTGGTTTGGCCATGTGGAGAGGATGGAGGGTGAAAGACTGACGAAGAGAGTGTATGTGAGCGAGGTGGAGGGTGGAAGAGGGAGGGGGAGACCGAGGATGAGATGGAGGGATGGGGTGGAGAGGTATATGAGAGAGGGGGTGTGTGAGTTGGGAGCAGGGTAGTGAAATGGCGGGGGACAGGGCGACTTGGAGGCGATTTGTTTGTGGCCACCCCAAACGGGATTGAGGCGTCTGGCAATAGATAGATAGATAATATCAAAATGTGTAATGAAGGTACTTAATGTGAAAGAACTATGAAGGGTCGAGTCATCAGCATAAGAGTGTATTGGGTTGTGCGTGACAGATAGAAGGTCATTAATATGAATGAGAAAGAGGGTTGGTGCCAAAACTGATCCCTGAGGTACGCCAGCATTTATGGAATTAAACTGAGAATAAATTCCATCTACCATGACCCATATTTTTCTATTATGAAGGTAAGAAGAAATTACAGGAACCAGTGATGCAAGGCCATAGTGTGACATCTTAGACAATAAGGCCTGATGCCATACTGTCAAATGCTTTTGAAATCTCAAGTTCTACTGTGTGTGTTTCACCATGTTGGTCTATTGTTTTGTTAAGCTGATGGGTAAGAAGGCAAAGAATATCTACAGTTGAACGTTTTTGTCTAAATCCATACTGCCGATCATTGATTAATTTATTGATTTCTAGATGGTTGACTGTGTGTTTGTTAATTATTGTCTCAAAAACCTTACCGTTCCTGTTTTTTAGGCCATCTTTCCCGTCATTCTTCAGCAGTCCCTGTATACATAGATGGTTCCAAAACCCCAGAAGGTGTCGGGTTCGCAGTTCTCTTTCCTGACACCTTTTATCGCTTTAACCTTCCTGTTTGTGTGAGTGTTTTAACGGCCGAGTTGTATGCCCTCTTGTTTGCATTGCGGTACATCTGTTGCTCCTCCTCTTCCACATTTGTGATATTTTCTGATTCTTTTGATGCTCTGTCCCTTCTTCAGTAGCCTTCAACTTCTCACCCTTTAGGCCTTCGTATCTTAGAGTGGTTGTTCCGTGTTTCTTCTTGTCATAAATCTGTATAATTCTGTTGGGTCCCAGGACACGTAAGAGTCGCCGATAATGAATGTGCTGATCGGTTGACTTGCACAGTTATTGCCAGAGATACTTCTTTGTTACTCATTCCAGTCTCTGATTTCTCTCCTGCCCTGTCTTCCTTCCTAAAACATCAGTGGCAGTCTTGTTGGGACTGTATCACTAATAATAAACTCCATGCTGTTAAACCCTTTATTTCTCCCTGGTTGAACCCTTGCCACCTTAATAGGAGGTGGAAGACTGCTTTAGCTCGTCTCAGAATTGGCCATACTAGGCTTACTCACTCTTAACTTGATGTCTGGTGACTGCCCTCCCCTCTGCACTAATTGTGATACCCTCCTTTCCATATGCCATATTTTCCTTGATTGTCCTCTTTATGTTTTACAGTGTCGTGTTGCTTTTCCTTTTTTGTTTCACCTTCGACATCCCCCCCTTCTTGAAGACTTCCTCCTAGAATCACCGTATTTTTCCTTCCGTAATATCATGTCCTTCCTTGCCTCTATTGGTATTCTTTCCGACATTTAATTACATTCCCCATTTCAGTGGTCATGCTTGTAATATGATGTATCTCCTCTGTTCATACATTTCTTTAACCACGCTGCATCAGTGTTCATGGCCTGCCAAACATACGCCACTTGTAGCCAATGATCTGGCTCTGAGCTGGATTTTGGCACTAGATTCTTATTGTTCTTCTTCTTGGTTTGCAAAGTTTTATCCACATCTTCAACTATCAGATTAAGCAAAATGTACCACTTATGTATTACTTATTATCAGTTTATTTCTGTCATTGATCAGTGTCTTTAAGCACATTGTGCTGTGTATCTCTATACATACAGTGCTTGAGAAAAAAAAAAAAAAAAAAAAAACTGGGGGCCAAACAGAGACATTTGGAATAATTTTTATTTTTCTGTTTCACATTAGCTAAAAATAAAAATTTTTGTCTTTTTTTATGTGGATTCTCATTATTCAGTAGTTTTGGGATATGTAGCTAAAGAAGAAAAAAAGTTTTTGTCTTTTTTTTTTTTGTGGATTCTCATAATGCAGTAGTTTTGGGATATACTGTATTTTAGCTCTGTAAAATGAGGAGTCACTGTAGGCTTGCTATTTTCAGACAGTTATATTGAGTTTAGGAGAACATTTCAGAGAGAATAGTGTAGATATAGTCTTCTGCACTTTCCCTAATAGAGATCCATCAGAAGCTGAATAAAGTCATTTACTGGTAGTAAGAATGGAATAAGCAATATGTCATTGGACTGAAGGGGTAAGGAGTTTAGTTTCTGTCTGTGGTGTTTGTCATAATTGACATTTATGTTTACACCCAAAGCTAACTTATATCTCACAGTATTATTTAACACACACACACACACACACACACACACACACACACACACACACACACACACACACACACACACACACACACACACACACACACACACACACACAGCCGGAGAGAGCGGACGTTCCAGACATCGCTCCTAACCTTGAGTAGTTTCAGGAATTTTGTCTGTCCTGTCTCCTAGGGTCTTTCTTTAAATTTAAAATAATGAAAGTTAGTAGACTACCAAAAATGTAAAGATTTGTTGGCAATAGTATACATGAATGTTTGTGGCTTATTCGGTAACAGCTGTTTAGGTACTTTACATTAAACATGGCCGAAAATTTAAACAATGAGGGAATGGAATTTCAAGGTTTTGATGCTAATACTAATGTCATGGACCTGGTGAAAACATTAATTATGAGGATTAGTGAACTCAAAAAAAAAGTAGAGAATCTAGTGATAAAGGATGTATCAGGAAATATGGAAACCACCATACAGAGTCTAATCCAGTCCAACGAAACAGCCAATGAAGAGATTAGGAATTTGAAGAGGGAAAATGTTGAACTGAGGAGGAAATTTGAAGAGAGTACTACTAAAACGGAGAAGGTGAGTAATGTATTAGAAGAACATAAGGCTAAGTGGGCACACGTAGAAGAAGAACAGAAAGAAGTGGTCAGTTTAAGAGAGATCATCCAGGAAGAAAGGGAAATGAACAAGAAAGAAATGGAAGAAAATGTAGTGAAAATACTGAAGAAAAAAGAGAAAATAGTGAGAGAAACTGTAGAAAGGAACAGATGTGTGGTAGTATTTGGAAACAGGGAAGAGGAAGAAAAGGTTAGGTTCGCAAGACTCGAGAGAGACACGAACATTTTTTCATTCATTCATTCATTGCCAGACGCCATGTATCCCAGACAGGGTGGCCAAGGGCTGAGAGTTAATTGTTTTACAGGGAGGGGCACTAATCCTCCACCAACCCCACTTGAGGTAGGGATGCCAACAGCATCTGGTGTTCCCAGGCGGTCACCCATCCAAGTACTAACCAGACCCAACGTTGCTTAAATGGTGAGAGGAATATTAGGCAAGATTGACCCCGAAGGAGACAAGTGGGTAAAAGAAATTGAGGAAGTAAGGAGGATAGGGCCTTATAAGAAAGGGGAAACAAGACCAATGAGAGTCAAGTTTACATCAGAAAGTGTAATAAATGAGATACTTAAAGTGACCTGGAAATTAAGCAAAGAGGCGGGGATGGAAAATATTATAATAAGAAAAGATCTGAATGAAGAAGAAAGAGAAGTTTTAAAATCATTAAAGGAAGAAGTAAAGGAAAAAAATGATAAGGGGACAGAGGAAGAACGTAATACTTTTTTTTGGAGAGTATTGGATATGAAAGTAAGGAAATAGTATTTAAGGAAATAGAAGTGAAGGAAACTAGGGGGGGATGGCTGTGAAAGATCAGAAGTTGAGGAAGTGGTATGGATAGAGAGTAGGAGAGAAGAGGGTACTAATAATGTCAAAAATAATTTGAAGGTGATATATACTAATGTTGATGGTTTCATATCGACAAGGATCGAAATTAATGATTTCTTGAGAGAACATGAACCTGATGTCATGTGCTTTGTAGAGACCAAATTAAGAGAAGATATTGATGTTCATTTGGGAGATGGTAAATACAAACTGTGGAGAAAAGACAGAAAAGAAAAAAAGGGAGGAGGAGTGATGATAGCAGTGAGAACAACATAAATGTAGATACTGTGGAAATGGGAGAAGGCAGGGCTGAAGTGATATATATGAAATTAGAAACTGGAGAGAATGTTAAGAGAGATATGGCGGTAGTGTATGTTCCCCCAAAGACGAGAGCATGGAAGGATGACGAATACCATGAGATGTTGTCAGATATGGCTAGCTACTTGCAAAAAATAATTGAGAAAAGCAATGATATAATTTTGGTGGGTGACTTTAATTGTAAAGAGGTGAAATGGGAGGAATGGTACTCGGGAGGCGGCGAGGATTCGTGGGGCACTATGTTATTAAATATAATAATGAATAATGTGATGACGCAATGGGTCAAAGAAGAGACACGGTTTCAAGGTGAGGACACACCAGCAAGGTTAGATTTACTGTTCACCAAAGAACCCGATGTAATAGAATCATTGGAATATCTCTGTCCTTTGGGAAAAAGTGATCACGTGGTCATTGAGTTCCAGATGTTAATAGGAAACGTCGAGCCAAGAGACGAGCTTCATAGACAGGGAAGATACAACTTTGGCAAAGCAAATTTTACAGGCTTGAGAAACTTTTTTGAAAATGCGGATTGGAGAAAATTCAGAGAAACAAGAGAGATACAGAGGAAGTGGGATATCTTTCTAGACCTCTATAATTTGGGAGTGGAAAAATTTGTACCAAGAGTAAGAGGGAAAGAAAACAGGAAAAAGGAGTGGTTTAATAGAAGGTGTATGATAGCCAAAAAAGAGAGAGATAAGGCGTGGAACAATTGGAGAAAGAGAGGTAACGACAGAACAAAGGAAGAATATAAAAGAACAAGAAACGAATACACAAGAATACGTAGGGAAGAAGAAAGGAATTTTGAAAAAGGTATAATTGACAAATGCAAGGATGAACCCAAATTGTTTTATAGATTTGTTAATGGCAAACTGAAACAAAAGGAAGGAATCACCAAGCTGAAAGTAGATGGAGAGGTCTTTAAGGATGCGGCAATGCAAGCAGAAATAATGAACAAACGTTTCCAGTCAGTTTTCACTAAAGAAAAGGAGCTTCTGGAAGGGGAGGGAGTGATTAGAAATGTTCCGGTGATGAAAGATATAAAAGTGGAGGTGCAGGAAGTGTATAAATTACTGGAAACTCAAGATGTAAGGAAAGCCCCAGGACCTGATGGAATTTCTAATTGGGTACTGAAGGAATGCAGAGAACAACTGGCGGATAAAATTCACAGCTTAATTGTATGCTCACTGGAAGAGGGGAAAGTGCCAAAAGAATGGAAGAGGGCAAATGTGGTACCAGTTTATAAGGGAGGAAACAGGGAAGAACCCCTGAATTATAGACCAGTGTCTCTAACCAGCATGGTCGCAAAATTGTGTGAGAGAATCCTGAAAGACAGATGGATAAAATATCTGGAAGAGATGAATATTTTGGCTGAATGTCAGTTTGGATTCAGAAGTGGAAGGTCATGTGTTTCAAACTTGTTGAGCTTTTACTCAAGAGCGATTGATGTGGTACAGGAGAGAGATGGTTGGGTGGATTGTGTGTACTTAGACTTAGAGAAGGCCTTTGACAAGGTACCTCATAAGAGACTAATGTGGAAAGTAGAATATATAGGAGGACTAAAGGGGAAACTTCTGGAATGGATGAGAGACTTTTTGAGAGACAGACAAATGAGGACAGTAATAAAGGAAAAGATGTGTGGATGGAGGGAAGTAACAAGTGGAGTCCCTCAAGGCTCAGTGTTGGCGCCAGTAATGTTCCTGATTTACGTAAATGATATGGTAGATGGAGTGAACAGTTATGCGAGTCTGTTTGCTGATGATGTAAAGATCTTGAGGAAGATAGAGGTTGAGGAGGATTGTAAAATACTGCAGGAGGATTTGGATAGGATACACAATTGGAGCCGGACGTGGGAAATGAAATTTAATGTAAAGAAATGTATAATATTGGAAATGGGTAAAAGTACCAGGAGACCATCACTGAATTATTTTTTGGGTAATGGATTAATCACAAAAAGGAGAGAAGAGAAAGATTTGGGAGTGCTGGTCCAAGATAGTTTGTCACCAGAAAAGCACATTAACAAGATAGTTGGAGAGACTTATAAGCTCTTGACTAACATAAGAGTAGCATTTCATTATATGGATGAGGAAATGATGAAAAAATTGATAGTGGCCATGATCCACCCCAGGTTAGAATATGCAGCGGTAGTGTGGTGCCCACACAAAAAGAAATATATAAACAAGATTGAGAGAATACAAAGAACAGCAACCAAGATGGTCCCCAGTCTGACAGACCTGTCATACAGAGAGAGGCTGGAAAAACTGGATTTGCCTTCATTAGAGGAAAGAAGAAAGAGGGGAGACATGATTGCGGTGTTCAGGACCATGGTGGGAGTAGATAAAATTGACAAAGAAGATCTGTTTGTATGGGATAAGAGAGCAACAAGAGGACATGGAATGAAATTGAAAAAGTCAAGCTGCTTGAAGGATATCAAGAAATATAGCTTTCCTTACAGAAGTATAGACTTATGGAATAGCCTGGACAAAGAGATCGTCCAGTCTAAAAACTTAAACGAGTTTAAAGTTAAATTCGACTTATTGAGAAACAGCGACAGAAACCCACGAGCATAGTACATTCCGTGTATATCACAAGTAGGTATATTCTTAAATATTTGGAACGACTTAGACAAAGAGGTGGTGCATGAGAAAAACATTCATGTGTGTAAAGGTAGACTTGATAAATGTGGATATGGAGACAGGACAACACGAGCATTGCTCAATTCCTGTATACTACAAATAGGTAAATAAAAATAGGTAAATACACACACACACACACACACACACACACACTGCTCGCTGGTGCAGACACCGCTCGCTGGTGCAGTGGTAACGTTCTCGCTTGCCATCTGATAGACGGGAGTTCGCGCCTCGCTCAGGTTGCGAAAAGTTTCACTGACGAAGCGGGTGGTTATTGTCCCCCTTGAGCAAGGGGACGGGTGTGTGCGTGTGTGAAGGTCACAGCTTTGCCCTTAGATCGGACTATATGAGCTCTCAGCTCCCTTCCGGGAGGGTAAAAGCTGACGATCACGACCATCAGGTGATCCTGACCGACTCGGTGAATTACCCGGTGAATTACACACACACACCGCTCGCTGGTGCAGTGGTAACGCACTTGCTTGCCAACTGGTGGACGGGAGTTCGCGCCTCGCTCAGGTTGCGAAAAGTTTCACTGACGAAGTGGGTGGTTACTGTCCCCCTTGAGCAAGGGGACAGGTGTGTGCATGTGTGAAGGTCACAGCCTTGCCCTTAGATCGGACTATATGAGTTCTCAGCTCCCTTCCGGGAGGGTAAAAGCTGACGATCACGACCATCAAGTGATCGTAACCGACCTGATGAATTACACACACACACACACACACACACACACACACACACACACACACACACACACACAATCCAAAGTTAGTCAGAGATTCAGTAGATATAAACAAATCTATAAGAATCACTGATATAAAAGAGAAAGAAGTAAAAAACAAGATCACAAGAGACAAAAAGGAGATGGCAAATGTAATGAGCTTACTGAAAGAAGTATCAGAGGAAATCTGTAGTAAAGACATAGAGGAACACAAAAGGTTAGGGAAATATGAGAAAAGCAAGACAAGACCTCTAAAGGTGATTTTCCAGAGTGTAAACACTGTGGAAGAGATACCAAAAAATGCAAAGAATCTTATGGAAAAAGAGGAGTTCAAAAATGTATGGATAAAAAGATGCCTAACACAAGAGGAACTGGAATTACTGAAAGAGAAAAGGGAGGAAGCAAAAACAAAAAATGAGGGAAGATCAGAGGAGGAGAGAAGAAATAAATTTTTTTACAAAGTACTGTAATAGGATTGCAGGTACGAAAGTGGTACACAAACAGGATGGAATAAAAAGGAGGAAGGTAGTAGAACCATGTCATGACAAGTATATAAACAAGATGATAAAGTTGATGTACTCAAATGTGGATGGAATGGTATCTAAATTATTGGAGATGAATGATTATGTCAGAGAAAATGAACCACAAATAATATGCCTAACTGAGACAAAATTAACACCAAGGATATCCAATGACATACTAAACTTAGAGGAATACAATATATGGAGAAGAGACAGAAATTTAAAAAAAGGAGGAGGAATTATAATATTAACTAAGAAAAATCTAAAAGTCAATGAAAAAAAACTAGATATACCGTCACAAGTAGAACTGATTGCAGTAGAGATCAACACATCTGAAGGTAAAGTAATTGTAGCCAATTTGTACATGCCACCCAGATCCAATACATGAGAAAGAGATGAATATGAGGACCTGGCAGAGAATACAGTTCAGAGTTTAAGATCATTACTACATAAAATGGAAGAGAAATCGGAAAGAATTATACTAACTGGGGATTTTAATACAAATATAAAATGGAATACTCTAGATATAAATAGCCAAGAAAGCTTTTGGGACCAAAAGCTCCTGGATCTTGCGCAAGAGTTTTTCCTAACGCAACATGTGAGGCAAACCACTAGAAAAAGAGGACTTGATGTGCCTTCAGTGCTAGATCTAATATTTACTAGGCAAGAAAATGATATTGACAGTTTAATATATCACCCTCCACTCAGCAAAAGCGATCATGCAGTACTAAATTATAACTTCAGGATAGCATATGACATAGTAAACAGCAATGACAGTTACAAAAAGAGCCTAAACAATAAAAAGGGAAATTATCAAGACCTAAAGAAGTATTTCTTAGAAGTTGATTGGGAAAATGGGCTTAGATGACAAGATTTAAATTTTTTAGAATATAAAAAATTCTATGAATTTTATGAAATAGGAGTCCAGAAGTACATCCCACAGCACAAAGAAGCAGATAAGAAAATACAGAAATGGTTCAATACAGAATGTAAAAAATCAAAAGAAAGAAGAGATTTGTTGTGGAATAGATACAGAAGACACAATAGTGAAAGATCGTATAATAATTACAAACTGGCAAGAAACGATTATACAAGGATAAGGAGGGAAGCCCAAAAACAGTTTGAGAAGGATATAATAAATAAAAGTAGTGATCAACCAAAGCTGTTTTACAGCTATATCAGAAGCAAAACCAAAGTAAAAGATATAATACAATCCATTACGGACGAGGGAATCACTTATACACAAGAGAAAGATACTTGTGAAGCACTAAATAAGAATTTCCAATTAGTTTTTACAGAAGAAAAAAATTTTGAGAGGGACTATGTGGAACATGCATGTCCACACATACTACCAGATATACAAATAGCAGAAAAAGTAATACAGGAGGAGTTAAGTAGATTAGACAGAGGAAAAGCAAGTGGTCCTGATGAAATTTCATGTTGGGTACGATGAGAATGTGCAAAAGAGTTAAGTAAACTATTATTATTAATTTTCAAGAAATCCTTGAGTCAAGGTAAACTACCTGATATTTGGAAAAAAGCAAATATTGTCCCGTTATTCAAGAAAGGAAATAGACAAAATCCACTCAACTACCGACCAGTATCACTGACCAGTATTGTAAGCAAGGTATTAGAAAAGCTTATAAGAAAAGCTTGGGTAAATCATCTAGAAGAACATAGTATGATAACAGAAAGACAGTTTGGTTTCAGAAAAGGAAAATCATGTGTTACTAATCTGTTGAGCTACTATGACAGAGTAACAAACACAATACAGGAAAGGGAAGGATGGGTGGACAGTATCTATTTAGATTTCAAGAAAGCTTTTGACACAGTACCACACCAAAGACTTTTATGGAAACTGTACCATCAAGGAGGAATTCGAGGCAAACTGTTTTGTTGGATGCAAGACTTTCTCATAAAAAGAGAAATGAGAACAGTACTAAGAGGAAACTACTCATCATGGAAAGAAGTGACTGGTGGAGTACCACAGGGTTCAGTGCTGGCACCAATCATGTTTTTAGTGTATGTTAATGATTTAAACAGTAACACTGGAAATGAGAGCTCTCTGAATATGTTTGCAGATGATGCAAAAATACAAAGGAGAATTACTAACACAGACTCTAGTAAAGAGCTACAAGAAGAATTAAATATACTTCATGAATGGAGTAGTACAAGGCAAATGGAATTCAGTGTGGACAAGTGTCATGTAATCAAGTTTGGTAAAAGTGGAAAAAGACCTGATTGGGATTATAAGTTAGGAAATAAAACCCTATACACATCAGAAAGAGAGAAAGACCTAGGTGTGATTATCAATAACAGACTATCTCCGGCTGACCACATCAGCGAGAAGGTACGGAACATGTATACACTGCTTGCAAATATGAGAATAGCATTCACATACATAAATGAAGACATGCTAAGAAGGATAATAACATCATTCATTAGACCAACCCTGGAATATGCATCAGTAGTCTGGAGTCCTCATCTCAAAAAGCACATAGACAAGATTCAAAAAGTTCAAAGGGCCGCTACAAGATGGATACCAAGCTTAAGGGACCTAAGCTACGAAGAAAGACTAAATAAACTGAATCTACCAACACTACAGGAGAGAAGGAAAAGAGGTGACATGATAATGCTATATAAATGCATATCAGGAAAGGAGAAAATAGACATAAATGATTACTTAACATATGGAGAAGCATCAGCAAGAGGACACAGCAAAAAATTGCATAAGAAGAGAGGTGATAAAGACGTAAGGAAATTCAGTTTCCCAAACAGAGCAATTGATCAATGGAATGCACTACCAAATGAAATAGTGTGTGCCAAAACAATTCACAAATTTAAGGATATGTACGATAAATATGGTTTAAGACACGGGACAGTACAAGCTTGACTCATTCCTGTAAAGATACAATTAGGTAAGAACGATTAGGTAAGAACACACACTGGCGGATAAGATTCACAGTTTAATAGTGTGTTCTCTGGAAGAGGGGAAAGTGCCTCAGGAATGGAATAGGGCAAATGTGGTACCAATTTATAAGGGAGGAAACAGGGAAGAACCCCTGAATTATAGACCAGTGTCCCTAAGCAGCATGGTCGCAAAATTGTGCGAAAGAATTCTGAAAGATAGATGGATAAAATATCTGGAAGAGATGAATATTTTGGCTGATAGCCAGTTTGGATTTAGAAGTGGAAGGTCATGTTTTTCCAACTTGTTGAGTTTTTACTCAAGAGTGATTGACGTGCTACAGGAGAGAGATGGTTGGATGGATTGTGTGTATTTAGATTTGGAGATGGCCTTTGACAAGGTACCCCATAAGAGACTAATGTGGAAACTAGAGCATATCGGTGGACTGAAGGGGAACCTCCTGGAATGGATGAGAGACTTTTTGATAAACAGACAAGTGAGGACAGTAATAAAGGACAGGATGTCTGGATGGAGGGAAGTAACAAGTGGAGTCCCACAAGGCTCGGTGTTGGCGCCAGTAACGTTCCTGATTTATGTAAATGATATGGTAGACGAGTGAATAGCTATGCAAGTCTGTTTGCTGATGATACAAAGATCTTGAGGAAGGTAGAGGTTGAGGAGGATTGTAAAATGCTGCAGGAGGATCTGGATAGGATACATAATTGGAGCCGGATGTGGGGAATTAAATTTAATGCAAAAAAATGTAAAATACTGGAAATGGGTAAAACTACCAAGAGGCCATCATTGAATTATTTGATGGGTAATGAACCAGTCACAAAAGCGAGAGAAGAGAAAGATTTGGGAGTGCTGGTCCAGGACAGTTTGTCACCTGAAAAACACATTAATAAGGCAGTTAGAGAGACGTATAAACTCCTGACTAATATAAGAGTAGTTTTTCATTATATGGATGAGGAGATGATGAAAAAATTGATAGTGGCCATGATTCACCCCAGGTTAGAATATGCAGCAGTAGTGTGGTCGCCACACAAAAAGAAAGATATAAACAAAATTGAGAGAATACAAAGAACAGCAGCCAAAATGGTCCCTAGTCTGGCAGATCTATCATACAGAGAGAGGCTGGAAAAGCTGGATTTGCCTTCCTTAGAAGAAAGGGGAAAGAGTGGCGATGTGATTGTAGTGTTTAGGACCATGGTGGGAGTAGATAAAATTGACAAAGAAGATCTTTTTTTATGGGATAAGAGAGCAACAAGAGGACCTGGAATGAAACTGAAGAAACCAAGCTGCTTGAAGGATATCAAGAAATATAGGTTTCCTTATAGATGTATAGACATGTGGAATAGCCTGGACAAAGAGATCGTCCAGTCTAAAAACTTAAACGAGTTTAAAGCTATATTTGACTTACTGAGAAACAGAGACGTGACCCCACGAGTGTAGCTCTTTTCCTGTATATGACAATTAGGTAAATACAATTAAGTAAACACACACACACACCCAGATGTTAATAGGGAACGTCGAGCCAAGAGACGAGCTTCATAGACAGGGAAGATACAACTTTGGGAAAGCAAATTTTACAGGATTGAGAAACTTTTTTGAAAATGCAGATTGGAGAAAATTCAGAGAAACAAGAGAGATGCAGAAGAAGTGGGATATCTTTCTAGACCTCTATAATTTGGGAGTGGAAAAATTTGTACCAAGAGTAAGAGGGAAAGAAAACAGGAAAAAGGAGTGGTTCAATAGAAGGTGTATGATAGGAAAAAAAGAGAGAGACAAGGCGTGGAACAATTGGAGAAAGAGAGGTAACAACAGAACAAAGGAAGAATATAAAAGAACAAGAAATGAATATACAAGAATACGTAGAGAAGAAAGGAATTTTGAAAAAGGTATAATAGACAAATGCAAGGATGAACCCAAACTGTTTTATAGATTTGTTAATGGCAAACTGAAACAAAAGGAAGGAATCACCAAACTGAAAGTAGAAGGAGAGGTCTTTAAGGATGCAGCAATTCAAGCAGAAATAATGGACAAACGTTTCCAGTCAGTTTTCACTAAAGAAAAGGAGCTTGTGGAAGGGGAGGGAGTAATTAGAAATGTTCCAGTGATAAAAGATAAAAAAGTGGATGTACAGGAAGTGTATAAATTACTGGAAACTCAAGATGTAAGGAAAGCCCCAGGACCTGATGGAATTTCTAATTGGGTACTGAAGGAATGCAGAGAACAACTAGCAGATAAAATTCACAGTTTAATCGTATGCTTACTGGAAGAGGGGATAGTGCCACAAGAATGGAAGAGGGCAAATGTGGTACCAATTTACAAGGGAGGAAACAGGGAAGAACCCCTGAATTATAGACCAGTGTCTCTAACCAGCATGGTCGGAAAATTGTGTGAGAGAATCCTGAAAGACAGATGGATAAAATATCTGGAAGAGATGAATATTTTGGCTGAATGTCAGTTTGGATTCAGAAGAGGAAGGTCATGTGTTTCTAACTTGTTGAGCTTTTCCTCAAGAGTGATTGACGTGGTACAGGGGAGAGATGGTTGGGTGGATTGTGTGTACTTAGACTTAGAGAAGGCCTTTGACAAGGTACCTCATAAAAGACTAATGTGGAAACTAGAATATATAGGAGGACTAAAGGGGAAACTTCTGGAATGGATGAGAGACTTTTTGAGAGACAGACAAATGAGGACAGTAATAAAGGATAGGATGTCTGGATGGAGGGAAGTAACAAGTGGAGTCCCTCAAGGCTCGGTATTGGCGCCAGTAATGTTCCTGATTTACGTAAATGATATGGTAGATGGAGTGAATAGTTATGCAAGTCTGTTTGCTGATGATGTAAAGATCTTGAGGAAGGTAGAGGTTGAGGAGGATTGTAAAATACTGCAGGAGGATTTGGATAAGATACAGAATTGGAGCCGGACATGGGAAATTTAATGTAAAGAAATGTAAAATATTGGAAATGGGTAAAAGTACCAGGAGGCCCTCACTGAATTATTTGTTGGGTAATGAATTAATTACAAAAAGGAGAGAAGAGAAAGATTTGGGAGTGCTGGTCCAAGATAGTTTGTCACCAGAAAAGCACATTAACAAGATAGTTGGAGAGACTTATAAACTCTTGACTAACATAAGAGTAGCATTTCATTATATGGATGAGATGATGAAAAAATTGATAGTGGCAATGATCCGCCCCAGGTTAGAATATGCAGCGGTAGTGTGGTCGCCACACAAAACGAAAGATATAAACAGGATTGAGAGAATACAAAGAACAGCAACCAAGATGGTCCCCAGTCTGACAGACCTGTCATACAGAGAGAGGCTGGAAAAACTGGATTTCCCTTCCTTAGAAGAAAGGAGAAAGAGAGGAGACATGATTGCAGTGTTCAGGACCATGGTGGGAGTAGATAAAATTGACAAAGAAGTACTGTTTGTATGGGATAAGAGAGCAACAAGAGGACACGGAATGAAATTGAAAAAGTCAAGCTGCTTGAAGGATATCAAGAAATATAGCTTTCCTTACAGAAGTATAGACTTATGGAATAGCCTTGACAAAGAGATTGTCCAGTCTAAAAACTTAAACGAGTTTAAAGCCAAATTTGACTTATTGAGGAACAGGGATGGAAACCCATGAGCATAGTACATTCTGTGTATATCACAATTAGGTATATTAGGTAAATACTTAAATATTTGGAACGACTTAGACAAAGATGTGGTGGATGAGAAAAACTTTCATGTGTGTAAAGGTAGACTTGATAAATGTGGATATGGAGACAGGACAACACGAGCATTGCTCAATTCCTGTATACTACAAATAGGTAAATACACACACACACACACACACACATACACACACACACGGATGTGTCGGCAATGATCCACTCTGTAAACAAACATGGGAATCGGAGGCAGTCAACCTCCTTCCAGTAACAAAAAAATTTATATTGCAGGTTTGATATGGAAGAAAGAGAATTTACTGATATATTGGGATGGAGAATTCTGGAAGTTTCGAGTATCGTGGGGAGGGGCTGCTGAAGAAACTGGAAAAAGTGGAAAATGTGACAAGTGGGCTAAGGGCTGAAATTATTGAATTATGGCAAAAGTTGGAATCAGATGAGAAGAAAATGACTGGGGTTATTTCTGATAATCTCAAGACAGAAAGCCAGATTTGGAAAGAAAAATGTGAAACTTTGACTTAGGAGATAGAAGAAAATGGAGATGTTAAGGAAATTGTCGAAGATGTCAAAGGATTGCATAAGGAATAGAAGAAAGAAAAGGAGGAGGCGAAAGTGAACTTCAGGGACATAATGGAAAACCAGCTGAAGGAAAAGGTAGTAAGTGTTTAAAAAGAATAGGGAAATCTGGTTCTGGTAAGGGAAATAGTTGACAAGAAATAATGTGTAGTTGTTTTGGGGGCTAACAAGGATTTAATGCCAGTCCGTCACATTAAAAAGAATTGGGAAAAAATGGTGGCCAAAAAGATAATAAAGGAAGTTCAAGAGACAGATGCAGCATTTGATGAAGAAATTGAAGCGGTTCATGGGTTAGGAAAGTACGAAGAAGGAGGTGAGAGACTCATGAAAATCAAATTAAGTTGTAGACTGCTGCTGAAGAAGTTATCGCAAGGTCTTGTAAACTAGCTAAGAAAGAGGAGTTTAAGAAATTTTGGATAAGGAAAGATATGAATGAGGAAGTAAGAACTAAAACAGTGAATTAAACAAAGAAGCCAAGGAAAAAAATGCAATGAGAACAGGGCAGAAGAAGAAATTCTACTGGGGAGCTTTGGATCTAAAGCTGAGGAAGTGGTACAGAAATGCAGCTGGGGAGGAAGAATCAGCTTAAAAGAAGTAAGTAAAGGGTGGGAAGTTTCATACACAAATGTTAATGGGTTGATATCTTCACTCAAAGAGATCAGTGACCACCTGAGGGTAAATAAACCAGACATTACGGGATTGGTGGAGACTAAATTGAATGACACAGAAGATATCATAGGAATTTGTGAAGGACACTACAATGTATGGAACAGAAACAGACTTGGAATGAGGGGAGATAGAGTAATGATACTGGTGAGGAAAAACATGGTTGTGGACAAAGTTGAGAAGGGTGAGGGTATGGCAGAGGTGCTGAAAATAGTGATCAAGAAAAGTAATGGTGAAAAAAGGGACTTTGCAGTGGCCTATGTTCCATCCAAGACCAAAGCATGGACTAAGGGAGAATATGAAGAAATGCTTAGTGACACCAATGAATGCTTGGAAAGATACATTAGCGGAAGTAGTGACATAGTAGTGATGGGAGATTTTAACTGTAAAGAAGTTTGCTGGGAAGATTGGTACATGAAGGTAGGGAGGAGTCATGAGGAAGCAGAATGTTAAATATGGTAATGAGTAATGTCATGACTCAGTGGATTAGAGAGAATACAAGATCCAGAGGAAATGAAGAACCCTCTCGGTTGGATCTGCTACTAACACAAAAAACGGACATTATTGACGAGTTGATGTATGATTGCCCATTAGGAAAAACGTGACCACATTCTCATCAAGTATATAATAAAAGATAAAAGAGACACTGGAAGATCAGAATCACATAGAAATGGACGATACAGTTATCGTAAAGCTGATATTGACCTGGCAGGAAAATACTTCAAAGAAACTGACTAGAAAAACTTCAACAAGGCAAGAGGTACTCAAGAAAAGTGGGATGAGGTTTTATGGATATACAAGGATGGAATTGAGGTATATGTACTGAAGGTGAAGATCAAGGGGAGAAACAAGGAGGAATGGTTTAATAAGAGATGTGAAGAAGCAAGAATGAAGAGGGAAAAGGCTTAGAGGGGATGGAGAAAAAGGGAGAAAACAATCTATGAGAGAAATATAAACTGGAAATGAATGATTATGTAAGGATTCAAAGAGAAGAAAAAATTAATTACGAGAAGAGTGTAGTTGACAAATGCAAGGATGAACCAAAGTTCTTCTACAGGTATGTAAATGGAAAATTATAAAGCAAGGAAGGAATATAAAGATTGAAAGTAGATGGAGTCATTTACAAGGATCCAGACGCACAGGCTGATGTGATGAAAGAATGTTTTCAAACCATATTTGTAATAGAGAGTGAGTTTAGAGAAACTAACGATAGACCTAAGGACTTAGTGCTGGACAAAATAAGAGTAGATATACAAGAAATATTGAAACTAATGGAAAAACATGATGTTAGGAAAGTACAGTAATACCTCAATGTACGATACCCCTAGATGCGATACCCCGGCTTAACGATGGGGGTAGATATTGCACGATACCCTGTATAACGATGGCCAAACCCCGGTTTAATGATGGGTTTTGATTTTTCTTACCGATTTTGATGATACTTTAGACTAATATTGTGTGTTTAGGTTGATTTATAAACTGATTTTAGATTTGATTAATGTGTTTTAGCCATAGATGGAGTGAACATTGTCATTTTGGGGTACAATTTACTAAGCTTGATTTTTTCCCAGACTTATATTCAATGATATTCAGCTTTGATTTGTTGGTTTTAGTGAGTTATTTACAGGTTTTAGGCCTAGGTTAGCTTCCTTGACAGCTGTTAGGCCATTTAGATTGCCTTTAAACCTGTTTTTGGGCTCATCTGGGTGAGTTTTGGACTTGGTTTGGGGGGAAACCCAAGGCTGATAAACGGTCCACATTGAAATACAAGTTAAAAGTACTCTGATATATGATACCCCACCTATCGATTTGGTTTTACTTAACCAGTTACAGTATACTCACTATTTTTGCAATATATACTCTCGCAAAATTTCGTTTCGCGATGGCAAGGGAATGTTTTTTTCCTAAGAGTCTCATGATTTATCTACGATATTTGCGAGCCCCCGCATCTCCGCAGTCACTTGTTTGAACCGTCCATTTTGGAGATGTTGGAAACAGACAAACAAGTCAATGACAACGAAGTTCAGGAAGAACCCTTACCTGTCTCACCAGGTGAGCCAACATCTCGCCAAATCACAGACTTGCCGGCAACCACTGCTCGTTTGAAAGAGCAGATTGAGGAATGTGATGAGAGGCCAGAGATCAGGGACACCTTCCTCCCGATGGTGGATAGACTTCTGGCTAATTACAAGAACCTTTTCAACGCCAGAGTTCATGCACGTCATCAGACTCTGATAACATCATTCCTGTCCTCTAGTATTCAACAAGCCCAGGCTTTGGAGAACATTTAGGCTGAGGAGGACGACGGTGCTGTGGATGAGGACATTGACTACATTGAGGAGCTTGAGGAGCTCCCAGTGGATTATGAGGGCTTTGATGTTGAAACATCGGAAAGTGGTGATGCGGGGAACTCAACAGTGGTGGCGGGGAGCAATGAGGGGGCAGGTGGTAACTACCACCACTGTTCCCAGCCTCAATACTCATCTTCAAGCCCCATGAAGCAGTTGAGCCTAAGTGTCAATTTGAGTAAATTCTTTGTTCAGTAATAAATTATATTATATGTCTGATTAACTGTACAGTATGTAATTTATAGTAGGGGTATTGTGTCATTAATGGGTAGCTAAGGGGGAATGAGGTGGCTGACCCCAGAACCAATTATCACTTATTACGTGTAAAGTATACGCACGAATTTTGCGAGTTTGACTTTTGCGCTGCAATTGCAGTACCAGTTAGGCGCGAAAATAGTGAGTGTACTGGACATCGTTAAACTGGGGTATGTCTGTACCGGGACCATATCGAGTGTCTAACTGGATAATAAAAAAGTGTGGAAAGGAACTAGCAGGAAGGATGCATGACATCCTGATGAGCTCATTAGCAAAAAGTGAAGTCCTTCGGAATTGGAAAAGAGCAAATGTGGTCCCCATATATAAGGGAGGAAACAAGGAAGAGCTACTGAAGTATAGGTTGATATCACTAACCAGTGTTGTTGCAAAAATTTAAGATCATAGTGAAAGACCAATGGATCAAATACCTGGAAGGAACTAATACAATAACAGATTGTTAATTTGGCTTCAAAAAGGAAGGTCATGTACTACAACCTATGAAGCTTTTACTCAAGATAAACGGTACGCATGAGAGGGACGAGTGGATTGATTGTGTCTTTTTGTACCTAAAGTGAGCATTTGACAAAGTACCACACAGGAGAGTGTTGTGAAAATTTGAACACGTAGGAGGTCTAAAAGGAGCTTTAGTTAAGTGGATGAATGATTTTTTGGAGGATAGGGAGATGAAAACAGTCATAAAGGACCAGCAGTCGGAGTGATGTAAAATAATTAGTGGTGTACCTCAGAGGTCAGTTTTGGCACCATTCTTGTTCCTGGTTTATGTAAATGATATGGTGGAAGGAATAGACAGTTATATAATTCTATTTGCAGATGATGGTAAGCTATGAAGGAAAGTGAAAAAAGAGGAAGACTGTAAACAGCTGCAAATGGACCTTGATAAGATATCTGACTGGAATCAAAGGTGGGAAGTTCAGTTTAATGGAAGGAAATGTAAAGTAATGGAATTTGGGAAGAGTACAAAGAGGAAAACAGGAAAATATAGAATGGGGAACAAATGGATTAGAAAAACTAAAGAGGAGAAAGACTTAGGGGTACTGTTTTCAGACAACCTTTTGCTGGAAAATCACATAATCAAGATCCCCAGAGATATATATAACCTTTTGAGAACATAAGAGTTACGTTTACTTATCAGGATGAAGAGATGATGAAAAAGTTGATTGTATCAGTGATTCACTTGAGGCTGGAATATGCAGCAGTGGTATGGTCACCACATAAAAGGACATAAGAAGGATTGAAAGAATACAAAGACCAGCAACAAAGATGGTATGTGGCTTGAGAGAATAACAGTACGAGGAAAGACCGTCAGGACTAAATCTCTCAACCCAAGAAAAAAGAAGGAGAAGGAGAGATCTGATTAATGTGTACCGAGTATCCAAGGGAATGGAGGAGCTTGATAGGGAGGACCTGTTTTTGTAGAACGAAAGAGAAACAAGGGATCACAGAAAAAAGTTGAAAAGGAACACATGCAAGAGAGACATAAAAAAAATACAGCTTTCCTTACAGAACTATTGAAGTATGGAATAACCTGGATAAAGAAGTGATAAATGCCAAGGATATTCATGATTGCAAAATGAAGCTTCCACAGGAGTACCCACTAATTTTTAACAACAGCCAGCTCAATCCTGCATCATCTTTAAACATACTTGGGGTTTCATTCTCTCAGGATTAATCTCGGGAAGAACATATTATCTCTCTTGTAAAATCTGCTTCCAAGAGATTGGGTGTGGTAACCCGACTAGATACCTTCTTTATCCCTGCACAGTTGTTGACTTTATACATGGGTTTTATTCGTTCCTGTGTAGAGTACAACTCTCATGTGTGGGGAGGCTCCCCACACACAGCTCTTCTCAAAAGGATGGAATCAGTTTTTTTTCATCTCATTGACTCTCCTCCCCTTACTGGCTCCCTTCAACCTCTGTCTCTTCGTTGCACTGTTGCATCTTCATCTCTTTTCATGGTCACTGTTCCTCTGAACTGTCTGCTTGTATCCTTCCACCACTACGGTGGGCACGTGGCACCCATCTAGCAACAAACTCTCATCCCTTTTCTATCCAACTCTCTAAAGTAGGAGTTAACCGCTACTCCCAGTCCTTCATGTATGCAGCAGGTCAACTGTGGAACTATCTCCCTTTGTCTGTTTTTCCTGCTGACTGCAATGTCCAGTCTTTCAAACACTGTGTCCAGGCGTCTCAAAATGAATGGACCTTGAATTTGGCTCTCTGTTGTCTTGTTTTTGTTTTTCTCTTGAAGAGAGCAGTTTGCAGGCCATTGGCCTTCGGCCCCTTCTTCCTTGCATTAAAAAAAAAAAAAAAAGCTGGACTTTAGTAGTTAACCCTTTAACCGCGGGCATTGTTTTGACCTGACTGGGCCCCCCCCCCCACAGGGGTTCCAGCCAAAATGTAAACAAACTTTAAACATTTATAACTCTGCACAGAATAAAGCTAGAGCGAAAAATAAGGTACCATTAGGAAGTACTAACCTTCAGCTTTGCAGTGGTGTAGGTTTCATGACTTTGTGGACTTTCACTGGACAGGCAGTGCCATTAGAAGTGAGCAATCTAAAATCACTATTTTTCGCCCCACACACCATTACCAAATGCTAACCACCCTCTGATAATAATACTATAAACATATATGAACACTGCACATATGTTAAACACCCACTCTGTGTTCACTGAGGTAGATAAAAGGCACTGTAATTTCCCGCACTTCATTGCCACGTCAGCGCCATTGTCACTCACAAAGCTGGATAGAGACTGATGCGTGTTTGGGCAGGGGTAGGGGGGGCCCAGGGGGGTTGGAGGAGGGAGGTGGGGGGTCGGCAGGAGTGAAAGAACTTAATAGTTACCCTCCTTTGAAACAGTTGGCGCGTGGAAAAAAATGCGCAGTATTCAAAATATTCACAATCATTCCAGAATGACACTCGCAGTTTGGTCCAGTTTTTTCAATGTCATTCTGGAATGACACCCGCGGTTAAGGAGTTAAGGAGATGGGACAGTACGAGCATAGCTCCTTTCCCATAAATCACAACTAGGCAAATACATATACAGGAGAGGGAGAGAGAGAGAGAGAGAGAGAAAATGGAAAGTCAAGTGCTGCTTTAAAATGACAAACCTTGTGAAAGGCTGTGAGGCAAAATATACTGTATCAACATTAGTGGATGCAGACAACAGTAGTGTATCATTTATTGTAAAGATTTTCTAGAGTCTTTTATAGCCCCTGCAGTTCATTGGTAGGAATGTGGGGTGTGACTCTCAAACATATTTCTTATCACTTCCCTGTCATTACTCAGACTTGTTTTTCAAGGTAGAGTTACACACAGGCAGGAAGATTTTGCACTCATCCTACCCTATCTTCGCTGAAGAAAACAGGTAACATAATAATTTTCCTCTCCTTTTGAAGATTCGTTTTCTGTAGGAGGAACAATAGATGCAGGAAAATAGTGGAGTTTCTTGCCCATGTTCCTCCTGCAAAAATAAATCAAGTTACAATGGGAAATCCGTTTTAAATATGAGACTCTCACTCTTGGTCTCTTAGATGATGGGTTTTTGTTCCAATTCTTGGAGATGTATCACCAGGCAAAGTCTTTTATGAAGTTTTAAGATTATTAGATTGGCCATTTTTCCGTTCCTTTAACTCCTGTCTCCAGATAGCATTCCTTTATATCCATTTCTAGATCCCAGGTAATGTTCCTTGATGTCCTACAAATATTTGCTAAGCATAAGGTTGTGTAGTAACTGAAGTGAGGCCAGGTGAGATGCTGTACATTGGCTTTGTTGGTCATCTTCCAGTTCATGAAGGAATATTTACTGTCTGCCCAGCTTCATGTGTCACAGTGTCAGGCAACCTCTTTCATGCATTCTCTCACTCATACACGTGCATATCTTTCATGTTTCAATCTTATATGTACATTTTATTTTGCTAGAAATGTTTTGTTATTATTTTTGGCTTCCCAGTTGGATAGTAGTGGGACAGTTTATCAGATCATGCTCCTTCATCCCTCTGCCACACCAAGTGACATTGTCTCACTCATGTGTATCTTTCATGTTTCAATCTTATTCTTACGTAATGTTTTGTTACTACTTTTGTCTTCCAAGCTGGATAGTAGTGGGACAGTTCATCACTTCACGCTCCTGCATCCCTCTCCCACACCCAGTGACATTGTCTCACTCACAGCCCACCTTCACTGAAAATGAAATATATTTTTGTTGTTCCTACATGACCATTTACTATGATGGAGATTGTAGTTCATTTGGTATACAGTATGTGTATTCCATATTATGCTTGGTAAAGGGATAATCAGGGATGACAGTCCAGGATGAAGGGGTTAATGTATTTCAGTCTAGCTTTACTCATTCCTAGCCCACAATAGCACAGCTTTATCCATGCTCTCATGACCCTGCCTTGCTTCATCCTGCCCATCCATATAATCTCTTTACCTCTGTGACTCACTTCCATGAACTTCGTTCTGATCCAGCCTCAGTCTGCCCTTCGGTCATGTTCAGTTCTGTCCATGCCACCTGTAGCCTTTCATGTCCCTTCTTGTCACCCAGTTCATCATCATGTATCTTCCCTCTCCTTGTCCAGCCTTATCCCACCTCACCTTACTCAGCCCTGTCCAGCCAGCCTCAATTCACCAACCTGTTGAACTTTCTTCCATAGTTTTTGCATAAGTTATAACTTGTTCAGAGTCAGTGTAGTTACCTTAGAATCATAGTGATCATTTGAGGAACATTAAAAGAAATGTAGGGAATTAACAGATTACAAATCTTCTGTGGTCTAAAGTACTCAGTAACAATAAACATTATTTGTAACTGTAGCTCCTTGTCAGTTAATAGTGCAGTGTGACAGATTCAGTATTTGGATATAGATTATCATACATAAATTTGTAAATTTCTTTTAGTGTATATGAATCGTACAAGAATGTGCAGTGGAATGACTGTGAATAGGGACCATGAAAATCATAATTATATGTAAGGGGACATCATAAAGGGTAGCCTGGGGTGAGGATATAGGAATATGGCTTATGAGTAAGGGGTGTCTGATTAACTGGGGTATGTGATTTACTGGAAAAGAATTCTAGAAAACCTCAGGAACCCTTTTCTTCTGGTACTTAGAATTCTTTTGTGTTCTGTTATCTGCATTTATACCAGGTAAGATACCTGCCAGTATCCTGTAATGTATTTATGTTCAGTCATAAGAGCTACATGAAGTAACTGTTTATATATATGAAATATGTATGTGTGTGTGTTTGTGTAAGTCTTTATTTTGTGATGGTGTTTTATAGATGTATGTATATATTGCACAGAATTTTAAGTTAGCTGATGTATGTAAAAAAAAAATATTTAAAAATACAAAAGAGGAGTTTGTGCATAGCCATTTAACTTTATTAACTCCAAAGTTTTACAGGGCTGTAGAAATGCCAGTGAATTCCATTACTGTATTGTTGCAAAGATGTAATTTTCTAGCAATGTTATAATGATACTTTTTCTTTTGATAAAAGAAATTCAAATAAAACCTTGCTGTAAAAAATTTTTGATTATCAGTTTATTATCAGTGTCCTTTATCAAAGCACTAGCATTAACAATGAAAGTGTACATGCATCTTGTAATTTTATTACTGTATATAAGAATACACTTTTCACCCTGCAAAAAATTTATAATCATCATAATCATGGTCAGTCCTTAACTGGCTCATAGTCAGTCCAGACCTCTCCACTAGAGAGGGATGGTGAAAACTCACCATAGTTATTTAGCATTGCTGATGACAGCATGTGTTTGAGAAGACCCAGTTTACTCCACTCATTTACCCTGCTGGAGATTTAAACCTAGTAAGCATTATTACAAGAACTGTGAGAGTAATTTGTCAATCTGTTTTACTGACAAACCTATACTTAGTCATTTTATCATCAAAGCCAGCATTTGTAAAATTGAAATAATATTAATATTAATCATATGAATGAAGGACTTATTGCAGCTTGTACACACGCAGTCTTACTTGGCCTAGGATTCTTTAGCTGAATAAAATCATCTAGCAATAATCAGAATTGAATAACAAAATGGAACAATAGGTCTGGAGCACTATATGACAGTGAGCTAAGCTGGCATATAGTGTAAATTTATGAACTATTTAAATTTTTTTATGTGGTTTTGATTGATATGGGTTGCTAGGGAAATACACTGATGCTGTATTATGATGATGCAATTTTATGCTGTGCACTACCCTCTTGAGTGGCTAAGGAACTGCCCTTATGATGTGGAGTATTTTGGAGCATGTAGCACTTTGCAAGTGGGTGCCCTTCCTGGCATCAGTCTGTGGTACTAGGATGGGATCAAACACTTAACCTCTCAGGTGAAAATATGTGCTCTAACTCACTAGATTATGGTGGCAGTATAGGTGTTATTGTTTCAGCCTCATTAATTTTTGCAATAAAGACCCTCATTCTACTGTTTTACAGTATATTTTGCAGTGTTAGTCTTACATGGAAGTACTGCAGTGTATGTTGTATCTGCTGCAACAGTAATGTATTGTTTGCTGATGAATAGTAATACAATAGCATGTTGTCTGTTTAAGGTGGTTGGAGGACTTCATTTAGCTAATTTGCACTGTGTGTGCTGGGTATGCTACATATTTATTCTCAACATGATTACTTTTTATCTCAATTAATAATGCTTAAATGACAAATGTGCATACTTCAAGAACCAACGGAGATATCATGCTGAATTTTTTTGTACACACTCCAGGTATCATGGGAAAAGTTTATGGCTTAAATTATTGAAATCCGTTGCTTTGAAATTTTGGTTGATATATGCTACAATAAAGCTGCAGACAGTCATTATTTTTTATATTTAAAAAAATGCAAAAGCAAAGTGATCAAACAGAAAAGTGCAAGCTCATTTGTTGCTGGAATTTTACAAAAAGATTTTTTACCACTGAACCGGATTGGTGGCTTTTGTCACTGCCGTATTTGTTACCACCGAATTTTGTCACAGCCGGATTCAGTGAGTATCCTTCTTGAATACTTTGCTGTTTTGAAAGTAACACAATATGTTCTTATGCATTTGTCATGCAACCTCTACATGTTTTTAAAATGGTGACCACATTCAATCCTAGAATTTTTAGTACTGATTTTCTACCATTTTTAAAGCAAAACTAATTTTCTAGTCCTTTTTTTTTTTTTTTAAGAGACCATGAAGGGAGAAAGAAAAAACAAAGGAAATAAAATAAACAAGTCCATGTGCCTACAGGCATCCTCCATTTATAAAATATTTATAACAGCTAGATTTAATTAAAAGTGGATTAAATGTTTGTGGGAAGCAACTCCCAGGAAAAGAATTCCAGAGAGCAGCAGTTCTGGAGATAAATGAATTTTGATAAGCAGAGGTTCTGCATTGCATGGGGAAGAGAGTGTAAGTTCATGGACATTCCCAGCTGCCCGAATATTTCGGGAGAAAATGTGAAGGGGAGGCACAATTAAAGCAAATTCGTCAGCACACTTATGTTAAAAATATCAGTAAAATAGTGCTAAAGATGCTACATCTCTATGTACTGATAATGGAGGAAGGTCCCGCATAATGGCAGGATTATTGATTAACCCGCCGTGTCCTGTTGACGTATGGGTATGTCTCCACGTTTTTTCACGGTGACACCCGATGACATACCCATACATTTTGCAATTGCGAGGTCCATCATTGTAATATTTTTCAAATTTCGCATGTGATTTTTGGTACGTATACGCGAGACACCTTCCTCTACCCGAGGCTAGGTGGGGACAATGCCTTACCCCACGTGACCTCCCCCCACCCCCTCCCCACATGCCAATGTCTCGACAACTCACCTGTTACCAGCAACCTGGCCAGTAATGACATTTCGCTCCACTGTATGAAATTCAAGGCGAGTGTGATTCCCCAATCGATGACAGTGTGGAGGATAAAGTTTACGTGGCTCCAGAGGAAGAAACGAGCTAAAGTGATAAGGAGGTAATGTCGCCACATAAGGTGTGGTATGTTGATGTGTTTGGTGAGTGAAACAATGCTTATATCACCTATATTATTGTGTGAAAACCAATATACTCTTGTACTACATATAAATTCATACCAAATAAATAAATATCTACCTATTCTGAGTGGTTTGAAATAGTTACCCCCTCCCATAGAAAACGTCTTCTCTGGAGTGTGGCTCGATAGAAGACGCTACCAGATGAGGGGAAGGTCACCTGTTTCGACCATTTTTAGACTCAAGTGAGCAATTTCTCACATAAAAAGCGGAGGTTTTAGCCAAAAAAAAACTTTTCGAAACTCTGCTGGGATTGGGGGGGGGTCATCGGTGAAAAATATGCCGGGATGCAGCAGGTTAATCTAATGACTTTATTTTGAATTTCGTTCAACTGCCTCAATGCAACCGCTCCACATCCACTCCACGGTGGCGAACAGTATTCAATCTGAGAATGCACATGACTTTTGTATATTGTGGCCAACTTCTCGTCATTGAAGAATTCACGAACTCTGTACAGAAGTCCCACTTTTTAAGAAGCATTTTTAGCAAGGGATTTAACAAAAGCTGTCCAGCTTAGGTTAGTGTTTAGTGTGACACCTAGGATATCAATTGTAGTGGATATAGGAATATTGACATCATTTAAAATTATATGGGAGTCAGAGGGCTTCTTTCAAATGCAAAGACAATTTCAAAATGAATCATTTCTGAGTTGTGCACTGTATGTCATAAAGGTGCCAGGAGGCTGAATCCCCCCACTGCAGAGATGCCTGGCAAAGTCAGCCAGGTCTGATAGTTATATATCTGTCTATTTATCTTTAGCCTGGTGCCCTAATCCCATAAGGGGGTGGCCATTTGTCTTTGAGTTAGTTGTTTTACAGGGAGGGGAACTAACCCTCTGCCAACCCACTTGCTGACAAATAGGGAACACATATGGGTTGGTTATAAGGTTACCACCCAGGTTGTAAATGATACTGTGGCTTACAGGCTTGTCACTCAAAGAGTAATAAAAAGTGACAGGCAAGATGGGAGAAATAAGAAGAAAGGAGGGCACACGCAGAAGAAGAATGATAAAGGTGCAGGAAGAAGTAGGCAGTACTACATCAAGTGAGTGGATGATATGTTATATATAACCTATACTTTCTTTTCACAAAATGCTGCTGTTAAGGCTACTGAATGTATTGTAATCACATGCAGATTTGAGGGACTCTTACATATCTCATGCTTCCCCCAAAAGAATAGATATTACTGAAGCTGTACTGGTGGCTGCATATAATATATTTGTACAGAATGAGAGATTACTGTGCAGTCAAACATCAATTATCTGGAATACACCAAACCAGTACTGTACAGTCTTGCAAAGACTCGTAGTTTTTAATATATTCACTTTTTTTTTTTTTTTTTTTTCCAATGAGAATCCCCTCTAGCCCTCTTCCTCACAGAATCCCAAATCTCTCCCTCTACTGAAATATCCTCACTTTGTTTCCCTGGTTACCATCTCCTCACAAACTTCCATAGCAAGGGTGGCACCTATTGTTATATCAAATCTGAATACTGTATTACCAAACTATCTGTGTAGTCTATCACTCCCCAATGCGTCTTCAGAACCCGGTGTATTTGACTCCATATCCACACAGTTGGCTAACGTTCACCTCACCCTTACCACTGAAATTACCATTTTGGGTGATTTTAATGTGCATAATGTAGAATGGTCATCGCATTCTGCCAGGACCAATGATACTGGTCTAGAATGTGAGCTGTTTGCAAAATTGTTTAATCTCATGCAGTTGGTAAAGCAACCAATCAGAATACCAGATAATCCTGACCATAATGCCCATCTTTTGGATCTATTTCTGACAAATAATCCAGATCAATACAGGATAGAAGTAATGTCACCACTTGGATCCTCCGACCAAAATCTCATCAGTGTCATTAGTCGGCTCTCCCAAACCCCCTCGTTTTGAACCTGTCGAGGTGACACGATGGCACTTTGATAGAACAGACTGGCATGGATTCAGAAACTATCTTGCTGACATTCCATGACAATCTTTCTTCTCTAGGGACATCAGTTTTTCTCAGTCTCACATTAATGACTTAATACAAGCTGGTATGGAATTGTTCATACCAAGTCATCAGTTCACTAAAAGATTGGACTCCCCAAAATGGTTTGATAGCAACTGTACCAGAACAATGGCCCAAAGTCATTAGCATATGACTCTTACTTAAAAAACATCTGAATCAATCAGTTAATTTAAAATTGCTAGAAAACGTACAGAAGCAGTAATAAATCTCGCTAAATCAAACTCTCTTCACAACCAGCATCCAAACTACTAACCAGTCCTAATGACAATAGAATATTCTAATCAACTCTCAATCCTTTCAGTAATAACTTTAACAAGTCATCACCTTTCCCCCACTAAAATCTTCAGATGGTAACATTACAGATGACACGCATGGTAAAGCAAATATTCTTGCCAGTATGTTTGCCAGAATTTCTACATTAGAGGAAGTCAGCCAGAATGTTCCAGTACTAGAAGTTCACTCTCCTAAAATTGCTCCACTTAAAATACAGACCAGATGCGTAAAATCCATCCCAGACAATTTACCAACCAATAAATCTCCAGGCCTAGATGGAATTCCTCCAATTGTTTTGAAAAAGTGTCCCCCAGAACTTGCTTCTGTTCTAGCTAAATTATTGAGACTATGCACATGTATTTCTTTATTTTCTAATTTTTGGAAAGAAGCCAATATCCACCCAATTGCAAAGAAAGGTAGTTCCTTTGACCCCCCTGATTAAAGACCAATAGCTATCATGTCTTCTCTTGGTAAGTATTTGAAGTTGTAATGAATAAACACATAGTTAAACATCTTGACTCAAATAATTTAATTAGTGATGGACAGTATGGATATCTTCACAAAAGATCCACCATTGATATACTCAAGCTCCTGACTCACACCATCCATCAATCAATTGACCAACATGGAGAAACTCATGCAGTAGTCCTTGATATTTCTAAAGCTTTTGACAAAGTGTGGCACTGTTTCCTGTTATCCAAATTCCCTTCCTGTGGACTAATGTCCTTTGTTCCTTTGATTCCCCCATATCTCAGTGACAGAAAGATAAAAGTAGATGATGTGTATTCCAATTTCCATTTACTCAATCCTCGTAAACCGCGGCAATTTGGATCTGGACCACTGCCGTGGTTTACAAAATCCGCAGTTTATAAATAATAACTTATGTGAAAAATTAATTAGGGTCTGGACTTTGGCCAACCACCCCCCAAAGCACCCTACCTACACCTATCTAGGTACCATCAAACACAAACATACAAATTTAGGAATATTCAGTGCATGTATTAAATAGAAATAAGCAATGTTAAGGGATCTCACCTTAATCCTATGACGATATTGCTTAAGTGAATGAAGTGGGGTGGTGTTGGGAAGAACTTAGAACCTCTCAGCATGAGGTGGGGGTGCTCCCTCATGCTGTTTTCCCTTCTCCAGCTCCTCAGCCTCCTTCAGGAAGCCCTCAAAGTCTGCCTCAGAGATGACTGATGCTACATCATCCATGTCCTCAGTGTGTGAAGGGCCAGTCTGTGGTTCAGGCTCAGCTTCTGCCCTTACCCGGGCAAAATAGTGGGTGATGAGTTCCTGATGTTTCTCATTAACTCTACGATAATGCAAATCCTTGTAAAAACGCACAGCTTTTTCTGTGTAACCAATACTCTCGCTATACCTTCCCTCATCATGTTCAAAGGATTTCACAATCTCCTTGGCCAAGTCTACGTAAACAAGCAAATCACTGAGATCCTTCATAGAAGGCTCGCCACGTTCCTGCTCATTCACTTCACGGTTATTCTACCTTTCCAAGTGCTCGTTGTCTTGTATAACAGCCTCCACGACAGCCTCTTCCATCCATGGAAGGTAGGAGGTGGGGGGAAAGTGCACAAAAAAAGGCAGGTAGCTCTCGTACCGCATGGCGATGCTCCGTACTGTGCGGGTTGGCGGGCAGAACAACAACAACATGGCGGCATTAGTATGCACACTTGCCACTAGGGACGGGTGGTGATTGGTTGTTGGGTCGCGGTTATCAAATTGAATGCCGCGGTTTATGATTCTCCTCGGAAAAGGCCCACTTCGGTGCCTAGATCCGCGATTTTCATGACTTAACAGCGATTTAAGGGTGCTGGCAGTCTGACAGCCACTTTGCCGTGGTTTACGAGGATTGAGTGTAGTTAATGCCGGTGTGCCACAAGGATCAGTTCTAGCTCCAACCCTATCCCTAATTCATATTTATGATCTCTTATCTGTCACCCATAATCCCATGCATTCATATGCAGATGATGCAACACGTCACAGTTCACTGACACTTAAACACCCATTCACAAAGTTTAGTATCTCTAACTCACAACTCAGTACAGCCATCTCTATAAATCAAGACTTATATAGGATCACTGAATGGGGACAAAATAGCCTTGTCTCATTTAATACTAGTAAAACCAAGTACAGCGAGTAGCGAGCTCTCACATAATGTGTGAATATTGTCCCTGGAAGATCCCGCTTTATGAGATTTTTGCGTTATAGGACCATATGTTTGCATGTTCAAGGGTTTCATGATACCCAAGTCAGCCCCACGTTTACCTTTTGGGGCAATTTTCCAGGATTTTTCCCAGGACATTTACCTACCTAATAATGACTTCATTACATACAAACACCAGAGGATTCCTCACCTTGAACTCAAGAGGTTATGGGCTCCCTAGGGGGAGGAGGAGTGCAGTTCTGAGGCAGGGCAGGATTCCTACTGGTCCCCAGCATGGTTCTCTTGCGACACCTGCTCCATGGAGTCCTTATATGAGGAAGAAGATAAATCCTGTACATCCACAATCCTCTGTTGCAACTCTTCTGTCTCCTGCACAAACCCTCAAAGTCAATGGAACCCACAGACATAGCATCTTCCTCTGGCTCTTGCTGCTCTGGCATCTGTCGAGGACGAAAGTATTGGGTGAATAGAGTTTGGTGACACTGTCATATTTTCTCTTGCCTTAGATCTTCATACGGTCACACTGCATGCAACACTGTGTCCAGCATATCAGCCTTCCAAACCTCATCCACTTCTTAAACCACGATGGCTTCCTCTATACCAGCCAAGATGTTCATTATGCGACCCATGGTCATAACAGGTGCCGTGGATCATGCCTTAGCCTGATCCCCCTGCTCCTCTACCTCATGGTGTTCCCTGTCGAGCTCTTCAGCGTGTTGCATGGTGTCCTTTGGCATCATGTTGTCCTCCACAGCCTTGGCCAAATCTTCCTCTTACACCACCTCACAGCCTGGCATGGCTCTGCACATTTGTACCACTTCCTGCTGCAGAGCCTGTAGAGACTGCACCTCACCACCTCTAGCAGCATACAACTCAGGTGCCCACTAGTGCCAGACATGATTTTTTGTTGCCACAGACACCCAATCCCACAAGAATGTTTGTGACGACATTCCTCATATTGTACTTTTTCCAAAAAGTGGCCATAATTAAAAGGCAACTCTGTGAAGGGTCAGGCTGAGGCACGTGAGAAGAATGGGGCAACAGTTCAGCTGGGTCAGGCTGAGGCAAACAGGAGGGAGCTGGTTGGGGATCTGCTGAGTCATCGAGAACCTCCTCATCAGACACCTCCAAATCCTCATCACCATCAAGCACTTCCTCCTGGAAGAGATGTTTCTCCTCAAAATTGTCTGTGGCCTCTCTCAGATATTCAAACCTGATTGTCTCATAATGTTACTTCAAAGAAGCTATCATGTCCTGGTCTATGGGTTGCAGGAGGGAAGACGTGTTACCTGGCAAAAACACTACCTTAGCACTTTCATGTAAACCATCCAAGTGGGCTGGGTGCCCTGGTGCATTGTCAAGCACCAACAGGATTTTAAATGGTATGCCCAACTCCTCACACCTCCTCCTTGCATTAGGAATAAAATATTTCTTGTACCACCTAGTCAATATATTCCTATTCATCCATCTTTGGTTTCTCCCAATAAACTCCAGACCCATTCATGTGTTTGAACTGCTTAAAGCACCTAGTTTCTTTTACTTTACTTACAATTAATGGCCTCATCTTATCTGCTGCAACATTGCAAGACAAAAGTAGAGTGATGCTTATCTTATCAGCTTTTCTACCCCTGACTTGCCTGTGTCTTTGGCATTGTTTTGTATCAGAGACCCGTCTCATCTGTGTTATAAATTTGCTCAGCAGTGTAACCCCCATTGCTGATGATTCCATTTCAGACATCCATGAATGTCTCTGCTGCTCTGGCATCTGCTGATGCTCGTTCTCCTGTCGCCTGTACCCTTTTCAAATCCTTCCATTTCCATAACTTGGCAAACCAACCACTTGATGCCTTATATCTGCCTGGGGGTTGAGACAGCTTACAGCAAGCTACAGCATAAAGGTAGCGGTCCATCCTCCTTATGTTGATGGAGTCAACTGGAACTCCTTCCCCCTCCTTTCGGTTCAAATACATGACCAGGAACCTCTCCGTCATAACAAGTTCTGGGTCAAAAATTTGAATCTTCTGGTCCATGGGAGATCCCCCTTAGGCCCGCACAGCCTTCATAATGACATCCTTCTTCTCCAGGATCACACAAATAGTTGCCTTGTTGACTTCATACACTTTGGCGATGGCACAGTTACGTTCTCCTCTCTCCTTCTGCTTTATGACATCAAGCTTCTGCTCCTGGGTCTGACTGTTTCGACGTCTTGCTGGGTCACGGTGTGGCGGCATGGTCGGGCTAGGTCCGGTGGCCAAAAAAAAGTGCAAAGACAACCCACAGCACGTGTGGAGCCAGAGCAGGGGAAGAGGGTAGGCTCAAGTGGGGCAGGAATGCTCAGTTGACTGTGACGACACCCCGTGCAGACACGTGACAGCTGTACATCATTGGCTGTTGCAACTCGTGCTATGACTATCTCTGCCCACGTTATGTCTGTTCCCACCACGCTATGACCAATTTTTTCACATAATGACTGTTTAAACCATAATTTGTGGCCTCAGGCTGTGTAATTCCTATTGTCGCAGCATAGTACGGTTTTCGAAAGAATGGGCACATGTTTTAACTTGTGTTATATCTGTCATTTTTGCATTTTGACCATTTCCTGACCTCAAAAATTGCCTTTTGTGTTATGAGAGGTTCGCACACTCAGATTGTGTGTTGAGAGCTGACTGTATATACAGTTTACAAATAGACAGATATTACCAGATTCCTATATTACCTTCAGTGCTACTAATATTCCTGCCTTCAGAAGTATTGAAATTCCCGGTGTTTCACTTAACAATGCCCTAAAGTGGAGCTCTCATGTCAGATCACTTGCTAAAACCACCTCAAAGAAAGTTGGATTATTGTACAGAGTTCATGGCTTCTTCACTGACGAGCAGTTAGCTGTGGTTTATAAGAGTCATGTGTGGTCTCAGCTGGAATATTGCTCACCCTTGTGGAATGGATGTGGAGAGGTTGCGCTAAAACAACTAGACAAATTCAGAACAAAGCTGTTAAAAAAATTAATAACCCTACCATTACAATTAAACAACTCCACTACAGTTAAGAAGGAATGTTTCCTCCCTTGCATTATTTTACGGATACTTTTATGGCAAATGCTCAGATGAAGTTGCATCCATTGTGCCACCTCTCCATGCCTTCCCCTGTGCTACATGGGCATCTGGTTGCACTCGTGATTGGAATGTCATGCTGCCATATTGCAGAACTTCTGTGTGTCAGAAATCTTTTATTCCTCGAACTGCATTTCTTTGGAACTTGCTTCCTCAGAGTTGTTTCCCCCCAAACTTCAACCTACAACTGTTCAAGTCCTACTGTTACAGATTTCTTATGAATGGAGGACACCGTTTGTCTGGTGTATGGATTATTTTTTTGTTCATTTTGTTTTTCCTTCCTCTGTTCTGTTACGTAAAAAAGAAAATTGGTACCATACCAGGTTTTATTCAGAAAGACCTCAGTATATTACAAAAACTTCAGTATATCCTTCATTTTTTTTTTTTTTTTTTTTTTTTTTTTTTTTTTGTGCATGTTCTGGATAATGAGAAATAATTATTCAGCTTAGATGATAAATCCCCAAGTTGAATGGGTTACAAACAGTAACCTGTTCATCCTAGAGATGTCTTATTATTATACAATCATCCTTTCCCTTACACGCATTTCCATGGAGTAGTTCACATACAGTGCAATGTACACAGCTATTGGTCAGGTCCAAAATGACTGAATAATGCTACAGTAGAATGTGCATAATGTGAAACACTGACCCCCAAATGGTTGGATATGGCACTTCTGGGCACTGCACACCTCTTCTTTCTACAGTGTGCAGCACATGACTCTGCTCACCTCCTCCTACTCCTCCCTCCTCCCGAACCCATATACCATCACAGTTTATTATCAGTAATATAAGTGTGTTTATGCGTGTGCTGACCAATGTGATGTTATGCTTCCCTGTGAATATTTAGCACCTTTAGGGCAAATTTGGGGAAGATTATGGCAGTCTTAAGGGGGGGGGATATTGTGCAAAATTCCCACAGGCTAAATGAAAGTTTCCATAATGTGCACACCAAAATGGTTAGCTCTAAGAGGAATAATTGTTTTTTTTGTTAATGCCAGATTATTTTATTATGGTTAGATGAAATGTCCCCAAGCAGTAGGGGTTAGGCAAACTTTTATTGTGGAATAATAGATTTTTGGTAAGCTATATTTTGCTTATATATGGCCATTATTTTCCTTCAGTCTAATGACCATTGTTAGCACTGTACTGTACTCCTTTTCCAAACCTGTTTATGTTCCATAATTATCATGCAAAGCAACACATTAATATTTCATTTTATTTTTTCTCTTTGTTTATATTCCAGTTTGATGTTAAGTAGTGATGAAACTCATGAGTGCAAAGAAGACAGAGAAGAAAAAACAAAGATGCTAGTTATCTGAGTTATCATTAACATTCCTTTGTAGTTATTAAATTGTATTCAAATTAAATCTTATTTAATTATATACTGTACAAATAAAATAACAGATTAAGGTAGCCATTGAACCTCAGAAGGAATGCTGTGCAGCCAGTACAGTTTGGCATGAGTGAAACAGCTGATTTTGCTACAGATCATATTTACCAGTCAATCAGACAGGATTATGCAGATACCTGTTTGCTTCCTTGTGAAGCTCCTGTTTTCAGCTGACTGATGATGTGTGACTAGGGAAAGAAATCATGAAACATAAAGAGAAGTTTAGAACTTATTGTCTTTTCAAGTGAAGTAAAGCTATGTGGAAAGTGAAAATACTTTCTTTTTGTATGAAGCTAAAATTTATTCCAAAGTACAGTACCTGGTTTTAGCATGTAAACTGTACATGGTTTTGGGTGATGGGGGTTGCTAGGGAAAACTGGTGATGCCTTTAGAATCAGTTTTCCCTTACTGTTGCGAAAAAAGGCATGTTAAAGTATGAGTTGCCCAATATGAAACAATTTTTTCTTGTAGTCTAGTTGTTCTAGAATTATGCTACAGGATTCATATTACAGGTCATAGAAATGCTGAATTTTTACATTCTTCATACAACTTTTACTTAGATAAGATAACAGGGAAGTTCCAAGAATGGGTCTGTCATAAATCCTGCCAAAGCACAGTGCTCTGTTTATTCTATGTGGGATGAGCATGCATCTACATGGTCTGACAATGGATTTTTTTTTTTTTTTTTTTGGGGGGGGGGGATGACTGTAAATGGGGGTCAACTTCTGAGATTTTCCTATACATGCTGTTTTTCTTTCCATAGTTTACTGAGGCATGTCAGAAGCCATCTTCCTATGCAAAACATGTTTTGTGCATATCCGGTACACACAAATTGAGAGTTTGCTGTAAACCACAAGTATTCAGACTTTGACTGTCTATCTGTCTATTGACAGATGCCTTAATCCCACAAGAGGTGGCCTCACACAAACTGCCACCATGTCACCCTGTCACCCGGCATTTCACTACCCTCCTCGCAGCTCACGCCCCAAGCTCTTATATGCCTCTCCACTCCATCCCTCCATCTCATCCTTGACCTCCCCCTCTCTCTTCCCCTCCTCCACCTCTCTTACATACTCTCCCCTAGCTAATCTTTCGCTCTCCATCCTCTCCACATAGCCAAAAACCTCAATGTATTTCTCCTAATGCCTTCTATCACATCCACATCCACTCCTTCACTTCACCATCAATCACTGTCTGTCCACATAGCTCTGCATGCTCCTTTCAAATAACTCATTTCCACTGCTCTCACTCTTGACCTGTGTCCTTCCAACACGGTCCAAGCTTCACTTTCATAGAGTTGGTATCACATTACAGTCATGCAGTGGCTCTTTAAATTCACTTCCATGCTCTCTTCCCTCTTTTTCATCACTACTTTCAAAGAACCAGCAACCTTTCTTTCTTGTTGTACCATTTCAAGCACTTCATCCTCAAAACTTTCATCTTTACTCATCACACTACCCAAGTACTTAAATGCTCTCACATATTCCACTTCCTCATCATCCAACTTCACTGTACATTCAGTGACTTCATTTCTCTCAAAGACCATAACTTTACTCTTCCCTACATTCATCTTTAGATTCTGTTTATTACACACTCTCTCAAACTCATTCACCAAACCTTGCAGTTCCCTTTCATCTTCGTTTAACAATACAGTATCATCTGCAAACAACAGAACAGCAGGTTTCCAAATGCTGCCCTCTCTCCATAGGGCCACTCCATCAACCACTGCCCTACAATGTATTTCTTTTATAACCCCATTCTCATACAGACTGAACAACCATGAAGACATGGCACATCCCCATTTCAATCCAACTTTCAGATAGAAAAATTCACTCAGTCCACTATCCACTCACACTACAGCCTTAGCACCCTCATACATCTCTTCATGGTATTCAACAATCCCTGTTTACTCCATATGTTCTTAATATTTTCCACATTCCTTGTCTATCCTCTCTGTCATATGCTTTCTCCAGATCCATAAAAGCTGCATTTTTTTTTCCCTTCCTTTGAAACTTTCCCACTAAAGACCTAAGTATGAATATCTGATCTACAAAACCTCTTCCCTTTCTAAAACCTCCTTGTTCTTCTCCAACTAATTCTTTGTTATTTCCCTAACTCTGTCAACAAGTATCATATCACATACTTTTCCTGTTACACTAAGACAAATGCCCCTGTGATTACCACACACTTTTTTTTCCCTTTTTCCATTGTACAGGGGAATAATTATACTGGTACCTGACTTCCAAACCTCTAGGACTCTACCTTCCTCCCAGGCCAATCTGCACATCTTTCATATCCATTCTACTATTACCCCTCCCCCATGCTTCAGCATTTCACCACACACTCCATCAATTCCTGGGGCTTTCCCCATTTTGACCCTCTTCATTACTTCCACTACTTCCACCTTACTGATCTCTTCCTCCCTTCTCACCTCCCTCCTTCTCCCAGCCATTCTCCAGCCACTTATACTCACCTTACTTTCATTCATTGTGTTTAACAGTTCCTTAAAGTGTTCTGTCCATCTGCTCAATTTTTCTCCCTTTCCCCATTATCAATCTACCATTTTTACCTTTCACCCAGCTACTAACTTCTTTATCACCCTGTCTAACTGTCTTTGCCTCTTCTCAGAACATTTTCATACATTCCTCCCACTTTACACTCAAATACCTTCCAAAGTCCTCATCCACTCTCTTCTTACTCTCTTACTAATCTTTTCACCTTTCTCTTCCTCTCTACGTATAACTGTCTCTTCCATCTCACAACTTCCCCCATGCCTCTGCTTCCCATCCACACACTATATGCTTCCTTCTTTTGTGCCACAGCTTGCCTCACCTCTTCATTCCACCATGCTGTTCCTTGCACCCCCTTTCATCATTTTCTCCACCCCACGCACCTCCTCACATGCTGCATAGGTTTCTACTGTGAATATCTTGCACACACCTTCCACCTTCCGCATCTGCTCTAACTCATATTTACCCAATCGTTCCTGCACTTTTATATTCTGCCTTTTTTTTCCCATCCACTTGAAACCTTTCTACCCTCTTTTTACTTCCTTCTGTCCTTCCCTCCAGTTCATCCATTGCACTTGAACCTTGACTTTAGCCACCACTAGTTGGTGGTCAGAAAGTCCACTCCCCCAACCTCTGTATGCTGTTGCATCCATTACATACCTTCTCACTCTGTCATCCACACACACACACACTCAATCATTGCCTTCCATTCACTCAGCTCACCACCGAACCTTCTCATCATTTGCCATGTGTATACCTGTGGATCATTTTGTGCTTGAGGAGGGTATTGGCTATCAACTAACCCCTCCCTGCACAAATGTGCATTAGAGCACTGCCAATCTCATTCTCTTCTGCAGGCACACCCGACTCACCAATTACTCCATCCACTTTCACATTCCCTACTTTCCCATTGATACCTCCAGTCAAAAACACTCTCATTCCTCTCAAACTTTTCCATGTACACTTCCAAATTTGCCCAGAACTCTTCTTTCGCCCATGTTTGTATTCCTACTTTCAATCCTACCCACACAATCCTTGACCCAACTGATCCATACTCTCTTATATTCTCCTTCCATCTCTTGCACACAACAATACATACACCCTCTTTTACCCTCTCATTCTCTTCCATTCCTGCACATACAGTACTCCCTCAACTATCTGACATAATAGAGCCAAAGGCATGTTCAGGTAGTGGCAATATTTGGATAATGAACAATATCCCCCCTACAATACCTAGACCCTACCTATACCCAACCTCCAACCTATACCTAACCTATTTGTACAGTGCCTCTGCTTCTTTTGGCAGTGTTTTCTGGTAACTCAGGCACATTTAGACATCAAAACAATGTACGAATATCCAAAATAATTTTAAACACCATGAAAACCTTGAAAAAAAAAAAAAAAAAAAAAAATCTTTATTTTACAGTACCCCTCCAAGTTGTGGCAGAGTTTTCCAGTCTATCTCTGTCTGTCTATTGCCAGATGGCTTAATCCTGTAAGGGGTTGCCACAAACAAATTGCCTCCATGTCACCCTGTCCCCTGCCATTTCATTGCCCTGGTTCCAGTTCACACCCCACTCCATCCTTCCATCTCATCCTTGGCCTCCCCCTCCCTCTTCCCCCCCTCCACCTCATTCACATACACTCTCCTCATTAGTCTCTCACTCTCCATCCTCTCCACATGGCCAAACCACCTCAGTGTGTTTTTCCTAACGCTTCCTATCACATCCACATCCACACCACAACGGTCCTTCACTTCCTCATTTGTCAAATCTGTCTCTCCATGTGACTCCACATGCTCCTCTCAAATTTCCACTGCTCTCATTCTAGACTTCTGTCCCTCCAACAAGGTCCAAGCTTCACTTCCATACGTTAGAGTTGGTATCGCAATATTGTCATGTAGTAACTTTTCACTTCCATGCTCACTTCTCCCTTTCCTGCTTTCAAGGAACCAGCAACCTTTCTTCCTTGTTGTACCCTTTCAAGCACTTCACCATCACATTACCCAAGTACTTAAATGCACTCACATTTTCCATTTCCTCCTCATACAACCTCACTGTACATTCACTGACTTCACCTCTCTCGAAGACCATAACTTTACTCTTCCCTACATTGACCTTTAGATTCCGTTTCTTACATACTTTCCCAAACTCATCCACCAAGCCTTGCAGCTCCCCTTCGTCTTCACTTAAGAACATACTATCATCTGCAAACAACAGTACAGGGAGTTTCCAAACACTGCCCTCTCTCACTGGGGCCACTCCAACATCCACTGCCCTACTTTGTATCTCTTTTATAACCCTATCCATATACAGATTGAAAAACCTTGGAAACATGACACATCCCTGTTTTCCAGGGATTCTGCCACATTGAGACATCAAAAGACTCATAGGAATATCCATATTAATGCTAAACACCAAGAAAACAATGCATAAACAACAAAAATCCACAAAAAAACAAGATGGTTGGAAAATCAGTTATCTTTCTGTGATGAGTGATAGGTACTCCCAGGGAAAAAAAATATCCACGGCCAAATACAATATGACACTGGAAATGGGTTACCTATACATTGGTATTAATGGTATACCATCATCTTCACTGGTGTTTATACTGTAAGATAAGCTAATAAAAACACAGAAAACTGATGAGTAAAATAACAAAACTGCAGTGGAATAAGTGTAGTTCAAGAGTAAAACTTACCTTCATGTAATTTCCCTCCAACCTAGTGCAAAGTTGTGTCTGCACCTTGCAAAAGTTATGCATATGACTAGATGCAGAATTTCATGAGCTTTCTCATGGATTTTGCAGAATTTTGATATTATCAATAGTATTCAAATAAATTGCCAAAAACTTTAAAACTCACAGGCCAGTGCTTTCAGCATGAAGGAGGGAAGGGACTGAGGGAGTGAGGGGGGAGAAACAGGAGACAGGGCTATCAAGGCGGGGAGCATGGGAGGGTATGGAAGAGGGACGGAAAGGGGAGGAGAAGTGAGGCTGTAGGCAGGATTTTCACCCTTTGTCACGAGGCAGACGGGCGTTTTCACCTGATTTGTGGGTTGTGGTCTGCCTTACACGTGCGTTGGCTGTTGGGAAACACAACTCCCGGTGACTGGGCGACTTTGGACGTTCAGTGTAGGGGCAGACGGGCACTTTCACCTGACTTTTGGCTTGTGGTCTGTGTTATATGTGCAGTGACAGTTG
The DNA here is from genome assembly GCF_032717465.1 of Coenobita brevimanus. Taxonomy (NCBI): domain Eukaryota; kingdom Metazoa; phylum Arthropoda; class Malacostraca; order Decapoda; family Coenobitidae; genus Coenobita; species Coenobita brevimanus. The sequence goes on along the minus strand of NC_137029.1, from coordinate 14,578,171 downwards.
GGAAAAACCAATCCCTATGGCTGTGCGATTTTGGACATTTGTTAGGGCTGTGTACGAGCATTTTGACACCGTTTGTGGATTACTGTCAGTATTACTCAGGTGCTGGAAGTTCGTAGGGAATGAACAGGCCAGTGTGCAACTTTGACCATTCAGTATTGGGGCTGACAGACATCTGAGCTCAGGTTGTGGATTACAACCTACCGTAAAACGCCATAACTTCGGACATTTTTTATGTGTTTTAATGAATAACTCCTTGTAGAATGGTGCAATTTTATTCCTGTTGGTGTCATGTGGTAGCCAGGGAGAGTACCTACTAAATCCATATACTGTATTTAAAAAAATTAGCCAAGCTAAACTTGTGCTTTTTTTTTTTTCATTTTCAAGTGTCCGAAGTTAGGAACAAATTTCCTAAATTCGGACAGCTCTTCCAAACTTCGGACATCCATGTATTTTCCCTTTAAACATGAGAATGGTTAATGGGATCTATCTCTGGACACACTGGCCAAACTTCGGACACTTGAGAAGTTTTTAAAAAATGCAAAAAAAAATATTGGGCACTCGTGACCAGAGTTATACATATATATAGGGAAGTATCCCAAAATATCTTCTTTTTGGAGCTCGTAATTTCATATCACATTAAATTGCATCATATCACATTGTAGTGAGGTATTCTGGCCGTAAATAGAACTAAGAACTATTCACAAACTTTTTGAGATGAAAAAATAAAATAAAAATGCACTGCATATACCCAAAACTGTAAGAGGAACTGTCCTCATTTTCCTAAACAAAACTTCACTTAATTATCAAGTATCTACCTCATTGACTCAACAAATGCATACCGAAATAACATAATATGATGTTGAACATTTCTTACAGGTTCTAAAGACACACACACACACACACACACACAAATCAACAGACACACCCACACACTGGCACATGTTATGAAGGCACCATGGAACATATTAACTGTAGTACATCAGTACAAGAAACTATTCCTTAACTACCAGTATAAAATAATGTAACTAAATATATAGTATCACTTTTTTCTTTAAAATAAACCTCATTACTGGTTAAGGCACCTTATTGGCAATAACTTTGGTACTGGTAGTACTGACTATGGTATCTTACAGATCTATATCAAAATTATTATCATTACTTAGGCCAAAGGTTCACATCTACATCAAAAATCATCCTTTGCTTTCGGTCAAGTGTTGGTTCTGGTAACACCTTCAGTATATCCTCTTTGTCTATGTCACTGCTGTCATCAACCATTGGGTATACAAATGTGTGAGGTGTACCCTGAACGTGTTTGAGAAACCTGACATGTATTTCTGGTTTTACCTTAACAATCAAAGGGAACCCTCACAACTACCCAATCTGAGGGAACAACTTTATCCCCAATAATCTGGGTAGAGGTGACTGTCAGGGGAGATGCTTGTGCTTCATGGTTGGGTGCAGATGTGGAAGTGGAAGGCTGTGCTGCTATCTCTGCTGTATCCTCTTGTGGCTGCAGTGGCTGGGGTTGTGGATCATCAACTTCACGCTCTTCATGCTGGCTCTCTGTTTCATTTTGTAGTGCCCTTGTAGTATACTCATGCCTGGTGACACATTCAACCTTTTCTTTCGCCTTGGTTTCGCTATAGCTGGACTTGAGCTTGACTGACTGGTTCCATGCCTCATGTCCTTCAACAATTCCAACACTGAGCTGTCTAAGGCAGTACTGGTAGATGGTCCTGGTGTACCAGTATCAGCTGTATCTTGGATTGAATCTTCTGGAAGTCTTGAGATGGATTTCTGTGGATCAAGAGGATAAATGCCGCACTTCCTAAACCCACTACGTAGGTTGTCAGCAATGGTCCCTTTAACTTTATCCACCAGTTCGGTCAGTAGTGCTGGGAAGCAGTCTTTAGGTAATGAAGCACTCAGCCTACCAACAGTAGTTTTCTTGAAGTTCTCGAGGATCTTACGCCAGTGCACTTTTAGAGGCCGGAACACAGCAACATCGAGAGGTTGTGTCAAGTGCGTGGAGTTAGGTGGTAAGAGAAGAAAGGAGATATTATGTTTCTCACATGACTCAATAACACTGGGTGATACATGGCTTGCCAAGTTGTCTCCTATAATGACAACTCTACCTGTCTTGCGTTTAGCATAGGGGAGGATAATTTTGTGGAACCAGTCATCGAATGAACACGAGTCGAACCATCCACTGGGGGACCTATTGTATAGTGTTCCAGGAGGGCCCCCTTCAGTCCAGGTATCGTAAAGATGGATAGCTTTATACACCACATATTGAGGGAGTAACACACCAGATGCAGTTCCAGAGAACATAATAGATATTGAGGATTTTGTTGAGTTCATGATTCTCTCTGGATATTTAGTGCCCCGCCTCACTATGACTTTCTTTTTACCTGGATCATCAGTAAGATTGGTCTCATCAAAATTTATTATGTTCTCTGGAGGCACACCTTCTAGTGATTTTTTCAGGTTACTGTAGAACTCGGCTAGCATGGCTCTTGTCATACTGGCTCTGTCAGTCTTTATATTCTGGGACAATCGTCTACTAAGGGTTTGTTTGTGGCGCTTGAAGAAGGAATGGGCCCATTTAACACCAGGTACATTGTTACTGAATCGTGACACAACAACCCCTCGTTTGTCTAAATATGCTTTCACTAACATCCTCAAGTCCAAATTGTCGAGTGGGAATCCCCATTCTGCCAATGTGAGGATTCTCTGACACACCAGTAACTCTTCATCATGGCTCAATGAAGTATTACGTCCCACTTGTTTGCAATGTTTTTGTATCAGGTAATCATGTAATGTGCTCTTTTTTAATTTATATTTTTCAGCTGCTTTGTGCACACTCATGTTCTTGTTATTTATGTCATCTTTAGCCTTTTCCAGGGCACTTTTGGACACTTTACTTGTGTAGGCTCTTTTCCACTTTATAGGAGATTTCGCTGTTTTAGGCATGTTTTTCTGTTTATATAATTAGCATCACTTTACCATTAATATTATTGTCTGTCCGAAGTTTGGACTTTATTTGGCTCAAATAATTTGTCTGTCCGAAGTTAGGAATTTTTTCTGCAAAATAAAGAAGTATTCATTAAATCAGGCATAGCAAGATTATCCATGCATATATTTGGAAACAGTTTACTTCCCAGTACTTACAGCACTTTTCTACATATAATCGTACTGTTCACTTTTTTACAATTGAAACTGTTTGTTCTATGTGAACAAAGTTTTGCAGGGTAAGAAAATTCAGTTATTTTTTCCAATGGATTCACAAATTTTTTTCACCCACACATATTCAAGCTAGTTTAATAGGATTAATACATAATAGTCTTAGAGGATTACCCTACCTACCCACATCATTATTTTTTGCAAATATCGCACTCTCTTCCAATAAACTTGAATTATTACATTTTTTTGCGAAATGTCCGAAGTTTGGACGCCGTCCGAAGTTATGGCGTTTTACGGTATTTCCCAAGCAAAGCTAGAGCCCAGCGACCACGATACTGATTGGTTTAACATTTTGGCTGGCTGGCCAAAGTCCTCGGTGACTTTTACATCAGGATAATTGCAAGTAAATTCGGATAATGGTTTAATAGAGTCAAGGTCCAGTATCCGGATAATGAACAGGTCCGGATACTAAATGTCCTGTTAAATGAGGGATTACTGTATACCACATTCATACTCCCACTTTCTCATACCCTCACCTTGGTATCAGTTTCAGTTAATCCACATACATCCACTTTTGCACCCTTCACCTGCGCCGTCCCGGCGACGTGAATTAACGTCCGCACATGATGTGCACTCATGTCCCGGTGACGTGAATTAACGCGGCAACATTGCAAGGTCCCTAATTTGCACAATTTTCAATTTTTGCGAGTGATTTCGCGAGTGATTTTTGGCACGTATACACGGGACACCTTCCTCTATTCCTCTACAAGATGCCAAGCAGGGACAATGCCTTACACCGCATAACCTCCCCCCCCCCTTGCACGCCATTGTCTCAGCAATTCACCTGTTACCAGTGACCTGGCCAATAAAGACATTCAGGGCCAGAGTGATTCCCCAATCGATGACACTGTGGAGGACAAAGTTCACATAGCATTAGAGGAAGAAACAGTCAGAAATGATGATCAGGTAATGTGGGAAAAAAAAGGTCATGAATGGTGATGAGTTAGTGAGTGAAACAATGCTTATAATGCCTATATTACGGTTTGAAAACCAATATACTCTTGTACTACATATAAATTTGTACCAAGTAAATAAATAAATACTGTTTATGAGTGGATAAAATAGTTACCCTCCCATAGAACTCGTTTTCTTTGGTGCCAGCCTGTTAGAAAACCCAGTCAGGCAAGGAAGTACTTGTACCTAGATCGAGTATTTTAAACCTCAGGTGAGCGATTTCTCTATGAATTTTTGATGTTTCTCACCAAAAGCGGATGTTTGAGCCAAAAAAAAAAAAAAAGTCCAAAAATGTCGGGACTGGGGCGTACCACTGCCCAGAAAACATCGGGATGGGGCGGGTTAAGTACCTGGACATTCTCTCTCTCTCTTTCATCTCATTATTTGCATCCCTTACATTCCATGTTGCAATCCATACCATGTCCTTTGTCTTGTCCTTGGTCATCACCTGTTTGTCCGTCCTGGTCTGAGGCTTCTTGCTTTTTTTTTTTTTTTTTTAGTTGTTTTCCAGGGAGGGACACTAACCCTCTGCCAACTCACTTGTTGACACATAGGGAACACGTGTTGGTTGGTTATAAGGTTCCCACCCAGCGTATTAAATGATTTCCTGGTTTACAGGAAATCATTTGGCTTGTCACTCATTGCAGAGTTACTCTGAAATAAGGTACCAAAACACTGTGTTAGTGGATGATCTACTTCAAGAATATCACTTGCAGCTCCCTACTATCGTTTTAGAAAGTAACTTGCAGTTAGTAGGTTGAATATCCTTGAGATTCCTGATTTTTGTAAGAGTAAACCTCACCAGTTAAGTAAGCTCAAATTCCCTAGAGCATATGGATAATTAATGTTTGACTGTTTCATAGAAGATCCTCTGCTGTATATTAGTGTACTAGTTTTTTATTCCTGTGCTACTGCACTGCATATCTGAGAATTATTTTGGCGGCACAGCCAGTTATACTGTAAGGTGTGCCTGCATTATATTAAAGTCATTGTGGGAGTGTTCAGGGAACACTAATGGCATTTACAGTGATCCCATGGTTATTGAACACTTAGCTTTAGCAGATTTCATTCTTGCTACTAGATGAAAATTTGCACTTCTCCCATTAATAAGCATTTTTTAGCTAAAAAAAACTTCATTACTGTGCACCTAAGGTGGTTTCTGCCAACAGTGATGATGCAGAATCTGTGGTTTCTAATGGCTGGGTGAATCGAAGATGAGTCCCTACTCAAGGAGTTAATTCCAGGTAGTGGAGACCACTAACTCACCACCCCCTAGCCTAAGAATCCCTTACTTTAAGCACATCTAAGGTCTCTTTTTGGTATGTGTTTCTTCCTTATTGTGCCCTTTTCATCATTTTCTGTTCACCTAACCATGCCTATGTGTGTTTCTAATGCTTATCACAACAGTATGCATGTATTTAGTGGGTCTAAACTGTTCTAGAAAATTTGGGTTAACAAATGGGGTTTCCTAGTACCAATTATGAAAAATCCCATAGGTTCTGTACTTATGTTATCGCACAATTTCGTTATCATGCACTAGGTATGGTACCAATTATGCATGCTAACCAAGGGATCACTGTACAGTACTTTATATTTTCATATATATCTGTTCAGTCATGAACGAAAATTTCTTTACCTCCCAACACAAGGGAAGGCAAAGACAAGGTTGGGAACAGACAGGGCAAACATAGAGTGGCTGGTTCAGGCATAGGACAATGCTTCATGATATCAGAGATTTACTCACTTATTATGCCAGCATGCACAGTTAAAAAAACTTTAAAAAGTACATGCTCTTCTTTATTTGTGGGGAAGCATATTTGAGGGGGACCAATATGAAGAGATGGAGAATAAAATAGGAATATGGAAACTGAGCGCTTGGAGCCATATCAACTTCCAACTGAACTATTACCATTTTAAACATTAAGAACCTGCATTTATAAGTTTCAATGTTGTTGTGAGCCTTCCGTAAATTTATTCCCCTCTGAATGCATCTGTCTCAAGTACTTTATCCTAGAATCAGCAAGTTCATTTCAAAGTGGCATTGGTTATTTCATCATTAGGAACTGAGAACCACTTCATCACCAAACTGGGTTACTGTATCATGGAAACTACGGTATTAAAGCTACTGTACAGCAGAATAGGCACATCAATAATAGGGTAATGGAAAAGTAATAGGTGTTACTTATGTAGCTTGATCCAAAAAATAGCCCAAACACACCAAACTGACTATGAAAACTGGGTTATCTCAGAATTTATTAAAGTTATAGCATACTTATGCACACTGTTGGAAAGCTAATGTAACATTAGCATGCGTGCATTCTCAAACACTCTTCACACTTTCAAGTGAGTATACACCCTTTTACCTCATTATTCTACTGGATTTGATTCTGATCCAATTTTCATATCCCTGTTTTGTTTTTTTATATCTAATCATACTGCTTCCTCACAAAATACAGTAAACTCTCAATTATCGGGGGGAATTCAGCCAATCCCTGTGCCGAATAACATGAAACACTGGATATTGCACAGTAAACCCCATTGGCTCAATATTTGGTGTCAAGTGGGATTTTGCATTACCATCCTTCTCAATCCTCTATCCTAAAAACTTTCCCATGAATAAAAAATGAATATTAAGCATAAAATACAATAAAGTAATGATACAGAATGGTAATACAGTAATACAGAGCTGGTTGGCTACAATTTTCGAGCAGGTTGATACACCTCAATGCTGGATATTGCAAAGAACCACTGGTTACATCCTGTTTCAGTGCTAGATATTGCTTTAATACAGCTGAGCTAGCAGCACCAGATAAAGCAATGACGGATAATTGAGAGTTTGCTGTAAACATGAGAAAAGTAAAGGTTTAAACTTATAACCGTTTTCATAACTTTTCATGCTGGTGTGAGAGGTGTTAGTGTTCAAGTGAATGAATTTTCAACATCATAAAGCATTATCAGGCAGCTTAAGGTGCAAATGTTCATTTGACCAGCCTTTTCCAATCCTTGTCTTCAACTTCCCTCTTACCAGGGAGGTAAAGAAACTACTGCTCACTACTGTGCAATATGTACATCTGTTGTGGATATATATATATATATATATATATATATATATATATATATATATATATATATTATATCTAAATGACTTTTCTTTAAAGCAAATGCTGACTAACAGTATGTTGTATATGGTATGGTAGTTGAGCAAGTTGCAAAAATACTGACTTAAAATTTTTATTTCCCATTAGTTAATGTATAATTTCTGTTATGCACCATTTTAGGACATATATTTTTCTGTTGTGAATGCAGTTTAGCTTTTGATGAGTTTCTGTGTTACTCCCCTTACCTGGATTTTTTATTCCTGTAGATAGGCACTCAAATTACAGATGATTATCAGAAACAGATCTAAGTAAAGTGCAGTATCTGTGTATTTTTAGCCAGTAATTTATGAGCTTACTTACTGTGATTTTAACAGCTACAGCAACCCCTCCATATATGCTGGTAGTGTTGACCTAGGGTTCCATGCACATGGAATCTCCACACTCATAGATCTACAACTCATTATGATGATCTAATTTGATAACCAACCCTCTGCCTACTAAAGATTCTCTGACCCCCACCTAGAGTACAAATATTTTTACTGAGAAGAAACCTTACTCTATTGGGGTAATGGAGACATAAGACAGTGACTGATTTACTAAAGATGTTTAGCCCATAAACTGTGGCGTTAGGAAATTCAGACCATTCCATTGTGAGAGAAAAAAAAAAAAAAAGCTAAAAATCAGTTTTACTTCCTTGATATGAATAATACATGTTGAAAGATGCATATGTCTAATATAAAGTCAAAATATAGCACTTGTAGTTTAGTCATGATGCAGTTAAGCTCAAGGGGTTTTGTCTGATGATGAAAAATATGTGATACAGAATTTTTATTTCCATTGCAGACACACTGTACCATGATGAGTTAAAATATCATATTTTAAGGTAGAGGTATGTCAGTTTTTAGGTCAATATCTACAACAACGATGCCAGGGCACATGTGTTAAGATTCAGATTTCAGGGGGGACTGTATAAGAAAATACAGCATGAACAAGTGGGGAGAGATGAGTTGGGACAGTGGCTAATAAAAACTCCAGATGCCTTCATATGATCAGTTTCACATATTGGCCCTAAAGAAAAGTGGGGGAAACTACTATTTTTTTCCTGACTCGTGTTAAGCTGCAGTCAAATGCTGGGCATTTAGTGATATAAATTGCAGTTCTTGGGTTAAAGCAATAAAAAGTGGGAAGAAACTCACCATGATAGATCCCAGCTTGCCCACTAAAAACTTTTTGACTCCAACTGGACTACAATTATGCAACCTAAGAGCATAGAGTACTGATTTGAGGTAAAGCAGACATAAGACAGTGATATTAAAGAGGTTTAAGAGAATAAAAATATAAAAAGTAACTGAAGGCAGTTGCATCCATGAAGGATGCACACTCAGAATGCCTTTTCCATTTGAACAACATTCCTGGTACCACATTTTTTTCATACATACACTTGGAATGCACGCATAAGGAGCCCTTGCATGTGGAGGAGTTACCATGTTGCATTTTACATTAACTGATGTTCTGCTAAAGTCACTGTGCTGTAAATAATTTCACAACTAGACAGTCTGTCATATTTCAGTAGAAGAGTAGGTTCATATTATTGATTTTTTTTTTCCTGTGGGTCTGTTACTATGTCTGTAATACCCTAGTTCCCCACTTGTTTCCTAAAGTACTGTATCAGAATAAAAGGTGATGTACAGTTTTCAGAAAGTATGAGTAGCAGATTAGCAAGGAAAAGTTCACAGGACAGGATCTCCTCACAAGTGCTGATTTTAGGGTTATCCTAAATAGTTGCTGTTTTGAGTGAGGCAACTACTTAGATCTGGCTTATCTTTTATGTTTAACCCACCGCATGCCGGCTATTTTTAGTCCTATGGGTCACCCCAGTGCTGGCCATTTTTCAACTTTTTTTTTTTTTTTTTTGGCTAAATAGATAGATTTTGATGTGGAAACAATGAATTTCACCATTAAAATACTCACTGAGGCTCGGAAATCAGTTTTATTGAGTCCTGCATATTCGTGTATAGGTATAGCCGCTCTCACGCTGACCATGTACGTGAGAAAGCCGTTTTCTATGTAAGGTATACTCAGGTATTTATGCTGGGAAGGTATAACAATGTTCAGTACACTTTTCTGATTACTTATTACTTCAGCATCTATCACAATTTGCGTGTCTTTCTCACCGTGAATGAAGTGAAGATAGATACAACCTGACTTCATCACGTACAGTCCTGGCACTTACAAGAAGGTATTTACAACTTGACTTCACTATATAGTCCTTACACTTACAAGAAAATATTTACAACTTACATTTACATGAAAATATTAACAAAATGCCTTCATTGTGTACAGCACTGGGTGAGGCACACAGGCAGAGTGAGGCAGAGCAAGCGTGAGGGAGGGAGCGAGTGAGTGTATGGCCTTGACAGCCTGGGGGATGGTAGAGGAACAGTTACCTTACATGCCTGCCAATTTTTACCCGTGAATCTTGAAAAATGTGGTCACACTGAAGTTTTTTATTTTAAACCGTTTTAAAATGACACTGGCACTGGCCGCAGAATTATGTCAGACCGTTTTAAAACGGCACTGGCACGAGGCAGGTTAAGCTTTAATGTTCTCTGCACTATATATCCTTGATGGTAGGTAAATTCTAATATGGTAACTGATGATAGTGTAAAGCATGGAAGCAGGGATATATACTTCTATTAGTATTATAGGATACATTGTGCTTCAGTAATCCTGTGCAGTAATGCCCAACCAGCCACTTAAACCCAGATGAGCTGTGTGGCAGCCCAGTTAGGAAAATGTGCTGATGTTGTAAAATGTTTCAACTGTGGTAATCTGGGAGACTGATGACTTCAAAACACAACCTAGTAAATTTTTGCATACCTGCTTAGCACAGAGAATATCATGCATATTATGAACAGTTATAATATACAGTCATATAAAGGTATAAAGTTGCTTCTGTGAGCTGGAACTTGAGCAGAATGGTATACACTCGTTCTCTGAAGACCTCAAAAAACTATGGCCAAGGACACAATAACTGTCTATATGGCAGACTCATCACTCCCATATAAATCTTTTCAACTCAAGGATGTCACTGCTTAAATAATATATTCACTTAACAGTAACTGGGTAAAAAGGATATCTCAGGTTGTATGGACTAATGGAGGTTGTTTCTAACTCTTATTTCAAATACTTCATGTGTAAGCTGAATAAAATCAGTTTCCTCAGGCATGGTAAAATGAAAAAAAACTTTATGTATTACAGAAAGTACAGTAATTGAAAGTGATATCCAGTTCTCAAAGCTAGAGAATATCCTTTTGAGGGATTTTCCTTCTTAAAGCCAGAGGATCTCTCTTGGAAGCTAAGTGAAATTATCTCATGTCAGCTAAAATGAATATAGAAAGACTTCCTTGGCTTGAATGATTTAGATCTCCACAATGCTTCCCAGCTAATAACAGATCTCATGAAGTCACACAGCTCACATTTTTACTTCATTCTCCAGACATGGTAAAGTGTATGGTGATATTTTCATGTACAGAATAATTTATGATATTTCAACATAAACTAGGATGTTACAAAGCATTTGGGTGCAATGGACTATCAAAAGATTTAGTTCATAAACTGGAATGCAAGTACAGTACGGTACGACAACTTTTTAACAGGTACAGTATAAGCAGTGTGCCATGAACCTGTCAAATCCCAGAATTGCTACTGTTACTTTACATGTCTGTCCATCTCTCTATCTACCTATCTGTAGCCAGATGCCATGATCCCCTATGGGGTAGTCTTCGAGTTAGTTGTTTTACCCTCCGGCAACCCACTTGTTGACATGCGGGGAAAAGGAATTTGTGATTGGATGTCTCAGCTTTTTTCTTTAGTCTCTTACCATTACCACCCCTCCCATTCTTACCAGTGTCAACCATTGATATCGCTTTGACTAATACTGCATAGTATTAAATATTATTGTGTCATAAAAGGTGATTATGCTCTTTTAATCCAAACTTGGTGGAGACTTTCATCCTTTTTCAGCATATTTTATGTACTTCAGTGGCACTTCTTCATTACCCCTCACCATTTTCTAACTAGGAGAGTGTATGCGAGTGAGGTGGAGGGGGTGAGAGGGAGGGGGAGGCCGAGGATGAGATGGAGGGACGGAGTGGAGAGGTACATGATAGAGGGGGGTGTGTGCTGGAAGCAAGGAAGTGAAGTGGCATTGGACAGGGTGACATGGCGGTGATTTGTTTGTGACCACCCCTTATGGGATTGAGGCGTCTGGCAATAAGTATATAGATAGATAGAATTTATTATTGCAAGTCAGCGTGGCTTAATCGGTAGAGAGGTGGCCTGCCGTTCTAACGGACCCAGGTTCAAATCCCCGCTGGGGCAGGGAACAGTTTAAGGATTTGAATTTCATTAAATCAAGCTTTACTGATCCACCAGAAGACCCGCCGACATGTCGTAAAAATACCCCCGCTAATACCAATACACCAGTCCTGTATGAGACAGCCCTAGCATGTATTCAATATGGACGGTGGGTGTTAGCGCCGAAGTGGTGACATGAAGATGTGTATGGTATGCAGGAGGACTGTTGGGCCTTGATAGCAGGCTGTGAAGCCTATACCCAGAGTCGAACACAAATAATAAAAAAATTTAAGATGGATTGATGACAATTTTAGGCCAAGTTAGAGTAAAATGAATATCATTATGTATTATGAACAAGAATGGTATACATGATATTAGAAATGGTGACTAACAACAGCAGTCCATAATATACACAGGGTCTCTGGTAAAAAAGAAGAAAAAAGGTTATAAGTACCAAATACAGTAACTGGCTTTGGTTATTTCTAGGGTTCACTGAAAATTGTGGTTACCAAAACGCAATCTATCTATCTATCTCTATCTATTGCCAGACGCCTCAATCCCGTACGGGGTGGTCACAAACAAATCGCCTCCACATCACCCTGTCCCCCGCCATTTCACTGCCCTGCTCCCAACTCACACCCCCCTCTCTCATAAACCTCTCCACTCCATCCTGCCATCTCATCCTTGGCCTCCTCCTCTCTCTCCCCTCCTCCACCTCATTCACATACACTCTCCTCATCAGTCTCTCACCCTCCGTCCTCTCCACATGGCCAAACCACCTCAGTGTGTTCCTCCTAACGCTTCCTATCACATCCACATCCACACCACAACGCTCCTTTATATCCTCATTTGTCAGCCTCTCTCTCCATGTGACTCCACAGGTTCCTCTTAAATAAATCATTTCTACTGCTTTCACTCTTGACTTGTGTCCTTCCAACAACGTCCAAGCTTCACTTCCATACATTAGAGTTGGTATCACAATACTGTCATGTAGTAATTTTTTCATTTCCAGGCTCCCTTCCCTTTTTCTTATCACTACTTTCAAGGAACCAGCAACCTTTCTGCAAACTCATCATGGGAAAAAAAAACCCACTGTATACTGTTCTTATGTCTCTCATTACTATTTTTTTTTTGGAGCCACTTTCATATACAGTGGAACCTCGGTCCTCGAATGTCTCACATGTCGAACAAATTGGACCTCGACCAAAAAATTCAAGAAATTTTTGCTCCAGAGGTCGACCAAGATATTGGACCTCGACCAACCTGAACGTAGCCAAATGAAGGGAAGCTGGCCGACCGACAGTCACGTGTCCACCTTTGTTGTTCGTCAACGTGGTCGTCCTGCTGTGCTTCACATTTTTCTTGATTCAGTGCGGTATTAGCCCCTAATAATGGCTCCAAAGAAAGCAAGTTCATCTAGTACGGCTACTGGCAGTGAAAAGAGGAAAGAAGTGCGGAGAATAATTGAAGAACTGGAAAAATTATTGCTTATCTTCATCAATGAGAAACAGTTAGCAGGAGACAGTGTTAGTGAGTATATAATTTGTGAAAAGGCAGGAGAAATATACAGTCACCTCGTAAAGGAAAGCACTGGTACCAGTGCTGAAACTTAAATAGGTAAGCATCTGGGGTCTTGGAACGGATTAAAATGATTTACATTATTTCTTATGGGGAAAATTAGTTCGGTCCTCGACCAATTCGGTCCTGGAACAGCCTTCCAGAACGGATTGTGTTCGAGGACCGAGGTTCTACTGTATATTTGTGTATGAAAGTTTACTTGCAATATGTTGTTGTTGCCACTAATTAATAATATGATTGAACAGTGCCTATAAACTTTAGTTCGTTGTCATTGTAGGTGAAAATTTTGTTGCACAGTATTCATTTTTCTTACACACTATCATGTTTCTGGTAATGTTATGTATAAGAGTGGAAAATAATATCAGTACTGGGTATTACGTTGTAATATGTTTATTAAATAATACCAGTTCTGTAATGAATTAATAGCAACAGTAGCATATTACAGTACTAATAAAACTCAACATTCAGATAAAACCATTTTGTAAGTGTTTTTAAAACTGTTACTGGAGGTAAAGGTGTGGGTGAGGTTTAATAACAATTTTCACCATACTTTACACTTGATTCTTTTACTCATCACTCTATAATGTAATTATGACTGCTGATTATATTGCACATGTCATCAAATGAAATGGAAAAGCAGAGTAAGTATCAGATAAAGGATGTAATGGTATTATTATTATTTTCTAAATACTGTACCTGTTCACTGTATTATACAAACTTGACTGAAGTGGATGAATTGTGTGATGTCATGGGGGGTTGGTTAAGAGAAGTGAGCTTTTCACATGGCAGAAGTCATCACCAGAGAAGCTTGAGAACCTGTCATAATACTGTACAGTTATTGCACAATACCATGATGCAACTTTCCTTTCTTCATTAAGTGTGAACATCATTCTACCATACAATTTATTTGAAGCAGAAAACATGAGTGGGAAACATTGATAATCTTCATATAAAAAATTGGTCTGATATGCCATGGAAAGTTCTGTATGTGGCTATATAGAATAAAACTTAAAAATGTTACTTGCTTATGAAGACAACAGTACAGTACTGAACTGGCACTGTGCACTAAATTTTGTGTACTGTTGGATGTTCACCATGCAAGACTTTATTGCAATGCTTTTTGCTAACCTGTGTACTGATCATCATGTTTTTGTATTGTATTATGTACTGTACAGTGTGTACATCTGTTTGAAGTACAGTAGACACCAATGTATGATAACCTGCTAAACTGAAACTGTATCTGTCATGACAAACCTTACATAAAATCAATGAGTTATAACATGTGATTTGATGTTCCTTCCCACATATTTTTAAATACAGTACAATAAAAGTATTTGTATTTAGCCTACCAATACCATGACTGCCTTTAGTATAGCACTTCATCCATAATGTACAATATTCAAGTAATGGTTATAATATTGCTGTACTTTTATAGCCATTACATCACAGTACTGTACTTTATATGTTATATTATAATATATGCATTTATTGTCACTGTATGTCAATACTGTATTCTATGTTTAAAAAAACTCAAGATTTTAACACATACTTTATCCATAAACTGTATTTAGTGTGTAATGCACAAACTGAAATATCTTATAATGCTGCATCAGAACTTTATTTCTATGAACATTCAATAATAAAGAACTATTCATTTGGTGCTACAGTATGTATGTATGTATTAGATATGAAAGTGGATTGAGCTAATGGTAAATCATTGCATGAACCTTATGTTGAGCCTAATACTTTATATATGATGTGTATGTATGTTGTATAAATAGTAAGCATTTTATACATATCCTACAGTCTCACATGATGTGTAATCCCAGTCATATTACTGAAAGGTATTTTGAATAAATAAGGACAAATTTATGTTGTTGAATGAAAGTTAAACCTACGTTTTGCTTTACTAAATACTGTACTTCACATCTTCCTGCTTCTTTGTTGACCTACACAGGTTGCTTATGCATATCTGAGGGGAGGTTCACATATTATAAAGAACTACTGTACATGATATGGGAGAGAATTTTTTTTTTCTAATCTATCTGGGAGCTGTTGTACAAAACCTGGAAGATGACAGGACCAAAACCTGACTGTGTAACCTGAGAATCAGTGAACTCAAGGTGTCAGTGACTGGCTGGTGTAACTGTGAGTTCCATGAATAATTGGGCCAGGAAAATTAGGCCAAAATATTCTTAACTCCAAGTCCTAGAGGAATCCTGGCAATTCCTTGAGGGATTACCACTGGACCCTATACCCCAAATCGTGAGAGATGCTGCTAGAGAAGGAGTTATCTGGTTATGCCGGTCCCCTTTAGTGTGTGCATGTGTGTGTGTGTGTGTGTGTGTGTGGGTGGGTGGGTGTGTTTCCATGCTTCCCTTCCAGGCATTTTGATTTGCACATTCTGTATGAGCTGCAGAGAATTTTCATCACAACTATACTTTACGTTATTTCTCTAATGCAATTCAGATGTCTATTGTGCGGTTTTAAAAACCTGAGAAAATAGTGTATAAACCTTAATATTGCTGCATAAACCCAGTTTACTTATGTTAAGGAGAAACATTCATTTGAGACTAGACCCATATGACTATATTTGAGGCGCCAAAATGGCCGCAAAGCAGCTACATGCACCAACAAGTAGCTAAACCATCCCTCTATATGTTGGAAGTAAAAAAGTACTAAGAGACAACCTACAAAGGGCTCAAAATCCTGGTTATGTAGATGTGTGTTGAACTGTCAAGCCACACAGCAAAAAAACCTGTTCGGTTTCCACTAGTGCTCAAGGCGGGCGACTGGGTCCAGAATTCTGCCAGCTGTATGGTCACTTTTCCAATGAGTTCAGCCTGTCTATGTTCCTTATGCTGACTCCCCGTGGTGTTAAAGTGAATGTGAGAGCATTACTGGGCTATATCCCAGCCCCTTTCCTTACCCCCCTTGAAGCTGGCCAATCAGATAGGGTGCACTGCGCTAGCCAATAAGCTGACACATGACACTACTCCCACCAGCAGCTGTGAAGGGGAGAGGAGAAGGGACAATATTGTTCTCTCACTCGCCTTGCGGGTGCTTTCTCATTATTATTACATGTATAACTTTTTTAACCATTATTACTATGATTATTATTGCCATTGTGTTTGTGAAGTTACTGGTACTCATTGCATTTTGTTTTTCAGGATCTTTTTTTTTTTTTTTTTTTTTTTTTTATCATTCAGGTTACAGGGGTTTTCTAATAATGTCCTCATACATTGACTACTGTCTTACTTTTTTATTATTATCAGCAATATAATATTTTATTATGTTTTTCTTGATGTTTGTGATGTGGTTTGTATTTATTGGTGATTAAAAACTCCGAGAAAAACACGCACAAAGTTTCCGACCTTTAAACTGCTATTATTGTGAAAATAATAATACTTATATCATAGAACTTTGATTTTATTCCACAGTATGACACTCCTGAGACATCATGCTAATATATTATTGACCTTTTATGATGTATTTCTGTAGTTATTTGTAGGATAAAAATATTTTCTTAGCCGATCGATCCAGGAGTGGGGGGCAAAATTTTACTTCTTCACATGATATCATCATGATTAATGACAGATAGCCCAAAATAGAGGTTATTGCAATAAAGAAAATACCATAAGCTACATTTAAAAAAAAATCAAAATAACACAAGTGGTTACGGAGATATCAGTTTTAAAATCGCCAGACTTTAAACGCATTTTCTGGCATTTTGTAGTTTTGGCACTTAGCCCGGTAATGAACTCAGCGCCTCATTTTTACATGAAATGTCAGCCATTACCCACTTCAAAATTTGACATGCTGTGACCATTGTCTCTCAAAGTAAGTAAAGCATACTATAGGCATTTCTGTGAACAGAATGATAAATAGAGAAAATGAAGTATTTGTATCTATGACTCCCAAATGAAACAGAGTTGGAAAAGCCACATGGTTTTTTATTTATTTTATTTTTTTACAGTAGGTAGGCTCACAGATCAGGGTTAAAAGTTAAAGATCTACTGGGAGCCACTTGACATTGTCAGCCAAGTTTACTTGCAAAAAGTGAAGGTAAAGTTGATGCCACAGTGAAATTGGACCAAGGGTAACAGGAAGTGTCTGAAGAGGTTGGGAAGCAACAAGGATTGAAAAAGTTGGCTGACAAATTGATTATGTGCAATGGGAGAAGAGGGGAGAGGTACTGCATTACTCCATATTTTATTTTTTATTAGTGGTGTATTAATGGAGCAACTACTGGAGGAGGATCAACTCTTTCTTGCAGTGTAACACTCCCAGGATTATGAAGGACTGGGGAACACTCATCTTGCACTTCAAATATAAAGGTAGAGGGTGGAACACCACTCCAGATTGTCTGGGGATTTAAAAAAAAAAAAAAAAAAAAAAAGGTTCCCAGTGACTCCTAAGGATTATCTTTGATTAAAGTTACCGAAGATGTGAGATGGGTCCTTCATTCCAAGTGCTGGGATAAAGGTTGTAACCAAAAAGGAGCCTGAATGAGCTCATCTTGAGACTCGGGAAAAGATGATGACTTAGCTAAATATGAGGAAAGGTGTCCAGATCTTTGGATGAAGACACATGGAACACACAATGAATTAGCAGCAGATGGCTCAACCATCTCTCACCAAAGAAGACTGGAAGGGAGAAATCAATAGCCCTAAGGGCCTTGAGATGACCCCACAAGACAAAGTGCATGAAGTAAAATCAAGGACAGTGACCAAAGAAATGGAACATACTTGTAGTCTCCTGCTCTTTGCACCACTGACAGTACAGTAGGCTCAGCTATAATGCAGCTAATTGGATAACACCAGGGGCCAGTGTTACGGAAACCATGTTCTGGAAGACACAGTGCTTAAAGAAAGACTGGCTTAAGGTTAAATCCCACCCCTGAGTAACCCCTAATGACTCCCCCTAACCACCTTAAACTACCCTTAAATATACAAAAAAATAAAAAACACAGTTAAAAACACACTGTATTGTAACTTACCTGAAGTGGGAAGGTAAACCACACCATGACTCAGACCATAATATCACCCAGACCATCACTGAACACCATCATCCACAGGACACCATTACCCCACACCATCATCTCACACCACCACCCCATAACATCAACCACATCATCACCCACACCAACACCCAAACCATACCATCACCCTACATCTATGAGGCTCTTAGTAGTCATGTGTCCTACATTGAGGTATATGCACTCATACAGTGGCTGGAAATTCCATATTTGGCCATGACTGGGACTGTGTCAAGCATTGCAATGGATCTACCCATGTTGTAAAACTTTAGAAGCTGACTGACAACATACCACAATATAGGCAGTCAGTGTTATGGGAGAGCATATTATGGGACTATACAAGTCTGGAGCCAGCTGCAGACAAAATAGGTGGGTTTTCAAGCTAATATTCCTAATGTGCAGGTATGTGAAAACCACATAGGCCTACAGGACAAGGGTGGATGTACAAGCCCAAATAAGAATGATGAGATAAATCCAACTGGTATGATCTCAGTGTTGTGGTGGGAAGGTTTACCCAAAGGTCACCATCCCAGACCACCCTACAAGCACTGGCCAAGAGGCGATGGTTCACAGTAGCCTGAAGAGGTGAGGTTTCCACAGATGACAATGATAGGGCCATCCCTGTAGCTGCATTTGCAACCTCATTGTGTAGATCCCTCCATGAGATGATATCCGCCGAAGGAGGACTACCAAGCCTACCTGGTAGGACTTGCATGCCATAAACCACGCACCTTGGTAAGTGAGACCTAGGAGAGATGATGCAGTGAAGAGCTGCTGTATAATCCATGTAGGTAAATATCCTAGGCTGTGAATAAGAAGTGAGAAACTGCATGGTCTTGAGGAGAGCAAAAAACTCTGCCACAGTATTACTGTAGAGGGTATCCAAATGCTGAATTTGGCAGTGACAGATGTCTGATGTCTGCAGGAAATATCACAGTGGCAGAAACAGCAGGGGTCAAGGTGTGACAGGCATCCATGATGATCCCAAAGTACTTACCACAGGCAGTGCTTGGCAGCTCCCGAAAGAACTGAGAGGCAAGATGACTGTCACAGAATTTTTGGAAAGTCTCTGGTTAAGTGTAGAAAATCAAGAGACAAGAGGTCAAACCAAAGGGGTATATGGGTCACTGATGCCAGAGACTGACAGTGATAGGGGGAAACAACAGTCAATGGTAACCCCAGAGAGCTCTCACCAGCAAAGGCTGTCTAGACCTGATGTACTGTGCCCAGATGTACAAGAAGCAGTGTAAAGCACCAGAAGTGGGTGGCAAGGGGTGGAACACCATTCTCCACCTCGTGAAACATGGCAGGAGAGAAATAAATTGCACTGAATACAGCCCATAAGGCCATGTTCTTAAATGCACTGAGCTTCCTGGGATGGGTGGTGATGGAACCATAAACAAAACACATATAGGAGGACTTGCCAAGGATACAGAAATAGTAGGTCACAACAGGTGTGACTCCACACAACACTTCATGATACTAAATGTTTTGGTACAGGAGGCCCAGGAACTCCAAGTACGGATAGGACTGTCCAGGCGAAGGTCAAGTAGAACATGCTCCAAGGTCCAAGAAGATCTGAATCACAGGCTTGAATGTCTGGCATCACATGGTAAGGATATCAGAGTGTGTTTGCAGATGTTAACCACCTGCCCCGAAGATGTGAAACCAAACCTTAAAATTCAGGGCAGCTGACTCAGGGCAATGCTGAGCATTCACAAGATGAGTGGTCTGACTTATGAAAGTAGTATCAGTTGCATAGATGAGGAGGGTGGCATCACATAGGCCAACTGGTCAGATAATAACATTTTACAAAGGAGGGGACTGAGTGCTGAACTCTGAGGCATCCCCTGCAGTTGGATGAAATTAGGATCTGATACAGCCCTACTAGCAGATGCCACATAATAATGGCCAGTGAGGGAGTTGGATAACAGGAACAGCAGTGTGTTAGAGACACAAAGAGGAAAAGCTCAAGGAGAATGCACATGTGTAGTGCTAAGTCAAAAGCTCTCTTCAGGTTATTGGTAGGGGGAGGGAGGAGGAGGGGGGGGATTAGGTGAGGAGGAGAAGGGAGAGGGCCTGGATGAGATGGGAGGGGAGGGAAGTGGGTTGGGGGAGGGGCAACATTAGCGGCAGCCTCCATACTTGGCACTACACATGTGCAGAACCCTAAGTGGGGGGTGTAAGACTCTAACTGGAGGTGCTTTACCCCCATACCCCTCAATGTTTTTAACTCACATTACAGCATGCATGCTTGGTCATGGCTGGTGAAAATGGAGTTTGAAATTAAAATTTTTGATGATAATTTGTTGAGGCATGCACATCTTAGTTGAGCAGCTGCAGCTATGGGCTTTCCTGGCTGAGAGGGAAGGGGAGTGAATGGCAACTGTCCAAGGGGGAAGGTGAGAGAAAGGGGTCAGGAAGAGGGGGAAGAAGAGAGGAAAGTTCAACTGAGAGGGAAAGGGGAAAAGAGGGGGTCAGGCTGTGAAGGCAGGGGAGAGGAGAGAGGCTGCCTGAGAGGGAAAAGGAGAGGAAGGGGCTTGCTAAGTGTGGGAGAGCAGAGAGGAAGGGAGAAGGGTCAGCCAAGAGGTGACGGGGTGAAGGGTGGACTACAGTATTTGGTCTATTCAACCACTTAACTCCAATAATTTATTTGGTGATTTTTTTTTTTTGTCGCTAATAGGAAATTTTACTCAGCTTAGGAGAGACCCTAGGCAGTGAAGGGTAAGTGAATGCTATATTTAATCCTTTTAGTTTGCAATATGATTCTCCTACACAGAACAGAATCGTCTGGAGCAAACAAGGATGAAATTCAAGATTATGATACTGTTACATGTTACTTGTGTGAGAGGAGTCATGTCAGCAATAAACCTAACTGTCTAATGGACTTGTACTCTCAAGCCACATCTGACTGAAGTGCTTGAATTTAATTTTATGCCATGCACCCATTTCTTGGTGATATGTTCACCACTTAACTGAGTGAGTGGATAGTCAGCTTTCTTATCTATCGTTACATTTTTACACAATAGAATGGGATGGCAGAAGTAACTTACAGGATGCAGTCATTTACATTATTTTCCTTTTATTTATATTGTTCTGTTAACCATCAATGACAAATAATACTTGTATGTGTTGGGGTGCAAAAGAATGAGAGGGCAATTGAGGGTGTATGTATCATTTAGTGCAAGAGACAGAAGCAAAGTATAAGGGATTATGAATCAGTTGGATTAAGGGTTACATAGGTAAGAATGAAATTAGGAGTACAAGCACAGCTGACTGTGTGTGTGTGTATGCTGCAGTAAAGTACTGAGCAGCAAGAATGAAAGATGTGTTTGGGGCAAGTGTAAAAGCATGAAACATGCCTGGAGAAGTCAGACAATGGTGAGAGAGTGTTTTAGCTTGGAGATTTAAATGGAAAACTGGGGAATGCAACAATAGATGAGGTGGTTGGACAGTGGGGTGTTCCTGCTGAAGTGGATGGCTGTGGTAGTGCCCTGGTGGATGTCTAAGCAAGGAAAGGCTTGGCAATAGGCAATTAATGCCTATTTTAAGCACATTAAGATGATCCAAAAGTACAGCATGGAGAGTGGCGGGGAGCATGAGAGATGAGATGGATGAATGTAAAGTAATGACTGACTGTGTGTTTGTGGTTGACTGAACGAGAAGATCTGTGCTTAACACTAGAGTGTGCAGAGGTTGGGAGAGTGAGCTGCATCACAATAATTTGTTGCAGTGGTAACGCTCTCGCTTGCCAACTGGTGGACGGGAGTTCGCGCCTCGCTCAGGTTGCGAAAAGTTTCACTGACGAAGTGCGTGGTTACTGTCCCCCTTGAGCAAGGGGACGGGTGTGTGCGTGTGTGAAGGTCACAGCCTTGCCCTTAGATCGGACTCTATGAGCTCTCAGCTCCCTTCCGGGAGGGTAAAAGCTGACGATCATGACCATCAAAGTGATCCTGACCGACCCGGTGAATTACACACACACAAGGACATTGATATAAATAATCACACACACAGACACACACGTACAACTATTGAGATAAGAGGAACATAAACCACATTTCAGTATTGCACGTCATACTTGAAAGGTGTGGCTGAATGTATCAATTCATATCCATCCTAATTATCATCCTTACCCTTTGACTCATAACTACAAGGGGGAAAGGAAAGTCAGAATAAAACTCTTCAATCTTACTGGGATAGAGGTTACGAAGTTTCCTGCAATGTAGGTGTAAGACAAGACCACACCAAAGGATTGCGAGTGCATGCGGCTGCGAGAGTGAGTTACGCAGGGGATATGCGGGTCATACAGGGTATCCACAAAGTTCTGTTGGTTTAATATATATATATTGCCTCTGTGGTAGAGTGTGCATCTTGCACGCTGGTGGACACGGATTCGTCTCCCGTCAGAGTTATAAACTTTACCCCCTGGGGGTAGGGGGGTTTCAAGAATACTCCCCCAGTATCCCTGCTTGTTGTACGAGGCGACTAAAAGGGTTGGTGGTGGGTTAGTGCCCCACCCAGTAAAAAGAACTAACTAAAAAAGCGAACAAAACGCCTCGGACCCGGACGGACCATACGTTGACGACTAAGGAACGGACGAAGGACATTCTTAGGGTGGGAACGTGGAATGTGAGAGGAGTGAATGATGAAGTGAAAGAGAGAAAGATTGTTCAGGTGCTTGAGGATGCAAGAGTGGATATATGTGGATTGACTGAAACTAAATGGAAAGGTGAAAGGGTGAGAGAATGGGAATATGGTTTAGGTATTTGTGCGGGAGTCAATGAAAATGAGAGGGCAAGAGAGGGAGTATGTCTGATGATAAGCAAGAAGTGGAAGGAGAATATAAGAGAGTATGGAACAGTGGGTGCAAGGATTGTATGGGTGAGGATGAAAGTAGGTATACAAGCGTGGGCGATTGTATGTGTGTATGCCCTGACAGAGGATCGAGTGGCAAGAGTGAAAGATGAGTTTTGGGCGAGTGTAGAAGCGTGTATGGACAAGTTTGAGAGGAGCGAGAGAGTGCTGTTGACTGGAGACATGAATGGCAAAGTTGGGAATGTACGAGTGGATGGAGTGGTTGGTCAGTGGGGTGTGCCAGCTGACGTAGATGGGAATGGAAGTGCTTTGGTGAACATCTGTGCTTGTAAGGGGTTGGCAATAGCCAACACCTACTTTCAGCATAAGATGATCCACCGGCGTACATGGAGATTAATGAGGAGGATGGATGGTGAACTTGTTGAACGAAAGGCAATGATAGACTACATGTGTGTGGATGAGCGAATGAGAAGACAAGTGTTGGATGCAAGAGTGTGGAGAGGGTGGGGGAATGGAGTCTTGGACCATCACTTAGTGATGGCCAAGGTAGAGCTGCAAAGAAAGTGGTTGAGGAGACGAAGGGGAAGACAGGAGGAAGCAACTCCTGTGAGAAGAGTGGAGAAATTGCAAGATAGTGAGAAAATGACAGAGTATAAGAGCATAGTGGAAGAAAGACTGGGAAGGTATGAGCTAGAGCAGATGGAAGGGGTGGAAGACATATGTAAGATATTCACGGAAGAGATAGGTGCAGCGTGTGAGGCGGTTTGTGGAGTGAGGAGGAGATGCAAGGGTGTGCAAGGGACAGCATGGTGGAATGATGAGGTGAAACGAGCTGTGGAACAAAAGAAGAAGGCATATAGTGAATGGTTAGCGAGTAGAGGTAGGGGAGAAGATGAGAGAGAGAGAGAAGAGAGGTATATGTGAGCAGGAGAAGGAAGGTTAAGAGACTGGTGAAGGAGAGTAAAAAGAAAGTGGATGAGGAGTTTGGGAGGAATCTGAGTGTGAAATGGAGGAAGAGTAAGAAATTGTTTTGGAAGGAGGTAAAGAAAGTAAGGCAGTGTGAAAGGGGAAATAGTAGGGGAGTGAAAGATAGGAATAATAGATTGTTGGTGGAGAAGAGAGAGAAACTGAGGAGATGGAAGGAGCACTTTGAGGATTTGTTGAATGTGGAGAGCGAGAGCAGTGCGAGTATAAGTGGTTGGGGAATGGCTGGGAGAAGAAGAGATGAGAGGAGGGAGGAAGAGATCAGTAGGGCGGAAGTAGTGGAAGCGATGAAGAATATTAAGTTGGGAAAGGCCCCAGGAATTGATGGAGTGTGTGGTGAAATGCTTAGGTATGGGGGTGAGATTGTTGTGGAGTGGATATGGAAGTTGTGTAGATTGGCTTGGGAAGAGGGAAGGGTTCCACAGGACTGGAAATCAGGTATAATTGTTCCTCTATACAAAGGAAAAGGAGAGAGAGAAGTATGTGGTAACCATTGGGGTATTTGCCTACTTAGTGTGACTGGTAAAATATATGGTAGAATACTCATTGATAGGGTTAGGCATATGACAGAGGAGCTAGTTGGAGAAGAACAAGGGGGATTTAGGAAGGGAAAAGGGTGTGTAGATCAGATATTTGTTCTAAGATGTTTAGTGGAGAAGTATCTAGAGAAGGGAAGGAAAGTGTATGCTGCCTTCATGGACTTGGAGAAAGCTTATGACAGAATAGATAGGCAAGGTATGTGGAAGGTATTAAGAATATATGGAGTGGAGGGGAAATTGTTGAGTGCTGTGAAGAGTATGTACGAGGGAGCTAGGGTTACGGTGCGAGTGGATGGTGAGCTGAGTGAGTTCTTTGATCTCAATGTGGGACTGAAACAGGGTTGTGTGATGTCTCCATGGCTGTTTAATATATACATGGATGGGGTGGTAAAGGAGGTGCAGGGTAGGGCAGTGGATGTGGGGGTGGCTCTAATGAATGAGGGTGAGATTTGGAAGCTTCCGGTGTTGCTGTTTGCTGATGATACAGTACTGTTGAGTGAAGATGAATGGGAGTTGCAAGGTTTGGTGCATGAATTTGGGACAGTGTGTAGGAGGAGGAATCTGAAAGTTAATGTAAACAAAAGTAAAGTTATGGTGTTTGAGAGGAATGAAGTCACAGAGTGTGCAGTGAGGTTGGATGGTGAGGATATGGAGAATGTGAGTGCATTCAAGTACTTGGGTAGTGTGATGAGTAAGGATGGAACTTTGGGGGATGAAGTGCGTGAAAGGGTACAGCAGGGAAGGAAGGTTGTTGGTACACTGAAAGCAGTGATGAGAAATAGGGAGGTGAGTATGGAAGTTAAGAAGTCACTGCATGATAGTATTGTGATCCCTACCCTGATGTATGGAAGCAAGGCATGGACCTTGCAAGAGGGGAACAAGTCAAGAGTGAGAGCAGTGGAAATGAGTTACTTGAGAGGAGCATGTGGAGTGACGTGGAGGGACAGGTTGACGAATGAAGAAGTGAAGGAATGCTGTGGGGTGGATGTGGATGTGCTTGAGAAGATTAGGAGAAATACACTGAGGTGGTTTGGACATGTGAAGAGAATGGAGAATGAAAGACTGACTAAGAGGGTGTATGTAGGTGAGGTGGAGGGAGGGAGAGGGAGGGGAAGACCGAGGATGAGGTGGAGGGATGGAGTTGAGAGGTATATGAGGGAGGGGGGAGTGAGTTGGGGGGAGGGTAGTCAAATGGTGGGTGACAGAGCGACTTGGAGGCGTTTTGTCTGCGGCCACCCTTTGCAGGATTAGGGCATCGGGCTATAGATAGATAGATAGATAGAATACTAGAGTGTATAGAGGTTGGGGGAGTGAACTGCATCACTACACTTATGTCTATGATGGAAGGATGATGCAGTTGTTGCAAAAAAGAGTAGAAAGACTGCAGAAGGAAGAGAGGAAAGGAAAAGTATAAGGAAGAAGTGGCAGGGTGATTGGTTAGATAATAATTTATGATCTGTGGCAGATGGAGAAGCAAAGAGACATGAATAAGGTATCACAGAATAAATCTATGCAGTGTATGAGGTAGTGTGTGGGGTGAAGTGAAGACTTGAGGTGAAAGCAACAGCACTGTGGAATGAAGATGTGAAATTCACTGTGGGAGAGAAGAAGATATATACTGTAGTGATAGATAGGAAGCTGAGGAATGGAGGGTGTGAAGAGATGGAAAATAAAGTTGTATGAAAAGAAGATGAGGGAGGTGTGATTATTGAGAGTAAGAATGAGGTGGATAATGCGCTTGGAAGAAGTCCCAGTATAAAATGAAGAGAACATAGAAAACTATCTATCCATCAGTCTATAGTCAGACACCTTAATCTCATAAGGGGTGGCAACAAACAAATCATCTATATGTCATCCTGTCCCCTGCCATTATGCTGCTCTACCCCCAGCTCACACCCTTCTCTCTCACATACCTCTCCACTCCATCCCTCCATCTCATCCTTAATCTCCCCCCCCTCTCCCCCCTCCACCTCACTCACATACACTCTCCTTGTTAGTCTCTTACTCTCCATCCTCTCCATATGGCCAAACCATTTCAATGTATTTCTCTTAACATTTTCCGTCACATCCACATCCAAATCTCAATGCTTATTCACTTCCTCATTTGTAAGTCTCCCTTTCCATGTATCTCCACATGCTCCTCTCAACTCATTTTCACTGTTCTCACTCTTAACCTGTGTCCTTCCAACAAAGTTCAAGTTTCACTTCCATACATTAGAGCTGGTGCCACTATACTGTTGTGCAGGAAATGGGGAAAGCCCTAGGAATAGATGGAGTGTGTGGTGAAATGCTGAAGCATGGGGGAGAGATAGTAGTAGAATGGATAGAGAAGATGTGCAGATTGGCCTTGGAGGAAGGTAGAATCCCTGAGGATTAGAAGTCTGATATAATTATTCCCTTGTACAAAGGAGAAGAGGGAAAAGAAGTGTGTGATAATCATAGAGGCATTTGTCTTCTTAGTGGAATAGGAAAAGTGTATGGTAGGTTACTTATTGACAGAGTTAGGGAAATAACAGAGAAATTAGTTGGCGAAGAACAGGGAGGTTTTACGATGCAACGTGGTTGCGTAGATCAGATATTCATACTTATGTCTTTAGTGGAAAAGTTTCTAGAGAAGTGAAAGAAGTTGTATGATGCCTTCAAGGATTTGGAGAAAGCATATGACAGGGTGGGTAGATCAGACAAGGACTATGAAAAATATTAAGTGTAAATAGGGTAAATAGGAAGTTGGTGAGTGCTGTGAAGAGTATGCATGAGAAGGCTAAGGCAGCAGCACATGTGGATAGTGAATTTTGTGGACTTTTCTATCTGAGTCTTATATTGAAACAGGGCTGTGTCATGTGTTCATGGTTGTTCAGTCTGTATATGGATGGGGTTATGAAAGATATATAATTAAGGTAGGACAGTGAAAGTTGAAGCATCCGTAATGGGAGAGGGCAGCATTTGGAAACTCCCTGTACTGTTGTTTGCAAACGATACTGTATTGTTAAGTGAAGACGAAGGGGAACTGCAAGGCTTGGTGAATGAGTTTGGAAGTTTAGAAGGTAAAGTGCTTGAAAGGGTACAGTGAGGAAGAAGGCTTGCTGGTTCTTTGAATCAATGATTAGAAACTGGGAAGAAAACATGGAAGTAAAAAAGTTGCTGCATGAATGTTTTATGATACCAACTCTAACGTATGGAAGTGAAGCTTGGACATTCTTGGAAGGACAAGTTAAGAGTGAGAGCAATGGAAATGAGTTGTTTGAGAGGAGCATGTGGAGTTACATGGAAGACAGACTGGCAAATGAGGAAGTGAAGGAAAATTGTGGTGTGGATATGACAGAAAACGTTAAGAGAAATACATTGAAGTGATATCACCCTTTGGAGAGGATGGGGAGCTAGAGACTAAGGCCGCTTTCACACGAGGCCACCGGTGGCTGCAATTAGTTGCCTCTCATAGTTTTCAATGGAGCATTTCATACGAGGCCACTATGGTTGCCTGGCTGGCAACCAGCTCCCGGCGGTGGCTCGCTCGCGCAACAAATGTCCGCCACTGGCAATTGCTGCCACTCGCTGTAAAGCATTTTTTCAAATCAGAGCTTTCATACGGCTACATTAGTTGCCGGACCCTTCACACTGGGCCACCAATGGCAGCCACCGGTGGCCTTGTGTGAAAGCGGCCTAACAAGGAAAGTGTATGTAAGTGAGGCGGTGGGGGGGAGAGGGAGGAGAAGGCCAAGGATGAGCTGGAGGGATGGAGTGGAGAGGTATATGAGAGAGAGGGATGTGAGCTGGGAGCAAGGCAGTGAAATGGCGGGGGACCAGGTGACATGGAGGAGATTTGTTTGTGGCCACCCCTTATGGGATTAAGGCATCTGGCAATAGACGGATAGATAGACAGCAACTTTCTTACTTCCATGCTTACCTTCCAATTACTTAACACTACTTTCAAAGAATTAGCAACCTTTCTTCCCTATTGTACCTTTTCAAGCACTTCATCCTCTAAACTTCCATCCTTACTCATCACACTATCCAAGTATTTAAATGCACCCACATTTTCCATTTCCTCACCATCCAGCCTCACTATGCATTCATTGACCTCATTTCTCACGAAGATCACAACTTTACTCTTCCCAACATTCACCATTAGATTTCGTTTCTTACACACTCTCCTAAATTCATCCATCAAGCCTTGCAGTTCCCCTTCGGCTTCACTTAACAATACTGTGTCATCTGCATGCAACAGAACAGGAAGTTTCAAAATACTGCCCTCTCTCATTAGGACTGCTCCAACATCCACTGCCCTGCCTTGTATCTCTTTTATAACTCAATCCATAAACATACTGAACATCCATGGAAACATGAGACATACGTGTTTCAATCCAACATTCAGACAGAAATACTCACTCAGTTCACCATCCACATGCACTGCAGCCCTAGCACCCTCATACATACTCTTCATGGCATTCAACTGCTTGCCGTTTATTTAATATATTCTTAATATTCTCCATATTCCTTGTCTATCCACTCTGTCATATATTTTCTCCATATCCATGAAAGCTGCAAGTATCTTCTATCCCCTGTCTAGAAACTTTTCCACTTAACACTTTGGGATGAATATCTGATCTACACAACCTTTTCTCTTCCTAAAACCTCCCTGTTCTTCTCCAACTACTGTAATTCCTCTGTTATTTCCCTAACTCTGTCAATAAGTATTTTACCATATACTTTTCCTATTGCCCTAAAAAGACAAATGCCCCCATGATTAACACACACTTTTTTTTCCATTTTCCTTTGTTCACAGTGTTAATTGTACCTGACTCCCAATCCTTTGGAACTCTACCTTCCTCCCAGGCCAAAATGCATATCTTCTATATCCATTCTACTACTATCTCTTCCCGTTGGTTCAGCATTTCACCTCACACTCCATCAATTCCTAGGGCTTTCCTGATTTTGACTTGCTTCATTATTTTCACTACTTCCATTCTACTGATATCTTCCTTCATTCACATCTCTCCTCCCAGCCATTCCTTATCCACCTATAAATACTAGCATTATCATTCTCTGTGTTTAACAGTTTCTTAAATTTTTCTCCTCATCTGGTCACTTTTTCTCCCTTTTCCACTAGCAACCTGCCATTTTTATCTTTCACTCCCCCACTACCTTCTTTTTTACCCTGTCAAACTCTGTCTACCTACGTCCAGAACATTTTCTTACATTCCCTCCACTTTACGCTCAAATTCCTTCCAGACAGCTCATCCACTCACTTCTTACTTTCTCTTCCTAATCTTTTCACCTCACTCTTCATCTCTTCATAAAACTCCTATTCCATCTCTCAACTTCCTCTATGCCTCTGGTTCCCATTGACTCAATATGTGATTTTTTCTTTTGTGCCACACTTTGTCTCACCTCTTCATTTCACCATGCTGTTCTCTGCACCCCCTTCCATCTTTTCTTCACCTCACACACCACCTCATGTTGCACAGATTTCTGTGAATACCTTGCACATACCTTCCACCTCCCCCAAATCATATTTACTCAATCACTCCACTTCTCTCTTATATTCTGCCTTTTTTCCATCCTCTTGCAATCTTTCTATCCCCCTTGTATGGACTACTTCCTCTTGTCCTTCCCTTCTTCTATTCATCCATTGCATTTGCACCTTGACTTTCACCACCATCAAGTGGTGGCCAGCAAGTCCACTCCCCTAACCTCTGTATGTTCTTATATCCATTACATAACTTCTCACTGTCTCATCCACACACACATAAGCAATCATTGCCTTCCCTTCATTCAGTTCACCACCCACCCTTCGCATTGCTTGCTACATATACCTGTGGATGATTTTGTGTGCCCAAAGAGAGTATTATTATGTCAGTATGTTCCATGATTGCTGAGAAGTATTGAAAAAGTGTAATGTTTCCCTCCATGGCATTTATTTTGTCCACACTCTGGTGAGTTATAATTTCTGCCTTTCTGAGATTTTTCACAGTTTTATCATTGCTGCACTTTGACTGTCAACTAGCTTCTGTTGATATGTTAATACCTGAGCTGTCTTAATTGTTCTTTATTTCTTGAAGATCTTCCTCTGTAGTCAGTCAAAAAATGTTCCCTAGAACTGCACCACCCAAGTCGAACAAACCGCGCCTTTCATGTGTACGTGTGATGTTGTTCGTGTTCATAAATGCCTATGTTCCACGAAGTGGGATATCTTGGATCATGATGAGTAAAATGCAGTATAGTATCACTGAGGGCAAACGAACACCCCCAGAAGGAGCCCACAGAGGAGCATATACAGTTCAACTGGACTCCGGGCAACAGGGACATAAGTCCACCCGGGCCGCGCATCCCTATGACCCAGAGCTCGCCCGCCACCACCATAGCAGGAAAGTGAGACTACCTTCCGGGCAAGCCGACCATCAACAACCACGGGGTGGAGCTGTTACTTCAGCTCCAGTCAGCACCCCCTAGACGGCCGATAGCTGCTCAACCCTCCTACAGGAGACAGCCTGCAGCCGCTCTGGAGGTAAACAGGAGACGGCCGGTAGCTGCTCCCACCTTCGTCAGGAGATGGCCAGAAGCCGCTCTGAAGGTGCCCCTAACGAGACGGCTGGTAGCCACTCGACCCTCCTACAGGAGATGGTCTGCAGCCACTTCGGAGGTAACCAGGAGACGGCCAGTAGCCGCTCTGAAGGTGTCCCTTGAGAGACAGCCTGTAGTCATTTGACCCTCCTACAGGAGACGGCCTGCAGCCGCTCTGGAGATAACCAGGAGATGGCCGGTAGCTGCTCCCACCTTCGTCAGGAGATGGCCGGTAGCTGCTCCCGCCTTCGTCAGGAGATGGCCGGTAACCGCTCCGAAGGTGCCCCTGAGTCAGCCTGTAGCCCCTCCCTCCCCCAGGCCACGGCCAGTAGCCGGGCCTTAGTGACAGCTGGTAGCCACTCCCCTAGAAGGCCACGGACAGTAGCCAGGCCTTACAGTGGGAGATGGCCAGTAGCCACTCCTCCATCAGGTGCTGACTCCTGCCCACCAACCTACGACCCAGAGGGAGCCCTCAGCCTGGAGGAGTACTGGAGAGGCCCCGGGACTACCATTGGGCTCTTCTCCCTGCAGCTGGTTCCTGAGAGGACTCACCTGACGGATCCCAATGGAGGCCGACGCAGCAGCCCCCTCCTGACATCGTCCCAGACCACCGGGGACCGCAGCCCTCGGGACCTCCAGACTGCCTCCAGGACCCCCGGGCGGGATCTCCCTACACCCCGACCTCGGAGATCTTCGTCCTCCATCAGGCGCCTGAGCCAGAAGTTCAGGCAGCTATTTGGCCCAAGCCCTGAGGGCCATACTCCCGCCCCAAGCCCTGAAAGTGCAGGACCCTTTGCCACCAGCAGCCCCAGACAAGGGGACGCCCCTGCGCATGATCCCGTGGCCCCTGAGCACAGAGGCCCCTGGCGGAACCCAGCCCCGTCAGTAATGAGGCTGAGTCACCTCCACCACCCTTGTACCTGACCGCCACGATGCCCAGACCCAATAGTGAGTGACAGCGAAATCACAGTGTCCGTGACATTGTGAAGTAAATGCAGAACAGTGACTTAACAGAATAAAGGAAGTTAGTGAGAAAGCATCAGTGACAATATAAAAGAGTGGTGGAATATGCAAGGTAACAGTGAAACAGTGAACACGGCAAGGCAGTGAAATATGGGTCTATCACAGTGAACACGCTACCAAATAGTGACGCCGCACCACGCTAAGATTGTACGTAGTGAAACAGTGCCACCAATTCCACCAATATATAGAACCTAGACTTCCTGCAATAATAGTGCATAACCCCTCTGCCCTAAGTGCAATTCACCCTACCTAACCTTGTCCTGAGTAGTAGCCTGCACGATACTAACACCCCATATCTAGGCCTAACCAGTCACTTCCTTTGTGTTATGAGCTTCTGAAACAGAACTTCCTATCAAGTCCTCAGTGGCTTGGCAATGTTTTCCAATAATGCTGGTAATTCATATAAGATGTCTGTTATGCTAGGTGTTTTTAGGGCAGCTTCCCGTCCTAGGAACACCTATCTATAGCCGGGTTCTTTTTCTAGACCGGAGCTAGGATACACCACACGAGGAACAGGGTATCAAAACTCTGGACAACTACCTTTTTTTTTTTTTTTTTTTTTATGTGTCCGACTTCTGGGCATAGGCTTCACAGCCTGCTCCCAAGGCCCAGTAGTCCTCCTACATACCATACACCTCTCTACATGTCACCACTTCGGCGCTAACACCCACCGTCCATATTGAATACATGCTAGGGCTGTCTCATACAGGACTGGTGTATTGGTATTAGCGGGGGTACTTTCATGACATGTCGGCGGGTTATCTGGTAGATCAGGAAAGTCTGTTTTTATGAAATTCAAATCCTTAAACTGTTCTCTGCCCCAGTCGGGATTCGAACCTGGGTCCATCAAGACTGCAGGCCGCCTCTCTACCGATTCAGCCACCGCCTCCCCCCTTACACATATATTACTAAGTCCTTCCTTACAATACATACAAGAAACACAGTACTCTATACAATGTCAAGGAGTGTTAGACAGGCCTTGGACTGGCAGGTGTATTAGGTGTATCTTGCAGGATACTCACAGTCGCGAGGATATAGGACAGATACTGTTAATACTTGGCTCAAGGTTATACACAGTTTTAGTCTAGGGCTGCATGTATCCCACAGGATAGGTGGCAGTGTCCCGCTTTACACTAAGTAATGGTGGAGTAGCATTTTTGATGTTATGAACAAACAGGTGTACGTGATCGGTGTATTTATGATGGGAACACTGCCTTTGTCACTCATTATTTCCACTGTTCACTACTCGGCACTATGTTCAGTTTTTATATTACGGTCACTGTTTGGCAGGAGATCATCTAGGGCTCGGGCCGGGCAGAGGTGGCCTGGGGACTCGCAGGTGTTGGCCAGGTGTTAGTGGGACTTCCTCTGGTGTCTCTTTCACCAGAGGCCACGGAACCACCCGCACAGGTGTCGTCGCCCATTGTGGACTGGGGTCAGGCATAGTAACGGGTCCCTCGCTGGTGGGAATAGGTACGGGAGTCTGGCCTCTTGGACTGGAGCCAAACAACTCCTGCAGGTGGTCCTGTCTGCACCGGGTTGGGGAAGGGCGTCGCTGTCGCCTGGGACTGGGAGAGTCATGCCCCGGGGTACTGGGGGTGCTGTCGAGGGTCTGTTGCCTGCGGTCTCTCTCCCGGTGTGCCTCTGTCGGGGTTGGACTGTGGGGCAGTGTTGCCAGATGGTACAGAGGAAATTTCAGGAGAAAATTGCCAAAAAATTCTGTAGATATAGGTAAAAATTCGATAGACACACACCAGTATATAAATGCACCATATTGGTACTTAAGATATATATTTCTGGAATCAATTTAATGAAATTAAGGCAGTGCCAACTGCAGTGCCGAATTTCTGACTGACTAGGAAAAGCAGGGCTGCCAAATATTGTTATGTCAAGGCACTATATTTACAAATAAAAGGCAATAGAAAAGCGCTGGATTCGATATTGGCAGAATTACTAACTAAACCTTACAAACTTAACATCCAAATAAATCAACAAAGTATTTTGAGCTTTAGGCCATTATATTAGGTCTCGTGGATGTGTGTTCCTCATTGTCTGCAACTCATCCCCGAGCATTCAGTCTTGTCACCTTCCTGTACACACCAACGTGTTTAATACGAACGGGTGGCAGTCGGCAGTGGCACAACTACAGAAAATGTCACAACACCGGCCATCCAGTCCTCCCTCACCCCTCCCCTGGGCCTCCCTCCCTCCCTTTCCCACTCTCTCTCTCTCTCTCTCTCTCCCTCCCTCATATTTAGCATTTATGGATTTTCAACTGCCGGGAAGCATAATTTCTGTGGATTTTCTGAAGAACCTTTCAAAATTCAGTAGATTAGAGCAATAATTCGGTATTTCTTGAGTTCCATCAGAAATTCAGTAGATCTCATGATATTTCGGTAGATCTGGCAACACTGCTGCGGTGACGCCTTTGGCAGGAGTCAGTCAGGGTCTGCTCTCTCTCTGGCGCTGGCTGGAGGGCGTAAACTCCTGGGGATAACACGGCCACTCCATCAGTCCTCAAGGCTGAAGTTCTCCTTCTGTGGGCTGCCTCAGTTTGGATAGATAGAGGCGCGACTTGCTCTGCCACAGGATGGGCTGACTGACCAAGGGTCGCCGTCATGTTGCGAAGCCACAGGGGGTGAAGAGACTTTTGAGGGATCTCTGCCTGGCGTGGCTACAGGCCATCACTGAGGTCCCTTGGGCAACAGGAGGAGGGCGGCTACAGGCCGTCCCTTTCCTGTCAGTGCAGCTACTGGCCATCACTGGGGTCCAACTTCCTGATGGGACCATGAAAGGAGTATGGCTACTGGCCGTCACTTGTCCATGGGTGCGGCTACAGGCCATAGCATGTGTCCCATATGAGGAACGACGTGTAGGCAAGGAGCGGCTACATGCCACCTCCTGACTACTGGTGCGGCTGCAGGCCATCACCAGTGTCGTGCTCCTCGAGGCTACTGCAGGAGAGGGGGCGTAATGTTCTCTCCCCAAGTATGGCTGCAGGCTGTCACTGGTTCTGCAGGGGGAATGGGCAGCACTTGGAGCGGCTACAGGCCATCTTTGTATAGGTGCGGCTACAGGCCGTCGCTGTATTGTGCGGTTATAGGCAATCTCTTTATATGCGTGGCTACAGTCCATCGCTGTATTTGAGCGGTTACAGGCCATCACTGGGGTGCTTCCAGGAGCTGGGTTTTCAGCTCCACCTCGATCCTGGTGAGGGCTGGCTTGACCGGAGGGCAATGCTCCCGGATTGAGATGTTTGTGCCTGGCGCTGTCTGTGGAATAGGGGCATGCAGCCATGTGGAACATATGACCATATCGAACAGACTGTGCGCGCACCCAACAAACCCCTCCATAGTCGCCTCCTGGAGGTGTTGGGGTGTCCCCGGTTGCCATGGTGGGTATTTCAATGTCCAAACTAATTTCAGTACTCATATCTTTCATGATTGCTGTCGAGGCCGTTGGAGCTATGAGGCATCCATGCCTCACTATATCTTGAGGGTTTATGTGAGCTGATCCTCTTGCTATAAAGAGAATCCATGGTATAAGTCCCCTCATCTTTACTTACCGAAAAAAAAAAAAATCTTAATTAGCTAATACCGTCATGCTGTGATCGATGACAGTGATGATGGCTCATCGAGAACAATAACCTTGCTTCCTGTTTCACTTGTAAAAAGAGTTTAAATCGATACCTAGCTCATGTAAATGTTGTATTGTGGCATTTGTAGCAACAATTGCACCTATTTTTGTGTGTTATGCGATCTTTATTTTTGTATGCATTGATTTTCTCTAGTTTATTTTCACCGATAGCATTCAGTGTTTCGGTTGTGTCCAAAGTTGCATAATTGCTTGCTAAATTCCTTGGGATCCATTTTAAATGATCAACATGAATATGTTTTTCTTTGCCACTCGACAGTGACCTAATTACTACCTTGTTTGCAGTCTTCGTAATTAGTCTGTATGGGCCTTCAAATTTCGGTGAGAGCTGATTGTCTCTAGTGTGAATGATACCATAGACAATGTCTTCTAAGCTGATAGTTGATTCATTTGCCTTTTTAATGAATGACTCCGTTTTTTCTTTCTTGGACATCGACAATTGTTGTTATGCAGCACATTCTGAGTCCCGGCTTCTTGGGTTCAGGTATGGTGCGACCTTGGGTTCTTTGTTCTCGACCGGCAAGGAAGGAAAAACACAAACACCACTGGTCAAATGCACACTTATATATTACCAGAAAGACAAACACACACCGTTCTACAGGCAAAACTAAGGAACTTACGATGACTTAGAAATATATATACAACAATCACTTTCCACCTAGTTCAGCAAGTTCTGGCTTATACACGGGATTTCACCTTCCTGAATTAAGAGTATATCCACACAGTGTCACAGGCAATATTACCACAATAGGTCAAGTATGTCATATTCCCATATACAGACAGTATAGTACAGTATATCCATTACATCAGGCACGTGACATATATGACAACATATATTCGTCCTTAAGCCTAGGGATTTTTGTGACATAGACGAGGCCCTAGCTAATACAATAGTTACGCGTCTCATAGAACGAGGCCCTAGCTAACCTTAGACTATGGACGCGTCACATAGGATGAGAGTATATGATGACTAGCACTCGGCTTTGGGGGGGGGATGGGAGGAAGGGGATGAGTGAGTCTAGGGTGGGATCATTCGTGTGGGGGCCAGGGACTGGGGACCTGGAGAAGGGAGAGAACGAACACCCTGGAAGGGATCACACTGAGGTATACTGCCCGGTGGGGGGAAGCGGCACTGTGGGGGAGGGTTGTCACTGTTGGGAAACCGACCCCTGGGATGGGGTGTTGAGCACTCCGTGTACGAGCTCACAGGTAGAGTCCACTATGACACACTGAAGGGAGATAACACTGTGGTTGCCGGGAAGAAAGGAAGATGTACAAGGGGTGAAACACTGGGGAGGGTTATATAGCACTGGGGAGGCACACTGCAAGTACGGGGAGGAGGCACAAGGGTTGGTTCACTGGGGGAGGGATCCAATAGCACTGGGGGAGCAGATAGTCATTGTGTCTGGTACTCACAGTTCGTGTGGAGGGAAGGACACGGCCCACGGGGCAGAGGAGCCTATGCCAGGAGCTTCAGCTGGCGGCCAGGAGTGGGAGGTGGGCTGCCCGGCAAGTCGTTTAGGGGATGGTGGTCCGTGTAGCTGTCACTAGACCGGGAGGAGTGGGCAGATGGTGTGTAAGGCAGCTCCCTAGCTGTGACAGCCCGGCTGGAGGCAGGGCTTTCCAGGCTAGGGCTGAAGAGGGCCAGGAGGTGTGCTGCTTGGCGCCGGCCGTTAGCCGTTGTCGGGGTTCTGGGTAAGGACCTGGGGAGGCCCGGGCCTAGGGTCGGCAGGGAGGAGGGTGATGTCATTACTGGACTGTCGTCTCGTCTGACAGGGGTGGCTATCAGGAAGGAACCGCGGCCACCTGCATTGGGGGAGGGCCGACCACCACAGCGAGCATCTGGGAAGGCCCGCTGTCTCCAGGGGCTGCAGTCTCGACTGGAGTAGGAAGCCATAAGGTTGGACTGCGGCCTCTTGTCCTGGCGCAGCCTATCAGCACCTGGGGAGGGCAAGGCTGCAAAGACCGGACACCTGGCCTCGGGGATGTCTCGTCCAGTCTGGTCTCGAGTGAGGAGCCTATAGGGGAGCAAATCCCACCTTCTTGGGTAGAGAGGTGGGGAGAGGGGTGCCTTACTCCTCCGCAGAGGTGGTGGACAGCGTTAGGGGCATTCCCTTCTGCAGGAGCCTGGGGACTGGTGGAGGGAGGGTGACTGGGGGCTGAACCTCCTGCTTGGCAGGCCCGTAGGGCCCCGCCAAAACTCCAGTCCGGAGTTTGCGGGGGAGATCCAGGGGACTCTCCCTCCATCAAGCAGCCCCGTTGGGCACTGCACGGGCTCCTAGAGGAGGCGGAAGAGTGAGAGGAGTCAGAGGAGACCCTCTGGGACACCGCTGACCTGGGCAGCTGGGAGATAATGCCCGTTGGGCTCTCCCAGCCTCAGCCACGGATCCAGCAGGGCCTGCGCTCCGGCTGTAGGGCCTGGGACTCTTGCCCCTGTGACAGAGGGAGGAGGTCGGACGAACTCTCCTAGGTTTTACCACAGCTTCAACAGAGGGTGCCCTCCTTCCGTGGGGGTCAGGATTCCTGTCCCAGTGCTGGTGGGAGGAAGAGGTCAGATGAACTCTCTTGGCTTATACCACAGCTCCGACGGAGTGTGCCTTCCTTCTGGCGGGGAAGGTTTTGTCCCAGGGACGGGAGGAGGAAGAGGTCGGATGAACTCTCTTGGCTTTTGCCACAGCTCTGACAGAGCGTGCCCTCCTGCCGTAGGGGTATAGCAACCCTTGAGGCTCCTCCTGAGTCCTCTATTAAATAGGAGGCCAATCCAGGAGACTCAGAGTCTGAGGGTGTGCTTGGGAGCTTATTAGTATAAGTCCCACCCCGATTCTGCTGAGCATTCCCACTGCTGAAGAGTAGCGTACTTTCCCTGCACACTGCCAGGTGGTCTGGCTGCGGGGAAGAGGGGCACCAGGTCATGGGAGAGATATGTCGCTTTAGCCTGGACGGTGAGCCAGGTAAGCCAGCCTCTCCATTGTCCCCTTGTGGGGTGGGTGTCACCCCCTCATACTCTCCTCCTGGGCTTGTGGTGTCAGGCTCACCCTGCCACACGGGTATTTCAATTGTTTCTTTACCTTTTTGTGTATATCCTGGAATTCAAGCAAACAAAGTTTAGGATAACCATCATAATTGTATACTGGTAAATTTTCACCTTCTAGAATTTCGTAAGGTAACTTCTTGTCTGTCCCATAGATAATGAAATGCAGTGTGTCTCCTATAGACTTATTAATTGCTCCATTAATTGAAGCTTCACTCTGGGAATCCAATCATCCCAGCTTGCATAATTTTCATTAAGAATGTGTCATAGCACATCCAACACTTTTTTTGTTTTGTCTCTCTCCCAGCACATTGGATGCTGGGTGATAGGCTAAAACATTTACATTTTTTATATTGTATGGTTTGCATATTTCTTTGCAAGATTTCGGAATTATATTCACCCCTATTATCAATTATTAATACTAAAATGAAGTACAGTGTCACCGAGGGCAACCGAACACCTTCAGAAAGAGCCTACAGAGGAGCATATACAGCGTGACTGGATTCCAGGCGACAGGGATATAAGTCCGCCCAGTCTGCGGGGCCCTAATGACCCGGAGCTCACCCGCCGCCACCATAGCAGGAAAGCGAGACTACCTTCCGGGCGAGCCAACTACCAACAATCACGGGGTGGAGCTATTACTCTAGCTCCAGTCAGCACCCCTGAGACGGCTGGTAGCCGCTCAACCCAACCTACAGGAGATGGCCTGCAGCCGCTCTGGAGGTAAAAAAGAGATGGCCGGTTGCTGCTCCCGCCTTTGTCATGAGACAGTTGGTAGCTGCTCTGAAGGTGCCCCTCAAGAGACGGCCGGTAACCGCTCGGCCCTCCTACAGGACAAGGTCTGCAGCTGCCCTGGAGGTAACCAGGAGACAACCAGTAGCTGCTCCGAAGGTGCTCTTGAGTCAGCCTGTAGTTGCTCCCTCCCCCAGGCCACGGCCAGTACCCGGGCCTTAGCGACGGCCGGTAGCTGCGGCCCTAGAAGGCCATGGCCAGTAGCCGGGCCCTACGGCAGGAGACGGCCGGTAGCCACTCCTCCATCAGGTGCTGACTCCTGCCCACAAACCTTTGACCCAGAGGGAGACCCCAGCCCGGAGGAACATTGGAGAGGCCCTGTAACTACCACTGGGCTCTTCTCACTACACCCGGTTTCTGAGAGGACCCGCCTGATGGACCCCGATGGAGGTCGATGCTGCAGCCCACTCCTGACAGTGTCCCCAACTGCTGGAGACAGCAGCCCCCAGACTGCAGACTTCCAGACCGACCCCAGGACCCCCGGGTGGAACATCCCTTCACCCCAACGCCGGAGATCTTCGTCTTCTGTCAGGCGCCTGAGCAAGAGGGTCAGGCAGCTGTTTGGCCCCAGCTCTTAAGGCCAGACTCCTGCCCCCAAGCCCTGAAAGTGAGGGATCCTTCACCACCAGCAGCCCCGGACGAGAGAGAATGCCCCTACGTGTGATTCCATGGCCACTGAATATGGAGGCCCCTGGCAGAACTCAGCCCCGTCAGTAGTGAGGCTGTCATTCCTGCCGCCCTTGTACCTGACCACCAGTACGCCCAGTCCCGAGAGCGAGTGACAGTGAAAGCAGTGCCCGTGACACAGTGAAGTAAGGACAGAACAGTGAGTTATCAGAATGTTGAAAGTCAGTGAGAAAAGCATCAGTAATAATATAAAAGAGAGGTGGAATAAGTAAGATAACAGTGAAACAGTGAACGTGACAAGACAGTGAAATAAGGGTCTGTCTCAAGTGAACATGGTACCATATAGTGACTCCGCCTCACATTAAGATCATACGGAGGCCCCAGTGCAAGAGCAATAATTAATGACACGACAGACAAACCAGTTAGCCTGCCTGCATGAAAATAGTGCCACAAACTCCACCAGTATACAGAACCTAGGCTTTCCCAAATAGCAGTGTTTAGCTTCACTGCCCTAAGTGCTATTCACCTTCCCCAATCTTGTCCTAAGTAGTATCCTGCGCGATACTAACATCCAGTATCTAAGCCTTAGAATTATAGTTGTTCAGCATAACTGTATTTGTGACATATGCCCATTCCACTGTAGAATTTAGCAATACACACGTAAGGCCGTTGGCTAGAGTTTTTGTGTCCTGCCTCTCTCTTATTTTTCTAAGCTCTGGTCAAGAAAGAGAACCCAGCTACACACTAGGCGTTAGAGGGATGGGAAGCTGACCCTAAAACACCTAGCATTACAAATGCCTTTGGGGTAGTGAATCTACATATGACGTTATCTATGACTTCCCTTGCCACTGTTTCTGTTGTCTTATCCTTTACTGGGGCTAAAATCACATATCTTGAGAAACGGTCAGTAGCAATGAATAGATATTTATTATTATTGTAGGATAAGGGTAACGTAAGTAAGTCAACCACGACAACGTCCCACGGTTAGTTAGGTATAGGATATCTCCCTATAGGTGCAGGTGTTAACGTGTAGCCTTTGTGTCTTACATATGACTTGCATCTGTCTGTATGACTGTATATATCTTTTCGCAACGGTGGCCAGTAATATAACATCCTGGCTTGTCTAAATACCCTATCATTGCCAGGATGTCCTGCATGTGGACTATCGTGTATCATCCTTAATACTTGAGGTATCATTTTATTAGGTACCACTAACTGTTTTGAAATACCAGTGCGGTGGGCTGAGCCTGACACCACCACCCCACAAGAAGACGACGGAGGGGCTGATTACCTGGAGCAATGTCCAGGCAACAACAGCTCATCTCCCTCACAACCCGGCGCCCCTCTTCCTTGCAGCCAGACCATCCGGCAGTGTACAGAAAAAGTACACTACTCTCCAGCAGAGGGAATGCTCGCCAGAATCGGGGTGGGACTTGCAGTGGCAAGCTCCCAAGCACACCCTCAGATGCCGCGTCCTCTGGACCAGCTCCGCATTCGACTGAGGATTCAGGAGGAGCCTCTAGGGTTGCTATTCCCCTGCCACGACTGAAGGAGGGCACGCTCTGTCGGAGCTGTGGTGAAGGGTGAGAGAGGACGTCCAACCTCTTCCTCCTGACGTTAGAGGCACAAGACCTTCCCACACGGAAGGAGGGCACGCTCTGTTGGAGCTGTGGCGTAAACCATGTGAGTCTGTCTGACCTCGTCCTCCTGACGTCCCAGGGACAGATAACTCTGACCCGACGACAGGAGGGCACGCTCCGTAGGAGCTGTGGCAAAAGCCGAGAATGTACGTCCGACCTCTTCCTTCCAGTGTCTCAAGGGCAGGGGGTCATAGCCCTACGAGAGGAGTGCCCTCGTGCCCCCTGATCCACGTGGGAGCACAGGCAGTGCCTGACGGGGCTGCCTGATGACAGGAGTCACCTCTGCCTCAACCCACCGCCCTGGTGTTAGAGCGAGGTGCCACTCTTTCCAGCTCTCTTCTTGGAAGGCTGGAGTCTCTCCCCCTCCAGGTTCCCCACCTGAGTCCGGACCAGACGAGGCACCCCCAAGGCCTGGGATCCAGTCCCTCCAGCCCAGACCACCCCAGGCGCTGACAGGTTTCACCAGGACCAGAGGCTGCAGCCCTACCCTGTTGGCCTCCTCCTGCAGCAGAAACCACAGTGCCCAGAGCCAGCGGGTCTCCCCAGGTGCTCACCGTGGCCGAAGGGCCTCCCCCGACTCGAGTGGCCACAGTTCTTCCCTCACAGCTGCCCTGGACTGGGGTGCAGGCTGCCCCACCCCAGCAGCACCCTCCTCCCAGGCCTCCACTGGGCCCTCCCCTGTACCCCAAAGACGACCAAGGGCCAACGGCATATAGCCCAACTCCTGGCCCTCTTTGGCTGCAGTCCCAAAAACCCTGCCTCTCGCAGGGCCGATGTGGCAAGAAAGCTGCCCCAGACACCGCCCCATTCCTCCCGGACTAGTGGCAACTCTGCGGGCCCCACTGTCCTGCACAGCTCCCTGGACGGCCCGTCTCCCACGCCTGGCCGCCACCTGGAGTTCCCCGCATAGGTCCTCTTCCCCGAGAGCTGTGGTCCACCCCCCCCATCAGAACCGTGAGTAACAGAGCTCATGATCGTATACTTCCCCAGTGTTGTGAGCCCCCCCTCCCCCTCAGTGAACTACCAGTGAACCGTTCTCCTGTGTTCCTCTCCCCCTATCCCCATATACGGCACACACTTCCCCCCCATTCATCATGTTTCCCCCCCTTGCCGATGAATCGAGCCCCTGTGAATCACGTGTGGAGTGTATAACCCCAGCCCTGGGTTGAGACCCCCCCCCCTTGGACGGTGACAGTTGAGCCCTTGTCACTCACGTAACACAGCAATATATCAGTGTATCTCAGTGCTATACCCTCCCCCCCCCCTCCTCCCTGTCCCCGGCCCAGCCCCACAGAGAGAAATCCTCCCCATCCTCACTAAGCCCCTCTCCCCCCCCCCACTTCCCCCAGTGCGACCTACGGTATATTCTCGGCCTGTGTGATGCGTGTATAGAGGCTAAGTTAGCCAGGGACTTCCGTACATGTCACGCGGAGATGATATATTAACTAGGACCCGTCTATGTCACGCAAACACCTAGGCTTAAGAACTGTCCCTGTGGGTATACTGAGTTGTCTTGTCTGCAAATCCGTCTGTGTTGATGTACTAACTATATTGGTGAAGTATTGCCTGTGATACTGTGAGGAAATAACCCAGATGTGAGACAAAGATGTTGAACTAAGTGGACAGTGATTGAGATCAATATCAGTGTAAGGCATTGTGTAATTTCGACTCTGGTCATAGAATGTTGTGTGTGTAATTGTTCTCTATTTATATATTAGTGTATTTGTTTACTCGTGGTATTTGTGTTTCCCTTCCTTGCTAGTGCTGACCCAGTCAAGAATTAA
This sequence comes from Coenobita brevimanus, assembly GCF_032717465.1. NCBI lineage: Eukaryota > Metazoa > Arthropoda > Malacostraca > Decapoda > Coenobitidae > Coenobita > Coenobita brevimanus. Next base: position 14,534,451 of record NC_137029.1, on the reverse strand, counting down.
GGACCCAGAGTTGCACTGTGACTGGACCTGAGAAGTCGGGACACAGAACACGCTGCATAACACTGGTGGCTAGTGGTGGTTCTTGACCCGGCGGTAAAACGGCAAGGAACGGAAATTCCACAACCATGGCAGCCAAACCACATGTCCAAGTCCCAAAGTTCGACGCCAAACTCTATGATATACACGAATATATGTCTATAATCAAAGCCATACTAGACATAAGCTTTAAGAATGATCACGAAAAGATAGCAGTCACACTCCCCCCCCTCGGAAAAACTGTCTCGAGCATAGCCACAAAAATAGCCAAGGAACTGATATGGGACCAATTTCAACAAATCGTGACCCAAGCTGTCATGCCCTCACTAGGGAAAGTCGTCGCCTTCTCCCAGTTAGACACACTTGCTTACGACGGGAACTTGGACAACACCCTCATTCAAACACGACGTCTCGTCACCACTGCCTACCTGGAGGCAGACCCACAAACCCGGGACTAACATATGTTTAATACTCTCCTACGAATACTTCCCAGTGTGGTCAGGGAACATTTTACCATTTTTGACCCAAATGGGGATGTTGACAGACATCCAGTTGGTGAGGCGCCTACTCGCCGCCCGGTCCATGCCCTAACAGATAGGGGCAGTGAGCAGAATTCCCACCCACACGCCGCTCCCCAACAAGCCCCGGACACCGACCCCACACCCGCTGTCCCAGGAACCACCAGCCCTTCCCCAAGCCATGCCCACCAGGAAGCAACCTACTCCCAGGGAGACGTCCAATCTCATCTCCATCAACCCCTGGGAGTTCATGGCATGCAGTCACTGCTGCCCCATACATGATATTGGAGAGCAACTAAAGGCTGCTCGGTGAAGAGCTGCTAACCTGCGGCGCTACAGAGTGTTGGCTGTTGAGGATGATCTGCCCGACGAACCATCCCCCCCCCATAGAGGCCCCTGACGCCGACGAGGCGGACATAGGGGGCGAGGGGGAAGACACCTCACTCCAACTGGATTTTTAGGACTGCCCCCGCACCTCCCCACGGTGGTGGGGGCCACGTCACACAAGTATTGCCCCGCAGTCTATGACAAGGCCAGGTTGAATGGGGTGAAAGCTCAATTGCTGGTTGACATGGGAGCAGCCAGGTCGTGCCTATACCGTCACTTCTACTCCCGTCACACCAGAGCCTTCGGCCCTCTCCTCCCCACCTCGGCTCACCTCGTAGACGCGGGGGATGGCCCCCTGCCCATCTGTGGGGAAACCTGGGCTCTTCGTGTCCAGACTCACCAGAATGCAACCACCCAACACCAGTTTATTATATCTGACTCCTTCTGCTGTGCCTACGACGGGTATTTGGGGTTGGATCAGTTGCAGAAACTCCGGGCCAACATCGACTGTCACAGAAGGTGGTTGCATTTCCATAAGGCACCAGATCCACCCCCTTAAGCTCTGTGTACATGCCACGCTGTAAATCCCCCCTCTTCCCCCTTCCACCCCCCTTCCCCCTTAGTCCCGTCCCTGCACCTACCACCCTGCCCCCACCCACCTTCCTAGCTACATTATCTTCCACCGTAACAATTCCCCCCCACCACGAGACGTGGCTCCCTTTGCATCGACCCACTGGCACCCACGTAGTATTCTTACCAGCTGCCCCGGTGGGTGCCATCTCCTCCTGCCTCCTTTCCCCCACCTGCCTTCTCTGCCTCGCCCCTTACCCTCCCCAAGGGTCTAGTAGTAGGTGAGATGGAAGAGGCAGAGCCCTTTGCTGCCCCCCCCCCTCGTCCCCTAATTCCCCGACCCTCCCCCCACTCCTCGACCATCTCTCCCCTCAACAACCACCGACCTGCGACTCCTCCTCCTGGACTTTCAGGACATCTTCTCGTCGGGACCCACCGACATCAGCCACACCACCATCCTGTCCCACGAGATACACAAAATGGACCCCCCCCATCCAGCAACCTGCTTGCCAGAAAAACCTCATGCAATGGGCCGAGGAAGATAGGCAGGTCCAGGACATAGTAGATGCTGGTGTGATATCTTCATCCACCAGCCCGTGGTCCTCTCCTGTCATCCTCATCAAAAAGAAGGACGGGACACTGAGATTCTGCGTGGACTACTGTCACCTAAATGATGTCACTATCAAGGACGCCACTCTCTTACCGAGGATCAACGACTCCCTGGATTCACTTTATGAAGCCTCTTGGTTCTCCACCCTAGACTTGCGATCGGGATACTGGCAGGTCCCTGTGCAATCAGAGGACCAATGGAACACCGCCTTCTCTACCAACAACAGGAAGCACTATGAATTCAACATGCTTCCTTTCGGCCTCTGCAACACCCCAGCAACATTTTCCCACCTCATGGAGTCCGTCCTCAGGAGCCTCACATGGGAAATCTGCCTCGCCTACCTTGACAACGTCATCATATTCAGCAGGACCTGGCCTGACCACCTACAACCTACGCCAGGTTTTTTCCAGAATACGTCACGCTGGGCTTAAACTCCGGCCATCCCAATGTGTTCTAACCCAGCAATCCATCTCCTTCCTAGGACATGTCATATCAAAGGAAGGCATTGCACCAGACCCAGAAAAACTTAGAGCCATGGCCGACCTCCCCCTGCCGCGAGTACGACATGCATGCCTTCATAGGCCTTGCCTCCTATTACCGGCATTTCGTAAAAGGCTTCGCTACCATTGCCAAACCGCTACATGATTTCACCAAGAAGGGGGAGCCATTCACTGGGACTGAAGAATGCCCAAAGACAAGCTCAACACAGCCCCGGTAGTGGCGTTCACAGATTATACCATCCTACTCTGCCTCTACACTGACGTTTCACTGGTGGCCATAGGCACTGTACTAGCACAGGTACAAGATGGCAGGGAGCACATCATCGCCTGCACCAGCCGTACCCTCAACCAGGCTGAACGAAACTATGCAGCCATGAAAATGGAGTGCCTCAGTATCATCTGGGCACTAGAGTACTTTCGTGCATACCTGGCGGGCACCCACGTAACCATCATCACCGATCACCAATCACTACAATGGCTTTGCCAATCCGATGCCAAATATGCACAGATGATCCGCTGGAGGGAGACCTTGGAAGAATTCAATTTTGACATCTCGTGCCGACCTGGAAAACTCCACACGAAAGCGGACGTCCCCCTTAGACTCCCCGTGAGTGCCATCCAATCCGCGCCCACCCTCCTGCAACGGTGGCAAGCCAAAGACCACCCTGACTGGACACCAGCCCACCTGTTTTCCAAACTACAAAGATCCGGCGACTTGTTGTACACCCAGTCCAGCCACATAGCCCTTGACCCCAAGGCCGCGATAGACACCCTCACCCATTTCCACTTCGACATCGGGATAGACCTCAACGCCAAAAAATTGCTCCAGGCATTCAATGACATCTCCTGGGCCCCACACCTCTCTAAATTAGTGGAACAAGTAATCCAAGCCTGCCGAGCGTGTGCCCTCGGGAAGGACACCACCCGTACACCAGGCCCCTCAGGTCGCCTAGTGGACAGCAAACTATGGCGGCTCCTATCGACCGATGTGGTCGGTCCCCTTCCTCCTAAGTCAGGCTACCGCTACATCATTACGTTTGTAGACACCTACTCTAAATTCCTAGTCGCCTGTCCGGTGAAAGAACACCACGCCCTCTCTGCTGCAGAGGACATGATCCTCCACGTGTTTCTGTATTTCAGGATTTCCCAAGCCCTCCACTCTGATAATGCACCCGAGTTTACAGGTAAAATCTGGAAAGAACTATCCACCCTCTTCGGATATAACATTTCACACTCATCCCCCAGCTGGCCCCAAGGAAATGGCATTTGTGAGCGCAGCCATCACAATGTACTCAACCAGGTGTGCACTCGCATTCAAGCCACCCAGGACGATGATTGGCTGGCCCACGTCAAAATTATACAGTGGGGCATGAACACCTGCCTGTGTGAAGATGGCATCATGCCACATGAACGACTATTCGGTGAGCCGCCCCTACTCCTCCCCCTCCACTGCCACCTCCAACCCCCCACCAACCCCACCTCTTCTGACCCCCTGATCCACCTCAAGCAGAAACTTAAACACCTACAGGCCGCGCAAGACCTAGCCCCAGATGACACACCGGCTAACCCATACAAGTCTGGTGACCTCGTCATGGTTACCACCCTACCTGCCCTCCCTAAGCTTGCCCCGCACTACACCAGCCCTTATGAAATAGTCAACGTCCCCAACCCCTACCAGGTCACCATTAACTACCACAACACCACCTGCACTTATAGAAACCGACATGTGCGATGATCCCTGGTGCCAACCCCCTCCCCCGAAACGGAACTCACCAAACCAGCCCACCCCTGCCCCCCCGAGTCAGGAAAATTCCTTTGCCTGCTACCTGTCCCCTTCCTTCTCCTTCAACAACACCCCTGCCGCCTCCACCACCCCCATGCCCGCCGCAACCCCCCCGTCACTCTCACCCACACCCCCAACGTCCTCACCCTCCCCACCATCCACCACCACCCCTCCCCATCTCTCAGAATCACCTCCTGTCACGCCTAGCCCCCCCGAACAATCCCCAGGTCCTGAACCTGCGCCCATCACCACCACCCCAACCCCGACCTCACCACAACACACCCCATCACCAACATCACCCTTGACACCGCCCCCGCCTGCCATGCCCCCAGTACGCCTGCCTCTCAACCCTTCCTCCCCACCCACACCCGTTCTGACAACCACCCGCACCCGATCTGGCTGCCTATCATGTCCACCCACCCGCTACACCCACACACCCTCTCCACCCTCCACCCCTGCCCCTAATATTGCTTCCCTCCTCCGCAAATCCTGCCATCCCCTAGAGAACATCCCAATTGCCTGCCCCACTAAGCCGATTACCTAGAAACATCCCCATAAATACGCCAACACGCTCGCCCTCTCCAGTCTTCAGCCAGACTTCTTCTCGGCCACCCCATCCACACCACTCGAGATGAAAATCACCCTTGTCCTCTGGACCCCACCGCAAGGGCACAAGCGGTGCATCCACGGCACTGACCAACTCCTCCACCTCCTATGACAAACAGCGACGCCCTCAGCTCTCACTGTCAAGTACTCCCCACATCTCCAGCCAAACCAGCAAACCACCCACTGGACAAATTTCCTCCACCACCTCACGCCCACACACCACACCTTCACCACTGACACAGTCCAATTCCAGTCACGGGGAGGTGACTTTTTAACTCATGACAGTGGTGAAATACCAGCGCGGTGGGGTGAGCCCGACACCACCACCCCAGGAGGAGAGAGTGAGGGGATGACACCCACCCTACAAGGAGATGACGGAGGGGCTGATTTACCTGGGCCAATATCCAGGCAACAATGGAGCACCTCCCTCACGACCCAGTGCCCCTCTTCCGCGCAGCCAGACCACCTGGCAGTGTACAGAAAAAGTACACTACTCTCCAGCAGAGGGAATGCTAGACGTGTTGCCGGTTCTGGGTAAACATGGCCAGTGCACTCTGCCATGTACTTAAAAACTTACGGTATATGTATCTTTTAATTTAATTCATCATTTGCACTGAACAAGACGTGATAACTTTAATTCTTTGCGGCTGGAGGGAAGGAGCCGCCATGTTGGCGATGACATCAGCATTCACACTGCAGATGACGCTCCAATCCATCACACAATACTTTACCAGTAACAGAGATGATAGTTGTACCTGCATGGCCACGGTAGATCCAAACTACCCCCTTCAGGTATGTTGTGAAGGAATACTTTTCATGGTGTAAATGGATGGTACCTGTTAGGTATGTAAACTGTGGTGAAATCGACCAGAAATAACTTATAGCTACACTATTCCCGAGCGGTGCTTGTGCCTCATGAGGTGGAAAGCGTTAAATGTATGCCGTACAGTATCAGTTGTATGAGTTTATGATTGTATTATGCTCATTTTTAAAATTTGACCTCTTCATTATTAGTTTTTGAAAAAAAAAAAAAAAGTTTCAGTGACTCTGAACTGGAATACTTAAGGGGAGAGTGACGAAATACCGAATAAGCGGTCATTTACCGAATTGGCACTTTTTAATTGGTAAGTGTTATAGATTTTATCACCATAGAGGTTCATACTCACCTAATTATCCGAAATCTGGTCAATTTTTTGTATTTAACTTTACCTTTTAAAAAATCCGGATTCACAGCGAAAACGGGTTAAAATTAGCTGAAGTGTTTCTCCTTTAGCTCAACAACATGCCTTGGCAGACTTCTGCTTTGTATAAATATTAATTTAACATACAAATGCACTTATTTGCGCCTTAAATCAGTTTCTGTGCAAAACAAGTGTGTCAAGGCTTGTTGGCGATCTACAGAGAAATACCCGCTAACCGTAGCACGTTTTCGCTCTGACTCCTAATATTCTATTAATAGTTAAATTAAGCACAGTTTTGTTTTTACCGAATTTCAGATAATTAGCTGTGTATGAACCTATATAGTGAAGAATATAATATTTTCACAACAGGAAAGACTGCAGTCCAGCAGTGGAAACTTCCGACGAGCAATCAGCCACCACTGCTTTCGTTTAGTGTTATTGGTTGGTATACAGAGGAATAATTTCCCTACCGTGCTTTTGTCAGCGCACTTACACGTTGGAACGAAACTTTAACAATTATTCCTCTTCTCACTGGACATTCTTAGAGGTCAGAAATAAGCACAATGTATGCTGACTAAACTTAAACAAAGCAGACTATGCTGCCTCAGTGTGAGTAGTGACGTCACGACCAATCACAGTTTTGTTTTTACCGAATTTCAGATAATTAGCTGTGTATGAACCTATATAGTGAAGAATATAATATTTTCACAACAGGAAAGACTGCAGTCCAGCAATGGAAACTTCCGACGAGCAATCAGCCACCACTGCTTCCGTTTAGTGTTATTGGCTGGTATACAGAGGAATAATTTCCCTACTGTGCTTTTGTCAGCGCACTTACACGTTGGAACGAAACTTTAACTGTTATGCTGAGTGTTTTTAGGCCAACTCCTCGTACTAAAGACACTAGCTACTGAGCGGGGTCCTCCTTCCGGACCGGAAGTAATGCACTAACAAAGGAACAGGACACAAAAACTAGGCAGTCCACTTTTAACACATCTATTACCTTAATTACAACACCTTAACAATATTACATAGGATGGTATTATAGACAGAGGATACAGATCTACAAAGTTACGTTAGTGTAATACGGGATATTCACACATTCCTTAATTATGCTTTACAATAGGTTAAGAGTCCATAAGTGGATGGGATTAACTTGCATCAAAGTCCAAAAGGTCTTAGTGTGCTGGGACAATAGAGATGTCTGGGCTTGATGAGCCGAGGAGGGATTATTACTATAAAATAACAAGGGGGGGTAGAGCACTAGAGTTCACTGTTTGGGCTCGGCGCGGCAACTCTCGCCCGCGCGTACACTGACAAGGGGGGGAGACTACTCTAGACTGGACTTTGGGATAGCACTAGTCGTATGAACCCAGAACTTATAGTCTTTCCTAGGGGAAGGTATTTATGGACACTTTTTGGTGTAATCCCGCTGGTTCACTCTGTCACTGGATCACTACAGGAAGGGGAAAGTCACTATTCTTGCCCGAGTTTCTGGGGCGATATCACTTTGTCACTATAAGGTGTAGGTCCTCACTCTGGTCACGGTGCAGGGAGACCCTCTTGCCTGGGGTCTCGACCTGTTGTAGACCCTCCTCTGGTCACGGTGCAGGGAGACCCTCTTGCCTGGGGTCTCGACCTGTTGTAGGTCCTCCTCTGGTCACGGTGCAGGGAGACCCTCTTGCCTGGGGTCTCGACCTGTTGTAGTCCCTCCTCTGGTCACTGTGAAGGGAGGCCTGTCTGTGTTGGCCCTAGGGACTGGGGCCAAACAGGTGTAGCAGACGGGCCTGACGTCGTAGGGTCTGCGGCAGGGGGAGGTCGGCGTCGACGGGTTGCCGTGCTCGCCTAGGGGTCCGAGGGCTGCGGAGGTCTGCTGGGGGACGCGCCGTCAGGTGTGGGCTGCGGCCTCGTCTCCCGCTGGTACCTGGGGAAGACAAGAATTTCCCGGGGGTAGGAGGTAGGTCCCGACTGGGACCGGGCCTCTGTTCAGGTGACACTTTAGGGGCAACTCCCCCGGGTGGTGTCCGGCTACTCCTGCAGGAGTTAGCTGACTCTAGAGGACACACGGAGGCCGTGGTCTCTCTTGCACTTATGGAGGGTAGCACAGAGGCGACTCTCTCTCTTGTCTTTACGAGGGGTGATTAGAAAGAAATGACAGTGAGTCCATAAACTTTTATTAGCATGAAGAACTATCAAACTATGACTCACATTCCTTCAAAGTACTCCCCTCCAACCTCTATGCAGCGTTCCATTCTCTTTCTCCACTTCATGAAGCAAGCGTGGTACTCTGAAGACGGTATACTTCGGAGTTCTGAATTGACGGTCCGTGCCAAGTCTTGGATGCGATGAAATTGCTTCCCAGCGATGGCAGATTTAATTTTTGGAAACAACCAAAAGTCACAGGGAGCCAGGTCAGGGGAGTAGGGTGGGTGGGGGAGCAGAGTTATACCTTGTTGTTCCAGGTACTGCATAGTGAGGCGAGCTTTGTGGGGTGCAGCATTGTCGTGGTGCAGCAAAAGGCGAGACCGACGGTGGATTGGTGCGGCGTTGGCCTTGTGTTCCAAGACTTGTGGAAGGACCTGGTCTGTGTAGTATTGGGCTGTGATAGTGGACTGTTCAGGCATCACATCCACGCATATTGGTCCTTGAGAATTGAAAAAGATGGTGAAAAGGCGCTTCCGGCTGCGAAATCCTTCCTTCAAAATCTGAGGTCGAGGGTCTTCATCGCCCAACCACACCATGTTTGACTGCTTGTCACGGGTTGTGAAGAATGAAATCCAACACTCATCTCCAGTAGCAACATCTGAGAACCGTTTTGGACCATTTGGTTCAAATTCAGCAAGCCAGCCACGACAAATCCTCACCCGTTCAGCCTTTTGCTCATCAGTCAACAAATGGGGTATCCATCGACAACACTTCTTCCTCAGGTGTAATTGTTCATGCACGATGTCATATGCACTCCCATAACTGATATCAAGCTCCAAGGCTAAGAACCTAAGAGTTACAGTTGGATCCTCGTCAATGATGGACCGTGCACGGACAGTTGTTGCTTCGGTCACGGATGTCCGGGGGCGTCCAGAGCGTTGTTCATCTTTCAATTCAGTTTTTCCTGTTGTGAAAGCACGAATCCAGCGGGAAACAGTTTCCAGGGAAGGAGTAGTGTCTGGATAAACTTGTAATAATTCCCCTCGAATCTCTGTTGCTTTCTTTCCCAGTTTCCACCTCGTGAAAATGTAGAACCTGCAGCCTTCTTTCGAGTAATCCATGTTTCTGGCCAGAGAGCAAAAACAAGAGTGAAGCTTTCACTCACAACAATAAAACAAGAAAAGTCAGGCATACGGCGACAAGTTCAAACTCGTAAGGACAGGCAACTCTGCACTGTCCTTGCTCCCCTACCTCCCATCATTCAAGGTTTTCATGTTATAGCACGAACTGTCATTACTTTCTGATCACCCTTCGTACAATTGCCGTGGCACCAGGTTGATCGGTCCTGGGACCCACTCGTGGCGGTGTGTGAGGGGCTCTTACCCTTAGAGTGGCTAGGGGCGTGAGCCCCGTACAATCCACTATTGGGCCTCCTGCCCTATTTGTTATAGAGGGCTCTCCTCCCTCGTCAAAGGACCTCCTGTCCTGATTGTGGCAGAGGGTATTACGCCCTCGTGGCTCACGGTGGCAGAGGATACAAGCCCCTCGTGGCTCACCAGGGTTGTTGCGGCAGAGGATGGTACTTCCCCGTGGCTCGCGGTGGCAGTAGGTGTAAACACCTCGTGGCTCACCTAGGGACCTCCTGTCCCGTTGGGGTGAAGCTGAGGTCGTCACCACAAAACTACGAGGGACTGACGTATCAGTCCCACCCCACTGCTGTCGAGGGTTAACCCGCTGTGTAACTTGTTGCGGGTCTGGGCTCACCTGGTGTTGAGGTAGTTGCGGGAAGAAGGGGCCCAGGTCAGTGGTGGTCGGATGACCCTCTTGTCCCGGGTCACTAACCTGACCGTTATCTCCTCCTCGGGTGGTGAGGTGGTGGTGGCCCGGTGGTGGTGTGGGGGGTGGTGGGGCGGAAGGTCCGGTCGCGGGCATTTTTTTGGGTTGATGGAGAGGCAGGGGATGGAGGAGGTGTGGTGTGAGGGGTGGTGTGGGAATGGGTGGGGGAGTGTGGTGTGGGCGTTGTTGAGTATCTGGTAGTGGTGGGTGGTGGTGGTGGTGTAGGCGGCGGCTGAGGTGAGTCAGGATCCGGGGTGGTGGGGGGTGGTGTGGTTGTAGGTGAGGTGCTGGGTGCGGGTGGTGGTGAGGGCGGTGGTTGAGTTGGGTCAAGGTCTGGGGTGGTGGGGGGTGATGAGGTGGTAGGTGAGGTACTGGGTGGGGGTGAGAAGTAGTAGGCGTGTGAGTGTGGGGGGTAATTTCCGGAAGTGTCGTCATGGCCATGTGGTCGGGCAGGGGTGCTGGGCGTGTGGTTATTGTTGGGTGGGTGAAAGGGTCGCACGTGGCGGTTGCGATACGTGCGCTGCTGGCCATGTTGATTGATGATGACTTGATACGGGTTGGGGACTTGAGTTATGGTGAAGGGTCCGATGAATCGTGGTGCAATTTTGTTAGGAGTAGGTAGTTGGGCGACGACGACGGATTGTCCTGTTTTGTAGGGGTTGGTGTGGTTGGTATCGGGTGTAAGGTCTTGTTGTGCTTGTAGGTGGTGGAGGCGGCGTTTGAGATGGTGGAGGGGGTCGGTGGGGGAGGGTGGGGAGGGTGGCTGGAGGTGGTGGCGGAGCGGGAGGAGGAGCGGGGTTTCCCCGAATATTCGCTCATGTGGTGTTATGCCGTCTTCTCGCGGGCATGTGTTCAAGCCCCATTGAACTATTTTGACGTGGGCAGGCCAGTCTTCATTTCCTGTTTGTGTGATGCGAGTGCGGACTTGATTTAGGAGGGAGCGATGGCTTCTTTCACAGATGCTGTTGCCTTGTGGCCAGTAGGGGGATGAGTGGGAGATGTGGAATCCAAATATTTTAGCTAATTCCTGCCAAACTCTTCCGGTCAATTCTGGTGCATTGTCGGAATGCAATGCCTGGGGAATGCCAAAATATGGAAACACGTGGCGAGTCAAAGCATCAGCGACAGATACTGCACTGTGATCTTTAGCAGGAGAAGCTATGATGAATTTTGAGTAGACGTCCACGAAGGTGATAATATATTTATATCCTGCCTTGGGGGTGAGTGGTCCGACGACGTCAAGGGATAGCAGTTGCCAAGGTTTTGTGGCCGTAAGTTTTCCGGATGGGCCTGGTGTGCGGGTGATATCTTTTCCTAGCGCACAGGCTCGGCAGGATTGCACGATGGTTTTGGCGATGGTGGTGGGGTTCGATGTCCAGTATATGTCGTTGAACACTTGGGTGAGTTTCTTGGTGCCCAAGTGGATTCCGTTGTCGGCATGGAGGTGGAGCATGGTGTCATGGGCGGCTGTGGGGCTTAGGATTATGTGGCCGTTAGGGTCAAACAAGTGTTCGCCATGCAGGTGGATCTTGCTGAAAATATTTGGCGGAACCCAGGTAGGGCGTTGGTTGTCTTGCCACATCTTAATCAGGTCGGGTTCTGGTGTGATGGCATTAATGGGTAGTCTTGATAGGGCGTTGGCGTTCGTGAGGAGTTTGCCTGGACGATACGATATTTCAAAATCGTATTCTTCTAAGGTTTTGCGCCACCTAGTGAGCTGGGCGTTCGTGGTGTTGGACTGGCGCAACCATTGTAGGGATTGGTGGTCCGTGATGATGATCACATGGGTGCCTGATATGTATGAGTGGAAGTACTCCAGTGACCATATTATCCCTAGGCATTCACGTTTGGTGGCCGCGTAATTTTTTTCCGCCGAGTTTAGGGTGCGGCTGGCACAGGCGATGATGTGTTCGCGGCCGTCCTGTACTTGTGCAAGAACTGCCCCTATTGCGTGGAGTGAGACGTCCGTGTACAGGTGGAATGGTAGGTTGTAGTCCGGAAAGGCGACGACTGGGGCGGAGGTGAGTTTGGCTTTGAGAGTGGTGAATGCGATGTGTCGGGGTTCAGTCCAGGCGAATGGTTCTCCCTTTTTTGTCAGATCGTGCAAGGGTTTTGCGATGTTCACGAAGCCTTTCACGAAGTGCCGATAATAGGAGGTTAGTCCTAGGAAGGCCCTGGTTTCGTGCACATCGCGGGGTGGTGGAATGTTGGCGATTGCACGCAGCTTGTCGGGGTCAGGGGAGATGCCTTCTGCGTTGATCAGGTGTCCGAGAAAGGAGACTGATCTTTCAGCTAGCACACATTTGGTTGGTTTTAGCTTCAATCCGGCCTGTCGTATGCGGTGGAATACCTGTTTGAGGCGGTGGAGATGGTCGGCCCAGGTATGGCTGAAAACAATTATGTCATCCAGGTAGGCTAAGCAGGTTTCCCAGGTGAGTCTGCTCAGCACAGATTCCATTAGGCGGGAGAAGGTCGCAGGGGCATTGCAGAGTCCGAAGGGAAGGACGTTGAATTCGTAGTGCTTCCCGTTTGATGTAGAAAAAGCGGTTTTGTGTTTGTCGTCGGGGTGAACTGGAACCTGCCAATAGCCTGATTGGAGGTCTAAGGTAGAGAACCAGGTGGATCCATGTAGTGAATCTAGGGAGTCGTCGATCCTGGGTAGTGGCGTAGCGTCTTTGATGGTAATGTTATTTACTTTTCGGTAATCGACGCAAAACCGCATGGTTCCGTCTTTTTTTCGCACGAGTACTACAGGTGATGACCATGGGCTGGTGGAGTTTGATATGACACCGGCATCTAGCATTTCTTGAACCTGCCGGTCTTCTTCTGCCCTTTGTTTAGGATTTTTTCTGCGAGATGGTTGGCAAATGGGAGGTCCTGTAGTGTGAATTTCGTGGCTTAGGTAGGTGGTATGGCCGAGATCAGTGGGGCCGACGGAGAATAAGTCCTGGAAGTCCAGGAGTAGTTGGTGGAGGCTGTTTGACTGGGCGGGGGAGAGATGTGGTGGTATGTTGGGGAGGGTGGGGTGATTGGGGGGTGGTGTTGGACATGGTTCTGCCTCTTCTGTGTCGCCGATGATGAGGCCTCGGGGCAGGGTTAAAGGTGTTGTGGCGAGATTGGCAATACGTATCTGGTGGGCATTGGGAGGGAGGAAAGTGGGGGAGACTAGGCAGGATGCTAAGGGCCCATTGGGGATGGATGGTGAAAAAAGGACTGATGTACTTGAGGGTCTGGTGAGTGTAACCCATGCTTCGTGGTGGGGTGGAATGGTAATGGTAGAGGCAATAGTGGCAGGGAATGAGGGGTTTTGTGATGGCAAGGGTGGAGTGGGGGGTGGTGGTGGGAGGGAATTTACTGAGGTACTTGGGGAGTGTAGGCTTGGGTTACAGGAACAGGTGGGCTGGAGGGGGAGCGTGTGGTGGTGTGTTGTGTGGGTGGGTGGTGTGGGGGTGGTGTCGGTGTTTTTTTTTTTCTTGTCGGCGAATGCTTGGTTGGGTTGGGCTGGACCGAAGTGGAGGCGACGTTGATAGCAATCAATGGTCGCGTGGAGTTTCTGAAGCAGGTCCAGGCCAAGGTAACCATCATATTGGCTACAGGAGGAGTCAAAAATGATGAATGGGTGGTCGGTGGAGACTCGTTGGTGGGTGGTAGTTTGTAAGGCCCTGGTTTCCCCACGGATGGGTAGGGGGCCATCCCCGGCGTCTACGAGGTTGGCTGAAGTGGGGAGAAGTGGGCCGAATGCTGAGATGTGGCGGGAGTAGAAGTGGGAGTAGAGACAAGACCTGGCTGCTCCCGTGTCCACCAATAATCTTGTCTTGACCCCATTGAGCCATATCTTGTTGTAGACTGGGGGTTTGTAGGTATTTGAGGTGACCCCCACCACTGTGGGGAGGTGCGGGGGCGGGCCTAAAAATCCATCTGCTGAGGATGGGGGTAGTCGTCGTGCTCGTCTTCTTCCGGTCCTTGGTAGAGCAGTGGTGGTACGTCGTCCTCTTGGGCGTCGTCTTCAAGGGAGGAAACTTTTCTACGGCTTTGTTGGGGGTTCTTTCACCGATTCGCCTTGAGTTGTTCCCTTATGTCATGAAGGGGGCAGGTGCGGCTGCAAGCCGTGAACTCCCAAGGATTTATACTGATTAAGTTCCCTTGTTCCCTGGGGTTGTGGCGCTTCCTGTGCGGGTAAGCCCTGGGTACTGTTGGGGGCGGGTCTGCAGGCGTTTGGTGGGGCGTCGGCTTGGCTTTTGGTGGGAGGTTGTGGTTTGTGGGGAACTTTGTCACTGTGTGAAGTGGTTGTGGTGTGGGACAGGCGGCAAGAAGGCACCTGACGAGCTGCAGGTCTTGGTCCATATTTCCTGAGGGATCATATATGGAGAAATGTTCCCTGACTATGCTCGGGAGGATCCTCAGCAGGGTGTTGAAGGTATGAGTGTCCCAAGTATTTACTTCAGCTTCGGGATAAGCGGCGGTGACGAGGCGCCGAGCCTGGGTGAAAGTATCATCTAGGTTACCGTCATAGGTGAGGGCGTCGAGTTGTGAGAGTGCGACAACTCTGCCCATGGAAGGCATAAAAGCCTGTTTCACTATCTGAGTGAACTGGTAGGAGGTAGGTCCCGACTGTGACCGCGCCTCTGTTCATGTGACACTTTAGGGGCAACTCCCCCGGGTGGTGTCCGGCTACTCCTGCAGGAGTTAGCTGACTCTGGAGGACACATGGAGGCCATGGTCTCTCTTGCACTTATGGAGGGTAGCACAGAGGCGACTCTCTCTCTTGTCTTTACAATTGCCGTGGCACCAGGTTGATCGGTCCTGGGACCCACTTGTGGCGGTGTGTGAGAGTCTCTTACCCTTAGAGTGGCTAGGGGCGTGAGCCCCGTACAATCCACTATTGGGCCTCCTGCCCTATTTGTTATAGAGGGCTCTCCTCCCTCGTCAAAGGACCTCCTGTCCTGATTGTGGCAGAGGGTATTACGCCCTCGTGGCTCACGGTGGCAGAGGATACAAGCCCCTCGTGGCTCACCAGGGTTGTTGCGGCAGAGGATGGTACTTCCCCGTGGCTCGCGGTGGCAGTAGGTGTAAACACCTCGTGGCTCACCTAGGGACCTCCTGTCCCGTTGGGGTGAAGCTGTGGTCGTCACCACAAGACTACGAGGGACTGACGTATCAGTCCCACCCCACTGCTGTTGAGGGTTAACCCGCCGTGTAACTTGTTGCGGGTCTGGGCTCACCTGGTGTTGAGGTAGTTGCGGGAAGAAGGGGCCCAGGTCAGTGGTGGTCGGATGACCCTCTTGTCCCGGGTCACTAACCTGACCGTTATCTCCTCCTCGGGTGGTGGGGTGGTGGTGGCCCGGTGGTGGTGTGGGGGGTGGCGGGGCGGAAGGTCTGGTCGCGGGCATTTTATTAACAATTATTCCTCTTCTCACTGGACATTCTTAGAGGTCAGGAATAAGCACAATGTATGCTGACTAAACTTAAACAAAGCAGACTATGCTGCTTCAGTGTGAGTAGTGACGTCACGACCAATCACAGGCCGTTTCAGAGTCACATGATTTTTCGGCTACTTTATCTATTATTTTTTCATGTTTCTGCACATTTTTGTGTGAAATAATGGTTGACAGTTATTTTGTGCGTATTTTTTACCCATACAAGTATCTAACTTCAAAAAATTTTTGACCGGAAACTCGTCTAATACGTGTTGCCGGTTCTGGGTAAACATGGCCAGTGCACTCTGCCATGTACTTAAAAACTTACGGTATATGTATCTTTTAATTTAATTCATCATTTGCACTGAACAAGGCGTGATAACTTTAATTCTTTGCGGCTGGAGGGAAAGAGCCACCATGTTGGTGATGACGTCCACATTCACACTGCAGACTACGCTCCAGTCCATCACACAATACTTTACCAGTAACAGAGATGATAGTTGTACCTACATGGCCACGGTAGATCCAAACTACCCCCTTCAGGTATGTTGTGAAGAAATACTTTTCATAGTGTAAATGGATGGTACCTGTTAGGTATGTAAATTGTGGTGAAATCGACCAGAAGTAACTTACAGCTACACCATTCCCGAGCGGTGCTTGTACCTCATGAGGTGGAAAGTGTTAAATGTATGCCATACAGTATCAGTTGTATGAGTTTATGATTGTATTATGCCCATATTTAAAATTTGACCTCTTCATTAGTTTTCTGAAAAAAAAAAAAAAAAAACAGTTTCAGTGACTCTGAACTGCAATACTTAAGGGGAGAGTGACGAAATACCGAATAAGCACTCATTTACCAAATTGGCACTTTTTAATTGGTAAGTGTTATAGATTTTATCACCATAGAGGTTCATACTCACCTAATTATCCGAAATCTGGTCAATTTTTTGTATTTAATTTTACCTTTTAAAAAATCCGGATTCACAGCGAAAACGGGTTAAAATTAGCGGAAGTGTTTCTCCTTTAGCTCAACAGCATGCCTTGGCAGACTTCTGCTTTGTATAAATATTAATTTAACCCGCCCCGTCCCGACCACTTTTTGACCACTGGTACCCCCCAATCCCGACCATTTTTCGACCTTTTTTTTTTTTTCTGCTAAAACTTTCGCTTTTGGTCAGAAACAATGGTCAGTGGCAAAGAAATTGGTTCCTGGGGTCCATAATTACCCTAACCAGGTATGCCTTGGTCCCACCTGGCCCCGTGTTCTCCGTAGGCGGTCTGAGCCTCTAAAGTTTTCTATGGTATTATAAGTCTGGGAAACCAATGAAAGTAAGTAGATATGTATTTATTACAAACAGAAAAACATGTGATAAAAGAGTATATTGGATTTTATAGAAAAATAGAGCAGAAATAAGCATTGTACCATCGTGCGAAACGAGCAAAATCGGGCAACTTGGTCACGATGAATCGCTAACATTCTAAAATCATGATACATATCATTTTTTTTACTTACATAATACTTCTACAATAACATTATACCATTTTACATTTTACTGAACTGTTTTTACGTATTCACAGGCCTTTTGATAACATTTAGCGTAATATTAGCGTTTATTTACGTAGTGAGTGAACTCGCTGTGACTGTTGTTTCAACTCGTATTGTGTTTTTTATACTTCCATAATACTTTTCTAATATTATTATACACTTTTCAACTTTATAGAACAGTTTTGAGATTATTTCAGGCCTTACGTAAATATATAGCGTAATAATAGCGCATAATAACACACACGGTGAAGTAGCTATGACAACTATTTCAACTTACAACCTATTTTTGTACTTATATAATAATTCTCCACTAACATTGCACATGTTTACACTTGATATAATTGTTATTACATAATTTCAGAACTTACGATGGAACTGAGCGTCATATTAGCGCGTACTTACACAGGGAGTGTTATCGCGATATCATTTGTTTCATCTTACACTAGTATTCAACTTATAAAATACCTTACTACTAACATTACAACAAACTCCACTTTATATAATTCCTATCACATACTTACTGACCAGAATGTGGGTGTACTCGTGACATCAATTATTACAACTTACACTATTGTTCAACTTATACGTTTTATTCATGCTAACATTACACCCGTTTCCACTTTATTTCCTTGCTATCACATATTTACTGACCAGATTTACACAGTGGGTGTAGTTTTGATATCAATTCTTTCAACTTACACTAATTCTCAACTTATACATTACTTTTCTGAAAAAATAACACCCGTTTCAACTTAATATTTGACTTAGCACCTACTGACTGGCCTTACCATTATAATGAGCATCATTTCGCCTTTCCACACAGTTTCAGTAGTGTAGGAAATTATGATACTCCTTGAAACAAGGCTGAAGGCACAACGCAACATTGCACTCGACACACTCGTACCTTGTGTCTTTTCTCTGAGTGGATGGTCTGACTGTCGAGTGCTTACATACATGGCAGCGACGCTGGGGTTTACGACGGTTTGGGTCGGAAGGGATTGCGCTGGGATAGTGGCGTCCTGCAAGACGTAGGGGAGTCTGAGCAGCCATGGGGGTGCGTGTGCGGTGTGTGGGTCTGTCCTGGGCATGCTTGGCGATTATTTCACGTGCCAGCTCCCTCACAAACCCCTCAAAGGTCTCGGATACTCCGGTGGTCATTGCGTGCAGGTAGTGGGCGTTCAGGACCGTGATGTCGAGCAAGTGGAAAAAGAGTTTCTTGTACCACTTCATCGTGGTCCTGGCACAGTCAACACTTGAAATCATCGAGTCTGACTGATCAGCTTGCCTCATGTTCAGATTATAGGCCAATACAGACTCGGGTTTCCATACGTTGCGCCTCCTCTCGCTACGGTGATCCACGGAGTCTGTGCGGTGCATCAGGGGGCTGTGAACAGTTGATAGGAGGCAAACTTCCCTGTTGTGGTTCCACAGGGTGGCAAGGATGTTATTGGCCTGGAAGAAAACCACCTCGTTCTTGTCAAGTTTCCTCCCTATCTTGACCATATGGCGATGGTTTCTCTTGACTGTACCACAGACTCCAGTGTCGTGTTGGTGGAGGAACCTAGCGAGAAGAGGGCTAGTGTACCAGTTGTCCAGGTACAACACATGACCACGATGAAGGTACTCTTCTATCACTGTCTTCACCACGGCCCCAGAGAGTCCTATACTCCGATCTTCTGTTATATCTGTCTGTGCGCCCGTGTACAAGACTATGTCTTGCACATAACCAGTCTTACAGTCACACATAACAAAGATCTTGAACCCGAAACGGTGTCTCTTGCTGGGTATGTACTGCCTAAAGGAAATATTGCCTCTCCACAACACAAGACTCTCGTCTATGACGAGGTCTCTGTAGGGATAAAATGAGGAGCGGAACATTTCCCGTAAATGATCAAATACCAGCCTAATTCTCCTCATTTTATCGGTGTTATTTGCATTGGCTGGATCTTCTGCATCAAAAAAGTGGAGGCGGCCGAGAATATACTGAAATCGGTTATGACTCATCACCTTTCCAAAGAAAGATGTGAGGATGATTGGGTCTGTTGTCCAGTAGGGAGGAATTTGGTTTTTCCTTACCACACCCATCAAGAGAACCAGGGCCAAAAATAGGAACATCTCTGAAATTGTAACGGGATAGTCATACTGTTGGGAATGCCTGCTCGTGGTTCCCAAACGTTCACTTTCACGGCGCTGTGATTGTGAAAAGATATTAGTTTGTTCAACTATGCGCCCCACAAACGCCTCACCAATGAACAAGTGGAAAAAATCCACCCTAGACGAACCTGCATTCACACCTGGAGCCGTGCAACCAGACCGCCACTCCTCAGTGAAAGGGTGAATGATGGGAGTAAAATTACTCCCATCTTCCCAGTTTCACGTGACACCACCGTCTCCAGCCACGTCCCCATCGTCCCCTTCGTCAGGGTGGGAAGGTGAGGGTGGTGGGGGAGGTTGGGGAGGTGGAGAGAGGCGCCTCTCATCACTCGCACTTCTCTTCCCTCTCCCTTTTCCTTTACCCTTTCCCTTCCCTTTCTATCCTTTCCCCACATCCTGGGGCTGTGGGGAGGAAGTTTGGGAATATTCTGGGGCAAAAGAAGTGCTGGGGAGTGACTCCACCTCCTCTCCCCTAGGCCTACGTGCACCACGTGCTCGTGCTGCCTCCCTCACACCACTTGCCCCTTCACCCCGCACTACCCCCACACCACTCTCACTTTCACCCCGCGCTGCCGCCACAACACTTTCCCTTTCCCCCAGGAATCCCACCACACCACTTGCCACTTCCCCAGACAAAGGACTTTCACCATACCTTATATGTCGTCTCGCCCCACCTTCTGATCCTCGTGGTGATATTTTTTCTTTTCCCAACCACGCGGCGATATCACGTCCTAAGCCGCCGTCATCCTCATCGTCCTCATCCTCATCCTCATCAGATTCGGGATGGAGAGATAGCCGTGCACGTGGTTGGGGAGCAGGCTGGCCTTCCCTTGCCTTACGGTATGTCACATACCGCGTTTTTCGGGGCGAAGGGACCTCCTCATCACTGCTACTTATTTCTTCCTCTGGCTGGACGTAATCGCGATCTACCACATCATCGTCGAGTGGAGAATCACTATCTCCAGTGAAGGCTTCCAGGGCGGATGCAATTTCCTCGTCTGAGAGACCTTTCCACGCCATGTCTGACCTGGGTCACTGCTTGCAGGTGGGTGACCGAGACAAGGGTGAGCGCGGGTCACGCGGGGTCTAGGACGCTGCCCACCTGGCGGCAGGTAGGGGAGGCTTGGGTACGTGGGTGAATCGAAAATCTCGTGCGAATTTTGAAAATTGTGGAAATTATGAACCTTGCAATTGCAGATGTTGAAGTACGTCGATGGGATTAGCTGTGACATAACGTGAGGACGTGGAAGTATGTCGACGGGACGCCGCGGGTTAACATACAAATGCACTTATTTGCACCTTAAATCAGTATCTGTGCAAAACAAATGTGTCAAGGCTTGTTGGCGATCTACAGAGAAATACCCGCTAATCGTAGCACGTTTTTGCTCTGACTCCTAATATTCTATTAATAGTTAAATTAAGCACAGTTTTTTTTTTTTTTTTTTTACCGAATTTCAGATAATTAGCTGTGTCTGAACCTATATAGTGAAGAATATAATATTTTCACAACAGGAAAGACTGTAGTCCAGCACTGGAAACTTCCGACGAGCAATCAGCCACCACTGCTTTCGTTTAGTGTTATTGGCTGGTATACAGAGGAATAATTTCCCTACTGTGCTTTTGTCAGTGCACTTAAACGTTGGAACGAAACTTTAGCAATTATTCCTCTTCTCACTGGACATTGCAGTGGGAAGCTCCCTAGTACGCCCTCAGACGCCAAGTCCTCTTGATCGGCTCCACATTTGACTGAGGACTCAGGAGGAGCCTCTAGGGTTGCTCTTCCCCTGCCGAGACTGAAGGAGGGCACGCTTCATCGAAGCTGTGAGAAAATCCGAGAGAGTGCATCCGACCTCTTCCTCCTGACTTTACAGGCACAAGACCTTCCCACACAGAAGGAGGGCATGCTCCGTTGGAGCTGAGGCATAAACCGCGAGAGCTCGTCCGACCTCGTCCTCCTGACGGCCCCGGGACAGGTAACTCCGACCTGATGATGGGAGGGCACACTCAATTGGAGCTATGGCAAAAGCCGAGAGAGTACATCCGACCTCTTCCTCCTGACGTCTCAAGGGCAGGAGGCCCTAGCCCTATGACAGGAAGGTTCTTGTGCCCCCGTTTCACGTAGGAGCACAGGCAGTGCCCAACGGGGCTGCCTGATGACACGAGTCACCTCTGCCTCGGACCACTGCCCTGGTGTTAGAGCAAGGTGCCACTCTTTCCAGCTCTCTCCTTGGAAGGCTGGAGTCTCTCCCCCTACAGGCTCCCCACCCGAGTCCGGACCAGACAAGACACCCCCGAGGTCCAGGATCTAGTCCCTGCAGCCCGGGCCACCTCAGGCACTGATGGGCTCCACCAGGACCAGAGGCCGCAGCCCTACCTTCTCGGCCTCCTCCTGCAGCAGAGGCCACTTCCCCCAGAGCCAGCGGGCCTCCCCAGGTGCTCGCCATGGCCGAAGGGCCTCCCCTGACATGAGTGGCCGCAGTTCTTCCCTGACGGCCACCCCATACCGGGGTGCAGGCCTCCCCACCCTGGCGGCACCCTCCTACCAGCCAACCCTCGGCCCAGGCCTCCACTGGGCCCTCCCCCGGACCCCAAAGACGACCGAGGGTCAATGGCGTATAGCCCGACTCCTGGCCCTCTTCAGTCCCAGTCCCAAGAGCCCTGCCTCCTGCAGGGCCGACACAGCAAGAATGCCGCCCCAGACACTGCCCCATTCCTTCCGGGCTAGTGGCAACTCCCCGGGCCCAACTGTCCTGCACGGCTCCCTGGACAGCCCGCCTCCTATGCCGGGCCGCCACCTGGAGCTCCCCGCATAGGCCCTCTTCCCCGAGGACCGTGGTCCCCCCTCCTCCATGAGAACTGTGAGTAACAGGTCTTGGGATTGTATACTTCCCCAATGTTGTGAGCCCCCCCCCCCTCAGTGAACTACCAGTGCACTGTTCCCCTGTGTTCCTCCCCCCTATCCCTGTACGTGGCACACACTTTCCCTCCCCCCCACTCATAGTGTCCCCCCCCTTGCTGATGAATCGAGCCCCTGTGAATCACGTGTGGAGTACATAACCCCAGCCCCGGGTTGAGACCCCCCCCCCTCGGATGGTGACAGTCGAGCCCATGTCACTCACGTAACACAGCAGTATCTCAGTGTAACTCAGTGTTATACCCTACCCCCCCTCTCCTCCCTGTCCTCGGCCCGACCACACAGAGAAACCCTCCCTATCCTCAGTAAGCCAATCTCCCCTCCCCGCCACTTCCCCCATTATGACCTACGGTACATTCTCGGCCTGTGTGACGCGTGTATAGAGGCTAAGTTAGCTAGGGACTTTCCGTAAATGTCACGCGGAGATGATGTATTACCTAAGACCCGTCAATGTCATGCGATCACCTAGGCTTAAGATCTGTCCCTGTAGGTATACTGGATTGTGTTGACTGTAAATCTGTTTGTGTTGATGTACTACCTATATTGGTGAAATATTGCCTGTGATACTGTAAGAAAATAACCCAGATGTGAGACAAAGAAGCTGAACTATGTGGATGGTGATTGAGATCAATATCAGTGTAAGGCATTGTGTAATTTCGACTCTGGTCATAGAATGTTGTGTGTGTAATTGTTCTTCATTAATATATTAGTGTATTCGTTTACTCGTGGTGTTTGTGTTTCCCTTCCTTGCTAGTGCTGACCCGGTCAGGAATTAAGGACCCAGAGTTGCACCATGACTGGATCCGAGAAGTCAGGACACAGAGCACGCTGCATAACAAATATATAAGTGTATCTGTTTACTCATGGTGTTTGTATTTCCCTTCCTTGGTAGTGCTGACCCGGTCAGAAATTAAGGACCCAGAGTTGCACCGTGGCTGGGCCGAGAATTTGGGACAAGAACACGTTGCATAACATGTTTATTATTTTTTATATGGTTTGGTTGTCCTGAGTTGATCCTATATAAGGCATTATTGACTATTGCAAATTGTTTGAGTGGTATATATAGCTTTGGTAATTGTATGGTCCTCGCCACTTTCCAATTTGTATATAACTTTAGACCATGTTGGATCAAGCCCCTGTGCTTTCGAGATTTCATCATGGTTTGGGATGTTTCCCTTGAACCTAATGTCGTGACATGAATTTTGTCGGATTCTTAGATAATGCATCAGTGACTAAATTGATTTTGCCTTGTATGTAGTGAATACAGTACGTACATTATAGTTTTCAGCTGTACATTTCCATCTTGCTCTCCCCCCAGAGAGAAGTTTTTCTTGGAACATGCCCACGAGTGATTTATGGTCGGTAAATAGGTGAATTTCATAACCATATACCAAATCTCAAAACTTTTGTAATGCAAAGACCACTGCAAGTGCTTCTAGGTCTGTAATGCAATAATTCATCTCTGTGCCTTTTATTGGTCTGGTAGCGAATGCAACTGGCAGATTTTTTCCACGCTTATTGTTATGCCTGGTGTTTTTAGGCCAACTTCTCGTCCTAAAGACACCAGCGACTGAGCAGGGTCCTCTTTCTAGACCGGAAATAGAACACTTACAAAGGAACAGGGCATAAAAGCTCGGCAAGACACCTTAACACATATATTGCCTTAACCCCTTAACCGCGGGGGGTCACTTTCGTGATGCTTGGGAGTAAGGGATCATACCGCAGGGTGTCACTTTTGTGATTCTGTGTTATTTTGAATTCGTCCGGGCTTTCAAGTGGTGGCTTGTATCATCTATCAGTATTGCCAATGTCCAACACTAGTCAGCACTCCTAATCTCATCTGTACTCCCATCCATTGTTGACAATTTAGCCATTTCTCCCCGTTCTTGACTCCCCTCCCTGCCTCCCCTCCATTACCCTCTCCACTCGCCTGCCCGGCCGTGGTACGCTAAGTAAATCTTCCCTGGAATTTTCCACTGATTTCATCCATTGAAATAAGCCCTATGCCCTATTCTTATACCAAATAATATATACAAAAAAGAAATAAGGTAAGTGAGAGTGTCATACACCTGGAATTGGCTAATTATCACCTGACAATACCTCACGTGCACTCGTTCACTAATTTTCGCTGTTTATTTCCCCTTGAAATATGCCGTATAATCAATTCTCGTAATAAAAAAAATATATATAAGGAGGGAAGGGAGAAGCCTAAGTGATATTTACATTCACCTGGAACTACCTAATTTATTATGTATGGTCTGGATTTCCTGCCAATCATTTCATAGCGTATATATTAGCAGCTGTCACCAGGCTGACATTGGCAGCATTGCACTCCCCCTAGGCAGGCCACCACACTGTATTCAGTTTACTGTCGTCTTTCAAGGTGAAAGCACGTCGGATTCGCACCTGTCAAATTTCGCCGCATTTTAGCCCCATGCAATGGGCCTTGTGACCTCTACCCCCTACTAAACCTCGTGTGGAAAGAGGTAAAGGGCTAAGTGACTGCTGTGGAACGTGAACTGGCTAATTTGTCAATGAAAATGATAGAGAGTGACTACGATCTTTCTGGTGAGTAAAACAGTGCAAGTGGAAATGTAAATAATGTGTAAATAATGTGTAAACAAGTGAAAGCAATGAATGTAAGTATAAGTGAACAGTGGAAAATAGTTTTTTAAGTTACTGCAAGTGACAGTGCATAACAGAGTGTAAATAAAATAGAAATGTAAATAATATAAATAAAATAAAGAATGTAAATAGAAATGTAAATGAGTAGTAATATAAGAATACGAGTATATATACTAGGAGTAATGAAAGTGGAAGTTTCACTCTAGCATGTATGAGTACTATGAGTTATGAAAGTGAATGTGAAAGTGACAGATTCACCCTCAACGCTAGTATACAGGACGAGACAGTGAATGCTACGTATTTTACTGAAAGGGAAATTGAATGCCTACAGTGACAATAAACTACTATTACTGAAGGAAACTTATGGATAAAGACTGTAGATATATATAAGTGTTATATAGTAATAGAAATATAAAATGTGAGTGTTTTTATGAATAATAAATGACAGAATACCAGTGGCGAACGATCGCAAGTGGGAAGGTCATACGCGCTCATAATTTTCATTGCTTTCACAGTGTTTTTTTTTTTTTAGTATGGATTCCAAACTATTTGAGAATCATAGAATAGTGTTTCTAGTGATAACATCAGGCTGTGGTAATCATATTACGGGTTGTCGGGAAGTGTAAAGTGGAGACTTAGTTACCCAACTTCAGAGGTCTCCACAAGTCCTACAGTACTCGACGAAGGCTCAACAAACATCCTAGGAGAAAGCTGAAGGTATGTGCCATATGCATATTTCGTTTTAATATTCTAGGACTAATAACTGATTTTTGGCAAATATTTTTAGAGTCTGTCAGAGCGCAAATATGCCCGCGGGACACGCAAGTGAAAGCAAAACAAGCCTGCGGTTTAGGGGTTAATCCAATTTCCATTACAACATACATACAATGGTGTACTAGATGTGGAACGGGTATAGTGACAGGCTAGTTAATACATCATGTCACACAGACACTCTGATTATACCGGTGTTAGGGTACAGGAGAATATTACATAGATTTGGTGACACTGTTCATACGCTCTATCTCCTCAGCCTATACATAGTACACTGGTCTGCTGTATTTAGGTATTGCCACACACTTGTATATTGCTCTAGTCCTGGGAACTTAGGCACTGACACAGCACACTGAGTACGTTCGGTTAGACACACTTTACTGGTGATGTTCCTGTCTCACTGTCCTTAGAATACACGAGCACTGTCACTGCTAAATCTTGGACACAACACTGAGATCTCACAGTGTCGTCACTGGGCTGCCGTGGTCTGGGTTTAATCGAGAAGGCGCCCAGGAGTTGGAGAGAGCCCTACAGGTGAGCCCTCCTGCAGTAGGCACGGGACGGCTCTTGGCGGCGTCACAGCCCTGGCGCGTTTCTGGTCTGGGATGCAGGGAGGCCCTTTCTTGTCAGGGCCTCGACCTGGGGAGGGGCCCTCTGGGCTGGGGCCAAACAGCGTCAGGAGTCAAGCCTGCCGCTTCTTACTCCAGGCGGAGGGCCGACGGTGAGTGGGGCCAGGGCGGTCCCACCCCGGGGTCCAAGGACTGGCCCTGGGAGGCCTGGAACTGCAGCTGCCTCTAGGTTGGGGTGCCATCAGGGGTTGACTGCTGCACCTCGTCCATGGGGCGTCTGTCAGGACACGGCATCGTCCAGGGGCAGGCTGGAGGGCATGGATCCCACCTTCGGTGACCGACCCTTGTCACCACTCCTGGAATGGGAGCACCTTCAAGGGAACCCTCGGGACTGTGGACAAAGGGCATACAGTGGCCGTCCCTTCCCTGATGCGTACAGTGGCCGTCATCGCGGTTCCACAGGCCCAAGATAACAGCAGAAGGACGTACAGTGGCTGTTCCTTCTCAGACGCGTACAGTGGCCGTCGCCGCGGTGCTGCTCCCGAAGGAGGAAGAGGCAGATGAAGGACGTACAGTGGCAGTTCCCTCCCCTGCACATACGGTGGCTGTCGCTGCAGCTCTGCCTGCCCGGTGGGAAGTAGCTGAGGGACGTACAGTGGCCATTCCCTCCCCAGTACGTCCAGTGGCTGTTACCGCGGTGCTACTCCCATAGGAGGAGGAGGAGGTGGATGAGGGATGTACAGTGGCCATTCCCTCCCCGATGCATACAATGGCCGTCACCGTGGTTCCACTCCTCCTACCTTTCCCTGTCGGTGTGCATACAGTGGCTGTCACACCGAGGCGGGCGCCACATGTTGCTGCAGCAGAAGGACGTACAGTGGTCGTTCCTTCCTCAATGCGTACAGTGGCTGTCGTCACGGTGCTGGGGGGGGAAACATCTGAGGAACGTACAGTGGCCGTTCCCTCCCCAGTACGTCCTGTGGCTGTTACCGTGGTGCTGCCTGGTACTGAATCTGGAGCAGTCCCACCCTGATCATGATGAGGGCTGGTCCGGCCAAGAAGTAGTCTTGCATTCCTGTGATGTCGTGGTTGGGGAGGTTGAGGGGAAGAGGGACATATGGTCGGAGTGCACCTGAGCCTGTCTTGCTCTGGGCCTGCTTCTCGCTCACCTGGCCCACTGTGGTGTCCTCCTGGAGTGGGTGTGGGGCTGTAGCTCCATAGTGGGGTGGGGGGTCTGGCGGCAAAAGTGCGCATTTCACCACCGTCTGAGTTGAAAAAGTCATGGCCCCATGACTGGACATGGCATGTGCTTGTGGTGGAGGTTTGGTGTGTAGGTGTGAGGTGTTGAAGGAGGGTGGGGCAGTGCTGAGTGATGTGGTTGGGTTCTTGATGCAGGTTGAATGTAACGTGGAGTGTGGAAGTGTGTGCGGAGGCTGTGGAGGAGTTGACGTGTCTCTCATGCTCTCTGTCCAGGCCTGTGTGGGGGATGCCATACGATGCGTTAGACTCTCATCTCTGGTGGTGGTGCTTGGTGCAGGGCTCATAGCTGTATGCTGGCCAGGGGTGAGGTCCTCGGGCTTTTATGGGGGAGGTTAGGGTAGGAACGGTGGCTCCCCCTGGGGAATTAGGTCGGTGGAAATTTCCACCTTGCCTGATGTAGGCTGAGTGTGATGGGGGTAGTATTGGGCATGTGTGCCGTGTCTGGGGCTGAGTGAGGTGATGTCGGTCATGTAGGAGAGGGTGTAGGGGAGTATCTAGCTGGAGGGCGTGAGAGGCGTCCGGATCTATTGATGGTGGTAGTGAAGACAGGCGTGGGGGGTGAGGCTGTGAGGCCACGTAGTGGTGTGGGTGTTTGGTTTTGGTTGTGGGAGGTTTGGTGAGGTGGTGTGTGTGATGAGGGGTGGAGTGTATAGTGGGAGTGATCGGTGGCTAAGGGATGGGAAGGTGAGGGTATGAGGGCGGCGCGTGAGACAGGTGGTGTTGCTATACATGGGCGGGTCATAGGTGAGGCGGTGAGGGAGGCAAGGACGAGGGAAACGGGGGTAGGGGAGGGTGTCTGTCGTGGCGGTGTGGTGTGGGTGGTCGTTTCTGTGGTGGCTGGCGTGGGAGTTTTTGTGACGTAATATGTTGTTGGTGGGTTGTTAGGGGTGTGGTTTGGTGATGGAAAGTTGTGGGATGGAGGAGGAGGTGAGGGTGAGATGGCAGTGCGGGGTGTGCTAGGCGGGGATGATGGTGATGTCCTGGAATCAGAGGAGGCTGGTGGTGGGTCAGGTAAGGGTGCAGTGGGGTAGGGGGTTGTGGCGGGTGAGGCGGAGGGGGAAGTTGAGAAACAGTAGGCATATGAGTCAGTAGCTGGTTTCTTGGAGGGAGGAGAGGGCAGCATGGCACGACGGGAAGTGTGGGGCACGTGGTTTGGTGGGGTGTTATTGTCAGTGGGTTGGAAGGGGCGAACTTGTTGGTTGCAATACGTGCGTGTATGCCCATGATGCTGAATGATAACTTGATATGGGTTAGGGACTTTGGTGATGGTAAAGGGGCCTTCAAATCAGGGAGATACCTTGTCTGCGGTAGGTAGGCATGCTACGACGACAGAGTCTCCCGGTTTGTAAGGGCTGGAGGTGATTGTGTCTGGTTGTAAGTCTTGCTGTTGTTAAGGGTGGTGGAGCTGCCTCTTGAGGTGGTGTAGGGGGTCAGTGGTGGAGGACAGGGGAAGGGGTTAAAGGTGCTGGCAGAGGAGCAGAAGGAGTGGAGCTTTCCTGAAGACTCACTCATTGGGGGTGACCCCATCATCCCTCAGGCATGTGTTCAGACCCCACTGAACGATTTTCACATGGGCTTGCAGATATTTGTTGCCCGTCTATATAATTCGGTCCCGCACCTGGTTTAGAAGGGACCGATGGCTTCTCTCGCACACGCTATTTCCTTGGGGCCAGTAGGGGGAAAGTGGGATAGTTGATAACCGAACAGAGTGGCTAATTCATCCCAGACCTTGCCGGTGAATTCGGGTGCATTATCAGAATGTAGGGCCTGGGGAATCCCGAAATATGGGAAAACGTGGTGGACCAATGCGTCGGCTACTGTCACTGCATTGTGTTCTTTCACAGGGCAGGCGATGAGGAATTTGGAGCAAACATCTACAAAAGTAATGATGTACTTGTAGCCTGCTTTTGGTGGTAGGGAACCAACTACGTCGACTGACAATAATTGCCATGGTTTGCGTGCGGTGATTTTTCTCCCGGGTCCGGCCATGTAAGTGATATCTTTCTCCAAGGAGCAGGCTCGGCATGTTTGGATGATGTTTTTGGCAATGGTGGAGGGGTTGGGCATCCAGTATATATTATTGAAAACTTGTAGTAGTTTTTTGGTGCGGAGGTGGATGCCGTTGTTAGAGTCGAGGTGAACTATGACATCATGTGTGGCATTCGGGTCTAGAACTATGTGGCCGTCTAGGTTAAACAGGTGTGTGCTGTGTTGGTATAATTTGGAGAAGGTGTGCGGTGGTATCCATGGGGGGCGTTGCTTGGCCTGCCACATTTGGATGAGGTCTGTGTTGGTTTGGATGAAATTAATGGGTAGGCTGGATAGAGCGTTGGTGTTTGTATGTAGCTTCCCGGGTCGGTATGATATTTCAAAATCAAATTCCTCAAGCGCTTCTCTCCATCAAATTAGTTGTGCACTGGTGATGTTGGATTATCGCAGCCACTGGAGAGATTGATGGTCAGTGATGATGACGACATGGGTGTCTGAAATGTACGATCGAAAATAGTCTAAAGCC
Organism: Coenobita brevimanus; assembly: GCF_032717465.1. Classification (NCBI taxonomy): domain Eukaryota; kingdom Metazoa; phylum Arthropoda; class Malacostraca; order Decapoda; family Coenobitidae; genus Coenobita; species Coenobita brevimanus. Next base: position 14,504,568 of record NC_137029.1, on the reverse strand, counting down.
CAAATGATGCCCAAGCACTAGCGTTTAGTGGCAGCGTAATTTCTTTCGGCCTGGTTGCAGGTGCGGCTGGCGCAGGCGATGATGTGTTCCTGCCTGTCCTGCACCTGTGTGAGTACGGCACCGATGGCAACCAGAGATAGGTCGGTGTACAGATGGAAAGGTAGGTTGTAGTCGGGGAAAGTGACAATCGGGGCTGAGACAAGTTTGTTTTTCAGAGTGCTAAAGGCCGCGACCCGGGCTTCGGTCCAAACGAAAGGCTTGCCTTTCATTGTGAGGTCGTGCAGGGGTTTGGCAATGTTGGCGAAACCTTTGACAAAATGCCGGCAATAAGAGGTCAGTCTGAGGAAGGCACACACCTTGTGGACGTCCTTAGGAAGGGGGAAGTCAGCGATGGCATGCAACTTGTCAGGATGAGGGAAGATGCCCTCAGCTCCGATCACATGTTTTAGGAGGAAGACGGATCTTTTGGTTAGGACACACTTTGAAGGCTTGAGTGTTTGTCTAGCTTGGTGTATTTGCGTAAATATCTGTTTGAGGAGGCGGAGGTGGTCGGCCCAGGTTCGGCAGAACATGATGACATCGTCCAGATATGCCAGGCAGATCTCCTTGGTCAGACCGCTGAGGACTGACTCCATTAGACGGGAGAAAGTGGCTGGGGCATTGCAAAGTCCGAAAGGGAGGACGTTGAATTCATAATGTTTGCCGTTGCTGGTGGAGAAGGCTGTTTTCTGTTTCTCCTGTGGATGGACGGGGACTTGCCAATACTCTGATTGTAGGTAGCGGGTGGAAAATCATGCCGTGTAGTGAGTCAAGGGAATCGTCTATCCTGGGTAGGGGGGTGGCGTCCTTGGTGGTCATATCATCGAGTTTACGGTAGTCGACACAGAAACACATGGTGCCATCCTTTTTTCTAATGAGTACAATGGGGGAGGAGCAGGGGCTGGTGGAGGGGGATATGTCACCGGCATCTAGTATGTCCTGGACTTTTTTTTTTTTTTTATGCGAGGAAGAAGGAACCAAAGGCCATGAGCCCGCAGTAACAGTTCCCTCCAAGAGAAAAACAAAATACAATAGAGAGCCAAATTCAAGATCCGATCATTTTGAGATGCCTGGACACACTGCGTTTGAAAGACTGGAGATCATAGGCAGGAGGAAATACAGACAGAGGGAGACAGTTCCAGAGCTGACCTGTTGCATGAATGAAAGACTGGGAGTAACGGTTAACTCTTGCATTAGAGAGTTGGACAGAAAAGGGATGAGAGTTTGCTGCCAGACGGGTGCTACGCGCCCTTCGTAGAGGTGGAGGAATGCAAGCAGACAGTTCAGAGGAGCAGTGACCATTAAAGTAGCGATAGAAAAGAGATAAAGATGCAACAGTGCGGCGAAAAGACAGAGGTTGAAGGGAGTCAGTAAGAGGAGGAGAGTTAATGAGACGAAAAGCCTTTGACTCCACCCTATTGAGAAGAGCTGTATGTGGGGAGCCTCCCCACACATGAGAGTTGTACTCCACACAGGGGCGGATAAAACCCCTGTATAGAGTCAACAATTGTGCAGGGGTAAAGAAAGAGCGGAGTCGGCTTAGCACACCCAATCTCTTGGAAGCAGATTTTACAAGAGATGCAATATGATCTTTCCAAGATAAGTCCCGAGTAAATGAAACCCCAAGCATGTTCAAGGATGATGCAGGATTAATCTGAATATTATTAAACATTAGTGGGTAAACCTGTGGAAGATTTTGTCGGGTTGATAGGTGTAAGAACTGAGTCTTAGAAGCATTAAAGACAACCATATTATTTTTACCCCAGTCAGAGATATGAGCCAAGTCAGACATTAGGTGTGCCATAGCCTCATCCCTTGTTTCTTGAAGTAACTGTTGAGATGGGCGTTGCGGGAACCGAATGGAAAGGTGAAGGGTGGAGTCATCAGCGTATGAGTGGATAGAGTTAGATGTACAGCTTAGAAGATCATTGATGAATAAAAGGAAGAGAGTTGGTGATAGGACAGAGCCCTGAGGAACACCACTGTTGATAGATCTAGGAGAAGAACGATGGCCGTCTACGACAGCAGCTATAGAACGACCAGAAAGGAAGCTAGCGATGAAGGTACAGATAGAAGGATAGAAACCGTAGGAGGGCAGTTTGGAAATTAAAGATTTATGCCAGACTCGATCGAAAGCCTTTGAGATGTCAAGTGCAATGGCAAAGCTTTCGCCAAAGTCCCGAAAGGAGGATGACCAGGAGTCTGAAAGGTAGGTGAGAAGATCGCCAGTGGAGCGTCCCTGACGGAACCCATACTGACGATCGGAAAGAAGGTTGTGATAGGAAAGATGCCTTAAAATTTTTTTATTAAGAATTGACTCGAAAACTTTTGAAATACAGGACGTTAAAGCAATTGGACGATAGTTGGAGGGTTGGGAGTGGTCACCCTTCTTTGGGACTGGCTGAATGAGAGCAAACTTCCAGCAAGAAGGAAAGGTACAAGTTGACAGACAAAGGCGAAATAGTTTGCCTAGGCAGGGTGTAAGCACAGAAGCACAGTTTTTGAGAACAACAGGAGGGACCCCATCAGGCCCATATGCCTTGTTGGTACTGAGGCCAGTAATGGCAGAAAATACATCAACTGAAGAAATTTTAATGTCAGCCATGAGGAAGTCAGAGGGGGGAAGTGATGGAGGAACAGCACCGGAATCGTCTAAGGTGGAATTGGAGGAGAAAGTCTGTGCAAAGAGATCTGCTTTATCAGTAGAAGAAATAGCTACAGAACCATCAGAGTAGAAAAGAGGAGGGAAGGATGATGAGGTAAAGTTGTTAGAAAGATTTTTGGCAAGGTGCCAGAAGGAGCGGGAAGAATTCGAGTTGGAGAGTTGAGAGCATTTAGTATGGATGAAATTATTTTTAGTAGAGCGAAGAACAGACTTAGCACGATTCCGGGCAGAAACGTAAAGATTATGTGATTCAGGGGTGGGTTGGCTCCGGTACCTTTTGTAGGCCTTCTCCTTGTTGCGGACAGCATTAGAACAAGCGTGATTAAACCAAGGCTTTCTTGCGTTAGTCAAAGGATATGAGAAAGGAATGTATGCTTCCATGCCCGAGAGAATAACCTCCGTAATGCGCAAGGCACACTCAGATGGCTCACGGCCATGGAAGCAATAATCATTCCAGGGAAAATCAAAGAAGTACTGCCTGAGGGCCTCCCAGTCCGCAGCTCCAAAATGCCAGAGACGACGTTTCCCTGGAGGGTCCGCAGGCCGTACTGGAGCGATAGGACAGGTTAAGGTAATAAAGTTGTGATCGGAGGAGCCCAACGGAGAGAAAAGATTAACAGAGTAAGCTGAAGGATTAGTTGTGAGGAAGAGGTCAAGTATGTTGGAGCTCTCTCCAAGGCGGTCAGGGATACGGGTAGGGTGCTGTACAAGCTGCTCTAGGTCATTAAGGATAGAAAAGATGTAGGCTTGTTCACCAGGTGGATCCGTGAAAGGAGAGGAGAGCCAAAGGTGGTGGTGAACATTGAAATCTCCAAGAATGGAGATTTCAGAGAAAGGAGAAATGGACAGAATGTGTTCCATCGTAGAAGTAAGATAGTCGAAGAATTTTTGATAGTCAGTAGAATTAGGGGATAAGTAAACAGCACAGATATATTTAGTCAGAGAATGACAGGAAAGCCGAAGCCAGAGAGTGGAGAATTCAGAAGAATCAAGTTCAGGAACACGAGAGCAAGATAAGTCGTTGCGTATGTATACACAACAGCCACCTTTGGCTTTGAAATGAGTATAGAGAAAGTAGGAGGATACAGAAAAGGGTTTGCTGTCAGTTGCCTCAGACAGCTGAGTCTCCGTTAGAAAAAGAAGGTGAGGTTTAGAGGAGGAGAGGTGGTGCTCAACAGAGCGAAAGTTAGATGAAAGGCCGCGAATGTTGCAGAAATGAAGAAGAAGAGAGTCAGACAGTGGTTCCAGGCACCTCGAGTCGTCACCGGGAGAGGGGCAGATGGCGGGGGCATTTATGGTCCCCCCCCCTGGGGACTCCGAGGCTAGGTGAATTGACGCCATTTTGGTAAATTTTGAATAGGAAGTGTAGTGTGTACTGTGCATGTAGTTTGGTGAAGATAGATAGAGAAATTTGTACCGGTTTTCCTCTGCCCGTTGTTTAGGGTTCTTCCGTCATGAGGGTTGGCGGATGGGTGGTCCCGTGGTGTGAATTTCGTGGCTCAGGTAGGTGGTGTGCTCCATGTGCGCTGGGCCAGATGAAAAAAAGGTTTTGGAAGTCCAGGAGGAGTTGTCAGAGACTGTTTGCTTGGTGGGTGGAAAGGTGTTCAGGTAGAGTAGGAAGCGCAGCTGGAGAGGGGGAGGGGGTATCACAAGACTCAGCTTCCTCCATATCCCCTACTACTAAACCTTGAGGGAGAATGAGTCATGTGGTGGTGAGGTTGGCGATTCGCACTGCTCAGATGTGGGGAGGGAGGAATGTGGGAGATAGTAAACATGATAAAAAGGACCCGGATGGTAAGTTGAGGGAGAATAGTATGGAGGTATTGCTGGGCCTGTTTAGTTGCAACCAAGCCTCGTGGTGGTGAGGGGATGGTAACAGCAAAAGCGATGGTGGCAGGAAAAGTTGGAGGTGGAGGGGAAGTAGGAGAGGAAGAAGAAGTAGAATGGAGGTGGGAAGGTGTAGTGGTACGTGAAGTGGGGAGTGCCGATGGAGGAGATGTGCATGTGCAGAGTGGTTGAGGGTGAGAAGGAAGGGGGGGTGTTGAGGGTGGAGGGGTGCACATGGTGTGTGGCTGGTCGGGGGGGGGCTGGACGAAACTGGAGGTGGCGCATGTGGCAATCGATGTTGGCATGGAGCTTCTGTGGGAGGTCCAGCCCAGGTAGCCATTGTATGCACAGCAAGTAGAATCGAAGACGATGAAGGGGTGTCTTGTGGACACTTGTTGGTTGGTTTCAGTCCGCAGGTCCTGGGTTTCCCCATGGATGGGCAGGGGGCCATCCCCCGTGCCTACGAGGTGGGCTGAAGTGAGGAGAAGGGGGCCAAAGGTGGGGCTGTGGCGGGAGTAAAAATGTGAATAGTGGCAGGATCTGGCCACTCCCCGTGTTGACCAATAGCCTTGCCTTGACCCCATTCAACCTCATCTTGTCGTAGACTGGGGGTCGGTATTTATGTGAAGTTGCCCCCACCACCGTGGGGACATGTGAGGGTGGACCTAAAAATCCATCTGTTGCATGGCACTCTCCTTGTCTGGCTCCACTTCCCCCTGGTCTGTATAGGAGAGGGGTGGAGCATCATCTTCCGGAGAGTCGTCGTCCAAGGATGATACCTTCTTGTGCCCTTGTAGGGCCGCCCTTCATCGTGTGGCTTTCAGCTGCTCACGTATGTCATGCAGAGGGCAGCTGCGACTGCAGGCGGTGAATTCCCACGGATTGAAGGATATCAAATTGGAGTTTCTCTGGGGTTGGGATGTTTCATCGGAGGGTGCGCCCTGGGTATGGTAGGTGATGGATCTGTAGTGGGTTGTGGTGGGGGCGTTCGTTGCTTTTGTTGTGCTGCCTTGTTTGTGGGGAACTTGCTATCTGCATTTATTGGATGAGGTGTGGGGCAGGCGGTGAGGAGGCATTGTATAAGCTGTAGGTCTTGGTCCAGGTCTCCCAATGGATCATAAATTGTGAAGTGTTCCCTGACTGCTCGGGAGGATCCTCAGCAGGGTATTGAATATATGTTGATCCCTGGTGGCTGCGTTGGCCTCTGGGTAGGCGGCAATGACGAGTTGTCCGGCCTGGATGAACGTGTCATCGTGGCTACCGTCGTACATGAGGACATCCAGTTGCAACAGAGCGACAACCCTGCCCAAGGAAGGCATAAGTGCCTGCTTCACAATATGTGTGAATTGGTCCCATTTTAGTCCTGGGACGATTTTCGTGGCTATGCATGCCACAACTTTGCCAAGGTGTGGCAGTGTGACGGCAATTATCTCCCTGTCGTTTTCAAACCCTATGTCCAGTATGGGTTTTACCATAGCCAAGTACACATCGATGTATTGTTTGGGGTTTAATATTGGCAACTGGATATGGGGTTTGGCCGCTATTGTGGTAGAATTCCCTGTTTGTTCCTCCGTGCTCTAATCGGATCCAGAACCACCGCTGCCCACCAGTGTTATGCTGGGTGTTTTTAGGCCGACTTCTCGTCCTAAAGACACCAGCGACTGAGCGGGTTCCTCTTTCTAGACCGGAAATAGAACACTTACAAAGGAACAGGGCATAAAAACTTGGCAAGACACCCTAACGCATATAGTGCCTTAATCCAGTTTCCCTTACAGTATACATACAATAGTGCACTAGATGTGGAACGGGTATAGTGACAGGCTATTGAACAATAATACATCACATCACACAAACACTGTGATTATACTGGTGTTAGGGTACAGGAGAATATTAAATAGATATGGTGACACTGTTCATGCAGTCTATCTCCCCAGTGTTTACATAGTACACTGGTCTGGTGCACGTAGGTATCGCCGCACACTTGTATATTGCTCTAGTCCTGGGAACTTAGGCACTGATACAGCACACTGAGTATGTTGGGTTAGAGACACTTTACTGGTGGTGTTCCTGTCTCACTGTTCTTAGAATACACGAGCACTGTTATTGCTAAACCTCAGTCACAACACTGGGATCTCACTGTGTTGTCACTGGGCTGCCGAGGTCTGGGCTTAATCAAGATGGCGCCCGGGAGTCAGAGGGGGCCCTACAGGTTAGCCCTCCTGCAGTAGGCACGGGATGGGTCTTGGGGGCGTCACAGCCAGGGCGCATTTCTGGTCTGGGGTGCAAGGAGGCCCTTTCTTGCCAGGGCCTTGACATGGGGAGGTGCCCTCTGCACTGGGGCCAAACAGCATGAGGAGTCGTGCCTGCTGCTTCTTACTCTGGGCGGAGGGCTGACAGTGATTGGGGCCAGGGCGGTCCCACCCTGGGGTCCGAGGACTGGCCCTGGAAGGCCTGGGACTGCGGTCGCCTCTAGGTTGGGGCGCCGTCAGGGTCTGACTGCAGCACCTCGTCCGCGGGGCGTCCATCAGGACTCGGTGTCGTCCAGGGGCAGGCTGGAGAGCGTGGCTCCTGCCTTCAGTGACCAGGCCTCACCACCACTCCTGGGATGGCAGCACCTCCAGGGAACCACACCTGGAGGGAGAGACAGAAGGGTGTACCGCGCGGCCGCCGGGTGGAGAGTGGGCTGTGCAAGGGACCTTCTCCTTCAGGAGAACCCTTGGGACTGTGGATGAAGGGCGTACAGTGACTGTCCCTTCCCTGACGTGTACAGTGGCCGTCATTGCGGTTCCACAGATCCTTGGGATAGCAGCAGAAGGATGTACAGTGGCCGTTCCTTCTCCAGCGCGTACAGTGGCCATCGCCGTGGTGCTGCTCTCAAAGGAGGAAGAGGCAGATGAGGGACGTACAGTGGCTGCTCCCTCCCCGGCACATACAGTGGCCGTTGTTGCAGGTCTGCTTGCCCGATGGGAAGTAGCTGAGGGATGTACAGTGGCCGTTCCCACCCCGGTACGTCCAGTGGCCGTTACTGCGGTGGTGCTCCCGTAGGAGGAGGAGGTGGATGAGGGACATACAGTGGCCACTCCCTCCCCAACTCATACAGTGGCCGTCATCACAGTTCCACTTCTACCTTTGCCTGTCAGTGTGCGTATAGTGGCTGTCACACTGAGGCGGGCTCTAGATGTGGCTGCAGCAGAAGGACGTACAGTGGCCGTTCCTTCCCTGATGCGTACAGTGGCCGTTGTCATAGTGCTGCAGGGGGAAACAGCTGAGGGACATACAGTGGCTGTTCCCTCCCCGGTACGTCCTGTGGCCGTTACCATGATGCTGCCTGGAACTGAATCTGGAGTAGCCCCACCCCAATCCTGACGAGGGCTGGTCCAGCCGAGAAGTAGTCATCCCTGTGACGTCGTGGTTGGGCAGCTTGAGGGGAAGAGGGACACAAGGTCGGGGTGCACCTGAGCCTGTCTCGCTCTGGGCCGGTGTCGCGCTCACCTGGCCCACTGTGGTGTCCTCCTGGGGTGGGTGTGGGGCTGTGGCTCCGTAGTGGGGTGGGGGGTCTGGCAGCGGGAGCGCGCATTTCACTTATCTTCTTGCATCACTACAGCCCCTAATCCTTTGAGAGATGACTCTTTGCAAATTATAAATTGTTTTGTGAAATTAGGTTAGGCCTAGGAAAGGCCTAGGAAGGTGCACCTGTAAGTTTATCTTTTAACTCATTAAATGCTAGTTTTTGTTCCTCTTCCCACTGGAATACAGCATTTTTTTCAGTAGAAGGAGTAATGGTCGTGCTATATGAGAGAACTGGTTAATGAAGGGTCTAATATCCCACCAGACCTGAAAATTGTCTTACTTCATCTACATTTGTGGGTTCAGGGAAATCCCTTACTGCTTGTATTTTGTCCTGAGACGTGTGGATCGCTTCTGTATCTAGGCTGTGGCCTAAGAATTTTATTTCCTTGATGCAAGATTTGCATTTAGACAGCTAATTTTTAAACCAGCATCAGCAAGCTTATGTAGGAGCTGGTCTAATTTCTGTAGAGGTTCATTTATGGTGTGTGTTGCAATTACAGTATCATGTTGGCCAAGTAGACAAATATTCCCTTAATCTTTGAAATGTGCCTGGTGCTGTCCTTAATCCCATCGACATTCGTTTACATTGGTAATACCCTGTGTTTGTGGAGAAAGCAGTGTATTTGCGTGATTCTCGATCAAGGCATATTTAATAGTAGCCATTAAGCAAATCGACTGTGGAAAATATATTATTTTCTGGTACAATATTTTGCAAGACGTCACTTAACAATGGCACAGGAAACCGGTGTGGCATTGTGTGTTGATTTAATTTACGGTAATCTACTGTACTACCGCACGCATTTCTCTGTTTCTTTTAGGCACGAAAAATAATGGGGCATTCCAAGGGGAGACTGATGGCTCAGTAATACCCAGTTTCAGCATCCCATCAACATACTGATTTGCAAGGGTACGTTGTGAGTGCACTATTAAATAGCATGGTACATATATTGGTTGTGTGTCTGGATGCACGTTAATCTTGTGTTTAATCAGGTTAGTACACCCTAATTGTACTCCAGGTAATGCTACAGTTTGTCGATGTTTCTGTAATAAATCTAAATCATTTTCTTCTTCAAATTGTCCCGAGTGAATCAAATTCTCCTTTATGTATTCTCTGTCTGTAGATTTTATCTTAGTTGAAGTTTCAGCTATAATTATTTCCCTTACAGGGGCAGGACATGTCTCCAAGTTGCACAGACAAGTCCCTTTTTTTATCTGCACTTCCGCATTCGTCTGATTAATTAGGAACACCTTCCTCATCGTTATTCACCTAACATACCGCGTTTTCCACTGAGAGTCCTTTCACTCTACATAATTCTCCTTAGATAAGAACAGTACTATTCTTCAATCTGTGAGATGTGCAGGAATTAGTGTTGCTGCTTTACTGTCACTTCTGTCTTTAGGCAAAGAGGATGGGGGGAGGGGACTGGGAGAGATGGTGTGAGTGCATGTGTACCATCATCCGATCAAGTATTTCTGTTTAGTTGTTTGATAGTTCCAGCTCCTTTTGATTTTCTACTATTGATGGGTGACAGTTCTGATGGTAATTCCTCTAGAATCCATAACTGTAATCTGTCCCATTCATGTGTGTGAGTAAAATTATATTTTCTATATTATGGTAGGTGTTTTCAGGTCGGATTCCCGTCCTAGGAACACCTATGAGATAGCCGGGTTGTTTATCTAGACCGGCGCTAGGATACACCACAAGAGGAACAGGGCATAAAAACTCTGGGCAACTACTTTACACGTATTGAAATACCCACGCGGCAGGGTGAGCTGGACACCACCATCCCAGGAGGAGAGTACGGGAGGGCGAGACCCACCCCACTAGGAGATGACAGGGAGGCTGGCCCACCTGTCATACCTTCCAGGTGAGAGCTTCCTATGTCCCTCGCATCCCAACGCCCCTCTTCTCCACAGGCAGAGCACCCGACTGTGTGCAGGAAAAGCACACTACACTCCGACAGAGGGAACTCTCGCCAGAATTGGGGTGGGACTTGTATTAACAAGCTCCCAAGCAGACCCTCGGATGCCAAGTCCCCTGGATTGGCCTCCTTTTTGAAAGAGGACTCAGGAGGAGCCTCAAGGGCTGCTATCCCCATCAAGGAGCAGCGGACAAAACATCGCCGTCCACCAGTGCTGTCTCCAGGGCAGGATCCCCAGACCCAAAGGCTGGAGAGCAGTTGCTGTCAGTGCTGTGGCCATAGCCAGGCGTATCCATCGGGCACCTACTCCCTGCCACCAGGGTCTGTACTATCCATAGGGTCGATCCCTGGTCGTTCCCCCTCGGACCATATCCAGGCTCCTGTAGAAGGCGCCTCCTGGCCTGACCACCACTCTGGGGGCGAAGTGAGGTGCTCGTCTCCCAGCCCCTCGACACAAGATGACGACTCCTGCTCCTTTTCAGGGACCCCACCAGAGACCAGAGTGGGTGTGATGTACCTGAGGGCTGGTGTCCTGTCCTTGCAGCCCACGGCATTGCTGGACTCCCTCAGGGTGGGAGGCCAAAGCTCACCCCTGGCAGCCACCTCCCGATGGCAAGACTGCAGCCCCCAGACCCAGCAGGCCTCTCTCAGTGCCTGTCGTAGTGGCTGATGTTTGCCCCACGACGGCGGCCAGAGCCCCTCCCTAACAGCCGCCTCCCCAGGACACAGCAACGGCTCACCCAGGGCGCTGCCCTTCCCACGCCCAACCCCAGCCCAGGGCCTCCCCCGATCCTCTTCTAGAACCCTGATGACGACTAAGGGCCGGCGCTGTGCGGCGCAACTCCTGGCCCACTTCGGTCCTAGCCCAGAGAACCCGACCTCCAGCTGGGCCATAGCGGCTGGGGAACCGCCCTCTACACCACCCGCCCACTCCTCGAGGACTAGTGGTGACCTCACGGACCACCTGCCCCTGTACTACTCACCGGGCAGCCCACCTCCCACTCCCGGCTGATATCTGAAGCTCCCGGAGTAGTCTTTGCCATCCCATGGGCTTTGTCCTCCCCTCCACCAGAGTCATGAGTAATAGACTTTCTGTTTATGTACTTACCTAGTGCGGCCAGACCCCTCCCCCAGTGTTACTCCCTCCCCCTCGAGTCAGTGCAGCTGTTTCCCAGGTATTGATCAACTTCCCCCCCAGTGTGATCCCCTCCCCCTTGTGTACCATAGTGAACTCTGTTACTTGTAATACTCCCAGGTGGAGTGCTCAACACCCTCTTATGCGGGCTGATTCCCCTACAGTGCTGAACTCTCCCCAGTGTCACCCTCACCGAACAACAGACGTCAGTGTAATCCTCATCTGTGTGTCCTCTCTTCCCTCCCCGGACCCCCATCCCCACGTGAACATACCCTCCCTAGACTCAGTGCCCCCCCATTTTTTTCCCCCCTCCTTGTTGGTGATCCGAGTAAGACACTAAATATACCTGTCCTGTGTAGAGTGTGTATGTCCTAAGGCTAGCTACAGCCTCGTCCATGTCACACGGATACATTATATTATTAGCTAGGGTCCCGTACATGTCCCGCGCATACCTAATCTAAGGGGTCAGGATATATACTGTTATGAAGGGGGATTTGCCAGTTAGGTAGTCTCGTACCTTCGAGACGTTTCTGGTACTGTAAGTTTCGGTACGAGTCGTCAGAGTTGCCACTTTGCCTGGTGTTTGTGAGCGTAGTTATTTCGTAAGTTAAACATTCATTTATTTTTGTGCTCTTTTTCTTTATAATGTTTTATTTAAGTAATTGCTTGTTAAATTATGTAATTTAAGTTCGTATGGTTAATGATTTAGAGTGTTATGTAATGTGAGAACTCTAGCATGTTTTGATGTCTCGTAGTTGGTAACGTTGTTGCTAGGAGCTGATGCAAGACAGTTAGTCCTAGAATATTAAAATTAAATATGCATATGGCACATACCTTCGGCTTTCGCTTGGAATGTTTGTTGAGCCTTCGTCGAGTACCGTAGGACTTGTGGAGACCTCTGAAGTTGGGTAACGAAGTCGCCACTTTACACTTCCCGACAACCCATAATATGATTACCACAGCCTGATATTATCACTAGAAACACTATTCTGTGATTTTCAAATAGTTTGGAATCCATACCCCCCCCAAAAAAAAAAAAAAAAAAAAACACACTGTGAAAGCAATGAAAATTACGAGTGTGTATGTTCTTCCCACTTGCGCTCGTTCGCGGCTGGTATTCTGTCATTTATTATTCATAAAAACACACACTTTATATTCCTATTACTTTATAAAACTTATATATATCTGCAATATTTATCCATAAATTTCCTTCAGTAATAGTAGTTTATTGTCATTGTAGGCATTCAATTTCTCTTTCAGTAAAATACGTAGAGAGCCACGTGTAATGCTGTGTTTTTAAGGCGACTTCTCGTCGTAAAAACACGAGCACTGGAGCGGGGTCCTTTTACTAGACCGGATGTAATGCACTAACAAAGGAACAGGGCATAAAAAGAGACAGTATACCGTATCACATCTATTGCTTAAGTTCTACTCATTACAGTGTACATACAACGATATTTGGTACATAGGAGAACAGAGATACAATATTACACTCGTTTACATAGACTGATCCAATATATATTAACACGTGGCACAGGGCAGTCGTGGATATGCTTTACTGTTGCTTGAATGGAATATCACTTCACTGTGGTTGTTAGTTTGAATTAATTATCATGTTACTTGTGGATAATAATAAATGGGGGAGTTTCACTTTGGATCACTGCGATTGGGAGTCTGTGTCGGAGATATTACTATAATAGAGGTAGGGTGCGGATGGCGACACTCGACACTGTCACCTAGTCGCGGGGGAGGGGGGGGCACCTCACTTGCCTTTCGGCTCACTCGCGCCCCTACCTCTAGTTCCACAGAAAACTCCCCGGTTCCTTGGTGCCGGGGGGACTGAGTTATTTAACACTTTACTCACGAATTTCTGTTAATACCACTGTTTAATATATCTTTTATAGGACGCTATCACTGTGCCTTGGATCACTATCACTGTATTCTGGGTCACTGTCACTGTCACTGTCTTACCCTTGTTTCCTGGGTTATTAAGTCACTGGTACTTACTGTCAGGGATGCTCCCTTGTCTGGGGCCTCGACCTGAGGGGCGGCTCCTTCCTTGGGCCGCGCTGGTGGGGTGCAGGGAGGCCCTGTGGTCTCGGGGCCTCGACCTGATCGGGGGCCCTCGGGGCTAGGGCCGAACAGCCGGAGGAGTCGGGCCTGCTTCCTCTGCTTCCGGGGAGTGAGGGAGCCTGGATCTCCGTCGTTGTAGACTGCGGTGGAGGGCCTGGGCGTCCTGGGACTGTGGGTGCTCAGGGGGAGAGGCGCCGTCAAGGCTGGGCTGCGGCAGCGTCTCCTGTAGGGCTCCGACAGGGCTAAAGAACTCCCGGGTGTGGGCGGTAAGTCCGTTATCGGGCCTTGCCACCACTCTAGTGCCTCCTCCTGGCCTAGAAGCCTGGATGGCGACGAAGGGCTCCCCGAAGGGAAAGAGGCTAAAGGGGGACTCACGCTCTTCGTGGTTCCCTGAGTGTGTTCATAGGGCTGAGTCGGGGCTCTACTTCCCCTATTGTGAACTTTGGCTGAAGCCGTGAACTTGCCCAGCATGCGGGGGACACCTATAGGGTGATCGAGGTCGCCCTTTCGCCGAGGCAAGGTGCCGCCGACGTGGTGTTCCTCCCGCAGTAGGAGACAAGCCGGAGTGAGGGGCTCAGGAGCCGCACTCTCTCCAATACGGACAGATCCTACCGTCAGGGAATTCTCCACCCTGGTACGTGCCCCAGCCGAAGCTGAGTGTCTGCCCGTACGGAAAGCGACTAACGGAGAAACAGGATCATCCGTCCGTTCCGGCAAGAGGCCGACCCCGAGTCGCCGCTTCCGTAATTGGGTAGCGCTACACATACGGTAGCAGGGTCTCTCTACCCTCGACCGTATTCTGGCCGTAGCCAAAGAACAACTGGAGAGGGATGCACACAGGCAACTCTCTCTCCTCAGCGTGTTAAGGCCGGAGCCTGGGGTCACCTTCCCCTTTACACACTCTGTCAGGCCATAGCCTGTGTCTATCTCTCTTTCTCTCTTTTGGCCATAGCCTTGGGCCTCTTCCTGCCCTTGGGCCTCTTCCTGCCCTAGAGGGTGTAACAAGTCCGTCAATACGGTGTTACCTGGGACTGACCTCTTTTCAGTCCCACCCCTGGTCTGACGATCACTACCCCGCCTGCACAATAGTTCAGTTTCCCTGAACGCCTGGGGTTGGGGCACTTGCGGGGAATAGGGGCTCAGGGCCGGGATGTCCCGATGACCCTCTTGCCCGGGGTCACTAACCTCACTGGTGTGTCCTCCCGGGGTGGTGGTGGGGTGGCGGCTCGGTGGTGGTGTGGGGGGTGGTGAAGTGGGAGGTCCTGCGGCGGGCATGGCGGGCATTTTACCACCTTCTGTGTTGTTGAAGTCACGGCCCCGTGACTGGAGGTGGTAGGTGGTGGAGGTGGAAGTCTGGTAGGCCGGGGTGAGGTGTTGGGTGAGGCTGACCCAGTGGGTGGTGAAGGTGTTAGGCTCCTGATGGGGGTTGAGAGTGAGCCGGAGGGAGGATGGATGGTTGGTCCGGCGTAGGAGTCGGAGAAGGTGGTGGGTCCCTCGGATTCTGACAGGTGGGCGGTCGTGGCGGCGCCATAGCACTCTCTCAATTTTTGTTTCTGGCTGTAAGGTGTTGGTGGCGGGCGTAGCGGGCGGTGATTGAGAGTGGCGGGTTGGAGGAGGTGGGGTGGTTGGTGAAGGATCAGAATCGGAGGAAGGTGGTGGTGGGTCAGGCAAGGGTGACGTGGGGGAAGGGGTTTGTGGGTATGGTGAGGTTGAGGATGGGGTGGGGGAAGTGAGCGAGGAAAGAGAGGGTGTGTAGGTGGGAAAAATGAGTGGCGGGGATGTGGTGGTGGTGGGTGGTGCGGGGTGGTAGGTGGGAGGGAGTAGACAGGAGGAGGCAGTTTTGGGAAGTGGGTTTGGGGAAGATGGGGTAAGGGTTCTAGGAGGCCTGCGAAGGGGGAGGCAGGCTTTGTGTTGGGGAGGAATAGGAAGGGGGGAGGCAGTAGTAGTGGAGAAAGTGGTGTGAGAGGTGGGAGGGTTAGGAATAGTGGTGGGATTAGGGGAGGGCAAAATAGAAGAGATAATGGGAGGAGAGGAAATGGAAAGATCACGTTTTCCCCTGTCATCGACTGGGGGAGATGTGAGGTGGCCCCCGTCATTATGGTGAGATGCGGGGGCAGCAGGGGGGCGCCTTCTGTGACTTCCTCGTTTCGCTTTTCTTTGAGGCTTGGGGCGATCGGCGTATGGTGGGGAGGCTTGTGGGCGCTCTTGGTTTGTTTTGCTGCCCCGGGCAGCTTTTAGCTGCTCACGAATGTCGTGGATTGGGCACTCAGGGCAGCAAGGAGTAAATTCCCAAGGATTTACAGGGATGAGATCCGTGGGGAAGTGGTTGATGATGCCGATGCATTTGGGGGAGGAGTGGACGGTCAGAAGGCGCCTTATTAAGTTGATTTGTTTATCCAGGTCTCCCTTCGGTTCATGTATTATGAAGTGGTTTTTAATGAAATCGGGGAGGATCCTGAGGAGTTTGTGGAATATGAGTTGTTCCCGGGTTTTTGCGTCTGTGCCCGGGTACGCAGCGGTGACGAGCCGCCTAGCCTGGATGAAGGTGTCATCGAGGATTCCGTCGTATGTGAGGGCGTCTAGTTCCGACAAGGCTACAACTGTGGCCAGAGATGGTGTCGCAGCCTGTTTCACAATTTGTTTAAATTGATCCCATTTTAGTCTCGGGACGATTTTGGGAGTGACACTAGTGATTATTTTACCCAGGTTAGGTAGTGTGACTGCGATCTTTTCTCTGTCTGAGTCGAACCCTATGTCCAGGAGGGGTTTGACCATGTCCAAATATATGTCTATGACGCACTGGTCCGGGTTGAACCTCGGCAATTGGATGTGTGGTTTGGCTGCCATTGTAAGTTCCCTTTTGCGTTCCTCCGTGCGTTACTCGGATCTAGAACCACCGCTTGCCACCAGTGTAATGCTGTGTTTTTAAGGCGACTTCTCGTCGTAAAAACACAAGCACTGGAACGGGGTCCTTTTACTAGACCGGATGTAATGCACTAACAAAGGAACAGGGCATAAAAAGAGACAGTATACCGTATCACATCTATTGCTTAAGTTCTACTCATTACAGTGTATACAACGATATTTGGTACATAGGAGAACAGAGATACAATATTACACTCGTTTACATAGACTGATCCAATATATATTAACACGTGGCACAGGGCAGTCGTGGATATGCTTTACTGTTGCTTGAATGGAATATCACTTCACTGTGGTTGTTAGTTTGAATTAATTATCATGTTACTTGTGGATAATAATAAATGGGGGAGTTTCACTTTGGATCACTGCGATTGAGAGTCTGTGTTGGAGATATTACTATAATAGAGGTAGGGTGCGGATGGCGACACTCGACACTGTCACCTAGTCGCGGGGGAGGGGGGGGCACCTCACTTGCCTTTCGGCTCACTCGCGCCCCTACCTCTAGTTCCACAGAAAACTCCCCAGTTCCTTGGTGCAGGGGGGACTGAGTTATTTAACACTTTACACACGAATTTCTGTTAATACCACTGTTTAATATATCTTTTATAAGACGCTATCACTGTGCCTTGGATCACTATCACTGTATTCTGGGTCATTGTCACTGTCTTACCCTTGTTTCCTGGGTTATTAAGTCACTGGTACTTACTGTCAGGGATGCTCCCTTGTCTGGGGCCTCGACCTGAGGGGCGGCTCCTTCCTAGGGCCGCGCTGGTGTGGTGCAGGGAGGCCCTGTGGTCTGGGGGCCTCGACCTGATCAGGGGCCCTCGGGGCTAGGGCCGAACAGCCGGAGGAGTCGGGCCTGCTTCCTCTGCTTCCGGGGAGTGAGGGAGCCTGGATCTCCGTTGTTGTAGACTGCGGTGGAGGGCCTGGGCGTCCTGGGACTGCGGGTGCTCAGGGGGAGAGGCGCCGTCAAGGCTGGGCTGCGGCAGCGTCTCCTGTAGGGCTCCGACAGGGCTAAAGAACTCCCGGGTGTGGGCGGTAAGTCTGTTATCGGGCCTTGCCACCACTCTAGTGCCTCCTCCTGGCCTAGAAGCCTGGATGGCGATGAAGGGCTCCCCGAAGGGAAAGAGGCTAAAGGGGGACTCACGCTCTTCGTGGTTCCCTGAGTGTGTTCATAGGGCTGAGTCGGGGCTCTACTTCCCCTATTGTGAACTTTGGCTGAAGCCGTGAACTTGCCCGGCATGCGGGGGACACCTATAGGGTGATTGAGGTCGCCCTTTCGCCGAGGCAAGGTGCTGCCGACGTGGTGTTCCTCCCGCAGTAGGAGACAAGCCGGAGTGAGGGGCTCAGGAGCCGCACTCTCTCCAATACGGACAGATCCTACCGTCAGGGAATTCTCCACCCTGGTACGTGCCCCAGCCGAAGCTGAGTGTCTGCCCGTACGGAAAGCGACTAACGGAGAAACGGGATCATCTGTCCTTTCCGGCAAGAGGCCGACCCCGAGTCGCCGCTTCCGTAATTGGGTAGCGCTACACGTACGGTAGCAGGGTCTCTCTACCCTGGACCGTATTCTGGCCGTAGCCAAAGAACAACTGGAGAGGGATGCACACAGGCAACTCTCTCTCCTCAGCGTGTTAAGGCCGGAGCCTGGGGTCACCTTCCCCTTTACACACTCTGTCAGGCCGTAGCCTGTGTCTATCTCTCTTTCTCTCTTTTGGCTGTAGCCTTGGGCCTCTTCCTGCCCTTGGGCCTCTTCCTGCCCTAGAGGGTGTAACAAGACCGTCAATACGGTGTTACCTGGGACTGACCTCTTTTCAGTCCCACCCCTGGTCTGACGATCACTACCCCGCCTGCACAGTAGTTCAGTTTCCCTGAACGCCTGGGGTTGGGGCACTTGCGGGGAATAGGGGCTCAGGGCCGGGATGTCCCGATGACCCTCTTGCCCGGGGTCACTAACCTCACTGGTGTGTCCTCCCGGGGTGGTGGTGGGGTGGCGGCTCGGTGGTGGTGTGGCGGGTGGTGAGGTGGGAGGTCCTGCGGCGGGCACGGCGGGCATTTTACCACGGTTTCACTTTAACTGTCATTACTTCAAGTATTTGTTCTCATATTCTTATATTACTAATTATTTACATTTCTATTTACATTTTCTATTGTATTTTCAATATTTACACTTCTATTTAATTACTTGATGTAGTGCTGCCTACTTCTTCCTTAGCCTTTATCATTCTTTTTCTGTGCCTGCCCTCCTCTCTTCCTATTTCTCCCATCTTTCCTGTCACTTCTTATTGCTTTTCTTTCCTTTACAGGTGGCTTTACATTGAGTGACAAGCCTAATGGCTTCCTGTAAGCCAAGAAACCATTTACAATGGTGGGTGGTAACCATATAACCAAACCATACGTGTTCCCTACGTGTCAACAAGTTGGTTGGTGGAGGGTTAGTGCCCCTCCCCGTAAAACAACTAACTCAAAGTCAAATGGCCACCCCTTATGGGATTATGGCATCTGGCAGTAGGTAGGTAGGTAGATTTTACTTACACTATGTAATGCACTGTCACTTGCAGTAACTTATCAATCTGTATTACACTGTTCCATCATATTTACATCCATTGCTTTCACTTATATTTACACATTATTTACACATTATTTATAAATTATCTACACATTATTTACACATTATTTACATTTTTCACTTGCACTTTTAGAACTGCTTCAGGCTGTGGTAATTAAAGAAGCAGGTAATGCAAAGGGGAACCTGGCACTCAGCGCACTAACAAGAGGTGCTTTTGTGCTCAGGTGTGCGTCAGGTGGTATATGCACACACCTGACACCTGTGTATCGCAGCTGTCCTCTTGGTTGTGGCAGGCAATTGCACCAGTCTGTGCCGATCCATGTACGGCCTTTGCTCAAGTCTGTCGGGAAATCTTACTGCATGGCGCCTTGGAGTTGCTGCTGTCACCCTACCATATCTCTCAAAGGCGAACAACCTCAGGGAGAAGGACTTGGGTGGCTTTACCTTCATCTTATACAGGATGAAGGCGTTCAGCATCGTCATGTCTATGAGATGCAGAAAAACTCTCCTGTACCACCTAGTGTTCTTCCTGAGGCAGTCGATCTCTCCAATCATCATGTCGGACTTGTCCACTAGCAGCATGTTGATATTATAGTCTTTGACAGCATCAGGTTTCCTCACAGGTTCGCCGGTCCTACGGTCGACCTTCCCACTGTCTTTCATTTCCCCCTTGTGTACGGTGGTGAGCATGTGCACGACCCTCTTGTCATGCCATCGTATTGCCAGCATCTTCTCAGACTTGCATTGGTGCACGTCTCCTCACTGCGAGTTTCCTGCCTCTGGGAATTTGGGGAAGTGAGCACGATTGCTCTTCACAGTGCCACAGGAGACGATGTCGTGCTCTGAAAGATATTTAGCAAGTTTCGGTGCTGTATAATAATTGTCAGTATACAGCACATGATTCCCACCAAAATACCTTTCAAGCAGCACTTTCGCTACACAGCCTGAGAAGCCAAGGGGATGTGTTTTGTCCAGATCGACAGTGCTGGCTGAATAGATGACGAAGTCAAGGATGTACCCCGTCTTACAGTCGCACAGAACAAAGAACTTGATTCCAAAGCGATGACGTTTGCTTGGAATGTAATGTACAAACCTAAGACGTCCTCTGAACAAAACCAAGAATTCGTCTATGACAACCTTCTGAAAGGGGTGGAAGAATGACATAAACTTATCCTTCATATTGCTCAGAATCTCCCGGATCTTTCAGAGTGGGTCGGTCTGGGAAGGTACATCGTTGTTGGCGAAGTGCAGGTTTCCCATGATGTTCCGGAAGCGATCTCTGGCCATGTACTTATTGAAGATGAGTGAGGGTAGTATGGGGTCCATGGACCAGTATTCTTCCAACTCGTTTGTCTTTGAGTGTGGCATGAGAAGCATGAGGGCGAAGAACACATACAGCTCCTGCACTCCCAGCACGGTCCACTGTTGCATCTTCGCTGCACCTGCACCACTTGCAGCAGGTTGTGATTCGTACCTGTTTGTCTCATCACATATGTGCTGCATGACTTCGTCATCGAGGAAGGCCAAAAGGAAGTCCACACACTCAGCATCCTCGTCAAGAGTGAAGGCAGGTTATATCTCTGAGGAACTCTTGTCAAAATGAAGATGTTCAGGGACGAAATCGGAACCTTCCGTCCACACGAAGGCGTCCAGGATTCCCTGTCGTGGCGGTGTAGGGTGGGTGAGGGTGGAGGGTGGCTGTGAGGCAGACTGGGCTGTTTCAAGGTCACTCTCACTGACCCTAGGTTACCGTGTAGCACTAGCAGCCCTTACTGTACTTGCCACTCTACTTTTACGACGAGTCAGAGATTTACTTCTTCCCCTACAGCCTGCCTTCACTGTAAATGCTGGTGGAGACTCTGATGATGAAGACTCAGGAGAAAATTCCGCTGAAGATGAGGAAGAAATTAGTGAAGTGGGGCTGGGAGAGCAGGTAGGTGATTCACCTCGGGACTCATGGCGAGTTGGGTCATCCGGGGCCATTATTCCGGGGCTAACCTGCTGCCTTTTCACTCCCCAAATTCCTTCCCTTGCTGCACTAAGGGCTCCTTTCCCTTGGAGCTAGGTATAACTTGGGACACTGAAGCACTCATACTAGGAGTTTCTGTAACGATTTTCTCCCCAGGCTCATCACACGATTCACCCGAAGGATCAAAGTCACTATCCATCATTATCATAGATAATTCTGCCAATTCACGTTCCACTGCCGATTCACTAAGTCCTTTACTTCTTCCCACACGAGTTTTTCTAGGGGTAGAGGTCACAGGGCCCTTTGCAATGGGAGCAGAAGCGGCGGAAATGGCGGGGAGCGAGTGCAACATGGTTTCACCTCAGAGGACGACAAGGAATTGATTCCCGCGGTGTATATGGGCAGGCAAGGGTTGACAAGGTCAATAGGGTGACAGCTGCTAATTTACATGCTATGAAATGATTGGTAGGAAATCTCGACAATAGATAAAAAAATAGGTAGTTCCAGGTGAATGTAAATATCACTTAGGCTTCTCCCTTCCTTTCATATATATATTTTTATTACGAGAATAGATTATACGGCATATTTCAAGGGGAAATTACCTGGGGGAAATTAGCGAACGAGTGCACGTGAGGTGTTGTCAGGTGATAATTAGCCAATTCCAGGTGTATGGCACTATCACTTACCTTATTTCTTTTTTGTATATATTATTTTGTATAAGAAAAGGACATGGGGATTATTTCAATGGACGAAATCAGTGGAAAATTCCGGGGAAGATTTGCTTAGCACAGCGCGGGGAACGCTATGGGCTATCACTGAGGGAGGGGCTATCACCGAGGGGGACTACGGGCTATCACCGAGGGGGGGCTATGGGCTATCACTGAGGGAGGGGCCACAGGCTATCACCGAGGGGGACTACGGGCTATCACCGAGGGGGGGCTATGGGCTATCATTGAGGGAGGGGCTATGGGCTATCACCGAGGGAGGGGCTATGGGCAATCACCGAAGGAAGGGCTATGGGCTATCGCCGAGGGGGGGCTATGGGCTATCACCGAGGGGGGGCTATGGGCTATCAACCAGGATGGTTCTATCACCGTCACAGTGGCTATCAACGTGGACTATCACTACGGGGACTACAGGGACTATCAGGACCGGCTGTCAGTAGCGATATCAGTAATAAGGCCAACATAAACTACTTGCCTCTTCACCCGAAGGAACTGGGTCACTGTCACTTAATAGGTCGTGCTGGCAGACCTTCAGCCTCAGTTATGAGGAGGGAGGGAGTCTACTGTACTTGCTCCCCAGTCAAGGCAACCCTCCAATGTCATTATACATGCTAGCAAATGCACACAAAAGTAACGCTTAAATACCTATAAAATACCTAAAAAATACCTGGGACAACATCGGGTATAAGAGCAAAACACCACTACATACAGCAAGGAGGAGTAGCCTGTGGTAGCCGCTGTGGTAGCCCCTGTGGTAGTCCAAGGAATCCGAGCATCATCTGAAATAAAAGCAATACCCACGTGAGATGACCTTGGCCTCCTCACCTCTGAACCGCCATGCCATCTCCACCTGTACCCAGACACGCAGCTGTAGCGACAACTATATCAATTATTTTAATCGACTCTACCTCGATATCCAAAGAGCTGAGTCGTATGTTCAGGTCTAGCATGTTCTAGTATGTTCAAGTCTAGTATGGAAAATGAATCGCTAATGCAGAGTACCTACGCAGCCATCACCAATCCAACTGCATCGTCTGCATCGGTATGTAAACACTAGAGGTCGTGTGTCGTCTGCTAATGGCTTGTATGCAAAGTACATCGCTAATGAAGAGGTGTTAGGAAGCCTTCTATGCTAGCAAGAATATAGTACTTACTTTTAATGGTACAGATAATACATAGCTAGTTGTAAGGTAATAGAAATATTTTAACTCAAAAAATGATTAGCAAAAGACTAGTTTGTCCCACTGAAAGGCTTAATCGAGGGGAGACGAAGCCACACACACACACACACACACACACACACACACACACACACACACACACACACACACACACACACACACACACACACACACACACACACACACACACACACACACACACACACACACACACACACACACACACACACACATCAAGGAGTACACATGGAGTATATTACCCTTTCAAGGAGTGGACAGGGGGTACATTACCCCCTTCATGGGTCGGAGATGGGTCTGGTGGCCGTTGTTGGGGCCTATTTTGGGCAGCCAATGGTGAGGTCATGGATAGGTCTGGGGGCCGCTGGTGGGGCTGTGGATAAGTCTGGAAGCCGCTGGTGGGGCTGTGGATAAGTCTGGAGGCCGCTGGTGGGGCCATGGACAGGTCCGGGGGCCGCTGGTGTGGCCATGGACAGGTCCAGGGGCCGCTGGTGGGGCCATGGATAGGTCCGGGGGCCACTGGTGGGTCTGTGGATAGGTCCGGGGGCCGCTGGTGGGGCTGTGGATAGGTCTGGGAGCCGCTGGTGGGACTGTGGATAGGTCTGGGGGCCGCTGGTGGGGCTGTGGATAGGTCTGACGGCCGCTGGTGGGACTGTGGATAGGTCTGGGAGCCACTGGTGGGACTGTGGATAGGTCTGGGGGCCGCTGGTGGGGCTGTGGATAGGTCTGACGGCCGCTGGTGGGACTGTGGATAGGTCTGGGAGCCACTGGTGGGACTGTGGATAGGTCCGGGGGCCGCTGGTGGGGCTGTGGATAGGTCTGGGGGCCGCTGGTAGGGCCAGGGATAGGTCTGGCGGCCGCTGGTGGGGTCTGATGAGGCCACGGAGACGGCTGGCAGCCGGTGGACGGGCCCAGGAAAGTTCTGTCGACCTCTAATGGGGCCGTGGATTGGTCTGTCAACCTTTAATCGAGCCGGCTTTCGGTCTGTCAACCTCTAATTGGGCCGTTCATTGGTCTGTCGACTTATATTGGGGCCGTACATAGGGCTGTTGACCTTTACTTGCGCCGTGGATATTTCTGTCAACTTCTCATGGGGCCCTGGAAAGGTCTGCCGACCTTTAATGGGGATGTGGATAAATCTGTCGGCCTCTAGTGAGGAACTGGGTAGGTGTGTCGACTTATAATGGGGCCATGGAAGGGTCTGTTGACCTGTAATGGGGCCGTGGATAGATCTGTCAAGTTTTAGCGTCTGTGTGGTCAGTTTAATACAGGTGTGTTTGCTTTGTCGATGGTACAATTGTTTTGATAATTGTAATGGTCGATAAAGCAGTGTTGTGTATTAAGGTTGTCTGCTCGTTGATTACTATGTTTGATTTTGTGATTCCGGCTGTTTTTTCCTCTGGTACCTTGCTGTTGCCAATGTTTTTTAATCACGAAAAGTAGTAAGAGGGAAGACGACCATACCAAATCGAGCAGTAATTTTGTATACACGTATAATATACTCGTATACATTATATACAGTATATACAACTGACATTACTTTAGATAAGAACTACTTTGTTTTCTTTATACTTGACTAATATTTATTTAGGACGTGGAATACACTCACACAAACCTTGTAATAAAACTACACAGTATTTACACTAATAAGCAATGTCTGCTTTAGATAAACTATTCAAAACACAAGACTTATGTAATGATGAGATTTATAGAGTTTCAAAAATTGTACTGGCCTCCTAAGTCAATTCAAAATGCCAACCTAAACTCGCTGTCATGACAACAGTGATATGACAAACACAGCCCACAGTGTAGATAAGCATACATGTAATACTAATAAGGGAACAAAATTATTTCTTCACTGCACGTACAAACAGCACCTGGCCTCCTGGGACTCACCTGCAATAGTCTCTTTCAGTGTAATACTATACTTACTCCAACCACCATAAAAAAACAATGTAACTCTGAATACTGTACATAAAAAATCTGGGTTCGTTGCCACTAACACTACGCCCACCAAAGCACAATTAACGCCATCATAAAACCAACTCTCTATAAACTATCTATCTATCTATACATCAAACTACAAGAGGGGATACTATTTTGCACATGTATGATAATTATGAATACTATAATCTACCTACAGTGATGCCATTATATTACACTTGGACTGCAGGATATTCACAATCATGTCAGACCTACAAACACCAAATCAGTCTTGTGCTAAATAAACCTGGGTACTTCAATATTCTTTTCTTTATTAATTTTGCACAATAGCCACGTCCCTTTCGTGTTCCCGACCAACACAATCCAACACTATTCAACACTGGGACATTCCTCTGTTGTGGGATTAGAGCCAGTGTTCAGTAAGCTTTTATAATACGTTATAATTTTAGAGACTTCTTTCTCGACATACAAGGAGGAATTACATTACTTTGAACCTCACCAAACATACACTTCATGTATTGATTTTAGCCCAACACCATAGATCTGGTTACAAAGGATACATAAACACTCTGAATCTTCAAACAATAACTACAATACACAATAACTACAACACAGTACACAATAGCTACAATACACAATAACTACAATACACAATATAATACATAATAACTGCAATACACAATAAGTACGATACACAATAACTACAATACACAATATAATACATAATAACTGCAATACACAATAACTACGATACACAATAACTACAATACATAATAACTACAATACAAGACATAATAACTACCATCCATCCATCATCCAATCCTACGTTGCTCCATGAGCAGCGTAGGAGCCCGGGGCTAGGCAGTTGGTCCTGACATTTAAGATGAGTGACGAACCTTACTCATCCTTGAGTGGCATTACGTGAGCAATAAACCCCAACCACTCCTTGGATATAAACCTTCACCGGCTCAATCCGACTGGAGCACATTAATTACCCAGTAAACCAACAGGCGTCAATAATTTGGTTATATGGTTACCACCCAGCGTAGTAAATGGTTTCCTGGTGTACAGGAAACCATTTGGCTTGACACTCAGTGAAGAGTCACCCACAGGCAGAAGGAAAAGGAAAGAATGAAGGAATGAAAGACTTAAGAGGGAGTGTAAAGTCACCCGTAGGTAGAAGGACGAGGAAAGAATGAAGGAAGAAAGATAGAAGAAGGTGGAAGGAAAGAAGGATGGAGGAGAGGACAGGGCAGACACCCGAGAGCAGCACTACACTGAGTGAGTGGATAACTATAGTACACAATAACTACAATACACAATAACAACAATACATAACTACAATACACAATAACTGCAATACATAATAACTACAGTACACAATAACTACAATACACAAGACGCACCAGATAACAATAATACAAATGTAACTCTTGACTGGGAATGCGGTAGGTGGGTAAGAGCGGCTGTCAGTGGGTGGGTCTGGATGTAGGGCTGTCAGTGGGTGGATCTGTATGTAGGGCTGTCAGTGGGTGGGTCTGGATGAAGGGCTGTCAGTGGGTGGGTCTGGATGTAGGGCTGTCAGAGGGTGGGTCTGGATGTACGGCTGTCAATGGGTGGGTCTGGATGTAGGGCTCTCAGTGGGTGGGTTTGGATGTACGGCTGTCGGTGGGTGGGTCTGGGTGTAGGGGTGTCAGTGGGTGGGTATGGGTGTACAGCTGTCTGTGGGTGGGTCTGGATGTACGGCTGTCAGTGGGTGGGTTTGGATGTACGGCTGTCAGTGGGTAGGTGGATGTGTGTGGGTGGGTGGGTAGACGGAGGATTGAGTAGATAGGTGTGGATAAGAGATAGGTATCAGTGCAGATGGGGAGGGTAGAAGTGGATGGAAAGGTACTTGAGTGGATAGGTATGTAGGCTGGATACTGGGTGGGGTGGGTGGGTAGATGGTTGGGTGGGTAGTTGACTGGGTTGGCAGATGGGTAGATGAAAGTAGTATGTCCTTCCATATGGTAGATTATATTCGTGTGCTCTGATATACAAGATGGGGGTGTATAGAAATATAACTTCTCTCTTCCACTCTGCATGGCGTTTGTGCGTCGCGGGGAGAGCTCAGTGATGGTTTGTGTGTTGCAGGGGCGGCTCAGTGTTTGTGTTGCGGGAGAGCTCAGTGACGGTTTGTGTGTTGCAGGGGCGGCTCAGTGTTTGTGTGTTGCGGGAGAGCTCAGTGATTGTTTGTGTGTTGCAGGGGCGGCCCAGTTAGCGTTATGCACCTCTATTCTTCATTTCATCCATCACAGTATCACAAAGAGTCCTCCATCGCGGCCTCAACAAAAGGTCTCCAGGAGTGACCAGTTGAGGTGCCTGGCTTCCTGCAGTCCACAGGGTTCACATCCATGTCAACAACAAAAATAACAACAACAACATGAAGGAAATAACGTAAAAAGTAATCCAAAAAAATCCATACGTATTTGTTCTTCCGTGTTCTAATTTCCATGCTCTGTTCTTTGACTTCCGTGCCCTGTTCTTCACCTTCCGTGCCTTGTTTTTTAACTTCCGTGCCCTGTTTTTCAACTTCCGTGCCCTGTTTTTCAACTTCCGTGCCCTGTTTTTCAACTTCCGTGCATTGTTCTTCATCTTCCGTGCATTGTTCTTCACGGTCTAGTCCATGTCATTGAGGGGGTGTGAAGGGGGCTGTACGTGTGGAGATGATATAGGCACACCCTCCACCACACCCCTCCCCTCCTCCTCCTCCTCCTCCCCTTCCTCCTCTCCTCCATTCACCAGCTGCCACACCCTCCGGTACCATCTCTCACAGGTGGGGTTCAAGAGACCACGCCCGCAGACGTCCTTGGGGGGCGTTGGGCCTGTGGTGGATGTTATGGCAGGGAAGGTTAATGTTGAAAATGGCAGGGAATATTGGTGATGGTGATTAATGCTGAAAATGGCGGGAAATGTTGGTAATATTTGTTGATGTTGGAAATGGCGGAAAATGTCGGTACTTCGAATATTGCGGGAAATGTTGGTACTTTGAAAATGGTGGGAAATGTTGGTACTTTGAAAATGGCGGGAAATGTTGGTACTTTGAAAATGGCGGGAAATGTTGGTACTTTGAAAATGGCGGGAAATGTTGGTACTCTGAAAATGGTGGAAAATGTTGGTACTTTGAATATGGCAGGAAATGTTGGTACTTTGAAAATGGTGGGAAATGTTGGTACTTTTAAAATGGTGGGAAATGTTGGTACTTTGAAAATGGCGGGAAATGTTGGTACTTTGAAAATGGTGGGAAATGTTGGTACTTTGAAAATGGCAGGAAATGTTGGTACTTTGAAAATGGTGGGAAATGTTGGTACTTTGAAAATGGCGGGAAATTCGGAATCTTGAGCTGAGGGATCCACTGTGGCGCATCCTGACACCTACACTAGACGCCTTCACGTGGTGACATTGATAGAACCAGGCAGATTCACTGCCTGGTTGTACAGATGTAACCCAACTCCCTCCCTATCCCCAGAATGGACGATGGTGGACTGCAGGAAGAGGGGAACTTCAGCCTGGTCTTTACCGGGTTCACGTCCAGTACTACTACTACTACTATCACCATCACTTCATTACTACTGCTACAACTACTACTACTACTACTACTCTACTACCTCACCCAAGCCACTCTTTCTCTTCCTCAACTCACTTCTACTTCCACTTCATCCTCTCCCTTCCTTTACTCACTTCTATCTTTTCACTTACTTCCATATTCTCTCTCTTTTCCCATTTCTCTCTCTCTTCCGTCTTTATCATTATTTCTTTCCTTCCTCTTCTTAAGTTACATTCCATCTGCCATTTTTCCTTTTTCCTTCCATCTTCCTATGCACCCCCTTCTCTCTCTCTCTCTCTCTCTCTCTCTCTCTCTCACCAGTAACCAAGGAGACGATGGTGGCCACAGTGGTAGTTATGATGATGCCAATGGCGCCGATGTAACAGTAGCTGAGATCATACACAGAGGGACCGTCGCCATCTTCCCTGTGGGTGAAAAACGGCGAGTTGCAGGGAGGGTAGCCTGATAACAGAGGGAGGGTGACGTGGAGGCGATTTGTTTGTGACCACTCCTTATAGGGTTAACATGTTTGAGTATTGATAAAGAGATAGGTAGATACACAGATTGATAGATAAATGGACAATCTGGTTTTATATATATATATATATATATATATATATATATATATATCTATATATATATATACAGTATATATATATATATACAGTATATATATATATATATATATATATATATATATATATATATATATATATATATATATATATATATATATATATATATATATACACACACACACACACACAATATATATATATATATATATATATATATATATATATATATATATTTATATATATATATATATATATATATATACACACACACACACACACACAATATATTTGGTGATAGATGGTGACGAACATCATCCACTCACTTGATGTAGTGGTGCCTACTTCTTCCTTCACCTTTATCATTCTTTTTCTGTGTCCGTCCTCCTTTCCTCCTATTTCTCTCATCTTTCCTGTCACTTTTTATGACTCTTCTTTCCTTTTCAGGTGGCTTTACGTTGACATGCATAATGGTTTCCTATAAGGCAGGAAAATATTTACAACGCTGGGTGGTAACCATATAACTAAACCATACGTGTTGCCTACGTGTCAACAAGTGGGTTGGCGGAGGGTTAGTGCCCCTCCCCGTAAAACAACTAACTCAAAGGCCACCCCTTACCCGATTATGGCTTCTGGCTATAGATAATAATAATAATAATAATAATAATAATAAAGATATTTAAGATGTGTTTCAAGTTTAAAACAATGTAAAATTCGACTTCAACTTTGAACTCTATGACCAGTATTTCCCTCGGTTTAGGAAGCTCCCTAACACCTTTTCCTAAGCCATTTTTTTTTGCTTATTACATTTTACTGTCCCACTGTTATATAAATCCCTCAAACATGGCCATATTCTGCATAAATAACTACGACAAGAACTAGCCATATCCAAAAATAAATCGCAAGGGAAAAGTTGTCAGGGAGACTTTTTCCTTATGCAACTGACCAAAGCTTTCTCTGCTCACTGTGGAGGGGCAGCAGAGGTGAGCAGACCAAGCAGAGGCGCAGCAGTAGTAGTGGTAATGCCTGGTGAGAGAGGGGAAGCAGTGGTGGTGTTGTTTGCACGGTTGAGGAAGCCTTTAGTGGTGTTAAAGATGGTGTTAGTGGTGTTAAGGAGGCTTGTGGTGGTGTTGGAGAGGTTGGCAGTGGTGTTAATAGTGTTAGAGATGGTGTTAGTGGTGTCAAAGATGGTATTAGTGGTGTTACAGATGCTGGACGTAGTGTTAAAGATGGTGATAGTGGTGTTCAGGAGGAATGTGGTGTTGAACGCGGTGGTGAAGTTGGTGCAGCCTTGGACAGAGAGGGGCAGGAAGGGGGGAGCGCCGCCCCCCCTCAGGAACTTGCCCACCACCATCCACACGGAGTAGAAGACAGAGACCAGGAACCCCACCATGGCACTCTGAGGGGAAAATTAATGATAGTAAAATAATAATAATAATAATAATAATAATATAACTGCTCCCACTACCACCACTACTACAACTACCATTACCTTAGCATTGACCCATGGTAGGAAGATGCCAGCCATAAAGACGCCAGTGTAAGGACCTGCTATGGTGTTGACCAGGGTGTTCATGACGTGTAGCACATTGCCCAAACTGCCCACCACAAGGCCCAACACAGTACCCAGGCCGCCCACGATGGCAGCTGTGAGAGTTACATAGAGTGACATAGATACAGAGAACACACAGACCTTACGGTCCCTACTAATACAGTGCTATAATTATAGGAGCAGGAGAAAAGGATAGCACAGCAGAAGGCTCTCTCCCCCACCCTGCAGACCCTCCGGCATTTTCCGCACAGGAAACAAGAGAGGAAGTAATACCTTGCAGGAATGAAAAACCTGAAGGAATTTTATAGAATCGGCAGAAAGTAGAATAATATGGAAAATGACAATTTGAGCAAACAGCCACATACTTACTCTATGCATGCAATTTATTTTACTGATTTTTTAAATATAAAACAGATGAACAGAATGTTTATCTATTATATTTACCCTAAATATTGTCAGTGTTGATTACTAGTATAAGTGTATTGTGTCTAACAGATAGACGAATGCAGACGCGAATATGCAGCAATTGCTCCATCCTAACTAAACGATACCAATTGCGTCGAGACAGCTCCACTACCCTGTCCCATTAGTGCCGCCACGTGAAGGCCCCCCTCTCTCCACCATCCCAAATGATTGTTCTAAATAGGGAAGAACTTTGAAACTGGACTGGATACCTATTTCCTTCTAAAACGTAATAAAAATGCTGCTCACATGAAGGATATGACAATAAAATGTAATTGGATTGAAGGGGGAGTGTATGTTAGTAAGGTGGAGGGGGAGACCGAGGATGAGGTAGAGGAATGGAGTGCAGAGATATACAGGAGGGCAGCCAAATGACGGGGGACGCGACGACGTGGAGGCGGTTTGTTTGTGGCACTCTTTATGGGATTAAGGCGCCTAAATATATACAGATAGATAGATAGATTTATAGACAGACAGATAGATACAGA
Organism: Coenobita brevimanus; assembly: GCF_032717465.1. Classification (NCBI taxonomy): domain Eukaryota; kingdom Metazoa; phylum Arthropoda; class Malacostraca; order Decapoda; family Coenobitidae; genus Coenobita; species Coenobita brevimanus. Next base: position 14,473,346 of record NC_137029.1, on the reverse strand, counting down.
TAAATAGATAAAGAGATAATTTTAAAGGGGTTAAGCAAATGAGAAGAGGGTGAAAATATATAAAAAAAAAAATACAGAGGACATTCATAACCTTGGTGGCTCCCAGATATAGATAGATAGATAGAAAGACAGATAGACAGATAGACAGACAGACAGACAGACAGACAGATAGACAGACAGACAGACAGACAGACAGACAGACAGATAGATAAAAATACTTACACACGACCTTCACAACTCTAATGGTTGCCGAATCACTGAGGCGGCGGAAAAAAGGCAGGTTCTTGAGAAAGTCCTCCCATATCAGACACGCGGCTGAGTTGGCCTGGGATGAGAACGAACTGGGGCAGGAAAAAAGAGGGGAAACAGGAATAATGAGTGTGGTGAGATTGGTGTAGGGGGAAAGAGGGAAAAATTGTTAGTACCTTACAAGAGCTGTCACCCATTTTCTATCCTTCTGTGCAATTCTCCTATTCACCATCCTTACAGGTGTTATAAATGTCACCTAAGGATTAATTAAAAAGTAAATTCAATCCCTTCGCCTCCTCACCTCAGCACCCCATCATGCACCTCCTCACCTCAGCACCCCATCATACACCTCCTCACCTCAGCACCCCACCACACACCTCCTCACCTCAGCACCCCACCATACACCTCCTCACCTCAGCACCCCACCATACACCTCCTCACCTAAGCACCCCACCATACACCTCCTCACCTCAACACCCCACCATACACCTCCTCACCTCAGCGCCCCACTATACACCTCCTCACCTCAGCACCCCACGATACACCTCCTCACCTAAGCACCCCAGTATACACCTCACCTCAGCACCCCATCATACACCTCCTCACCTCAGCACCCCACCATACACCGTAGCCACAAACAGCCCCGCCACGCCTGGGAGGTGACTCAGCTTGTCGTTCACTAGGAAGGGCAGGATCTGGGGAGGAGGAGACGTGTTCAGGGGAGATTACAGTGTTCATGACAGGGATTAAAGTGTTCATGAGGGGGATTAAAGTGTTCATGAAGATTAAGGCAGGTGTTTTCAGGTCGGATTCCCGTCCTAGGAACACCTATGAGATAGCCGGGTTCTTTATCTAGACCGGCGCTAGGATACACCACAAGAGGAACAGGGCATAAAAACGCTGGGCAACTACTTTACACGTATTGAAATACCCACGCGGCAGGGTGAGCTGGACATCACCATCCCAGGAAGAGAGTACGGGAGGGCGAGACCCACCCCACTAGGAGATGACAGGGAGGCTGGCTCACCTGTCATACCTTCCAGGTGAGAGCTTCCTATGTCCCTCGCATCCCAACGCCCCTCTTCTCCACAGGCAGAGCACCCGACTGTGTGCAGGAAAAGCACACTACACTCCGACGGAGGGAACTCTCGCCAGAATCGGGGTGGGACTTGTATTAACAAGCTCCCAAGCAGACCCTCGGATGCCAAGTCCCCTGGATTGGCCTCCTTTTTGAAAGAGGACTCAGGAGGAGCGTCAAGGGCTGCTATCCCCATCAAGGAGCAGCGGACGAGACATCGCCGTCCACCATTGCTGTCTGCAGGGCAGGATCCCCAGACCCAAAGGCTGGAAAGCAGTTGCTGTCGGTGCTGTGGCCATAGCCAGGTGTATCCATCGGGCACCTACTCCCTGCCACCAGGGTCTGTACTATCCATAGGGTCGATCCCTGGTCGTTCCCCCTCGGACCATATCCAGGCTCCTGTAGAAGGCGCCTCCTGCCCTGATCACCACTCTGGGGGCGAAGTGAGGTGCTCGTCTCCCAGCCCCTCGACACAAGATGACGACTCCTGCTCCTTTTCAGGGACCCCACCAGAGACCAGAGTGGGTGTGATGTACCCGAGGGCTGGTGTCCTGTCCTTGCAGCCCACGGCATTGCTGGACTCCCTCAGGGTGGGAGGCCAAAGCTCACCCCTGGCAGCCACCTCCCGACGGCAAGACCGCAGCCCCCAGACCCAGCAGGCCTCTCTCAGTGCCTGTCGTAGTGGCTGATGTTTGCCCCACGATGGCGGCCAGAGCCCCTCCCTAACAGCCGCCTCCCCAGGACACAGCAACGGCTCACCCAGGGCGCTGCCCTTCCCACGCCCAACCCCAGCCCAGGGCCTCCCCCGATCCTCTTCTAGAACCCTGATGACGACTAAGGGCCGGCGCTGTGCGGCGCACCTCCTGGCCCACTTCGGTCCTAGCCCAGAGAACCCGACCTCCAGCTGGGCCATAGCGGCTAGGGAACCGCCCTCTACACCACCCGCCCACTCCTCGAGGACTAGTGGTGACCTCACGGACCACCCGCCCCTGTACTACTCACCGGGCAGCCCACCTCCCACTCCCGGCTGATATCTGAAGCTCCCGGAGTAGTCTTTGCCATCCCATGGGCTTTGTCCTCCCCTCCGCCAGAGTCATGAGTAATAGACTTTCTGTTTATGTACTTACCTAGTGCGGCCAGACCCCTCCCCCAGTGTTACTCCCTCCCCCTCGAGTCAGTGCAGCTGTTTCCCAAGTATTGATCAACCTCCCCCCCAGTGTGATCCCCTCCCCCTTGTGTACCATAGTGAACTCTGTTACTTGTAATACTCCCAGGTGGAGTGCTCGACACCCTCTTATGCGGGCTGATTCCCCTACAGTGCTGAACTCTCCCCAGTGTCACCCTCACTGAACAACAGACGTCAGTGTAATCCTCATCTGTGTGTCCTCTCTTCCCTCCCCGGACCCCCATCCCCACGTGAACATACCCTCCCTAGACTCAGTGCCCCCCTCCCCTTTTTTCCCCCTCCTTGTTGGTGATCCGAGTAAGACACTAAATATACCTGTCCTGTGTAGAGTATGTCCTAAGGCTAGCTACAGCCTCGTCCATGTCACGCGGATATATTATATTATTAGCTAGGGTCCCGTACATGTCCCGCGCATACCTAATCTAAGGGGTCAGGATATATAATGTTATGAAGGGGGATTTGCCAGTTAGGTAGTCTCGTACCTTCGAGACGTTTCTGGTACTGTAAGTTTCGGTACGAGTCGTCAGAGTTGCCACTTTGCCTGGTGTTTGTGAGCGTCGTTATTTCGTAAGTTAAACATTCATTTATTTTTGTGCTCTTTTTCTTTATAATGTTTTATTTAAGTAATTGCTTGTTAAATTATGTAATTTAAGTTCGTATGGTTAATGATTTAGTGTTATGTAATGTGAGAACTCTAGCATGTTTTGATGTCTCGTAGTTGGTAACTGTTGTTGCTAGGGGCTGATGCAAGACAGTTAGTCCTAGAATATTAAAATTAAATATGCATATGGCACATACCTTCAGCTTTCTCCTGGGATGTTTGTTGAGCCTTCGTCGAGTACCGTAGGACTTGTGGAGACCTCTGAAGTTGGGTAACGAAGTCTCCACTTTACACTTCCCGACAACCCGTAATATGATTACCACAGCCTGATATTATCACTAGAAACACTATTCTATGATTTTCAAATAGTTTGGAATCCATACCCCCCCCAAAAAAAAAAAAAAAAAAAAAACTGTGAAAGCAATGAAAATTACGAGTATGTTCTTCCCACTTGCGCTCGTTCACGGCTGGTATTCTGTCATTTATTATTCATAAAAACACACACTTTATATTCCTATTACTTTATAACACTTATATATATCTGCAATATTTATCCATAAATTTCCTTCAGTAATAGTAGTTTATTGGCATTGTAGGCATTCAATTTCTCTTTCAGTAAAATACGTAGAGAGCCACGGTTTTACTTTAACTGTCATTACTTCAAGTATTTGTACTCATATTCTTATGTTACTAATTATTTACATTTCTATTTACATTTTCTATTGTATTTTCAATATTTACACTTCTATTTTACTTACTTGATGTAGTGCTGCCTACTTCTTCCTTAGCCTTTATCATTCTTTTTCTGTGCCTGCCCTCCTCTCTTCCTATTTCTCCCATCTTTCCTGTCACTTCTTATTGCTTTTCTTTCCTTTACAGGTGGCTTTGCATTGAGTGACAAGCCTAATGGCTTCCTGTAAGCCAAGAAACCATTTACAACGCTGGGTGGTAACCATATAACCAAACCATACGTGTTCCCTACGTGTCAGCAAGTGGGTTGGTGGAGGGTTAGTGCCCCTCCCCGTAAAACAACTAACTCAAAGTCAAATGACCACCCCTTATGGGATTATGGCGTCTGGCAGTAGGTAGGTAGGTAGATTTTACTTACACTATGTAATGCACTGTCACTTGCAGTAACTTATCAATCTATATTACACTGTTTCATCATATTTACATCCATTGCTTTCACTTATATTTACACATTATTTACACATTATTTATAAATTATCTACACATTATTTACACATTATTTACATTTTTCACTTGCACTTTTAGAACTGCTTCAGGCTGTGGTAATTAAAGAAGCAGGTAATGCAAAGGGGAACCTGGCACTCAGCGCACTAACAAGAGGTGCTTTTGTGCTCAGGTGTGCGTCAGGTGGTATATGCACACACCTGACACCTGTGTATCGCAGCTGTCCTCTTGGTTGTGGCAGGCAATTGCACCAGTCTGTGCCGATCCATGTACAGCCTCTGCTCAAGTCTGTCGGGAAATCTTACTGCATGGCGCCTTGGAGTTGCTGCTGTCACCCTACCATATCTCTCAAGGGCAAACAACCTCAGGGAGAAGGACTTGGGTGGCTTTACCTTCATCTTATACAGGATGAAGGCGTTCAGCATCGTCATGTCTATGAGATGCAGAAAAACTCTCCTGTACCACCTAGTGTTCTTCCTGAGGCAGTCGATCTCTCCAATCATCATGTCGGACTTGTGCACCATCAGCATGTTGATATTATCGTCTTTGACAGCATCAGGTTTCCTCACAGGTTCGCCTGTCCTACGGTCGACCTTCCCACTGTCTTTCATTTCCCCCTTGTGTACAGTGGTGAGCATGTGCACGACCCTCTTGTCATGCCATCGTATTGCCAGCATCTTCTCAGACTTGCATTGGTGCACGTCTCCTCGCTGCGAGTTTCCTGCCTCTGGGAATTTGGGGAAGTGAGCACGATTGCTCTTCACAGTGCCACAGGAGACGATGTCGTGCTCTGAAAGATATTTAGCAAGTTTCGGTGCTGTATAATAATTGTCAGTATACAGCACATGATTCCCACCAAAATACCTTTCAAGCAGCTTTTTCGCTACACAGCCTGAGAAGCCAAGGGGATGTGTTTTGTCCAGATCGACAGTGCTGGCTGAATAGATGACGAAGTCAAGGATGTACCCCGTCTTACAGTCGCACAGTACAAAGAACTTGATTCCAAAGCGATGACGTTTGCTTGGAATGTACTGTACAAACCTAAGACGTCCTCTGAACAAAACCAAGAATTCGTCTATGACAACCTTCTGAAAGGGGTGGAAGAATGACATAAACTTATTCTTCATTCTGCTCAGAATCTCCCGGATCTTCCAGAGTGGGTCGGTCTGGGAAGGTACATCGTTGTTGGCGAAGTGCAGGTTTCCCATGGTGTTCCGGAAGCGATCTCTGGCCATGTACTTATTGAAGGTGAGTGAGGGTAGTATGGGGTCCATGGACCAGTATTCTTCCAACTCGTTCGTCATTGAGTGTGGCATGAGAAGCATGAGGGCGAAGAACACATACAGCTCCTGCACTCCCAGCACGGTCCACTGTTGCATCTTCGCTGCACCTGCACCACTTGCAGCGCGTTGTGATTCGTACCTGTTTGTCTCATCACATATGTGCTGCATGACTTCGTAATCGAGGAAGGCCAAAAGGAAGTCCACACACTCAGCATCCTCGTCAAGAGTGAAGGCAGGTTATATCCCTGAGGAACTCTTGTCAAAATGAAGATGTTCAGGGACGAAATCGGAACCTTCCGTCCACACGAAGGCGTCCAGGATTCCCTGTCGTGGCGGTGTAGGGTGGGTGAGGGTGGAGGGTGGCTGTGAGGCAGACTGGGCTGTTTCAAGGTCACTCTCACTGACCCTAGGTTACCGTGTAGCACTAGCAGCCCTTACTGTACTTGCCACTACTTTTACGACGAGTCAGAGATTTACTTCTTCCCCTACAGCCTGCTTTCACTGTAAATGCTGGTGGAGACTCCGACGATGAAGACTCAGGAGAAAATTCCGCTGAAGATGAGGAAGAAATTAGTGAAGTGGGGCTGGGAGAGCAGGTAGGTGATTCACCTCGGGACTCATGGCGAGCTGGGTCATCCGGGGCCATTGTTCCGGGGCTAACCTGCCGCCTTTTCACTCCCCAAATTCCTTCCCTTGCTGCACTAAGGGCTCCTTTCCCTTGGAGCTAGGTATAACTTGGGACACTGAAGCACTCATACTAGGAGTTTCTGTAACGATTTTCTCCCCAGGCTCATCACACGATTCACCCGAAGGATCAAAGTCACTATCCATCATTATCATAGATAATTCTACCAATTCACGTTCCACTGCCGAGTCACTAAGTCTTTTACTTCTTCCCACACGAGTTTTTCTAGGGGTAGAGGTCACAGGGCCCTTTGCAATGGGAGCAGAAGCGGCGGAAATGGCGGGGAGCGAGTGCAACATGGTTTCACCTCAGAGGACGACAAGGAATTGATTCCCGCGGCGTATATGGGCAGGCAAGGGTTGACAAGGTCAATAGGGTGACAACTGCTAATTTACATGCTATGAAATGATTGGTAGGAAATGTCGACAATAGATAAAAAAAAATAGGTAGTTCCAGTTGAATGTAAATATCACTTAGGCTTCTCCCTTCCTTTCATATATATATTTTTATTACGAGAATAGATTATACGGCATATTTCAAGGGGAAATTACCAGGGGAAATTAGCGAACGAGTGCACGTGAGGTGTTGTCAGGTGGAAATTAGCCAATTCCAGGTGTATGGCACTATCACTTACCTTATTTCTTTTTTGTATATATTATTTTGTATAAGAAAAGGACATAGGGATTATTTCAATGGACGAAATCAGTGGAAAATTGCGGGGAAGATTTGCTTAGCACAGCGCGGGGGACGCTATGGGCTATCACTGAGGGAGGGGCTATCACCGAGGGGGACTACGGGCTATCACCGAGGGGGGGCTATGGGCTATCACTGAGGAAGGGGCTATCACCGAGGGAGATTACGGGCTATCACCGAGGGGGGGCTATGGGCTATCACTGAGGGAGGGGCCACAGGCTATCACCGAGGGGGACTACGGGCTATCTCCAAGGGGGGGCTATGGGCTATCACTGAGGGAGGGGCCATAGGCTATCACCGAGGGGGACTACGGGCTATCACCGAGGGGGGGCTATTGGCTATCAACCAGGATAGTTCCATCACCGTCACGGTGGCTATCAACGTGGACTCTCACTACGGGGACTACAGGGACTATCAGGACCCGCTGTCAGTAGCGATATCAGTAATAAGGCCAACATAAACTACTTGCCTCTTCACCCGAAGGAACTGGGTCACTGTCACTTAATAGGTTGTGCTGGCAGACCTTCAGCCTCAGTTATGAGGATGGAAGGAGTCTACTATACTTGCTCCCCAGTCAAGGCAACCCTCCAATGTCACTATACATGCTAGCAAATGCACACAAAAGTAACGCTTAAATACCTATAAAATACCTAAAAAATACCTGGGACAACATCGGGTATAAGAGCAAAACACCACTACATACAGCAAGGAGGAGTCGCCTGTGGTAGCTGCTGTGGTAGCCCCTGTGGTAGTCCAAGGGATCCGAGCATCATCTGAAATAAAAGTAATACCCACGTGAGATGACCTTGGCCTCCTCACCTCTGAACCGCCACGCCATCCCCACCTGTACCCAGACACGCAACTGTAGCGACAACTGTATCAATTATTTTAATCGACTCTACCTCGATATCCAAAGAGGTGAGTCGTATGTTCAGGTCTAGTATGTTCTAGTATGTTCAAGTCTAGTATGGAAAATAAATCGCTAATGCAGAGTACCTACGCAGCCATCACCAATCCAACTGCATCGTCTGCATCGGTATGTAAACACTAGAGGTCGTGTGTCGTCTGCTAATGGCTTGTATGCAAAGTACATCGCTAATGAAGAGGTGTTAGGAAGCCTTCTATGCTAGAAAGAATATGGTACTTACTTTTAATGGTACAGATAATACATAACCTGTTGTAAGGTAATAGAAATATTTTAACTCAAAAAATGATTAGGAAAAGACTAGTTTGTCCCACTGAAAGGCTTAATCGAGGGGAGACGAAGCCACACACACACACACACACACACACACACACACACACACATCAAGGAGTACACATGGAGTACATTACCCTTTCAAGGAGTGGACATGGGGTACATTACCCCCTTCATGGGTCGGAGATGGGTCTGGTGGCCGTTGTTGGGGCCTATTTTGGGCAGCCAATGGTGGGGTCATGGATAAGTCTGGGGGCCGCTGGTGGGGCTGTAGATAAGTCTGGAGGCCGCTGGTGGGGCTGTGGATAAGTCTGGAGGCCGCTGGTGGGGCTGTAGATAAGTCTGGAGGCCGCTGGTGTTGCTGTGGATAAGTCTGGAGGCCGCTGGTGGGGCTATGGATAGGTCCAGGGGCCGCTGGTGGGGTTGTGGATAGATCCAGGGGCCGCTGGTGGGGCCATGGACAGGTCCGGGGGCCGCTGGTGTGGCCATGGACAGGTCCAGGGGCCGCTGGTGGGGCCATGGATAGGTCCGGGGGCCGCTGGTGGGGCTGTGGATAGGTATGGCGGCCGCTGGTGGGACTGTGGATATTTCTGGGAGCCGCTGGTGGGACTGTGGATAGGTCCGGGGGCCGCTGGTGGGGCTGTGGATAGGTCTGGGGGCCGCTGGTAGGGCCAGGGATAGGTCTGGCGGCCGCTGGTGAGGCCTGATGAGGCCACGGAGACGGCTGGCAGCCGGTGGACGGGCCCAGGAAAGTTCTGTCGACCTCTAATGGAGCCGTGGATTGGTCTGTCAACCTTTAATCGAGCCGGCTTTCGGTCTGTCAACCTCTAATTGGGCCGTTCATTGGTCTGTCGACTTGTATTGGGGCCGTACATCGGGCTGTTGACCTTTACTTGCGCCGTGGATATTTCTTTCAACTTCTCATGGGGCCCTGGAAAGGTCTGCCGACCTTTAATGGGGATGTGGATAAATCTGTCGGCCTCTAGTGAGGAACTGGGTAGGTGTGTCGACTTATAATGGGGCCATGGAAGGGTCTGTTGACCTGTAATGGGGCCGTGGATAGATCTGTCTAGTTTTAGCGTCTGTGTGGTCAGTTTAATACAGGTGTGTTTGCTTTGTCGATGGGTACAATTGTTTTGATAATTGTAATGGTCGATAAAGCAGTGTTGTGTATTAAGGTCTGTCTGCTCGTTGATTACTGTGTTTGATTTTGTGATTCCGGCTGTTTTTTCCTCTGGTACCTTGCTGTTGCCAATGTTTTTTGATCACGAAAAGTAGTAAGAGGGAAGACGACCATACCAAATCGAGCAGTAATTTTGTATACACGTATAATATACTCGTATACATTATATACAGTATATACAACTGACATTACTTTAGATACGAACGACTTTGTTTTCTTTATACTTGACTAATATTTATTTAGGACGTGGAATACACTCACACAAACCTTGTAATAAAACTACACAGTATTTACACTAATAAGCAATGTCTGCTTTAGATAAACTATGCAAAACACAAGACTTATGTAATGATGAGATTTATAGAGTTTCAAAAATTGTACTGGCCTCCTAAGTCAATTCAAAATGCCAACCTAAACTCGCTGTCATGACAACAGTGATATGACAAACACAGCCCACAGTGTAGATAAGCATACATGTAATACTAATAAGGGAACAAAATTATTTCTTCACTGCACGTACAAACAGCACCTGGCCTCCTGGGACTCACCTGCAATAGTCTCTTTCAGTGTAATACTATACTTACTCATACCACCATAAAAACAATGTAACTCTGAATAATGTACATAAAAAATCTGGGTTCGTTGCCACTAACACTACGCCCACCAAAGCACAACGTCATCATAAAACCAAATCTCTATAAACTATCTATCTATCTATACATCAAACTACAAGAGGGGATACTATTTTGCACATGTATGATAATTATGAATACTATAATCTACCTACAGTGATGCCATTATATTACACTTGGACTGCAGGATATTCACAATCATGTCAGACTTACAAACACCAAATAAGTCTTGTGCTAAATAAACCTGGGTACTTCAATATTCTTGTCTTTATTAATTTTGCACAATAGCCACATCCCTTTTGTGTTCCCGACCAACACAATCCAACACTATTCAACACTGGGACACTCCTCTGTTGTGAGATTAGAGCCAGTGTTCAGTAAGCTTTTATAATACGTTATAATTTTAGAGACTTCTTTCTCGATATACAAGGAGGAATTACATTACTTTGAAACTCACCAAACATACACTTCATGTATTGATTTTAGCCCAACACCATAGATCTGGTTACAATGGATACATAAACACTCTGAATCTTCAAACAATAACTACAATACACAATAACTACAACACAGTACACAATAGCTACAATACACAATAACTACAATACATAAAACAATACATAATAACTGCAATACAGAATTACTACGATACACCATAACTACAATACATAATAACTACAATACAATACATCATAACTACCATCCATCCATCATCCAATCCTACGTTGCTCCATGAGGAGCGTAGGAGCCCGGGGCTAGGCAGTTGGTCCAGACATTTAAGATGAGTGACGAACCTCACTCATCCTTGAGTGGCATTACGTGAGCAATAAACCCCAACCACTCCTTAGATATAAACTTTCACCGGCTCAATCCGACTGGAGCACATTAATTACCCAGTAAACCAACAGACGTCAATAATTTGTTTATATGGTTACCACCCAGCGTAGTAAATGGTTTCCTGGTGTACAGGAAACCATTTGGCTTGTCACTCAGTGAAGAGTCACCCACAGGCAGAAGGAAAAGGAAAGAATGAAGGAATGAAAGACTTAAGAGGGAGTGTAAAGTCACCCGTAGGTAGAAGGACGAGGAAAGAATGAAGGAAGAAAGATAGAAGAAGGTGGAAGGAAAGAAGGATGGAGGAGAGGACAGGGCAGACACCCGAGAGCAGCACTACACTGAGTGAGTGGATAACTACAGTACACAATAACAACAATACATGACTACAATACACAATAACTGCAATACATAATAACTACAGTACACAATAACTACAATACACAAGACGCACCAGATAACAATAATACAAATGTAACTCTTGACTGGGAATGCGGTAGAGTGGCTGTCAGTGGGTGGGTCTGGATGTAGGGGTGTCAGAGGGTGGGTCTGGATGTACGGCAGTCAATGGGTGGGTCTGGATGTAGGGCTCTCAGTGGGTGGGTTTGGATGTACGGCTGTCGGTGGGTGGGTCTGGGTGTAGGGCTGTCAGTGGGTGGGTATGGGTGTACAGCTGTCTGTGGGTGGGTCTGGATGTACGGCTGTCAGTGGGTGGGTTTGGATGTACGGCTGTCAGTGGGTAGGTGGATGTGTGTGGGTGGGTGGGTAGGCGGAGGATTGAGTAGATAGGTGTGGATAAGGGATAGGTATCAGTGCAGATGGGGAGGGTAGAAGTGGATGGAAAGGTACTTGAGTGGATAGGTATGTAGGCTGGATACTGGGTGGGGTGGGTGGGTAGATGGTTGGGTGGGTAGTTGACTGGGTTGGCAGATGGGTAGATGAAAGTAGTATGTCCTTCCATATGCTAGATTATATTCGTGTGCTCTGATATACAAGATGGGGGTGTATAGAAATATAACTTCTCTCTTCCACTCTGCATGGCGTTTGTGCGTCGCGGGGAGAGCTCAGTGATGGTTTGTGTGTTGCAGGGGCGGCTCAGTGTTTGTGTTGCGGGAGAGCTCAGTGACGGTTTGTGTGTTGCAGGGGCGGCTCAGTGTTTGTGTGTTGCGGGAGAGCTCAGTGATTGTTTGTGTGTTGCAGGGGCGGCCCAGTTAGCGTTATGCACCTCTATCCTTCATTTCATCCATCACACTATCACAAACAGTCCTCCATCGCGGCCTCAACAAAAGGTCTCCGGGAGTGACCAGTTGAGGTGCCTGGCTTCCTGCAGTCCACAGGGTTCACATCCATGTCAACAACAACAATAACAACAACAACAAGAACAACATGAAGGAAATAACGTAAAAAGCAATCCAAAAAAATCCCTACGTATTTGTTCTTCCGTGTTCTAATTTCCATGCTCTGTTCTTTGACTTCCGTGCCCTGTTCTTCACCTTCCGTGCCTTGTTTTTTAACTTCCGTGCCCTGTTTTTTAACTTCCGTGCCCTGTTTTTCAACTTCCTTGCCCTGTTCTTCATCTTCCGTGCATTGTTCTTCACGGTCTAGTCCTTGTCATTGAGGGGGTGTGTAGGGGGCTGTACGTGTGGAGATGACATAGGCACACCCTCCACCACACCCCTCCCCTCCTCCTCCTCCTCCTCCCCTTCCTCCTCTTCTCCCTTCACCAGCTGCCACACCCTCCGGTACCATCTCTCACAGGTGGGGTTCAAGAGACCACGCCCGCAGACGTCCTTGGGGGGCGTTGGGCCTGTGGTGGATGTGATGGCAGGGAAGGTTAATGTTGAAAATGGCAGGGAATATTGGTGATGGCGATTAATGCTGAAAATGGCGGGAAATGTTTGTAATATTTGTTGATGTTGGAAATGGAGGAAAATGTTGGTACTTCGAATATGGCAGGAAATGTTGGTACTTTGAAAATGGCGGGAAATGTTGGTACTCTGAAAATGGTGGAAAATGTTGGTACTTTGAATATGGCAGGAAATGTTGGTACTTTGAAAATGGTGGGAAATGTTGGTACTTTGAAAATGGCGGGAAATGTTGGTACTTTGAAAATGGCAGGAAATGTTGGTACTTTGAAAATGGCGGGAAATGTTAGTACTTTGAAAATGGCGGGAAATGTTAGTACTTTGAAAATGGCGGGAAATGTTAGTACTTTGAAAATGGGAGGAAATGTTGGTACTTTGAAAATGGCGGGAAATGTTGGTACTTTGAAAATGGCGGGAAATTCGGGATCTTGAGCTGAGGGATCCACTGTGGTGCATCCTGACACCTACACTAGACGCCTTCACGTGGTGCCATTGATAGAACCAGGCGGATTCACTGCCTGGTTGTACAGATGTCCCCCAACTCCCTCCCTATCCCCAGAATGGACGATGGTGGACTGCAGGAAGAGGGGAACTTCAGCCTGGACTTTACCGGGTTCACGTCCAGTATTACTACTACTACTCTCACCATCACTTCATTACTACTACTACAACTACTACTACTATTACTACTACTACTCTACTACCTCACCCAAGCCACTCTTTCTCTTCCTCAACTCACTTCTACTTCCACTTCATCCTCTCCCTTCCTTTACTCACTTCTATCTTTTCACTTACTTCCATATTCTCTCTCTTTTCCCATTTCTCTCTCTCTTCCGTCTTTATCATTATTTCTTTCCTTCCTGTTCTTAAGTTACATTCCATCTGCCATTTTTCCTTTTTCCTTCCATCTTCCTATGCACCCCCTTCTCTCTCTCTCTCTCTCTCTCTCTCACCAGTAACCAAGGAGACGATGGTGGCCACAGTGGTAGTTATGATGATGCCAATGGCGCCGAAGTAATAGTAGCTGAGATCATACACAGAGGGACCGTCGCTATCTTCCCTGTGGGTGAAAAACGGCGAGTTGCAGGGAGGGTAGCCTGATAACAGAGGGAGGGTGACGTGGAGGCGATTTGTTTGTGACCACTCCTTATAGGGTTAACATGTTTGAGTATTGATAAAGAGATAGGTAGATACACAGATTGATAGATAAATGGACAAACTGGTTTTATATATATATATATATATATACACACACACACACAGAATATATTTGGTGGTAGATGGTGACGAACATCATCCACTCACTTGATGTAGTGGTGCCTACTTCTTCCTTCACCTTTATCATTCTTTTTCTGTGTCCGTCCTCCTTTCCTCCTATTTCTCTCATCTTTCCTGTCACTTTTTATGACTCTTCTTTCCTTTTCAGGTGGCTTTACATTGACAAGCATAATGGTTTCCTATAAGGCAGGAAACCATTTACAACGCTGGGTGGTAACCATATAACCAACCCATACGTGTTTCCTACGTGTCAACAAATGGGTTGGCGGAGGGTTAGTGCCCCTTCCCGTAAAACAACTAACTCAAAGGCCACCCCTTACCCGATTATGGCTTCTGGCTATAGATAATAATAATAATAATAATAATAATAACAATAATAATAATAATAATAAAGATATTTAAGATGTGTTTCAAGTTTAAAACAATGTAAAATTCGACTTCAACTTTGAACTCTATGACCAGTATTTCCCTCGGTTAAGGAAGCTCCCTAACACCTTTTCCTAAGCAATTTTTTTTTTGCTTATTACATTTTACTGTCCCACTGCTATATAAATCCCTCAAACATGGCCATATTCTGTATAAATAACTACGACAAGAACTAGCCATATCCAAAAATAAAGCGCAAGGGAAAAGTTGTCAGGGAGAGTTTTTCCTTATGCAACTGACCAAAGCTTTCTCTGCTTACTGTGGAGGGGCAGCAGAGGTGAGCAGATGAAGCAGAGGTGCAGCAGTAGTAGTGGTAATGCCTGGTGAGAGAGGGGAAGCAGTGGTGGTGTTGTTTGCACGGTTGAGGAAGCCTTTAGTGGTGTTAAAGATGGTGTTAGTGGTGTTAAGGAGGCTTGTGGTGGTGTTGGAGAGGTTGGCAGTGGTGTTAATAGTGTTAGAGATGGTGTTAGTGGTGTCAAAGATGGTATTAGTGGTGTTACAGATGCTGGACGTGGTGTTATAGATGGTGATAGTGGTGTTCAGGAGGAATGTGGTGTTGAACGCGGTGGTGAAGTTGGTGCAGCCTTGGACAGAGAGGGGCAGGAAGGGGGGAGCGCCGCCCCCCCTCAGGAACTTGCCCACCACCATCCACACGGAGTAGAAGACAGAGACCAGGAACCCCACCATGGCACTCTGAGGGGAAAATTAATGATAGTAAAATAATAATAATAATAATAATAATAATATAACCGCTCCCACTACCACCACTACTACAACTACCATTACCTTAGCATTGACCCATGGTAGGAAGATGCCAGCAATAAAGACGCCAGTGTAAGGACCTGCTATGGTGTTGACCAGGGTGTTCATGACGTGTAGCACATTGCCCAAACTGCCCACCACAAGGCCCAACACAGTACCCAGGCCGCCCACGATGGCAGCTGTGAGAGTTACATAGAGTGACAGATACAGAGAACACACAGACCTTACGGTCCCTACTAATACAGTGCTATAATTATAGGAGCAGGAGAAAAGGATAGCACAGCAGAAGGCTCTCTCCCCCACCCTGCAGACCCTCCGGCATTTTCCGCACAGGAAACAAGAGAGGAAGTAATACCTTGCAGGAATGAAAAACCTGAAGGAATTTTATAGAATCGGCAGAAAGTAGAATAATATGGAAAATGACAATTTGAGCAAACAGCCACATACTTACTCTATGCATGCAATTTATTTTACTGATTTTTTAAATATAAAACAGATGAACAGAATGTTTATCTATTATATTTACCCTAAATATTGTCAGTGTTGATTACTAGTATAAGTGTATTGTGTCTAACAGATAGACGAATGCAGACGCGAATATGCAGCAATTGCTCCATCCTAACTAAACGATACCAATTGCGTCGAGACAGCTCCACTACCCTGTCCCATTAGTGCCGCCACGTGAAGGCCCCCCTCTCTCCACCATCCCAAATGATTGTTCTAAATAGGGAAGAACTTTGAAACTGGACTGGATACCTATTTCCTTCTAAAACGTAATAAAAATGCTGCTCACATGAAGGATATGACAATAAAATGTAATTGGATTGAAGGGGGAGTGTATGTTAGTAAGGTGGAGGGGGAGACCGAGGATGAGGTAGAGGAATGGAGTGCAGAGATATACAGGAGGGCAGCCAAATGACGGGGGACGCGACGACGTGGAGGCGGTTTGTTTGTGGCACTCTATATGGGATTAAGGCGCCTAAATATATACAGATAGATAGATAGATTTATAGACAGACAGATAGATACAGATAAATAGATAAAGAGATAATTTTAAAGGGGTTAAGCAAATGAGAAGAGGGTGAAAGTATATTAAAAAAAATACAGAGGACATTCATAACCTTGGTGGCTCCCAGATATAGATAGATAGATAGAAAGACAGATAGACAGACAGACAGACAGACAGATAGACAGATAGATAAAAATACTTACACACGACCTTCACAACTCTAATGGTTGCCAAATCACTGAGGCGGCGGAAAAAAGGCAGGTTCTTGAGAAAGTCCTCCCATATCAGACACGCGGCTGAGTTGGCCTGGGATGAGAACGAACTGGGGCAGGAAAAAAGAGGGGAAACAGGAATAATGAGTGTGGTGGTGAGATTGGTGTAGGGGGAAAGAGGGAAAAATTGTTAGTACTTTACAAGAGCTGTCACCCATTTTCTATCCTTCTGTGCAATTCTCCTATTCACCATCCTTACAGGTGTTATAAATGTCACCTAAGGATTAATTAAAAAGTAAATTCAATCCCTTCGCCTCCTCACCTCAGCACCCCACCATACACCTCCTCACCTCAGCACCCCATTATACACCTCCTCACCTCAGCACCCCACCATACACCTCACCTAAGCACCCCACCATACACCTCCTCACCTCAACACCCCACCATACACCTCCTCACCTCAGCGCCCCACCATACACCTCCTCACCTCAGCGCCCCACCATACACCTCCTCACCTCAGCACCCCACCATACACCTCCTCACCTAAGCACCCCACTATACACCTCACCTCAGCACCCCATCATACACTTCCTCACCTCAGCACCCCACCATACACCGTAGCCAAAAACAGCCCCGCCACGCCTGGGAGGTGACTCAGCTTGTCGTTCACTAGGAAGGGCAGGATCTGGGGAGGAGGAGACGTGTTCAGGGGAGATTACAGTGTTCATGACAGGGATTAAAGTGTTCATGAGGGGGATTAAAGTGTTCATGAAGATTAATATTCGTGATTATCCCTCCTTAGGTAACCCGGAGACTCTCAGACACCAGGCTACTTTTCTTAGTATTTTTCATACATTACTATAAGGTTGTCACGAGTCGGCGCGATTTTGTATTTGAATAAACTAGTGACATCAACTTTGATGGGAAACCGTGAATTCTAGTGGAGTCCCAGTATTTATCACTCAGTGAACCGCCACGTATTCACCCGGTCTGGAGTGTTTTCAGAATAATTTTCATTGTGTCATAAATGATCGTCTTTGTGCGAGACATTAGCACTTCCGCTGAGCGATTTATTATCGGCGTGTTTCGCTCATTCTAGTCGTGAGCAATGCGGCTTGATACTCGCCTCTTTCTCACGATTTGAAGTCAGTCAAAGGCTTGAGCACCGCGGAAGCAGGTAGTGTGTGTGGCAGCGTCCTTCCTTTGCAACGATGCCTAGTTCCCACCGCCGCCGTTGGATTCCCACCTAGCGTGATTGGCGAGAGACTCGGCGTGTACAGTGTCCTTCCTGAGTAACGACGGCCAGTCATCCGCTTTGTCCACTTTTCTGACCAGTATTTCTTTTCATTTCTTTCCTAGGTTTAAGAGTTAGGTTTTGAGTGAGCGAGTGAGTGCGATCTCCTTATTTTGAATTCATTTTGAAATGTAACGTAAATTTATTTTATTGTAATCGATAAATTTAACAGTTCTTTTTCTTGAGCTTAGTGAAATGTAAACTCGTGTTTTATTTTCCATATTAAGCTTATTTCACTTATAGGTCCTTGTTTGTATAAATGCCTTGATATTCATAACTGGTACTTAGGCCAGTCCTTTTGTATTAAGCTTAAAATCCGTTGTGCAGTCAGGAGTTAATGCATCAGCAAGAACATGTTATCATTAATAGCATTTATTGATTGTCAGGGGTGAAGTCACTTTCTCCAGAGGCTAACAGTACTAACAAACAGCAATTGTGAGGAATTAGTTTCTGCTGTGAGCTGTTGAGAATGTTTATAAATTCTCGTCCTTAGAAAATCGGTGAAGTAAGCCGGCATAAAGGAATCATTGCTTGATTTTCACAAGACAATTCATTGTCCTGTTCTCAGTATTATTGAATAATATCCTTTAATACTGTATATATTTAAAAACCCTGTGACAGTTGGCGACCTCATTCCAGAATATTAACTCCTAGCTCTAAAGTTATTCACGAGATAATACTCACTCACTCATACTTAGGTATTTATCATTAAAGTCTATAGGCACTGTCTTACTGGTGATTATTGATTCAGTTCTATTAATTTACATAATAGTTTTCACAGTCAGTTGTTTGTTTAATTTTCTTTCTTTACCAGTTTAATTAGATAAAACTGGTCACCACTAACCTGTGCCTATATTCTTTATTTTTGATTATTGGCATCTCTCTTTGCAAAAATCGCAGTCAGTACCGAGTCGCTAGTTTACTTAGATTGAGTTAGCATCATGTCTACCAGCGTCTATGTACAGAAAGCCAAAGATATGGGGCTTACAGACCCAACAGAAGTAAAGAACTATGTCCTATCTCGGCTTAGTCACGAGCAGCAACGCGAGAGTGATGCTCGTGAAGAGCGTAGAATCCAACACGAACACGAGCGAGAACAGCGCGAACACGAGCAAAAACAATACGAACTCGAGTTAGAACAACACGAGAAAGAACGTCAACACGAGTTAGAACAACGTGAGAGAGAACGTGAGTACGAGCGTGAACAACGAGACAGAGAATGAGAACATGAACATGCCGGGCGAGAAGCACGCGAAAAAATGAACTTGAAGTGCTGAAGCTGAAGCGAGATTCCTTGGCTTCAGACACATCTGGTGCAGCTGGCCCAAGCTCCACGAGCGCTCTCCCTGCACATGTTATGGCGACCCCACACATCAAGCTTCCCCCATACAAGGAAGGCGAGCGAATCGAGTCATACATAGCTCGTTTTGAAGACATGGCTCAACTTTACCAGCTGGATGATGCAGCTAAGCAGCTTGAGAGTCTTAGCCTGTTTGAGGGCCCTGCCCTCAATATTCTCCACAGAATTCGTGGAGACAATCTCATGTATGAGATGATGAAGGCCGCACTCATCAAAGCGTACCGTCTCACAGTTGACAACGCCAGGAGTCAGTTCATGAGAGCGCGTTTACAGGAAAAAGAGACTGCCATTCAGTTTCTTGATCGGCTTACTGCTTGCTTAGATGAGTGGATGGAGAAAGATGAAACTCCTTCCACGAGTGAGGGGATAATTGACCTTATGCTGTGCACGCAGCTAGAAAAGTCGTGGCCTACTGAACTTATGGCTCAGTTTAAGATCTGCCAGGTAAGAAATGCCAGCCAAATGGTGAAGAAGGCTGACGCATTCGTCACTGCATACGGGTATCAAACTCGCAAACAGCATACCTGGAACAGGAAACCTGATATATCTGGGAAACCGTCTCAGACTGAACCCCAACAACAAGGCCGTTCTCAGAATAATGGCCAAGGTCCAAAACTGCAAAAGAGGGACCAGGGGCAAAACACTCAGAAACCTGAGTGGAAGAGGTACAACAAGTACCCTAAGCAGTAGCAGTATCAGCCACGGAACCGACCGTTCGGACTGTCCTTTTCAGCACCAGCTCAAATGAATAGGAGGCAGGAGGCGAACGCAACCTTCATTCCTCAGCAGCAGCACGGTGGTCACGTCCCTTCCAGTATGGGTACTTACCCACAGTTCACTAGTCCGACAGCGACAGTGAACCCCCCTCCACAGATGGCCAATGCTCCATCTCCCCAGGCAGTGAGAACGACACCTAAGGTATCAGATTCTCAGGGCACCATGTTTGCTGCATCATTTATTCAGCAGCCTAATCAGTGGCTAGCTGCTTCCTCCACAGGCACTCCCACAGGTGACAGTGCCTTCCTTGTTCAGTCAGGGTTTGTGGGAGACATTCCTGTGAAAGTCTTGAGAGAATGGTTCCTCAGGTTGCTCTGTCAGGCAGTCTAGTTCGGCCTGAGCGGTATACAGGTCGACAGATCCAAGCTAACCTTATTGATGGATCAGTGAAATTGTTCCCTGAGGCATGTATCTAGGTGGCATCTCCATTTTACACTGGTACGACACTCGCAGTTGTCATGCCAGAACCCTTATTGGACCTTATCATAGGCAATATTCCACGTGCCAAGCATAGTTGCACCGAAGATGACGCTACTCAGACTTCGGCTAAAGTAACACGAGCCATGGCTGAGGCTCCAGACTGTGTCACCCCGGTGACCATTGAATCGCCGCAAGATCTGATGTGTAGCCAAGTTGTTGTTCAAGAACAACACTCTGACCCAACACTTGCTGCCGTGCGAAAGAAACAAACGGGTAGAGTGATAAAGTATTCAAGGGGAGGTCAAGCCAAGTTCCTTCGCAAACAAGGACAGGTGTACCATGAGTCACGAACACCCCAGGGAGAGGTTCGACTGCAGTTCGTCATTCCCGCTAAGTACCTCCAAGCAGTGTTAGAATAGGGTCATTGTTCAGCGTCAGGAGGTCACATGGGCAAAAGGAAGACCCAGGGCCGTATCTGTGCTGACATTTTCTGGCCAGGGATGGGATGATAGATGATTCTGTGCATTCCTGCAATGTGTGTCCACATACCACTTATCAGGGACATGTCCTTCCTGTGCCGTTTGAAACCACACACAGAATTTCTGAGTCAGTTGAGAGGCAGGGCAGTGGTGAAGTGGGTGCAGACCTGACGTCTCGCCCATTGGCCCCACGGGACACATCATGTCCAGGGCCTGTACATACATGTATACCATAAGTTAAGGGGGAAGTTTGAGAACCCCGCAGAGACAGTCCGAGGCTGTGTATGAATTACCTTGTGGAACGTCTCGAGCTGTGGGCCTTTCTGAGGATCCCCAGAGAATGCACAATATCCACATGAGTGTTCACACCCATGGTGGGTGTTAAAACGTGACCTGCCCGAGATTGCATAGCGATTTTCAGCTTCCTGTCGTTTATCATAAGTATAAGGTTTAACCAGTAAACTGGGTCCCTAGTGAATTGCAGCATTTGATGTCCTGCAGAAACGCCCAGTCTCTTTGCTCTTGACCACCTTCCCTGGTTAATTTAGTGAATTGCAGCATTTGATGTCCTGCAGAAACTCCCAGTCTTTTTGCTAATTAAGTTAAGGGTATAAACTGGGTCAGCATTTGATGTCCTGCAGAAACGCCTTGACTACGTTTCCTGGTTAATAATGTAAATAGTGTACTTTTTGTAACATAAGTACTGACTGCTAGGCAGAGAGAGAGAAATGACACTTTTGATGCTCCACCTTGATTGCTTTCGCAGGTGCAGCTGGCAGGTGCAGCATTGGCGTGCAGAACAGCTGATCGTCCCTGACGCATGCTGCCGCCTCTTCTCTTCTGCCTCATTGTCATCATTTACTATTGATTTATATTACGTAATTTTACGCGTAGGTACAGTTACACCACAACTGTCACACCTGCACCATGTATTACATACATCACGCTACATAACAATTAGTTGTTAATGTTAATGTAGGGAACTTTTCGCTCAGTTTGACCTGAGTACAGGATTTTTCACCGTTGTCACAGAGTTTTTCCCTGAAGCTCGCTTCTATTGACGTAAATACGAGTTTTTTTTTGCTCACTGGCAACTGACTTTCTCCTGTAGAAGGATAGCACACACACACCACAGTGTGAATCTTGTGTGACTGAGTTAGGATTTATATGTATATTGAAATTTTTTTTTCTGAAGAAAAAAAAATTGATATTCATGGGGCGTAATGTCATAAGCCGGCGCGATTTTTGTATTTAAATAAACTCGTGACATCAAGTTTGGTGGGAAACCGCGAATTCTAATGGAGTCCCAGTATTTATCACTCAGTCAACTGCAATGTATTCACCTGGTTGGGAGTGTTTTCAGAACAATTTTTCACAGTGTCATAAGTGATCATCTTTGTGCGAGACATTAGCACTTCCGCTGAGCGATTTATTATCGGCGTGTTTCGCTCATTCTAGCCGTTGGCAATGCGGCTCGACAGTCGACTCTTTCTCACGATTTGAAGTCAGTCAAGGTTTCATTGTCGCGGAAGCAGGTAGTGAGTGTGGCAGTGTCCTTCCTTAGCATCGACGCCTAGTTTCCACTGCCACTGTTGGATTCCAACCTAGCGTGATTGGCGAGAGACTCAGCGTGTGCAGTGTCCTTCCTTAGTAACGACGCCCAGTTATCCGCTTTGTCCACTTCTCTGACCAGTGTTTCTTTTCGTTTTTTTCCTAGGTTTAAGAGTTAGGTTTTGAGTGAGCGAGTGAGTTCGATCTCCTTAATTTGAATTCATTTTGAAATGTAACGTAAATTTATTTTATTGTAATCAATAAATTTAACAGTTCTTTTTCTTGAGCTTAGTGTAATGTAAACTGGTGTTTTATTTTCCATATTAAGCTTATTTCACTTATAGGTCCTAGTTTGTATAAATGCCTTGATATTCATAACTGGTACTTAGGCCAGTCCTTTTGTATTAAGCTTAAAATCCGTTGTGTAACCAGTAGTTAATGCATCAGCAAGAACATGTTATCATTAATAGCATTTATTGATTGTCAGGGGTGAAGTCACTTTCTCCAGAGGCGAACAGTACTAACAAACAGTAATTGTGGGGAATTAGTTTCTGCTGTGTACTGTTGAGAAAGTTTATAAATTCTCGTTCTTAGAAAATCGGTGAAGTAAGCCGGCATAAAGCAATCATTGCTTGATTTTCACAAGACATTTCATTGTCCTGTTCTCAGTATTATTGAATAATATCCTTTAATATTGCATATACTTAAAAACCCCGTGACAGTTGGCGACCTCATTCCAGGATATTAACTCCTAGCTCTAAAGTTATTCACGAGATATTTCTCACTCACTCATACTTAGGTATTTATCATTAAAGTCTATAGGAACTGTCTTACTGGTGATTATTGATTCAGTTCTATTAATTTACGTTATAGTTTTCACAGTCAGTTGTTTGTTTAATTTTCTTTCTTTACCAGTTTAATTAGATAAAACTGGTCACCAGTAACCTGTGCCTATATTCTTTATTTTTGATTATTGGCATCTCTCTTTGCAAAAATCGCAGTCAGTACCGAGTCGCTAGTTTACTTAGATTGAGTTAGCATCATGTCTACCAGCGTCTATGTACAGGAAGCCAAAGATATGGGGCTTACAGACCCAACAGAAGTAAAGAATTATGTCCTCTCTCGGCTTAGTCACGAGCAGCAACGCGAGAGTGATGCTCGTGAAGAGCGTAGAATCCAACACAAACACGAGCGAGAACAGCGCGAACACGAGCAAAAACAATGCGAACTCGAGTTAGAACAACATGAGAAAGAACGTCAACACGAGTTAGACCAACGTGAGAGAGAACGTGAGTACGAGTGTGAACAACGAGACAGAAAATGAGAACATGAACATGCCGAGCGAGAAGCACGCAAAAAAAATGAACTTGAAGTGCTGAAGCTCAAGCGAGATTCCTTGGCTTCAGACACATCTGGTGCAGCTGGCCCAAGCTCCACGAGCGCTCTCCCTGCACATGTCATGGCGGCCCCACACATCAAGCTTCCCCAATACAAGGAAGGCGAGCGAATCGAGTCATACATAGCTAGTTTTGAAGACGTGGCTCAACTTTACCAGCTGGATGATGCAGCTAAGCGGCTTCAGTTTCTTAGCCTGTTTGAGGGCCCTGCCCTCGATATTCTCCACAGAATTCGTGGAGACAGTCTCATGTACGAGATGATGAAGGCCACACTCGTCAAAGCGTATGGTCTCACAGTTGACGACGCCAGGAGTCAGTTCATGAGAGCGCGTTTACAGGAAAAAGAGACTGCCATTCAGTTTCTTGATCGGCTTACTGTTTGCTTAGATGAGTGGATGGAGAAAGATGAAACTCCTTCCATGAGTGAGGGGATAATTGACCTTATGCTGTGCATGCAGCTAGAAAAGTCGTGGCCTACTGAACTTATGGCTCAGTTTAAGATCTGTCAGGTAAGAAATGCCAGCCAAATGGTGAAGAAGGCTGACGTATTCGTCACTACATATGGGTATCAAACTCGCAAACAGCATACCTGGAACAGGAAACCTTATAAATCTGGGAAACCATCTCAGACTGAACCCCAGCAACAAGGCCATTCTCAGAATAATGGCCAAGATCCAAAACTGCAAAAGAGGGACCAGGGGCAAAACACTCAGAAACCTGAGTGGAAGAGGTACAACAAGTACCCTAACCAGTAGCAGTATCAGCCACGCAACTGACCGTCGGGACTGTCCTTTTCATCACCAGCTCAAGTGAATAGGAGGCAGGAGGCGAACGCAACCTTCATTCCTCAGCAGCAGCACGGTGGTCACGTCCCTACCTGTATGGGTACTTACCCACAGTTCACTAGTCCGACAGCGACAGTGAACCCCCCACCACAGATGGCCAATGCTCCATCTCCCCAGGCAGTGAGTACGACACCTCAGGTATCAAATTTTCAGGGCACCATGTTTGCTGCATCATTTATTCAGCAGCCTAATCAGTGGCTAGCTGCTTCCTCCACAGGCACTCCCACAGGTGACAGTGCCTTCCTTGTTCAGTCAGGGTTTGTGGGAGACATTCCTGTGAAAGTCTTGAGAGAATGGTTCCTCAGGTTGCTCTGTCAGGCAGTCTAGTTCGGCCTGAGCGGTATACAGGTCGACAGATCCAAGCTAACCTTATTGATGGATCAGTGAAATTGTTCCCTGAGGCATGTATCTAGGTGGCATCTCCATTTTACACTGGTACGACACTCGCAGTTGTCATGCCAGAACCCTTATTGGACCTTATCATAGGCAATATTCCACGTGCCAAGCATAGTTGCACCGAAGATGACGCTACTCAGACTTCGGCTAAAGTAACACGAGCCATGGCTGAGGCTCCAGACTGTGTCACCCCGGTGACCATTGAATCGCCGCAAGATCTGATGTGTAGCCAAGTTGTTGTTCAAGAACAACACTCTGACCCAACACTTGCTGCCGTGCGAAAGAAACAAACGGGTAGAGTGATAAAGTATTCACGGGGAGGTCAAGCCAAGTTCCTTCGCAAACAAGGACAGGTGTACCATGAGTCACGAACACCCCAGGGAGAGGTTCGACTACAGTTCGTCATTCCCGCTAAGTACCTCCAAGCAGTGTTAGAACAGGGTCATTGTTCAGCGTCAGGAGGTCACATGGGCAAAAGGAAGACCCAGGGCCGTATCTGTGCTGACATTTTCTGGCCAGGGATGGGATGATAGATAATTCTGTGCATTCCTGCAATGTGTGTCCATGTACCACTTATCAGGGACATGTCCTTCCTGTGCTGTTTGAAACCACACACAGAATTTCTGAGTCAGTTGAGAGGCAGGGCAGTGGTGAAGTGGGTGCAGACCTGACGTCTCGCCCATTGGCCCCACGGGACACATCATGTCCAGGGCCTGTACATACATGTATACCATAAGTTAAGGGGGAAGTTTGAGAACCCCGCAGAGACAGTCCGAGGCTGTGTATGAATTACCTTGTGGAACGTCTCGAGCTGTGGGCCTCTCTGAGGATTCGCAGAGAATGCAGAATATCCACATGAGTGTTCACACCCATGGTGGGTGTTAAAACGTGACCTGCCCGAGATTGCATAGCGATTTTCAGCTTCCTGTCGTTTATTATGAGTATAAGGTTTAACCAGTAAACTGGGTCCCTAGTGAATTGCAGCATTTGATGTCCTGCAGAAACGCCCAGTCTCTTTGCCTTGACCACCTTCCCTGGTTAATTTAGTGAATTGCAGCATTTGATGTCCTGCAGAAACGCCCATTCTTTTTGCTAATTAAGTTAAGGGTTTAACCAATAAACTGGGTCAGCATTTGATGTCCTGCAGAAACGCCTTGACTACGTTTCCTGGTTAATAATGTAAATAGTGTACTTTTTGTAACATAAGTACTGACTGCTAGGCAGAGAGAGAGAAATGACACTTTTGTTGCTCCACCTTGATTGCTTTCGCAGGTGCAGCTGGCAGGTGCAGCATTGGCGTGCAGAACAGCTGATCGTCCCTGACGCATGCTGCCGCCTCTTCTCTTCTGCCTCATTGTCATCATTTACTATTGATTTATATTACGTAATTTTACGCGTAGGTACAGTTACACCACAAATGTCACACCTGCACCATGTATTACATACATCACGCTACATAACAATTAGTTGTTAATGTTAATGTAGCGAACTTTTCGCTCAGTTTGACCTGAGTACAGGATTTTTCACCGTTGTCACAGAGTTTTTCCCTGAAGCTCGCTTCTATTGACGTAAATACGAGTTTTTTTTGCTCACTGGCAACTGACTTTCTCCTGTAGAAGGATAGCACACACACACCACAGTGTGAATCTTGTGTGACTGAGTTAGGATTTATATGTATATTGAAATTTTTTTTTCTGAAGAAAAAAAAATTGATATTCATGGGGCGTAATGTCATAAGTCGGCGCGATTTTTGTATTTAAATAAACTCGTGACATCAAGTTTGGTGGGAAACCGCGAATTCTAATGGAGTCCCAGTATTTATCACTCAGTCAACTGCAATGTATTCACCTGGTTGGGAGTGTTTTCAGAACAATTTTTCACTGTGTCATAAGTGATCATCTTTGTGCGAGACATTAGCACTTCCGCTGAGCGATTTATTATCGGCGTGTTTAGCTCATTCTAGCCGTTGGCAATGCGGCTCGACAGTCGACTCTTTCTCACGATTTGAAGTCAGTCAAGGTTTCATTTTCGCGGAAGCAGGTAGTGAGTGTGGCAGTGTCCTTCCTTAGCATCGACGCCTAGTTTCCACTGCCACTGTTGGATTCCAACCTAGCGTGATTGGCGAGAGACTCAGCGTGTGCAGTGTCCTTCCTTAGTAACGACGCCCAGTTATCCGCTTTGTCCACTTCTCTGACCAGTGTTTCTTTTCGTTTTTTTCCTAGGTTTAAGAGTTAGGTTTTGAGTGAGCGAGTGAGTTCGATCTCCTTAATTTGAATTCATTTTGAAATGTAACGTAAATTTATTTTATTGTAATAAATAAATTTAACAGTTCTTTTTCTTGAGCTTAGTGTAATGTAAACTGGTGTTTTATTTTCCATATTAAGCTTATTTCACTTATAGGTCCTAGTTTGTATAAATGCCTTGATATTCATAACTGGTACTTAGGCCAGTCCTTTTGTATTAAGCTTAAAATCCGTTGTGTAACCAGTAGTTAATGCATCAGCAAGAACGTGTTATCATTAATAGCATTTATTGATTGTCAGGGGTGAAGTCACTTTCTCCAGAGGCTAACAGTACTAACAAACAGCAATTGTGGGGAATTAGTTTCTGCTGTGTACTGTTGAGAAAGTTTATAAATTCTCGTCCTTAGAAAATCGGTGAAGTAAGCCGGCATAAAGCAATCATTGCTTGATTTTCACAAGACAATTCATTGTCCTGTCCCCGTGACAGTTGGCGACCTCATTCCAGGATATTAACTCCTAGCTCTAAAGTTATTCAGAGATATTTCTCACTCACTCATACTTACGTATTTATCATTAAAGTCTATAGGAACTGTCTTACTGGTGATTATTGATTCAGTTCTATTAATTTACGTTATAGTTTTCACAGTCAGTTGTTTGTTTAATTTTCTTTCTTTACCAGTTTAATTAGATAAAACTGGTCACCAGTAACCTGTGCCTATATTCTTTATTTTTGATTATTGGCATCTCTCTTTGCAAAAATCGCAGTCAGTACCGAGTCGCTAGTTTACTTAGATTGAGTTAGCATCATGTCTACCAGCGTCTATGTACAGGAAGCCAAAGATATGGGGCTTACAGACCCAACAGAAGTAAAGAATTATGTCCTCTCTCGGCTTAGTCACGAGCAGCAACGCGAGAGTGATGCTCGTGAAGAGCGTAGAATCCAACACAAACACGAGCGAGAACAGCGCAAAAACGAGCAAAAACAATGCGAACTCGAGTTAGAACAACACGAGAAAGAACGTCAACACGAGTTAGACCAACGTGAGAGAGAACGTGAGTACGAGTGTGAACAACGAGACAGAGAATGAGAACATGAACATGCCGAGCGAGAAGCACGCAAAAAAATGAACTTGAAGTGCTGAAGCTTAAGCGAGATTCCTTGGCTTCAGACACATCTGGTGCAGCTGGCCCAAGCTCCACGAGCGCTCTCCCTGCACATGTCATGGCGGCCCCACACATCAAGCTTCCCCAATACAAGGAAGGCGAGCGAATCGAGTCATACATAGCTAGTTTTGAAGACGTGGCTCAACTTTACCAGCTGGATGATGCAGCTAAGCGGCTTCAGTTTCTTAGCCTGTTTGAGGGCCCTGCCCTCGATATTCTCCACAGAATTCGTGGAGACAGTCTCATGTACGAGATGATGAAGGCCACACTCGTCAAAGCGTATGGTCTCACAGTTGACGACGCCAGGAGTCAGTTCATGAGAGCGCGTTTACAGGAAAAAGAGACTGCCATTCAGTTTCTTGATCGGCTTACTGTTTGCTTAGATGAGTGGATGGAGAAAGATGAAACTCCTTCCATGAGTGAGGGGATAATTGACCTTATGCTGTGCATGCAGCTAGAAAAGTCGTGGCCTACTGAACTTATGGCTCAGTTTAAGATCTGCCAGGTAAGAAATGCCAGCCAAATGGTGAAGAAGGCTGACGTATTCGTCACTACATATGGGTATCAAACTCGCAAACAGCATACCTGGAACAGGAAACCTTATAAATCTGGGAAACCATCTCAGACTGAACCTCAGCAACAAGGCCATTCTCAGAATAATGGCCAAGATCCAAAACTGCAAAAGAGGGACCAGGGGCAAAACACTCAGAAACCTGAGTGGAAGAGGTACAACAAGTACCCTAACCAGTAGCAGTATCAGCCACGCAACCGACCGTCGGGACTGTCCTTTTCATCACCAGCTCAAGTGAATAGGAGGCAGGAGGCGAACGCAACCTTCATTCCTCAGCAGCAGCACGGTGGTCACGTCCCTACCTGTATGGGTACTTACCCACAGTTCACTAGTCCGACAGCGACAGTGAACCCCCCACCACAGATGGCCAATGCTCCATCTCCCCAGGCAGTGAGTACGACACCTCAGGTATCAAATTTTCAGGGCACCATGTTTGCTGCATCATTTATTCAGCAGCCTAATCAGTGGCTAGCTGCTTCCTCCACAGGCACTCCCACAGGTGACAGTGCCTTCCTTGTTCAGTCAGGGTTTGTGGGAGACATTCCTGTGAAAGTCTTGAGAGAATGGTTCCTCAGGTTGCTCTGTCAGGCAGTCTAGTTCGGCCTGAGCGGTATACAGGTCGACAGATCCAAGCTAACCTTATTGATGGATCAGTGAAATTGTTCCCTGAGGCATGTATCTAGGTGGCATCTCCATTTTACACTGGTACGACACTCGCAGTTGTCATGCCAGAACCCTTATTGGACCTTATCATAGGCAATATTCCACGTGCCAAGCATAGTTGCACCGAAGATGATGCTACTCAGACTTCGGCTAAAGTAACACGAGCCATGGCTGAGGCTCCAGACTGTGTCACCCCGGTGACCATTGAATCGCCGCAAGATCTGATGTGTAGCCAAGTTGTTGTTCAAGAACAACACTCTGACCCAACACTTGCTGCCGTGCGAAAGAAACAAACGGGTAGAGTGATAAAGTATTCACGGGGAGGTCAAGCCAAGTTCCTTCGCAAACAAGGACAGGTGTACCATGAGTCACGAACACCCCAGGGAGAGGTTCGACTGCAGTTCGTCATTCCCACTAAGTACCTCCAAGCAGTGTTAGAATAGGGTCATTGTTCAGCGTCAGGAGGTCACATGGGCAAAAGGAAGACCCAGGGCCGTATCTGTGCTGACATTTTCTGGCCAGGGATGGGATGATAGATAATTCTGTGCATTCCTGCAATGTGTGTCCATGTACCACTTATCAGGGACATGTCCTTCCTGTGCTGTTTGAAACCACACACAGAATTTCTGAGTCAGTTGAGAGGCAGGGCAGTGGTGAAGTGGGTGCAGACCTGACGTCTCGCCCATTGGCCCCACGGGACACATCATGTCCAGGGCCTGTACATACATGTATACCATAAGTTAAGGGGGAAGTTTGAGAACCCCGCAGAGACAGTCCGAGGCTGTGTATGAATTACCTTGTGGAACGTCTCGAGCTGTGGGCCTCTCTGAGGATTCGCAGAGAATGCAGAATATCCACATGAGTGTTCACACCCATGGTGGGTGTTAAAACGTGACCTGCCCGAGATTGCATAGCGATTTTCAGCTTCCTGTCGTTTATTATGAGTATAAGGTTTAACCAGTAAACTGGGTCCCTAGTGAATTGCAGCATTTGATGTCCTGCAGAAACGCCCAGTCTCTTTGCCTTGACCACCTTCCTGGTTAATTTAGTGAATTGCAGCATTTGATGTCCTGCAGAAACGCCCATTCTTTTTGCTAATTAAGTTAAGGGTTTAACCAATAAACTGGGTCAGCATTTGATGTCCTGCAGAAACGCCTTGACTACGTTTCCTGGTTAATAATGTAAATAGTGTACTTTTTGTAACATAAGTACTGACTGCTAGGCAGAGAGAGAGAAATGACACTTTTGTTGCTCCACCTTGATTGCTTTCGCAGGTGCAGCTGGCAGGTGCAGCATTGGCGTGCAGAACAGCTGATCGTCCCTGACGCATGCTGCCGCCTCTTCTCTTCTGCCTCATTGTCATCATTTACTATTGATTTATATTACGTAATTTTACGTGTAGGTACAGTTACACCACAAATGTCACACCTGCACCATGTATTACATACATCACGCTACATAACAATTAGTTGTTAATGTTAATGTAGCGAACTTTTCGCTCAGTTTGACCTGAGTACAGGATTTTTCACCGTTGTCACAGAGTTTTTCCCTGAAGCTCGCTTCTATTGACGTAAATACGAGTTTTTTGCTCACTGGCAACTGACTTTCTCCTCTAGAATGAAACCACACACACACCACAGTGTGAATCTTGTGTGACTGAGTTAGGATTTATATGTATATTGAATTTTTTTTTCTGAAGAAAAAAATTGATATTCATGGGGCGTAATGTCATAAGTCGGCGCGATTTTTGTATTTAAATAAACTCGTGACATCAAGTTTGGTGGGAAACCGCGAATTCTAATGGAGTCCCAGTATTTATCACTCAGTCAACTGCAATGTATTCACCTGGTTGGGAGTGTTTTCAGAACAATTTTTCACTGTGTCATAAGTGATCATCTTTGTGCGAGACATTAGCACTTCCGCTGAGCGATTTATTATCGGCGTGTTTAGCTCATTCTAGCCGTTGGCAATGCGGCTCGACAGTCGACTCTTTCTCACGATTTGAAGTCAGTCAAGGTTTCATTTTCGCGGAAGCAGGTAGTGAGTGTGGCAGTGTCCTTCCTTAGCATCGACGCCTAGTTTCCACTGCCACTGTTGGATTCCAACCTAGCGTGATTGGCGAGAGACTCAGAGTGTGCAGTGTCCTTCCTTAGTAACGACGCCCAGTTATCCGCTTTGTCCACTTCTCTGACCAGTGTTTCTTTTCGTTTTTTTCCTAGGTTTAAGAGTTAGGTTTTGAGTGAGCGAGTGAGTTCGATCTCCTTAATTTGAATTCATTTTGAAATGTAACGTAAATTTATTTTATTGTAATCAATAAATTTAACAGTTCTTTTCT
The DNA here is from genome assembly GCF_032717465.1 of Coenobita brevimanus. Taxonomy (NCBI): domain Eukaryota; kingdom Metazoa; phylum Arthropoda; class Malacostraca; order Decapoda; family Coenobitidae; genus Coenobita; species Coenobita brevimanus. Next base: position 14,441,483 of record NC_137029.1, on the reverse strand, counting down.
TGAGCTTAGTGTAATGTAAACTGGTGTTTTATTTTCCATATTAAGCTTATTTCACTTATAGGTCCTAGTTTGTATAAATGCCTTGATATTCATAACTGGTACTTAGGCCAGTCCTTTTGTATTAAGCTTAAAATCCGTTGTGTAACCAGTAGTTAATGCATCAGCAAGAACATGTTATCATTAATAGCATTTATTGATTGTCAGGGGTGAAGTCACTTTCTCCAGAGGCTAACAGTACTAACAAACAGCAATTGTGGGGAATTAGTTTCTGCTGTGTACTGTTGAGAAAGTTTATAAATTCTCGTCCTTAGAAAATCGGTGAAGTAAGCCGGCATAAAGCAATCATTGCTTGATTTTCACAAGACAATTCATTGTCCTGTCCCCGTGACAGTTGGCGACCTCATTCCAGGATATTAACTCCTAGCTCTAAAGTTATTCAGAGATATTTCTCACTCACTCATACTTACGTATTTATCATTAAAGTCTATAGGAACTGTCTTACTGGTGATTATTGATTCAGTTCTATTAATTTACGTTATAGTTTTCACAGTCAGTTGTTTGTTTAATTTTCTTTCTTTACCAGTTTAATTAGATAAAACTGGTCACCAGTAACCTGTGCCTATATTCTTTATTTTTGATTATTGGCATCTCTCTTTGCAAAAATCGCAGTCAGTACCGAGTCGCTAGTTTACTTAGATTGAGTTAGCATCATGTCTACCAGCGTCTATGTACAGGAAGCCAAAGATATGGGGCTTACAGACCCAACAGAAGTAAAGAATTATGTCCTCTCTCGGCTTAGTCACGAGCAGCAACGCGAGAGTGATGCTCGTGAAGAGCGTAGAATCCAACACAAACACGAGCGAGAACAGCGCAAAAACGAGCAAAAACAATGCGAACTCGAGTTAGAACAACACGAGAAAGAACGTCAACACGAGTTAGACCAACGTGAGAGAGAACGTGAGTACGAGTGTGAACAACGAGACAGAGAATGAGAACATGAACATGCCGAGCGAGAAGCACGCAAAAAAATGAACTTGAAGTGCTGAAGCTTAAGCGAGATTCCTTGGCTTCAGACACATCTGGTGCAGCTGGCCCAAGCTCCACGAGCGCTCTCCTGCACATGTCATGGCGGCCCCACACATCAAGCTTCCCCAATACAAGGAAGGCGAGCGAATCGAGTCATACATAGCTAGTTTTGAAGACGTGGCTCAACTTTACCAGCTGGATGATGCAGCTAAGCGGCTTCAGTTTCTTAGCCTGTTTGAGGGCCCTGCCCTCGATATTCTCCACAGAATTCGTGGAGACAGTCTCATGTACGAGATGATGAAGGCCACACTCGTCAAAGCGTATGGTCTCACAGTTGACGACGCCAGGAGTCAGTTCATGAGAGCGCGTTTACAGGAAAAAGAGACTGCCATTCAGTTTCTTGATCGGCTTACTGTTTGCTTAGATGAGTGGATGGAGAAAGATGAAACTCCTTCCATGAGTGAGGGGATAATTGACCTTATGCTGTGCATGCAGCTAGAAAAGTCGTGGCCTACTGAACTTATGGCTCAGTTTAAGATCTGCCAGGTAAGAAATGCCAGCCAAATGGTGAAGAAGGCTGACGTATTCGTCACTACATATGGGTATCGAACTCGCAAACAGCATACCTGGAACAGGAAACCTTATAAATCTGGGAAACCATCTCAGACTGAACCTCAGCAACAAGGCCATTCTCAGAATAATGGCCAAGATCCAAAACTGCAAAAGAGGGACCAGGGGCAAAACACTCAGAAACCTGAGTGGAAGAGGTACAACAAGTACCCTAACCAGTAGCAGTATCAGCCACGCAACCGACCGTCGGGACTGTCCTTTTCATCACCAGCTCAAGTGAATAGGAGGCAGGAGGCGAACGCAACCTTCATTCCTCAGCAGCAGCACGGTGGTCACGTCCCTACCTGTATGGGTACTTACCCACAGTTCACTAGTCCGACAGCGACAGTGAACCCCCCACCACAGATGGCCAATGCTCCATCTCCCCAGGCAGTGAGTACGACACCTCAGGTATCAAATTTTCAGGGCACCATGTTTGCTGCATCATTTATTCAGCAGCCTAATCAGTGGCTAGCTGCTTCCTCCACAGGCACTCCCACAGGTGACAGTGCCTTCCTTGTTCAGTCAGGGTTTGTGGGAGACATTCCTGTGAAAGTCTTGAGAGAATGGTTCCTCAGGTTGCTCTGTCAGGCAGTCTAGTTCGGCCTGAAGCGGTATACAGGTCGACAGATCCAAGCTAACCTTATTGATGGATCAGTGAAATTGTTCCCTGAGGCATGTATCTAGGTGGCATCTCCATTTTACACTGGTACGACACTCGCAGTTGTCATGCCAGAACCCTTATTGGACCTTATCATAGGCAATATTCCACGTGCCAAGCATAGTTGCACCGAAGATGATGCTACTCAGACTTCGGCTAAAGTAACACGAGCCATGGCTGAGGCTCCAGACTGTGTCACCCCGGTGACCATTGAATCGCCGCAAGATCTGATGTGTAGCCAAGTTGTTGTTCAAGAACAACACTCTGACCCAACACTTGCTGCCGTGCGAAAGAAACAAACGGGTAGAGTGATAAAGTATTCACGGGGAGGTCAAGCCAAGTTCCTTCGCAAACAAGGACAGGTGTACCATGAGTCACGAACACCCCAGGGAGAGGTTCGACTGCAGTTCGTCATTCCCACTAAGTACCTCCAAGCAGTGTTAGAATAGGGTCATTGTTCAGCGTCAGGAGGTCACATGGGCAAAAGGAAGACCCAGGGCCGTATCTGTGCTGACATTTTCTGGCCAGGGATGGGATGATAGATAATTCTGTGCATTCCTGCAATGTGTGTCCATGTACCACTTATCAGGGACATGTCCTTCCTGTGCTGTTTGAAACCACACACAGAATTTCTGAGTCAGTTGAGAGGCAGGGCAGTGGTGAAGTGGGTGCAGACCTGACGTCTCGCCCATTGGCCCCACGGGACACATCATGTCCAGGGCCTGTACATACATGTATACCATAAGTTAAGGGGGAAGTTTGAGAACCCCGCAGAGACAGTCCGAGGCTGTGTATGAATTACCTTGTGGAACGTCTCGAGCTGTGGGCCTCTCTGAGGATTCGCAGAGAATGCAGAATATCCACATGAGTGTTCACACCCATGGTGGGTGTTAAAACGTGACCTGCCCGAGATTGCATAGCGATTTTCAGCTTCCTGTCGTTTATTATGAGTATAAGGTTTAACCAGTAAACTGGGTCCCTAGTGAATTGCAGCATTTGATGTCCTGCAGAAACGCCCAGTCTCTTTGCCTTGACCACCTTCCCTGGTTAATTTAGTGAATTGCAGCATTTGATGTCCTGCAGAAACGCCCATTCTTTTTGCTAATTAAGTTAAGGGTTTAACCAATAAACTGGGTCAGCATTTGATGTCCTGCAGAAACGCCTTGACTACGTTTCCTGGTTAATAATGTAAATAGTGTACTTTTTGTAACATAAGTACTGACTGCTAGGCAGAGAGAGAGAAATGACACTTTTGTTGCTCCACCTTGATTGCTTTCGCAGGTGCAGCTGGCAGGTGCAGCATTGGCGTGCAGAACAGCTGATCGTCCCTGACGCATGCTGCCGCCTCTTCTCTTCTGCCTCATTGTCATCATTTACTATTGATTTATATTACGTAATTTTACGTGTAGGTACAGTTACACCACAAATGTCACACCTGCACCATGTATTACATACATCACGCTACATAACAATTAGTTGTTAATGTTAATGTAGCGAACTTTTCGCTCAGTTTGACCTGAGTACAGGATTTTTCACCGTTGTCACAGAGTTTTTCCCTGAAGCTCGCTTCTATTGACGTAAATACGAGTTTTTTTTGCTCACTGGCAACTGACTTTCTCCTGTAGAAGGATAGCACACACACACCACAGTGTGAATCTTGTGTGACTGAGTTAGGATTTATATGTATATTGAAATTTTTTTTTCTGAAGAAAAAAAAATTGATATTCATGGGGCGTAATGTCATAAGTCGGCGCGATTTTTGTATTTAAATAAACTCGTGACATCAAGTTTGGTGGGAAACCGCGAATTCTAATGGAGTCCCAGTATTTATCACTCAGTCAACTGCAATGTATTCACCTGGTTGGGAGTGTTTTCAGAACAATTTTTCACTGTGTCATAAGTGATCATCTTTGTGCGAGACATTAGCACTTCCGCTGAGCGATTTATTATCGGCGTGTTTAGCTCATTCTAGCCGTTGGCAATGCGGCTCGACAGTCGACTCTTTCTCACGATTTGAAGTCAGTCAAGGTTTCATTTTCGCGGAAGCAGGTAGTGAGTGTGGCAGTGTCCTTCCTTAGCATCGACGCCTAGTTTCCACTGCCACTGTTGGATTCCAACCTAGCGTGATTGGCGAGAGACTCAGAGTGTGCAGTGTCCTTCCTTAGTAACGACGCCCAGTTATCCGCTTTGTCCACTTCTCTGACCAGTGTTTCTTTTCGTTTTTTTCCTAGGTTTAAGAGTTAGGTTTTGAGTGAGCGAGTGAGTTCGATCTCCTTAATTTGAATTCATTTTGAAATGTAACGTAAATTTATTTTATTGTAATCAATAAATTTAACAGTTCTTTTTCTTGAGCTTAGTGTAATGTAAACTGGTGTTTTATTTTCCATATTAAGCTTATTTCACTTATAGGTCCTAGTTTGTATAAATGCCTTGATATTCATAACTGGTACTTAGGCCAGTCCTTTTGTATTAAGCTTAAAATCCGTTGTGTAACCAGTAGTTAATGCATCAGCAAGAACATGTTATCATTAATAGCATTTATTGATTGTCAGGGGTGAAGTCACTTTCTCCAGAGGCTAACAGTACTAACAAACAGCAATTGTGGGGAATTAGTTTCTGCTGTGTACTGTTGAGAAAGTTTATAAATTCTCGTCCTTAGAAAATCGGTGAAGTAAGCCGGCATAAAGCAATCATTGCTTGATTTTCACAAGACAATTCATTGTCCTGTCCCCGTGACAGTTGGCGACCTCATTCCAGGATATTAACTCCTAGCTCTAAAGTTATTCAGAGATATTTCTCACTCACTCATACTTACGTATTTATCATTAAAGTCTATAGGAACTGTCTTACTGGTGATTATTGATTCAGTTCTATTAATTTACGTTATAGTTTTCACAGTCAGTTGTTTGTTTAATTTTCTTTCTTTACCAGTTTAATTAGATAAAACTGGTCACCAGTAACCTGTGCCTATATTCTTTATTTTTGATTATTGGCATCTCTCTTTGCAAAAATCGCAGTCAGTACCGAGTCGCTAGTTTACTTAGATTGAGTTAGCATCATGTCTACCAGCGTCTATGTACAGGAAGCCAAAGATATGGGGCTTACAGACCCAACAGAAGTAAAGAATTATGTCCTCTCTCGGCTTAGTCACGAGCAGCAACGCGAGAGTGATGCTCGTGAAGAGCGTAGAATCCAACACAAACACGAGCGAGAACAGCGCAAAAACGAGCAAAAACAATGCGAACTCGAGTTAGAACAACACGAGAAAGAACGTCAACACGAGTTAGACCAACGTGAGAGAGAACGTGAGTACGAGTGTGAACAACGAGACAGAGAATGAGAACATGAACATGCCGAGCGAGAAGCACGCAAAAAAATGAACTTGAAGTGCTGAAGCTTAAGCGAGATTCCTTGGCTTCAGACACATCTGGTGCAGCTGGCCCAAGCTCCACGAGCGCTCTCCCTGCACATGTCATGGCGGCCCCACACATCAAGCTTCCCCAATACAAGGAAGGCGAGCGAATCGAGTCATACATAGCTAGTTTTGAAGACGTGGCTCAACTTTACCAGCTGGATGATGCAGCTAAGCGGCTTCAGTTTCTTAGCCTGTTTGAGGGCCCTGCCCTCGATATTCTCCACAGAATTCGTGGAGACAGTCTCATGTACGAGATGATGAAGGCCACACTCGTCAAAGCGTATGGTCTCACAGTTGACGACGCCAGGAGTCAGTTCATGAGAGCGCGTTTACAGGAAAAAGAGACTGCCATTCAGTTTCTTGATCGGCTTACTGTTTGCTTAGATGAGTGGATGGAGAAAGATGAAACTCCTTCCATGAGTGAGGGGATAATTGACCTTATGCTGTGCATGCAGCTAGAAAAGTCGTGGCCTACTGAACTTATGGCTCAGTTTAAGATCTGCCAGGTAAGAAATGCCAGCCAAATGGTGAAGAAGGCTGACGTATTCGTCACTACATATGGGTATCGAACTCGCAAACAGCATACCTGGAACAGGAAACCTTATAAATCTGGGAAACCATCTCAGACTGAACCTCAGCAACAAGGCCATTCTCAGAATAATGGCCAAGATCCAAAACTGCAAAAGAGGGACCAGGGGCAAAACACTCAGAAACCTGAGTGGAAGAGGTACAACAAGTACCCTAACCAGTAGCAGTATCAGCCACGCAACCGACCGTCGGGACTGTCCTTTTCATCACCAGCTCAAGTGAATAGGAGGCAGGAGGCGAACGCAACCTTCATTCCTCAGCAGCAGCACGGTGGTCACGTCCCTACCTGTATGGGTACTTACCCACAGTTCACTAGTCCGACAGCGACAGTGAACCCCCCACCACAGATGGCCAATGCTCCATCTCCCCAGGCAGTGAGTACGACACCTCAGGTATCAAATTTTCAGGGCACCATGTTTGCTGCATCATTTATTCAGCAGCCTAATCAGTGGCTAGCTGCTTCCTCCACAGGCACTCCCACAGGTGACAGTGCCTTCCTTGTTCAGTCAGGGTTTGTGGGAGACATTCCTGTGAAAGTCTTGAGAGAATGGTTCCTCAGGTTGCTCTGTCAGGCAGTCTAGTTCGGCCTGAGCGGTATACAGGTCGACAGATCCAAGCTAACCTTATTGATGGATCAGTGAAATTGTTCCCTGAGGCATGTATCTAGGTGGCATCTCCATTTTACACTGGTACGACACTCGCAGTTGTCATGCCAGAACCCTTATTGGACCTTATCATAGGCAATATTCCACGTGCCAAGCATAGTTGCACCGAAGATGACGCTACTCAGACTTCGGCTAAAGTAACACGAGCCATGGCTGAGGCTCCAGACTGTGTCACCCCGGTGACCATTGAATCGCCGCAAGATCTGATGTGTAGCCAAGTTGTTGTTCAAGAACAACACTCTGACCCAACACTTGCTGCCGTGCGAAAGAAACAAACGGGTAGAGTGATAAAGTATTCACGGGGAGGTCAAGCCAAGTTCCTTCGCAAACAAGGACAGGTGTACCATGAGTCACGAACACCCCAGGGAGAGGTTCGACTGCAGTTCGTCATTCCCGCTAAGTACCTCCAAGCAGTGTTAGAAAAGGGTCATTGTTCAGCGTCAGGAGGTCACATGGGCAAAAGGAAGACCCAGGGCCGTATCTGTGCTGACATTTTCTGGCCAGGGATGGGATGATAGATAATTCTGTGCATTCCTGCAATGTGTGTCCATGTACCACTTATCAGGGACATGTCCTTCCTGTGCCGTTTGAAACCACACACAGAATTTCTGAGTCAGTTGAGAGGCAGGGCAGTGGTGAAGTGGGTGCAGACCTGACGTCTCGCCCATTGGCCCCACGGGACACATCATGTCCAGGGCCTGTACATACATGTATACCATAAGTTAAGGGGGAAGTTTGAGAACCCCGCAGAGACAGTCCGAGGCTGTGTATGAATTACCTTGTGGAACGTCTCGAGCTGTGGGCCTCTCTGAGGATTCCCAGAGAATGCAGAATATCCACATGAGTGTTCACACCCATGGTGGGTGTTAAAGCGTGACCTGCCCGAGATTGCATAGCGATTTTCAGCTTCCTGTCGTTTATCATGAGTATAAGGTTTAACCAGTAAACTGGGTCCCTAGTGAATTGCAGTATTTGATGTCCTGCAGAAACGCCCAGTCTCTTTGCTCTTGACCACCTTCCCTGGTTAATTTAGTGAATTGCAGCATTTGATGTCCTGCAGAAACGCCCAGTCTTTTTGCTAATTAAGTTAAGGGTTTAACCAATAAACTGGGTCAGCATTTGATGTCCTGCAGAAACGCCTTGACTACGTTTCCTGGTTAATAATGTAAATAGTGTACTTTTTGTAACATAAGTACTGACTGCTAGGCAGAGAGAGAGAAATGACACTTTTGATGCTCCACCTTGATTGCTCTCGCAGGTGCAGCTGGCAGGTGCAGCATTGGCGTGCAGAACAGCTGATCGTCCCTGACGCATGCTGCCGCCTCTTCTCTTCTGCCTCATTGTCATCATTTACTATTGATTTATATTACGTAATTTTACGCGTAGGTACAGTTACACCACAACTGTCACACCTGCACCATGTATTACATACATCACGCTACATAACAATTAGTTGTTAATGTTAATGTAGCGAACTTTTCGCTCAGTTTGACCTGAGTACAGGATTTTTCACCGTTGTCACAGAGTTTTTCCCTGAAGCTCGCTTCTATTGACGTAAATACGAGTTTTTTTTGCTCACTGGCAACTGACTGTCTCCTGTAGAAGGATAGCACACACACACCACAGTGTGAATCTTGTGTGACTGAGTTAGGATTTATATGTATATTGAAATTTTTTTTTTCTGAAGAAAAAAAAATTGATATTCATGGGGCGTAATGTCATAAGCCGGCGCGATTTTTGTATTTAAATAAACTCGTGACATCAAGTTTGGTGGGAAACCGCGAATTCTAATGGAGTCCCAGTATTTATCACTCAGTCAACTGCAATGTATTCACCTGGTTGGGAGTGTTTTCAGAACAATTTTTCACAGTGTCATAAGTGATCATCTTTGTGCGAGACATTAGCACTTCCGCTGAGCGATTTATTATCGGCGTGTTTCGCTCATTCTAGCCGTTGGCAATGCGGCTCGACAGTCGACTCTTTCTCACGATTTGAAGTCAGTCAAGGTTTCATTGTCGCGGAAGCAGGTAGTGAGTGTGGCAGTGTCCTTCCTTAGCATCGACGCCTAGTTTCCACTGCCACTGTTGGATTCCAACCTAGCGTGACTGGCGAGAGACTCAGCGTTTGCATGTCCTTCCTCAGTAACGACGCCCAGTTATCTGCTTTCTCCACTTTTGTGACCAGTGTTTCTTTTCGTTTTTTTCCTAGGTTTAAGAGTTAGGTTTTGAGTGAGCGAGTGAGTGCGATCTTATTTCGAATTCATTTTGAAATGTAACGTAAATTTATTTTATTGTAATCAATAAATTTAACAGTTCTTTTTCTTGAGCTTAGTGTAATGTAAACTCGTGTTTTATTTTCCATATTAAGCTTATTTCACTTATAGGTCCTAGTTTGTATAAATGCCTTGATATTCATAACTCGTACTTAGGCCAGTCCTTTTGTATTAAGCTTAAAATCCGTTGTGTAACCAGGAGTTAATGCATCAGCAAGAACATGTTATCATTAATAGCATTTATTGATTGTCAGGGGTGAAGTCACTTTCTCCAGAGGCTAACAGTACTAACAAACAGCAATTGTGGGGAATTAGTTTCTGCTGTGTACTGTTGAGAAAGTTTATAAATTCTCGTCCTTAGAAAATCGGTGAAGTAAGCCGGCATAAAGGAATCATTGCTTGATTTTCACAAGACAATTCATTGTCCTGTTCTCAGTATTATTGAATAATATCCTTTAATATTGCATATACTTAAAAACCCCGTGACAGTTGGCGACCTCATTCCAGGATATTAAGTCCTAGCTCTAAAGTTATTCACGAGATAATTCTGACTCACTCATACTTAGGTATTTATCATTAAAATGTATAGGCACTGTCTTACTGGTGATTATTGATTCAGTTCTATTAATTTACGTAATAGTTTTCACAGTCAGTTGTTTGTTTAATTTTCTTTCTTTACCAGTTTAATTAGATAAAACTGGTCACCACTAACCTGTGCCTATATTATTTATTTTTGATTATTGGCATCTCTCTTTGCAAAAATCGATGTCAGTACTGAGTCGTTAGTTTACTTAGATTGAGTTAACATCATGTCTACCAGCGTCAATGTACAGGAAGCCAAAGATATGGGGCTTACAGACCCAACAGAAGTAAAGATTTATGTCCTCTCTCGGCTTAGTCACGCGCAGCAACGCGAGAGTGATGCTCGTGAAGAGCGTTGAATCCAATACGAACACGAGCGAGAACAGCGGGAATACGAGCGAGAACAGCGCGAATATGAGCAAAAACAATGCGAACTCGAGTTAGAACAACACGAGAAAGAACGTCAACACGAGTTAGAACAACGTGAGAGAGAACGTGAGTACGAGCGTGAACAACGAGACAGGGAAGGAGAACATGAACATACCGAGCGAGAAGCACGCGAAAAAATGAAGTTGAAGTGCTGAAGCTCAAGCGAGATTCCTTGGCTTCAGACACATCTGGTGCAGCTGGCCCAAGCTCCACGAGCGCTCTCCCTGCACATGTTATGGCGACCCCACACATCAAGCTTCCCCCATACAAGGAAGGCGAGCAAATCGAGTCATACATAGCTCGTTTTGAAGACATGGCTCAACTTTACCAGCTGGATGATGCAGCTAAGCGGCTTCAGTTTCTTAGCCTGTTTGAGGGCCCTACCCTCGATATTCTCCACAGAATTCGTGGAGACAGTCTCACGTATGAGATGATGAAGGCCGCACTCGTCAAAGCGTACAGTCTCACAGTTGACGACGCCAAGAGTGAGTTCATGAGAGTGCGTTTACAGGAAAAAGAGACTGCCATTCAGTTTCTTGATCGGCTTACTGCTTACTTAGATGAGTGGATGGAGAAAGATGAAACTCCTTCCACGAGTGAGGGGATAATTGACCTTATGCTGTGCACGCAGCTAGAAAAGTCGTGGCCTACTGAACTTATGGCTCACCTTAAGATCTGCCAGGTACAAGGTGCCAGCCAAATGGTGAAGAAGGCTGACGCATTCTTCACTGCATATGGGTATCAAACTCGCAAACAGCATACCTGGAACAGGAAACCTTATAAATCTGGGAAACCGTCTCAGACTGAACCCCAGCAGCAAGGCCGTTCTCAGAATAATGGCCAAGGTCCAAAACTGCAAAAGAGGGACCAGGTGCAAAACACTCAGAAACCTGAGTGGAAGAGGTACAACAAGTACCTTAACCAGGAGCAGTATCAGCCATGCAACCGACCGTCGAGACTGTCCTTTTCAGCACCTGCTCAAGTGAATAGGAGGCAGGAGGCGAACGCAGCCTTCATTCCTCAGCAGCAGCACGGTGGTCACGTCCCTACCAGTATGGGTAGTTACCCACAGTTCACTAGTCCAACAGTGACAGTGAACCCTCCTCCACAGATGGCCAATGCTCCATCTTCCCAGGCAGTGAGTATGACACCTCAGGTATCAAATTCTCAGGGCACCATGTTTGCTGCATCATTTATTCAGCAGCCTAATCAGTGGCTAGCTGCTTCCTCCACAGGCACTCCCACAGGTGACAGTGCCTTCCTTGTTCAGTCAGGGTTTGTGAGAGACATTCCTGTGAAAGTCCTGAGAAAATGGTTCCTCAGGTTGCTATGTCAGGCAGAGTCTAGTTCGGCCTGAGCAGTATACAGGTCGACAGATCCAAGCTAACCTTATTGATGGATCAGTGAGATTGTTCCCTAAGGCATGTATCTAGGTGGCATCTCCATTTTGCACTGGTACAACACTCGCTGTTGTCATGCCAGAACCCTTATTTGACCTTATCATAGGCAATATTCCAGGTGCCAAGCATAGTTGCACCGAAGATGACGCTACTCAGACTTCGGCTACAGTAACACGAGCCATGGCTGAGGCTCCAGACTGTGTCACCCCGGTGACCATTGAATCACCGCAAGATCTGATGTGTAGCAAAGTTGTTGTTCAAGAACAACACTCTTACCCAACACTTGCTGCTGTGCGAAAGAAACAAAAGGGTAGAGTGATAAAGTATTCATGGGGAGGTCAAGCCAAGTTCCTTCGCAAACAAGAACAGTTGTACTGTGAGTCCCGAACACCCCCGGGCTAGGTTCAACTGCAGTTCGTCGTTCCCGCTAAGTACCGTCAAGCAGTGTTAGAATGGGGTCATTGTTCAGCGTCAGGAGGTCACATGGGCAAAAGGTAGACCCAGGGCCGTATCTGTGCTGACATTTTCTGGCCAGGGATGGGACGATAGATAATTTTGTGCATTCTTGCAATGTGTATCCACGTACCACTAATCAGGGACATGTCCTTCCTGTGCCGTTTGAAACCACACACAGAATTTCTGAGTCAGTTGATAGACAGGGCAGTGGTGAAGTGGGTGCATACCTGACGTCTCGCCCATTGGCCCCACGGCACACATCATGTCCAGGGCCTGTACATACATGTATACTATAAGTTAAGGGGGAAGTTTGAGAACCCCGCAGAGACAGTCCAAGGCTGTGTATGAATTACCTTGTGGAACGTCTCGAGCTGTGGGCCTCTCTGAGGATTCCCAGAGAATGCACAATATCCACATGAGTGTTCACACCCATGGTGGGTGTTAAAACGTGACCTGCCCGAGATTGCATAGCGATTCTCAGCTTCCTGTCGTTTATCGTAAGTATAGGGTTTAACCAGTGAACTGGGTCCCTAGCGAATTGCAGCGTTTGATGTCCTACAGAAACGCCCAGTCTCTTTGCTCTTAACCACGTTCCCTGGTTAATTTAGAGAATTGCAGCGCTTGATGTCCTGCAGAAACGCCCAGTCTCTTCACTAATTAAGTTAAGGGTTTAACCAATAAACTGGGTTAGTGTTTGATGTCTTGCAGAAACGCCTTGACTATGTTTCCTGGTTAATAATGTAAATAGTGTACTTTTTGTAACATAAGTACTGATTGCTAGGCAGAGAGAGAGAAATGACACTTTTGGTGCTCCACCTTGATTGCTTTTGCAGGTGCAGCTGGCAGGTGCAGCATTGGCGTGCAGAACAGCTGATCGTCCCTGACGCATGCTGCCGCCTCTTCTCTTCTGCTTCATCGTCATCATTTACTATTGATTTATATTATGTTATTTTATATGTAGGTACACTTCCACCACAACTGTCACACCTACACCATGTATTACATACATCACGGTACATAACAATTAGTTGTTAATGTAAATGTTGCGAACTTTTCGCTCATTTTGACCTGAGTGCAGGATTTTTCACCGTTGTCATGTTTTTCCCTCAAGCTTGCTTCTATTAACGTAAATACGAGTTTTTTTTGCTCATTGGCGACTGTGACTTTCTCCTGTAGCAGGATAGCACACACACACCACAGTGTGAATCTTGTGTGACTGAGTTAGGATTTATATGTATATTGAAATTTTTTTTTCTTAAAAAAAAAAATTGATTTTCATGGAGCGTAATGTCACAAGTCGGTGCGATTTTGTGTTTGAATAAACTAGTGACATTAAGTTTGGTGGGAAACCGCGAATTCTAATGGAGTCCCAGTATTTATCACTCAGTCAACTGCAATGTATTCACCTGGTTGGGAGTGTTTTCAGAACAATTTTTCACTGTGTCATAAGTGATCGTCTTTGTGCGAGACATTAGCACTTCCGTTGAGCGATTTATTATCGGCGTGTTTCACTCATTCTAGGCATTAGCAATGCGGCTCGACACTCGTCTCTTCCTCACGATTTGAAGTCAGTCAAAGGTTTGAACGCCGCGGAAGCAGGTAGTGTGTGTGGTAGCGTCCTTCCTTAGCAACAATGTCTAGTTCCCACCGCCGCTACTGGATTCCCACCTAGCGTGATTGGCGAGAGACTCAGTGTGTGCAGTGTCCTTCCTTAGTAACGACGCCCAGTCATCTGGTTTGTCCACTTTTCTGACCATTATTTCTTTTCGTTTTTTTCCTAGGTTTAAGAGTTAGCTTTTTAAAGTGAGCGAGTGAGGGCGATCTCCTAATTTTGAATTCATTTTGAAATGTAACAAATTTATTTTATTGTAATCAATAAATTTTTCTTTCTCGAGCTTAGTGTAATGTAAACTCGTGTTTTTATTTTCCATATTAAGCTTATTTCACTTATAGCTCCTAGTTTGTGTAAACGCTTTGATATTCATAACTGGTACTTAAGCCAGTCCTTTTGTATTAAACTTAAAATCCGTTGTGCAACCAGGAGTTAATGCATCAGCAAGAACATGTTATCATTAATAGCATTAGTTATTGATTGTCAGGGGTGAAGTCACTTTCTCCGGAGGCTAACAATACTAACAAACAGCAATTGTGAGGAATTAGTCTCTGCTGTATACTGTTGAGAAAGTTTATAAATTCTCGTCCTTACAGAATCGGCGAAGCCGGCATAAAGTCATCATTGCTTGATTTTCACAAGACAATTCATTGTCCTGTTCTCAGTATTATTGAATAATATCCTTTAATATTGCATATACATTAAAAACCCCTTGACAAAGGTCTTGGCATCTGCTTGTCCCTCTACCTTCTTGACTGGTAGAGTAGTTTAGGGAGGTGATGGGGTCAGTTCGGGATCTGGCTCTGTTGTCGTGCTAAAGGGCCTTTGGGGTCCAGTGGTAACCTGTAGATTCTTTTGGGCTATTTATATCTTCCATACCTGAAGTTATCTATAATGGCATGTGCTTCTCTCTCTCTCTCTCTCTCTCTCTCTCTCTCTCTCTCTCCATTGGCCAACAGCAGGCAGTGATAGAAAGCTGGTGCAACATTTCAGTTTTGGTATGGCAGCCACTAATTTCAGTTGGTATAAAAGTTTTCATTACTTTTCTTTTTAATTTTCCGTAAAATATTTCTTTACTTATATTTCATACATTTTGCACCAGACTGCAGAAAAGGCGCTACGGAACTTGACGTGGCTGTTTCAGTAAAGTTATTGTCAGCATTTTTTATGAATTTTTTAAAGATTGTGGTCTGAAGGTCTCCAAGTTACCTGGGGTAAGGTACAATTTTAAGGTTATCTGAGGAGGCCTAAAGTGTTCATAAAGATTAGTTCATGAAGGGGATCAATGTTCATGAAGAAGACTAAATTGTTCATGAAGGGGATTACGGAAGTGTTCATGAAGAATAGTTCATGGAGGGGATTAGTGTTCATGAAGAACACTAAAGTGTTTATGAAGAAGACTAAAGTGTTCATGAAGAGGATTACGGAAGTGTTCATGAAGGATATAAACTAGTCTCTAGCTGTAGCAGAGATGATGATGATGATTGATGATGATGATTTTTTGTCGTAGACTATTTTTTCATGTATAATATTCATTCTAGTTTGGTAGCGGTTGGAGTGAAGGCTGTTCTTGTTCCTTATCCCCAATGTATCGCCGACCAGACCCATCGACCACAGGCAAGGAAGTGGTTGTGTGGGGCCGTCCTACATGTTCAGTACAGTACAGTGACCGTGTCGGGATCCGGCGCCCCCTTGTGGTACACGGCGCCTCACCAGGGTCGTACCGGGGCCCTTCCCACGGCGAGGTGCAGGGAAAAATGGGGATATTTGACTTCTAGGTGGACGCCGCAAGTGCTGTACCTAGGATGCAAAGCGCCATCACGTGCTGAGGGAAGGAAGGAAGGGAGGAAGGGAGAGAGAAGGGAGGAAGGGAGAGAGAAGGAAGGAAGGGAGGAAGGAAGGGAGAGAGAAGGAAGGAAGGGAGAGAGAAGGAAGGAAGGGAGGAAGGAAGGGAGAGAGAAGGAAGGAAGGGAGAGAGAAGGAAGGAAGAGAGGAAGGAAGGGAGAGAGAAGGAAGGAAGGGAGGAAGGGAGAGAGAAGGAAGGAAGGGAGGAAGGGAGAGAGAAGGAAGGGAGGAAGGAAGAGAGAGAAAAGGAAGGAAGGAAGAGAGAGAAAAGGAAGGAAGGGAGAGAGAGGGAGCATAAATGAATTACTAAGTCGATTAATTAGTACACAAATAACGTATGACGGTGAAAAAGTTTGATGAGGCATTGCCCCACACAGCTAAAAACTGGGAGGGTTTAGGAATATGAACATGACCGAAGTGCTTAGTGTCTGTGGGAGAAGAGGTGAGATTCACGGACACACTACCTGGTCTGGCTTCTTGATCAGTCCCGCCTTGAGAGGGTCGCAGTGCCTGTAGGTGGCGTAGGCGACGAGACCGGAGAAGGAAAACAGAATCAGTAGCACCCACGCGCCGACGCAGTAGAAGATGCACAGGCTGGGGGACGGAAGAGAAAGGTCATTAACTGATAGACTGATATATAGATATGCAGATAGATAGGGAGATAGATTCATAGAGATAGATGTCGGGACTTCATTTTACAAATACAAATAAAAACAGAAAGCATGATGGATAGACAGAAAGATAGATAAACAGAGGACCAGACAAGGTGTGGGAAAGGGAAATTAGCTTGCAACTCTTTAAGTGAAGGAATGTTGGTCGTGCACCGGAAGCAGTACATACACAGACATACAGTGTTCTAGAAGCTTCCACGACAGTAGAGCACACGTGACACGACCACTGCTACACCAGAATGTAGGATTCTGAGATCAGAAGGAGACTGGCCATAGAACCGGCAGGTAGTGGAGAGAGTGAATAAGAAGAGGGGTCCAACTAGACTTACTTAGTATATTAAGTCTCTGCATAATACATACGCCGCTCTACTTAGACTTTCTCTGAAGATAATAAATCAAGATCAACTCCCCGTATTCATCTTTAACTCCTCCTGCTCTTCAATTAACTCAAGACTCGCCTATTACAAGAATTAAGAGTTACATATATAAAAATGCTGGCTGCAAAGCTTTAACAGATATCTCTATCTATCTATATACCTAGGCTGCTTCCCCCAAGGAAAGGGAGGTAGCCGAAACAGGACGACACACTCCCCATTTACTCATCCATTCAGACACACTCATTCGCATCTTATCCCCGAAGGGGAGAACAGACAGATCCTCACCGCACCACACCGCACAAGGGTCAACTGCGCAATGCAATCAGTGACATCCGCAGCAGGGCCCGACAGCAGAACTGGTTTACCCCTGCCACATCATAACGGACCCCTCCCCTTACCCGCACCTGCCCTGACTAGCTGATCAGACCAAATGTGGGAGAATATCCCCTCAGGTCTGCGTCATCACTTATTCATTCACAATTTCTCTCCATTTATTTGTCACGCAAAGCCACTCTTCCCTGCTCAACAGACATCCCTCTCGCATCCAGAACTCTCATCACACTGTCCATCCATCCTATTTGTGGTCTTCCTCTCAGCCTTACACCTCTCACATCAGATCTAGTTATCTTTTTCACGAATCGCTTATTATCCATTCTCTCCATATGCCCAAACCATCGCAACACCCTCTGCTCAACTCTGCCAGCCATCTCCCGAACAACTCCAGTTCTCCTTCGCACTTCATTTCGCACGCGATCCATACGGTCACTCCACACATACTCCTCAGACAACTCATCTCCATTACATTCAAACTATTCATACTACTCATAAAAACCACGCGGGCAAGCTGAATATGCAGAGTCCGGAGTGTGTGTGTGTGTGTGTGTGTGTGTGTGTGTGTGTGTGTGTGTGTGTGTGTGTGAGAGAGAGAGAGAGAGAGAGAGAGAGAGAGAGAGAGAGAGAGAGAGAGAGAGAGAGAGAGAGAGAGGACCCACAGACACCACGCATCCACGCAGAATATGCAGTTTCAAAGGAGGGAGGGAGGGAGAGAAAGAAAGAGGATGTAAATAAAAAAAAGGAAAGAAGGAAGAAGGAAAGGGAGAAGGAAGGAGGGAAGAAAGGAAGGAAGGAAGGAAGCAAGGAAGGAAGCAAGGAAGGAAGGAACGAATGAAGGAAAGGAGGGAAGAAAGAAAGGAAGGAAGGAAGGAAGGAAGCAAGCAAGCAAGGAAGGAAGAATTAAAATAACTAGATTAAATAATACACAAATAAACGCACACAAATACTCACCCTTATCTGTGAGTCCAGTGCTGATCTTACCCCTGTGCTGTGCTGATTCATCTTGTTCTGTCCTGACTTACCCTGGTGCTGTGCTGACTCATCCCTGTGCTGTGCTGACTTACCCTGTGTTGTGCTGACTCATCCCTGTGCTGTGCTGACTCATCCCTGTGCTGTGCTGACTCATCCCTGTGCTGTGCTGACTCCCCCTGTGCTGTGCTGATTTACCCTGTGCTGTGCTGACTTACCCTGTGCTGTGCTGATTTATCCCTGTGTTGTGCTGACTTATCTCTGTGTTGTGCTAACTACCCCTGTGTTGTGCTGATTTATCCTGTGTTGTGCTGACTTATCCCTGTGCTGTGCTGACTCAGGCTGTGCTGACTTATCCTGTATTGTGCTGACTTATCCCTGTGCTGTGCTGACTTATCCTGTGTTGTGCTGACTTATCCCTGTGCTGTGCTGACTCAGGCTGTGCTGACTTACCCTATGTTGTGCTAACTTACCCTGTGCTGTGCTGACTTCTTCCTGTGCTCTGCTGACTTATCCCTGTGCTCTGCTGACTTATCCCTGTGCTCTGCTGACTTATCCCTGTGCTCTACTGACTCATCCCTGTGCTGTGCTGAATATCCTGTGCTGTGCTGACTTATCCCTGTGCTGTGCTGACTTATCCTTGTGCTGTGCTGACTTATTCTGTGCTGTGCTGACTCACCGCTGTGCTGTGCTGTGCTGTTCTGTGTTATGTTGTGTTGTGCTGTCCTGCTGACTTATCCCTGTGGTATGCTGACTTATCCCTGTGCTATGCTGACTTTCCCTGTGCTGTGCTGACTTCCTATGCTCTGCTGACTTACCCCGTGCTCTGCTGACTCACCCCTGTGCTGTGGGTAGGGTGCTGACGGATATGAAGCGCTGGTGAGGGGCTTGGCTGACACCGATCCAGTACAGTATAACAAACACGCCCAAGACGATGGTGGAGAAGAAGGTGTGGCGCACGTAGGGGCTGGTGTCCATGCTGGGGGGAGGCAAGAGGGATTACACTAGTTAGAAAATCGTCTCCTGGAAGTCAGAATTAGTTAGGGTATATTTTACATAATGTCGCAGTAATGAAATATTTTACCTTAATTTGCCTGGACATGCGGGAAAAAAACAAAGATACTCCTAAAACTTCACCTGGACGTGTTTTGATGCGTCCCGAGAATTCAAAATTTCACGCGTACCTAGGCCATCTGATGAACTTTGTACGGCACCGTTTTTTTTAATTACTATATGCAAATAACGTATATATAGTATTTTATTTGGGCAATCTTATCGTCAAACGGTTGCTCTAACGCGTATAATAATAATATTTAAAAAACACGGCGTTGATGAATTCTCTCGGACAACCAATCAGCTGCCAGCTTTCAAACGGTTAAGGCTCTTCTCTTCTCAGGTAAAAACAAAGACCCTATCTTCAATGATTCTACCCTTATGCTAACTTCACGCCCCTAACTTCAAAGATCCTACCGTAATGCTAACTTCACGGCCACTCACTTGAAGAATTTTAGGCGACTTCCCTCCCCAGCCACCTCCCAGACCTCCGCCGCCCCCACCGTCTCCTTACAAACCTGCAGAACCACAATCAAGACCCCCAGGAACATCAGCACTGTCTGGGGCACGTCGTTGTACACCACTGCCCTCACCCCACCCTGGGAAAAATAGTGTATCGGCATGAAAAAGTGCGAAAAGCTGTCTACCGATAATTGATGATGATATTATGATGACACTAGTAGTAGTAGTAGTAGGAGGAGGAGGAGGAGGAGGAGGAGGAGGAATAGTAGTAGTAGTAGTAGTAGTAGTAGTAGTAGTAGTAGTAGTAGCAGCAGTAGTAGTAGTAGTAGTAGTAGTAGTAGTAACAAGACAGTTCAAGCAGTGGCAGGGACTCAATTGTAATTACAAAGCACTCAACGAGCGCATACCTCTGCCAGTGCCATTAAAAAGGATCCAGATATGGATTCTGCCCAAAATTTCATCAGTTCTTCCTTGGTTCATGGCCCACCCTTCCACAACAGGTCATCAAAATCCGTTCATAACTTTTTGAGTAACTCTGCTAACAGACAGACAAGCAAACCAACCAACGAGGTACAACACAACCTCCTTGGCGGAAATAACTACAGCGTGGTCCATTAACAGTCCTCAACTAAAAACCCGTCTGATGGTATGTGTTGTGGGAATGGCTCAGTCTGCTGGTGTGGGTGCAGGGGTCGTAGTGGGAATAGGAAGTGAATAAATGATGTACGGTAGACACAAATTACCCTTCACCACCACCATCCTTCTTTTGGGGGATAAGGGAGGGGATGAGGAGACGTTTGTGTGTGTGTGTGTGTGTGTGTGTGTGTGTGTGTGTGTGTGTGTGTGTGTGTGTGCCCTACAACAAGGAACCTCAAACATTACATCTTTAACTCGGCCCAGTGGTATTTGTTGTAGCGTGCAAAATAAATCGCTACAGACGAGTTGCTACGAAGTCAACTTACGATGGTGATATAGAACGTGCAGATGGTGCCCATGATGAGGATAGAGGCGGATGTGGAGAGGCTGGTGAAGGTGTCGAGGGCGATGCATGGGGCGTACAGACAGATGCTCATATATATGCAGGTGTTGATGAGAAAGGCACCTGTAATTACCTGGCGGAGGGCCCGAGAGCGGTATCGTAACTCCAGGTACTGTTGAAGGTAGGATACGGTGTCTGTTTAGTACGGTGTGTGTTTGGTACGGTGTGTGTTTGGTACGGTGTGTGTTTGGTACGGTGTCTGTTTGGTATGGTGTGTGTTTGGTACGGTGTGTGTTTGGTACGGTGTGCGATCGGTAAGGTGTGTATTTGGTACGGTGTGTTTGGTACGGTGTGTATTTGTTATGATGTGTGTTTGATACGGTGTGTGTTTGGTACAGTGTGTGTTTAATTTACTGTGAAGGGCGGATTCTCAGCTCTAACCTTGATCTCAGCCTCTGTCAATTCATCCATCATTAACTAAACAGGACACACACACACACACACACACACACACACACACTCTCTCTCTCTCTCTTGTGTGTTTTAGTGATCTGTGTTAGTGTGTTGTAGTGATCAGCGATAGTGCTGTGCTAGTAATCCGTGAAAGTGTTGTGCTAGTGTGTTGTGCTAGTGTGTTGTGGTGACCCGTAGTACTTGTGTGAACTAGTGCGTAATGGCTTCCTCGGCAGAGAGCTGTGTCCCCACTACAGGTATTGAAAAGGACTACCTTGAATTAAAGGAGGAACTTCTCGAACTGAAGCGGGAGGTACAAATTCTCAGGCAGGAGAAGGCACAAATGAGGGAATTGTTGGAGGAGATGTTGGTGGAGAAAGAGAAAAAGGCTGAAGGTTGGACACTAGTTAACAAGGGTGCAACGAAGTTCACTCTTAAGAAGCAAACGGAAGTTAAGACCACTAATGCCTTCGACGCACTACGGGACGAATGTGAAGGGAAAGCAGAGAGGGAAGTAGAGGAGAAGGAAGGTGAGAGAACTTCCAGTACAGGTAAGTATAATCAGAACAAGAAAGGTAAGAACAATGTTGTTGTTGTTGGAGACTCCCAGGTGAGATATCTGAACAGGGCCATGTATACTCCACTCGCTAAACATGTGTGTCTTCCAGGGGCCAGGGTGGCTAATGTGGTAGAAAAAATTTCAAATATCGTAAAGGAAAGTGGTGACAAACCCACTGTGTGCCTCAGTGTAGGAGGCAATGATATTAGTAGCCGTAAGAGTGAGGTACTGTGGAAAAGGTACAAGTTGATGTTAGAAAAGGTTAGGGAGAGGGGAGGAACCCCTGTAGTGCTTGGTGCTTTACCAAGGTGGCGGGTTGGAAGGGAATGGTTGAGCAGGGCAATAGGATTTAATTGCCGCCTTGAAAGGTATTGCAAAGATAATGCAATACCTTTCATAGACAGCTGGGACCGGTTTTATGGACGGAGTGCCTTGTATAGTTGGGATGGGACTCATCTTAGCAGGCAGGGAGTTACTGTTTTAGCTGGAATGATAGATAGGGAGTTGGAGGGATTTTTTCGAGATTGAGAAGTAGGTGTACAGGAAGATGCAGAAACTACACTCAGAAATCATTATTACCATGTTTGGATAGATGCATCGATACTTGCAAAATTAAGAACAAAAGTTCAACCAATAGTGTAGATACATCCACTCAGGCACCTCAAATTGAGCAGGCGATGATAGATGATAGAACAAGCGATGATAGAAGGGCGATAAGCGATAGTACAAAAAATTGTTATATTAGTAAAGTAAAGAGTTTCCCAGTTAGTAATAAAATAAATAACAGTAAATGCCAAGGTAGAGGCATAACTACTCGTAATAATCTGAAAGTGTACTACACAAACAGCCGGAGTTTACGTAATAAAATGGATGAACTGAGGGCTATAATTTGTACAGAGAAAATAGACATTGCCGTTATTAGTGAAACTTGGATGAATACAGACACTCGAGAATTTTTAGCAGAATATCAGATAAAAGGCTATAATATTTTTGTGTCAAACCGTCAGGGAAGAAAGGGGGGAGGGGTAGCTATTAATGTAAGGGATTCATTCATCTGTTATAATAAAGAAGACATTAAAGTAAATAGGGACACAGAAAGTGTCTGGGTTGAAATTAGTAACAATAGGGAGAAATTAGTCTTAGGAGCAATTTACAGATCTCCTAAATTAAGTAGAGCTGATAGTAAATACCTTTGGGAGGAAATGAGGAAAGCATCACAGTCCAGCTTAGTAATAATTGTAGGGGACCTTAATCTGCCAAGGATAGATTGGAGAAATCAGACAGGAGATGCAGAGTCAGAGGAATTTCTAGAGGTAGTACAGGATAATTTCCTTTATCAGTATATAAGGGAGCCCACCAGAGGTAATAATATACTAGATTTGGTTTTAGCTAATAAAGAAAATATCATTAGCGATATAGAGGTTGGTGGACGACTTGGTAATAGCGATCATGAAGAAATTAAGTTCAAATTTATTTGGGATGTCTGTTCCACTGAAAATACCTCCACCGTTCCTAATTTTCGTCTAGGAGATTTCGATGGCTTAAGAGCTTATTTTCGAACGGTATTCCACAGGGAGATTAGCTATTGGAGGGAATGCCAGGTCAGTGTGGAACCCCAGGTCATAGGTCAGGCGCAGGAAACACCTGGGGATGTCCGTCAGGTGTCTGTGAGGGGGGAGGTGGTAGATAGGAATGTAGTCCAGGTGACGGAAATTAACTCAGCTACAGTACCAAGCAGACGTTCAACCAGTGAGAAGTATAACGAGTTAATAAATATAATACACGGAGGCCAAGATAGATATATTCCTTCAAAACCGTTTAGAACTAATAATTCGGAACCTAGATGGTTAAACAACAGATTAAAATCTCTCATAGGCCAAAGGAAAGGAATATATAGAAAAATAAAATGTGGAGAGGAACACTTACGTAACCGGTACACAATTTTAAATAGAGAAGTAAAGAGGGAGATAAGAAAAGCAAAGAGAAGTTATGAAATTAAGGTTGCCAGTGAATCAAAAGAAAACCCCAAGGGTTTTTATCAAATGTACCGAACGAAAAATAAAGATAGGATAGGACCACTCAGAACAGAATCAGGTGACATTACCAGTGAAGATAAAGAAATGTGCTCCATCCTAAACAATTATTTCATATCAGTATTCACCAAGGAAAATCTAAGCCTGGTCCCTCAAGCAGCAAATATTTACCATGAGAATACGGAAAATATTCTTAGTAAAATAACAATTAGTAAGGAGGACGTATTGAAAGAAATTAATAAGTTAAAACCTCAAAAATCGCCAGGTCCGGACGATATATATGCAAAAATTATAAAAGAAACCAAAGAAGAATTATGTCAGCCACTTTTAACGTTATTTAATGACTCTTTAAGTTCAGGAGAAGTTCCAGAGGCGTGGAAAACCGCAAACGTAGTGCCCATCTTTAAAAAGGGTGATAAATCAGCTGCGTCGAATTATCGTCCGATAAGTCTAACGTCAATAGTAGGAAAAATATTAGAGTCAATTTTGGCAAATAAGATTAGAGAACACTTAGAAAGATTTAATCTTATAAACGAAAGTCAGCACGGATTCAGGCAAGGACGATCCTGCCTCACAAATTTGTTGTCATTCTACTCGGAGGTCTATGAGGCAGTAGATAGTGATAAAGCTTACGATGTTATTTATCTGGACTTTAGTAAAGCTTTTGATAGAGTCCCACACGAAAGGTTAGTTAGAAAGGTTCGAGCACACGGTATAGACGGCGATATCTTAAAATGGATAGAATCCTGGCTGAAAGGACGAAAGCAGAGAGTATTAATAAATGGAACTAAGTCGGACTGGGGATTAGTAACTAGCGGTGTACCACAGGGTTCAGTACTCGACCCCTTATTATTTATCATATATATAAATGATCTAGACTTAGGAATCAATAGCAGCATCAGCAAATTTGCCGACGATACAAAAATAGGGCGTATCATTAACTCGACTGACGATTGCCATAACTTACAGAAAGACCTCGATACATTGTCCAAATGGTCTAAAACTTGGCAAATGGAATTTAACGTTGAAAAATGTAAAGTACTTAACGTAGGTAAGACCATTGGAGATACTAAATACAGCTTAGATAACAAAGAAATTAGCAAATCGGAATGCGAGAGAGCTCTAGGAGTTATGATTAGTAACGACCTTAAACCAAGGCAACAGTGCATTAATGCGAGAAATAAAGCAAATAGGGTCCTAGGATTTATTTCGAGAAGCGTGAGCAATAGATCATCTAAAGTAATACTAAAACTTTATCTAGCATTAGTAAGGCCACATTTAGACTACGCAGTACAATTCTGGTGTCCTTACTATAGAATGGATATTAATTCGTTAGTAAATGTACAGAGAAGAATGACTAAAATGATACATGACGTCCGGAACCTGTCATATGAAGACAGACTGAAAAGACTAAGTCTGCATTCGCTAGAGAGGCGTAGAGTAAGGGGAGACTTAATTGAGGTGTTTAAGTGGATGAATGGTATAAATAAGGGAGATATTAGCAAGGTACTTAAAGTGAGCATACAGGATAGAACTAGAAATAATGGTTTCAAACTAGAAAAATTCCGTTTCAGTAAGGAAATCGGTAGAAATTGGTTTGGTAATAGAGTAGTAGACGAATGGAATAAGCTACCTAATAAAGTAGTTGCTGCCTCTTCCATTGAGAGTTTCAAGCATAGGCTAGATAAGCATATGACAAATAAGGGGTGGATATAGAATAAAGAAAATCTTATAACCAATACTAATTCAAAAATTTTTTCTTTTCAGGTTACACTATGATAGTCTCTATTCTCCTTTCACACTTTCCTGTAAAATGTCCACGCCAGTTTTTCTATACGGCGTGGTGTGCTTTCTTACTTTTTCCTGCCGGCTTCGGCTGGAGGGTTTGGAGGGCGGGGGAGAGCCTTCTTCTTTGCTATCCTTATCTCATTCTAGTAGTTCAGTTACTCTTCTAGGAGCTGCCTAGCATGGGCCAACCGGCCTACTGCAGTTATCCTCTCTTCTTAGGTTCTTATGTTCTCTCTCTCAAACCCCACCACACACACACACACACACACACACGCACACACATTAACCCTCCCCCATACATGAAACCATCACCTTACCTCCAAAAGCGAGGTAATCTTGAGCTTGTAAAAGATGGGAAGTGTAAACTTGCACACAATAATCGTTCCCAGGATATAACCCACGAGTGTAGTGCTAATCTGGGTGCCGTAGTAGTAGGTTTCCGTGGCGTTCCCTGTAAGAAGGAAGAGGAAAAGGAAGAGGAAGAAGAGAGTGTTAATGTGTTTTCATCCAAGGGTACTGGGCTACTTTTATATCTCGCTTACTAGGTCATTTTGGGCGGGGAAAAATCACTCTTGGTTATAACGCAGGATGTGGGTTCTAAAATGCATAAAAAACACTATCGTCAAGGGAATGGAACATGGCCTCCACGTAGCTATCTATCTATCTATAGCCTGACGCCTTAATCCCGCAAAAGATGGCCGCAGGCAACATGCCTCCAAGTCGCTCTGTCACCCACCATTTGACTGCCCTCCCCCCAACTCACTCCCCCCTCCCTCATACACCTCAAGTCACGTGGCTACAGCGCACTAATATAATTCTGCACAAACTGCCTAGATGATTAATAAACATGAAGGTACACTGGATACACAGGAACTTAAAAGGTGTGTTTGCATGGTTTGGCGTTAGGGAGGAAGATAGCAAAGCAGAGACAGAGAGAGAGAGAGGAACAGGACGCATATTGTTTCCTCCCACCATGAGACTGACTAAGCAGACGGGTACACAGACAGCTACTCACCTAAGATTGCGATAGCCGACAGGATACCACCAAGCAGAGAGAGAGCGACAGGAACGGGATGCATGTTGGTCCCTCCAACCATAAACTGTCTGGTTGAACCCCCTCTCACACTGCTGTAAATACCGATGCCCACAGACACTGCCAACATCACCGTAAACACTGCCACGTCTGGTGCAGTGAGCACCCCATCTGTACGCGAAGTCTCGTCCATAATGTAGGGCTGATCGAGGTTTATGTACTAACTGACTGCAGATGTCGAGGTTGGCACACTGATCTGGAAACGTCAGTGAAATGAATTCTAATCTTGAATTGCTCTAGGCCCAGATTTTCGTCCATTTGCAACTTATTTTACGTTGTTCAGTGGTAGAAGGCAGCACTACGGCCCTAATCCTACCCACAGCACTTCTTCGTGACAAGCATAATATTCTGCTGTCAGTCTCTTGTTACGGTTCGGCCTTCCAGTTGGAGACATGGTAATTTTACGCCAAGTTAAATAAGCAGAGTTAAGTACCGTTAACGTTGCTGATAAACTTTTCACTCTAACTTGGCCTACAATCGCCATTTCTCTATCTTGAATGGAGAAGCATAACATTAGTTCAACGCTAGAATATCAAAGCTAGTCATGAAGAAATGTTACAGGAGTCATAGCACTATCCTGTCACTCGGTAGAATATAATGCTAGTCATGAAGAAGTTTTACAGGAAGTCATAGCACTGTCCTGTCACTGAGCAGAATATAATGCTAGTCATGAAGAAGTGCTACAGGACGTCATAGCACTGTCCTGTCACTGAGCTACGTAAAAGAAGCTTCAAGAAAATGGAAATCAGGGCCAAGCTAAGGTGAAAGGAGTGCACCTCAGTGGCTCTTAACATACCTGTCAACTTCCCTTGTGTCACTGCTTCACCACTCGCTAAATGTATTCTTCCTTCTTCTGTTTTAGTGTATGTAACTATGACAAAGTAGAAAATAATTTTTAGTGACCACCACGAGCTGCATGTCAAGCTACGTAGTACAGAAACCACTGGGCTGTGTCTGAATACCTGGGACATGGTGCTTCGTGTGTGTGTGTGTGTGTGTGTGTGTGTGTGTGTGTGTGTTTACTTTCCTCACATCATAACCTTCACAACCACATTCTTTCATGAATCCCTTAATTATGTCTTCGCACACCTATGGCAGAGGAGGCATTAAGTGACTGGTCTGTCCGTCCGTGTGTCGTTGGGTACGTGAGTGCGTGCACAAGAGTTAGTGCGCCCCCAACACTCTAGTGAGCTCGATATCTCCTGAAACCATGAACGAAATTCCACTAAACTTCTGTAAGTGATCCAGCGTGAGGAGATAGTGAAGAGATTAGGTCAGCTAGGTCAAGGGGTCAAAGGTCAAGGTTATATGGGGTTGACTTAGTTTATCCTTGTGGGTGCGATTTCTCCTGAACACCTCGACGGATTTCAACCAAACTTTTGTCAAAGATACAGTATGACAGGACGATGAACTGATTATGTCAGCAAGGTCAAGAAGTCAAAGGTCAAGGCCATACAGGGTCGATTTAGTTTATCTTTAGTCTCATTTCAACCCACAGTGGACCCTGTCATGGAAGCTGTATAGCGAGTTTGTGTGCAATGTTTGGTGGAGGCATACTGAGAGACATTTTGCGTCGACAGCTCGGGGCCCAAGTTTTCAAGTTTCATTTCTTCATCTACATGACGAGTATGGCATACATGGTTGTGTGTGTGTGTGTGTGTGTGTGTGTGTGTGTGTGTGTGTGTGTGTGTCTGTGTGAGCTGATATAACAGAGTTGGTATGGGAATATCATGCGTGTATAGGCAGAAGACTGTGGGTCAGAGCACGGAGCCCTGTGGAACTCTGTCAGAGAAATTTTGTGTTCTTGATGATTGGCCCTGGAATATATGAATTTGTCCACCAGATAACTAGTTGGTGGGCCAGTGTTTCATGTTCTCCAGATTTGTGTTGTATACCTAGTGATTAGTTTGCGCTGGGGATGGCATCGAAGGCTTTATTAACGCCTAAACCGAGAGGTTGTTTTCACTCGACTTGCATGTCCCGCGGGGATATTCGCGCCCCAACAGACCCTCTAAAAATATTTGCCAAAAATCAGTTATTTAGTCCTACCATATTAAAATTAAATATGCATATGGCACATACCTTCGGCTTTCTCTTGGAATGTTTGTTGAGCCTTCGTCGAGTACTGTAGGACTTGTGGAGACCTCTGAAGTTGGGTAACGAAGTCTCCACTTTACACTTCCCGACAACTCGTAATATGATTACCACAGTGTGATATTATCTCTAGAAACACTATTCTATGATTTTCAAATAGTTTGGAATCCATACTCCAAAAAAAAAAAAAAAAACACTGTGAAAGCAATGAAAACTACGAATGAGTATGACCTTCCCACTTGCGCTTGTTCGCCGCTGGTATTCTGTCATTTATTATTCATATAAACACACACTTTATATTCCTATTACTATATAACACTTATATATATCTTCAGTCTTTATCCATAAGTTTCCTTTAGTAATAGTAGTTTATTGTCACTGTAGGCATTCAATTTCTCTTTCAGTAAAATACATAGAGAGCCACGGTTTCACTTTCACAGTCATAACTTCAAGTATTTGTACTCATTCTTATATTACTAATTATTTACATTTCTAATTACATTTTCTATTGTATTTTCAATAATTACACTTCTATTTTACTTACACCATGTAATGCAATGTCACTTTCAGTAACTTATAAAACTATATTACACTGTTCCATCATATTTACATCCATTGCTTTCACTTGCTGTTTACACATCATTTACATATTATTTACATTTTCCACTTGCACTTTTAGAACTGCTTCAGGCTGTGGTAATCAAAGAAGCAGGTAATGCAGAGGGGAACCTGGTACTCAGCGCACTGTCAAGAGGTGCATTTGTGCTCAGGTGTGCATCAAGTGGTATGTGCACACACCTGACACCTGTGTATCGCAGCCGTCCTCTTTGTTATGGCACGCATTTGCCCTCTGCTCAAGTCTCTCGGGAAGTCTTACTGCATGGTGCCATATCTCTCAAGCAGCTGCTGAACACAAGTCATGGCGAACAACCTCAGGGAGAAGGACTTGGGTGGCTTTACCTTCATCTTGTACAGGATGAAGGTGTTCAGGATTGTCATGTGTGTGAGATGCAGAAAAACTTTCCTGTACCACCTAGTGTTCTTCCTGAGGCAGTCGATCTCTCCAATCATCATGTTGGACTTGTCCACCAGCAGCATGTTGATATTATAGTCTATGACAGCACCAGGTTTCCTCACAGGTTCGCCTGTCCTATGGTCGACCTTCCCACTGTTTTTCATTTCCCCCTTGTGTACTGTGGTGAGCACGTGCACGACCCTCTTGTCATGCCACCGTATTGCCAGCATCTTCTCAGACTTGTGTAAGTGCACGTCTCCTCGCTGCGAGTTTCCTGCCTCTGGGAATTTGAGGAAGTGAGCACGATTGCTCTTCACAGTGCCACAGGAGTCGATGCCATGCTCTGAAAGATATTTAGCAAGTTTCGGTGCTTTATAATAATTGTCAGTATACAGCACATGATTCCCACCAAAATACCTTTCAAGCAGCACTTTCACTACACAGCCTGAGAAGCCAAGGTGGTGTGTTTTGTCCAGATCGACAGTGCTGGCTGAATAGATGATTAAGTCAAGGATGTACCCCGTCTTACAGTCGCACAGTACAAAGAACTTGATTCCAAAGTGATGGAGTTTGCTTGGAATGTACTGTACAAACCTAAGACGTCCTCTGAACAAAACCAAGGATTCGTTTATGACAACCTTCTGAAAGGGGTGGAAGAATGACATAAAGTTATCCTTCATTCTGCTCAGAATCTCCCGAATTTTCCAGAATGGGTCGGTTTGGGAAGGTACAGCGTTGTTGGCGAAGTGCAGGTTTCCCATGATGTTCCGGAAACAATCTCTGGCCATATACTTATTGAAGGTGGGTGAGAGTAGTATGGGGTCCATGGACCAGTATTCTTCCAATTAATGCTTCTTTGAATATGGCATGAGAAGCATGAGGGCGAAGAACACATACAGCTCCTGCACTCCCAGCATGGTCCACTGTTGCATCTTCGCTGCACCTGCACCACTTGCAGCAGGTTGTGATTCGTACCTGTTTGTCTCATCACATATGTGCTGCATGACCTCGTCATCGAGGAAGGCCAAAAGGAAGTCCACACACTCAGCATCCTCGTCAAGAGTGAAGGCAGGCTGTATCACTGAGGAACTCTCGTCAAAATGAAGATGTTCAGGGACGAAATCGGAACCTTCAATCCAAACGAAGGTGTCCAGGACTCCCTGTCGTGGCGGTGTAGGGTGGGTGAGGATGGAGGGTGGCTGTGAGGCAGACTGGGCTGTTTCAAGGTCACTCTCACTGACCCTAGGTGTCCGTGTAGCACTAGCAGCCCTTACTGTACTTGCTACTCTACTTTTATGACAAGTCAGAGATTTATTTCTTCCCCTACAGCCTGCCTTCACTGTAAATGCTGGTGGAGACTCTGACGATGAAGACCCAGGAGAAAATTCCGCTGATGATGAGGAAGAAATTAGTGAAGTGGGGCTGGGGGAGCAGGTAGGTGATTCGCCTCGGGACTCATGGTGGGCTGGGTCATCCTGGGCCATTGTTCCGGGGGTAACTCGCCGCCTTTTCATACCCTTCCCAAATTCCTTCCCTTGCTGCACTAAGGGCTCCTTTCCCTTGGAGCTAGGAATGACTTGGGACATTGAAGCACTCGTATTAGGAGTTTATGTAATGACTTTCTCCCCAGGCTCATCACACGATTCACCCGAAGGATCAAAGTCACTATTCATCATTATCATAGATAATTCTGCCAGTTCACATTCCACTGCCGAGTCACTAAGTCCTTTACTTCTTCCCACACAAGTTTTGCTAGGGGTAGAGGTCACAGGGCCCTTTGCAATGGGAGCAGAAGTGGCGGAAATGGCGGGGAGCGAGTGCAACATGGTTTCACCTCAGAGGACGACAAGGAATTGATTCCCGCGGTGTATATGGACAGGCAAGGGTTGACATGGTCAATAGGGTGACAGCTGCTAATTTACATGCTATGAAATGATTGGTAGGAAATCTCAACAATACATAAAAAAATAGGTAGTTCCAGGTGAATGTAAATATCACTCAGGCTTCTCCCTTCCTTTCATATATATATTTTTATTACGAGAATAGATTATACGGCATATTTCAAGGGGAAATTACTGGGGTAAATTAGCGAACGAGTGCACATGAGGTGTTGTCAGGTGATAATTAGCCAATTCCAGGTGTATGGCACTATCACTTACCGTATTTCCTTTTTGTATACAGTAACCCCTCCAATATCCGGATCAATAGAGCCATAGGCAGGTCCGGATAGTGGTCCTGTCCGGATATTGGGCCCCAGCTTATGGACTAGTACTTACGGACCCTAACTCTGAAAAACACCTATACAACTCCCTCTGGACATGCATAGCACCTATTTAAGACCCAAATCACACCAATAAGGGACATAAAAGACTGAAATAAATGCAAAAGAACCATAAAATGAGGTTTTAGAGGTGAGTTTATACAATATTAAACATTCTGGGTACTTACAAGTCCCTTGGTCTTGGACTGGTTTGAACCGCCAGTTTGCAGTCCACAGTTAATCCTCTGCACTCTAAATTCTGATTTCTTAACACTGCACAACACTGTAAATTCCTGTGTGTTCTAGTGGCAAGGTATTGCAGTTTATTCACTGTTTATTCACAAAAAACAAGCACCTGTGGCTTGCACTGTTATGAGTATCTGCTCTCCATCGGAGTTAAGCTGTGACTGTTGATGTTGGTGGGGTAACAGAGTTGCCAGATCGCAACAGCCACATTACCAATCTCCTCAACTTTCATTGTCAAATATAACTTTTCATTACCAAATTCGTAAAGCTAGCATATATTCTTCACTAATTATATATACAAGTGGAAATACATGTAATCACTCTCCTTATAACTAACACCATGTTGATTATTTTCACACTATGTAGGGTAGCAGATTAATCAGAGAGAGCAAACAATCCACCATCTCCATCCTGTGTATCCTCATACATGTGAAAAATCCATTTGGTAATGCATTATTCTAATGCATTACCAAACGAATTTTTCATTACCAAATTGGCCCACACTTGGTAATGAAAAATACCAAATGGCAACCTGACAGGGGAGGGGGGAGGGGGAGGAAGGAAGGGGTGAAGGGACCATGGTGTAACAGCTGTTTGGCGCCAGGCGGGAATTTCAAATTATGGGAGGGAAAAAAGTCAGATTTTTTTCGAATTTTTTGCAGTTTTTGGCCCATTTTGGGAATATTGGATCCCAGGAGGATTATGTCCGGTTAGTGGGGATGTTCGGATATTGGGCGTTCGGATATTAGAGGGATTACTGTATATTATTTTGTATAATAAAAGAACATAGGGCTTATTTCAATGGACTAAATCAGTGGAAAATTCTGGGGCAGATTTGGTTAGTGCAGCGCGGCTGGGCAGACGAGAGAGGGTAATGGAGGGGAGGTAGGGAGAGGAGTCCAGAACGGGGAAAAATGGCTAAATTGTCA
The DNA here is from genome assembly GCF_032717465.1 of Coenobita brevimanus. Taxonomy (NCBI): domain Eukaryota; kingdom Metazoa; phylum Arthropoda; class Malacostraca; order Decapoda; family Coenobitidae; genus Coenobita; species Coenobita brevimanus. The sequence continues at coordinate 14,408,609 of NC_137029.1, read as the reverse complement.
ACAATGGATGGGAGTACAGATGAGATTAGGAGAGTTGACTAGTGTTGGACATTGCCAGTACTGATAGATGATACAAGCCACCACTTGTAAGCCAGGGAGATTCAAAATAACAGAATCACAAAAGTGATGCCCCGCGGTATGATTGATTGCGCCTGAGTGTCACGAAAGTGACGCCCTGCGGTTAAGGGGTTAATGTTGTGAGACGTGCGCATTGTGTAGGTGTTGTGGAGTCCATTTAGTGTTTGTTGTGCAAGATTAGTCATTAAGGTGTCTGTAGATTGTAGTGCTCTGAATCCATGTTGTGAAGGAGAAAGGAAAGGGGGACATTAGGAGTGACTTTTAGACTGAAGTGCTCAGTTATTTTGGATGGTGCGCTAGGTAATGTTACGGGACTGTACGAAGAAGGGAGCATCGGGCCTTTGTTTGGTTTAAGTATAATGATGATTGTTCCATGTGTCCAAATAGTGAAGATTCAACAGTGTATATATGAGTAGCTGCTGATATTTGTGAAGACCAAGTTGCCTTATGGTCTTAAAATGTTGCAGACATATGTTGCTGATGCCACCCGTCCTGTTCTTGACGAGTCATGTGTTTTCTGGCTAATATTAAGTGTCAGTTCTAGAGTGATGGAAGTTACACTGTGACTGGGTGGAAAGGACTGCCTATGGTGAGAGGGTTGGTTTCCAGACTCAGTTCATGGTGGTGTTAAGAGACTTATGTTTGCATAGTGGTTTACGAGAGTGTTAGGGAGTACTTTGTGGGACGGGATGCGTTGGGTGTTGGAGGTGATGGCGGCGTGGGTTTTGGAAGTGCTTGTTTGTGATTTAGTGATGCCATTAAGTGTTTTGTAGAGCCAAGAGGTGTATTTGCAGTGACTAAGTGTTGTTCCAAAGGCCATCCAGTTTTCCATTTTCTTTGTACTAATTTCACTGCTGGTCTCATTGTTTAGCTCTCAGGGCTTCATGATGGTGTCTTGTGTGTGGGAGAAGTGAGTTGTGTTTAAGTCTGCCACCGTGTCCTACTGTATAAGGCAGGCAATCTCCGGTGTAAAGTTTGGGTTGCAATACCTTCTTTTGCCTCGTCAGAAGTGGTGTTTGTCTGCAATGAATATAATGTTGTCGAACCTTATAATATGCCTGTTAGTACTGGTGATGGGTGAATTGTTGTGAGCTGAAGTGTTGTTCTGTTTCTTCTGTGAATTTTGTCCAGTATAGTTTCTTGTAGTTTGCATATATGAAGTGTGATTGCAAAGGTTTGGATAGTGTTTCTTTAATGATAATGATGGGGAGGACAGACATGTTGTTGAACAGTGAAGCAATGTCGAGGCCTCTGTGGTTGTTCTGACTGTGCTCATACCAGGCAGTGTTGTTAATGTGAAAGTCCCCAGCAAAGGGAATGTTTGGTGTCTTGATTATGCGGAGGAGCTGGGGGTTGCATTTCGCTAGTACTGGATGGGAGGTGTCAGCGGGGGGATGTAGATGTTGAAATTTTTGAGTGACTGTATTTCTAATGCTGCATCATTCTGGAGAAGTGATTGTGTTGTTTGTGTTGTGCCTTTATAGCAGACTGACAGATGAATGTATGTAAGGAGTTCCGTGGCCCTCAGGTCTGTCCAAGTGAACATGTGGGTAGTGTCCGATTTGGGGGTTGGTTGTGTGTGTTTTGTTTCTTGTATGGGTATTTTGTGCTTGTTGTAGTCATGAAGGAAATGATTTAGCTGATTTTTCTTTTTTTCAGAGGCCGTCAGCATTCAGTTGTAGTACGCTTATGTGTGTTTGACACAGTGAGTATCCAGTGTGTGTAAGTTGTAGTAGTGCTGTGCATAGTAGGGGCTATGGGCTATCACCACGGGGGATGCTATCGGCTATCACTGAAGGAGGGGCTATGGGCTATCACCGAGGGAGGGGCTATGGGCAATCACCGAAGGAAGGGCTATGGGCTATCACCGAGGGGGGGCTATGGGCTATCACCGAGGGGGGGCTATGGGCTATCAACCATGATGGTTCCATCAGTGCACCGTCACGGTGGCTATCAACGTGGAATATCACTACGGGGACTACAGGGACTATCAGGACCGGGTGTCAGTTGCGATATCAGTAATAAAGCCAACATAAACTACTTGCTTCTTCACCCGAGGGAACTGTGTCACTGTCACTTAATAGGTCGTGCTGGCAGAACTTCAGCCTCAGTTACGAGAAGGGAAGGAGTCTACTTGCTCCCCAGTCAACGCAACCCTCCAATGTCACTATACATGCTAGCAAATGCACACAAAAGAAACGCTTAAATACCAAAAAAATACCCGGAACAACATCGGGTATAAGAGCAAAACACCACTATATACCGTGAGGAGGACGACGATGAGGAGGATGAGGAGGAGTAGCCTGGGTGTGGTAGTCTCTGTGGTAGCCCTTATGGTAGTCCCAGCGATCCAGCATCTGGAAAAAAAAAAAAAACCTCCTGAGGTGACCTTGGCCTCATCACCTCTGAACCGCCACGTCATCCCAACCTTTACCCAGACACAACTGTAGTGACAACTGTATCAATTATTGTAGTCGACTCTGGTTCGATAGCCAAAGAGCAGAGTCGTATGTTCAACTCTAGCATGTTCTAGTATGTTTAAGTCTAGTATGGAAAATGAATCGCTAATGCAGAGGACCTATGCAGCCGCCACCAACCCAACTGCATCGTCTGCTTTAGTATGTAAACACTAGAGGGCGTGTGTCGTCTGCTAATGTCTTGTATGCAAAGTAAATCGTAAATGAAGAGGTGTTAGGAAGCCTTCTTTGCTACCTGGAATACGGTCCTTATTTTTACTAAAACAGGTAGTACATAGCCAGTCATAATGTTAAAAAAAAAAAAAAAAAAAAAATCTGTCCCACTGAAAGGGTTAATCGAGGGGAGACTAAGCTACACACACACACACACACACACACACACACAAACGCACCTATTTTGGGCAGCCGCTGGTGAAGCTGTGGATAGGTCTTGGGGCCATTGGTGGGGCCATGGATAGGTCTGGGGGCCGCTGGTGGGGCCATGGATTGGTCTGGGGGCCACTGGTGGGGCCATGGATAGGTCTGGGGGCCACTGGTGGGGCCATGGATAGGTCTTGGGGCCATTGGTGGGGCCATGGATAGGTCTGGGGGCCGCTGGTGGGGCCATGGATAGGTCTGGGGGCCGCTGGTGGGGCCATGGATAGGTCTGGGGGCCACTGGTGGGGCCATGGATAGGCCTGGGGGCCACTGGTGGGGCCATGGATAAGTCTGGAGGCCGCTGGCGGGGCCATGGATAGGTCTGGGGGCCACTGGTGGGGCCATGGATTGGTCTGGGGGCCACTGGTGGGGCTGTGGATAGGTCTGGGGGCCGCTGGCGGGGCTGTGGATAGTTCTCGGGGCCACTGGTGGGGCTGTGGATAGGTCTGGGGGCCGCTGGTGGGGCTGTGGATAGGTCTCGGGGCCGCTGGTGGGGCTGTGGATAGGTCCGGGGGCCGTGAATAGGTCTGGGGGCCACTGGTGGGGCCATGGATAAGTCTGGAGGCCGCTGGCGGGGCCATGGATAGGTCTGGGGGCCACTGGTGGGGCCATGGATAGGTCTGGGGGCCGCTGGTGGGGCTGTGGATAGGTCTGGGGGCCACTGGTGGGGCCATGGATAGGTCTGGGGGCCGCTGGTGGGGCTGTGGATAGGTCTTGGGGCCGCTGGTGGGGCTGTGGATAGGTCCGTGGGCCGTTGGTAGGGCTGTGGATAGGTCCGGGGGCCGTGAATAGGTCTGGGGCCACTGGTGGGGCTGTGGATAGGTCCGGGGGCTGCTGGTGGGGCTATGGATAGGTCTGGGGGCTACTAGTGGGGGTGTGGATAGTTTCGGGGGCCGCTGGTGGCGCCAGGGATAGGTCTGGCGGCCGCTGGTGGGGCCTGATGAGGCCACGGATACGGCTGGCAGCCGGTGGACGGGCTCTGGAAAGTTCTGTAGACCTCTAATGGGGCCGTGGATTGGTCTGTCAACCTTTAATCGAGCCGGCTTTCGGTCTGTCAACCTCTAATTGGGCCGTTCATTGGTCTGTCGACTTGTATTGGGGCCGTGCATAGGACTGTTGACCTTTATTTGCGCCATGGATATTTCTATCGACTTTTCATGGGGCTCTGGAAAGGTCTGCCGACCTTTAATATGGGGATGTGGATAAGTCTGACGGCCTCTAGTGAGAGACTGGGTAGGTGTGTCGACCTGCAATCGGGCCATGGAAGGGTCTGTTGACCTGTAATGGGGCCGTGGATAGATCTGTCTAGTTTTAGCGCCCGTGTGGTCAGTTTAATACAGGTGTGTTTGCTTTGTCGATGATACAATTGTTTTGATAACTGTAATGGTCGATAAAGCAGTGTTGTGTATTAAGGTCTGTCTGCTCGTTGATTACTGTGTTTGATTTTGTGATTCCGGCTGTTTTTTCCTCTGGTACCTTACTGTTGCCAATGTTTTTTAATCACGAAAAGTAGTAAGAGGGAAGACAACCATACCAAATCGAGCAGCAATTTTGTATACACGTATAATATACTCGTATACATTATATACAGAATATACAACTGACATTACTTTAGATAAGAACTACTTTGTTTATCTTTATACTTGACTAATATTTATTTAGGATGTGAAATACACTCACACAAACCTTTTAATAACACTACACAGAATTTACACTAATAAGCTATGTCTGCTTTAGATAAACTATGCAAAACACAAGACTTATGTAATGATGAGATTTATAGAGTTTCAAAAATTGTACTGGCCTCCTAAGTCAATTAAAAATGCCTGCCTAAAGTCGCTGTCATGACAACAGTGATATGACAAACACAGCCCACAGTGTAGATAAGCATACATGTAATACTAATAAGGGAACAAAATTATTTCTTCACTGCACCTACAAACAGCACCTGGCCTCCTGGGACTCACCTGCAATAGTCTCTTTCAGTGTAATACTATACTTACTCCAACCACCATAAAAAACAATGTAACTCTGAATACTGTACATAAAAAATCTGGGTTCGTTGCCACTAACACTACGCCCACCAAAGCACAATTAACGCCATCATAAAACCAACTCTCTATAAACTATCTATCTATCTATACATCAAACTACAAGAGGGGATACTATTTTGCACATATATGATAATTATCTATCTATCTATCTATCTATTGCCAGACGCCTCAATCCGTTTGGGGTGGCCACAAACAAATCGCCTCCAAGTCGCCCTGTCCCCCGCCATTTCACTGCCCTGCTCCCAACTCACACCCCCCTCTCTCATATACCTCTCCACCCCATCCCTCCATCTCATCCTCGGTCTCCCCCTCCCTCTTCCACCCTCCACCTCACTCACATACACTCTCTTCGTCAATCTTTCACCCTCCATCCTCTCCACATGGCCAAACCACCTCAGTGTGTTCCTCACAACGCTTCCTATCACATCCACATCCACACCACAACGCTCCTTTATATCCTCATTCGTCAGCCTGTCTCTCCACGTGACTCCACAGGCTCCTCTTAAATAACTCATTTCCACTGCTCTCACTCTTGACTTGTGTCCTTCCAACAATGTCCAAGCTTCACTTCCGTACGTTAGAGTTGGTATCACAATACTGTCATGTAGTAACTTTTTTACTTCCATGCTCACTTCCCTGTTTCTTATCACTGCTTTTAAGGAACCAGCAACCTTTCTTCCCTGCTGTACCCTTTCAAGCACTTCACCCTCCAAACCTCCATCCTTACTCATCACACTACCCAAATACTTAAACGTACTCACATTTTCCAATTCCTCACCATCCAACCTCGCTGCACATTCACTGACTTCACCTCTCTCAAAGACCATCACTTTACTCTTCCCTACATTCACCTTTAGGTTCCGTTTCTTACACACTCTCTCAAACTCATCCACCAAGCCTTGCAGCTCCCCTTCGTCTTCACTCAACAACACAGTATCATCTGCAAACAACAGTACAGGGAGTTTCCAAACACTATCCTCTCTCACCAGGGCCACTCCAACATCCACTACCCTACCTTATACCTCTTTTATTACCCCATCCATGTACAGATTGAACAACCATGGAGACATGACACATCCCTGTTTCAAACCAACTTTCACAGAGAAAAATTCACTTAGTTCACCATCCACACGCACTGCAGCCTTCGCACCATCGTACATACTCTTCACAGCATTCAACAACTTCCCATCTACTCCATATATTCTTAACACTTTCCACAATCCTTGTCTATCCACCCTGTCATATGCTTTCTCCAAATCCATGAAAGCCGCATACAACTTCTTTCCCTTCTCTAGAAACTTTTCCACTAAAGATCTAAGAATGAATATCTGATCTACACAACCTCTTCCCTTCCTAAAGCCTCCCTGTTCTTCTCCAACTAATTTCTCTGTTCTTTCTCTAACTCTGTCTATAAGTAACCTACCATGAATACTATAATCTACCTACAATGATGCCATTATATTACACTTGGACTGTAGGATATTCACAATTATGTCAGACCTACAAACACCAAATCAGTCTTGTGCAAAATAAACCTAGGTACTTCAATATTCTTTTCTTTATTAAGTTTGCACAATAGTCACGTCCCTTTTGTGTTCCTGACCAACACAATCCAACACTATTCAACATTGGGACACTCCTCTGTTATGGGATTAGAGCCAGTGTTTAGTAAGCTTTTATAATACGTTTTAGTTTTAGAGACTTCCTTTTCGACAGAGAAGGAGGAATTATATTATTTGAACCTCACCAAACATACGCTTCATGCATTGATTTTAGACCAACACCATAGATCTGGTTACAAAATATACATAAACACTATGAATCTTCAAACAAAAACTACAATACAATAACTACAATACACCATAAATGCAATACATAATAACTACAATACACAAAAACTACAATACACAAAAACTACAATACACAATAACTAAAATACACAATAACTAAAATACATAATAACTACAATACATAATAACTACAATACACAATAACTACAATACACAATAACTACAATACACAAGACGCCCCAGACAACAATATACACATGTAAACTCTTGACTGGGAATGCGGTAGGTGAGTAAAAGAGGCTGTCAGTGGGTGGGTCAGGATGTAGGGCTGTCAGTTGGTGGGTCTGGATGTAGGGCTGTCAGTGGGTGGGTCTGGATGTACGGCTGTCAATGGGTGGGTCTGGATGTACGGCTGTCGGTGGGTAGGTCTGGGTGTAGGGCTGTCGGTGGGTGGGTCTGGATGTACGGCTGTCAGTGGGTGGGTCTGAATGTAAGGCTGCCGGTGGGTAGTCTGGATGTTAGGCTGTCAGTGGATGGGTCTGGATGTACGGCTGTCAGTGGGTGGGTCTGGATGTACGGCTGTCAGTGGGTGGGTTTGGATGTAGAGCTGTCAGTGGGTGGGTCTGGATGTACGGCTGTTAGTGGGTGGGTCTGGATGTATGGCTGTCAGTGGGTGGGTCTGGATGTATAGCTGTCAGTGGGTGGGTCTTGATGTACGGCTGTCAGTGGGTGGGTCTGTAGGTCTGTCAGTGGGTGGGTCTGGATGTAGGGCTGTCGGTGGGTGGGTCTGGATGTAGGGCTGTCAGTGGGTAGGTCTGGATGTAGGGCTGTCAGTGGGTGGGTCTGGATGTAGGGCTGTCAGTGGGTGGGTCTGGATGTAGGGCTGTCAGTGGGTGGGTCTGGATGCAAGGCTGTCAGTGGGTGGGTCTGGATGTAGAGCTGTCAGTGAGTGGGTCTTGATGTAGGGCTGTCAGTGGGTGGATCTGGGTGCAGGGTTGTCAGTGAGTGGGTCTGGGGGTAGGGCTGTCAGTGGGTGGGTTTCGATGTACGGCTGTCAGTGGGTGGGTCTGGATGTATGGCTGTCAGTGGGTAGGTGGATGAGTGTGGGTGGGTGGGTAGGCGGAGGATTGGGTAGATAGGTGTGGATAAAGGATACGTATCAGTGCACATGGGGAGGGTAGAAGTGGATGGAAAGGTCCTTGAGTGGATAGGTATGTAGGCTGGATACTGGGTGGGGTGGGTGGGTAGATGGTTGGGTGGATGGATGACTTGGTGGGTAGATGGGTACATGAAAGTAGTATGTCCTTCCATATGCTAGATTATATTCATATGCTCTGATTTACAAGATGGTGGTGCATAGATATATAACTTCTCTGTTCCACTCAACACAGTGAGTGTGTGTTGCGGGGGCAGCCCAGTGATTGTTTGTGTGTTGCAGGGGCGGCTCAGTGATTGTTTGTGTGTTGCAAGGAGAGCACAGTGTTTGTTTGTGTGTGGCAGGGGCGGCCCAGTTAGCGTTCTGCTCCTCTATCCTTCATTTCGTCCAATACGGTTTTCGCCACGAAAGATCCACCATTGACATACTCAATCTCTTAACTCATACCATCCATCAATCAATTGATCTTTTTGGAGAAACTCATGCAGTAGCTCTTGATATCTCTAAAGCTTTCGACAGAGTATGGCACCGTTCCCTGCTGTCCAAACTCCCTTGCTATGGACTAACGTCTTTTGTTCCTTTGATTTCTTCTTATCTTAGTGACAGGAAAATAAGAGTAAAAGTAGATGATGTATATTCGAATTTCCATTCAATTAATGCCGGCGTGCCGCAGGGATCAGTTCTGGCGCCAACCCTATTTCTGGTTCATATTAATGATCTCTTATCTGTCACTCACAATCCCGTTCACTCATATGCAGATGACTCAACACTACATAGTTCATTCACACTCAGACATCCATTTACAAAGTCTAATATCTCTACCTCTCAACTCAGTACAGCCATCTCCATAAATCAAGATCTAGCTACAATCAGTGAATGGGGACAAAACAACCTTGTCTCTTTTAATGCTAGTAAAACTAAATATATACAGTTTACTAATAGACAGATATTGCCAGATTCGTACATTACCTTCAGTGCTACTAATATTCCCATCTCCAAAAGTATTGAAATTCTTGGTGTCTCACTTAACAGTGCCCTCAACTGGACCTCTCATGTCAGATCACTTGCTAAGGCCGCCTCAAAGAAACTTGAATTATTGTACAGAGTCCGTAACTTCTTCACCAATGAGCAGTTAGCTATAATTTATAAGAGTCATGTGCGCTCTCAGCTTGAATATTGCTCACCCTTGTGGAATGGTTGTGGAGAGGTTGCATTGAGACAACTGGACAAAATTCAGAATAAAGCTGTTAGAATCATTAACAACCCTGCCATTACATGTAAACTACCTCCCCTGCAAGTAAGAAGGAATGTTGCCTCCCTTGCATTATTTTACAGATATTTTTTTGGCAAGTGCTCAGACGAGGTTGCGTCCATGGTGCCGCCTCTCCATGCCTTCCCTCGTGCTACACGGGCATCTGGTAGCGCTCATGACTGGAATGTCACTCAACCATATTGCAGAACTTCTGCCTATCAGACTTCTTTCATTCCCCGAACTGCATCTCTCTGGAACTCGCTTCCCCAGAGTTGTTTTCCTCCAAATTTCAACCCACAACTGTTCAAGTCTAACTGTTACAGATATTTTATGAATGGAGGACACCAGTAGTCTGGTGTATGGATTTTTTTTTTTCCCCCATTTGTTTTTCCTTCCTTCGTTCTGTTATTAAAAAAAAAAAAAAAAAATCACACTATCACAAACAGTCCTCCATCAGAGCCTCAACAAAAGGTCTCCGGGAGCAACCAGTTGACGTGCCTGGCTTCCTGCAGTCCACAGGGTTCACATCCATGTCAACAACAAAAATAACAACAAGAACAACAACAACAACATGAAGGAAATAACGTAAAAAGCAATAAAAAAAAAATCCCTACGTATTTGTTCTTCCATGTTCTAATTTTCATGCTCTGTTCTTTGACTTCCATGCCCTGTTCTTCGACTTCCGTGCCTTGTTCTTCAACTTCCGTGCCCTGTTCTTCAATTTCCGTGCCCTGTTCTTCATCTTCCGCGCATTGTTCTTCACGGTCTAGTCCTTGTCATTGAGGGGGTGTGTAGGGGGCTGTACGTGTGGAGATGACATAGGCACACCCTCCACCACACCCCTCCCCTCCTCCTCCTCCTCCTCCCCTTCCTCCTCTCCTCCATTCACCAGCTGCCACACCCTCCGGTACCATCTCTCACAGGTGGGGTTCAAGAGACCACGCCCGCAGACGTCCTTGGGGTGCGTTGGGCCTGTGGTGGATGTGATGGCAGGGAAGGTTAATGTTGAAAATGGCAGGGAATATTGGTGATGGCGATTAATGCTGAAAATGGCGGGAAATGTTGGTAATATTTGTTGATGTTGGAAATGGCTGAAAATGTTGGTACTTTGAAAATGGCGGGAAATGTTGGTACTTTGAAAATGGCGGGAAATGTTGGTACTTTGAAAATGGCGGGAAATGTTGGTACTTTGAAAATGGTGGGAAATGTTGGTACTTTGAAAATGGCGGGAAATGTTGGTACTTTGAAAATGGCGGGAAATTCGGGATCTTGAGCTGCGGGATCCACTGTGGCGCATCCTGACACTTACACTAGACACCTTCACGTGGTGACATTGATAGAACCAGGCGGATTCACTGCCTGGTTGTGCACACGTCCCCCAACTCCCTTCCTATCCCCTGAATGGACAATGGTGGACTTCAGGAAGAGGGGAACTTCAGCCTGGACTTTACTGGGTTCACGTCCACTACTACTACTACCACCATCACTTCATTACTACTACTACTACTACTACTCTGCTACCTCACCCAAGCCACTCTTTCTCTTCCTCAACTCACTTCTACTTCCACTTCATCCTCTCCCTTCCTTTACTCACTTCTATCTTTTCACTTACTTCCATATTCTCTCTCTTTTCCCATTTCTCTCTCTCTGCCGTCTTTATCATTATTTCTTTCCTTCCTCTTCTTAAGTTACATTCCATCTGCCATTTTTCCTTTTTCCTTCCATCTTCCTATGCACCCCCTTCTCTCTCTCTCTCTCTCTCACCAGTAACCAAGGAGACGATGGTGGCCACAGTGGTAGTTATGATGATGCCAATGGCGCCGAAGTAACAGTAGCTGAGATCATACACAGAGGGACCGTCGCCATCTTCCCTGTGGGTGAAAAACGGCGAGTTGCAGGGAGGGTAGCCTGATAACAGAGGGAGGGTGACGTGGAGGCGATTTGTTTGTGACCACTCCATATAGGGTTAAGATGTTTGGGTATTCATAAAGAGATAGGTAGATATACAGATTGATAGATAGATGGACAAACTGGTTTTATATACTGTATATATATATATATATATATATATATATATATATATATATATATATATATACCTAGGCTGCTTCCCCCAAGGAAAGGGAGGTAGCCGAGACAGGACGACACACTCCCCATTTACTCATCCATTCAAACACATTCATTCGCATCTTAGCCCCAAGGGGAGAACGGACAGATCCTCACCGCACCACACCGCACAAGGGTCAACTGCGCAATGCAATCAGTGACATCCGCAGCAGGGCCCGACAGCAGAGCTGGTTTACCCCTGCCACATCATAACAGACCCATCCCCTTACCCGCACCTGACCTGACTAGCTGATCAGACCAAATGCAGGAGAATATCCCCTCAGGGCTGCGTCATCACTTATTCATTCACAATTTCTCTCCATTTATTTCTGTCACGCACAGCCACTCTTCCTTGCTCAACAGACATCCCTCTCGCATCCAGTGCTCTCTTGACACTGTCCATCCATCCTATTCGTGGTCTTCCTCTCAGCCTTACACCTCTCACATCAGATCTAGTTATCTTTTACACCAATCGCTCATTATCCATTCTCTCCATATGCCCAAACCATCGCAACACCCTCTGCTTAATTCTACCAGCCATCTCCCGAACAACTCTAGTTCTCCTTTGCACTTCATCATTTTGCACTCGATCCATAAGCGTCACTCAACACATACTCCTCAGACACCTCATCTCCATTACATTCAAACTTTTCCTCTCTGCTACACCCATATTCCATGTTTCAGCCCCATATAATGCAGTCGTTACCACAACACCCTCATACAACCTTTTCTTTACATCCATTCTAAGCGAACGACATCTAAACACTTTTTTCATTCCTCCCAGCACCTTTCCTACTTCATTTATTCTAAACTTCACTTCTGCATCTATTCTTCCATCCACAGGAACATGTGACCCTAGATATTTAAAACACTCTACCTCCTCAAGCAACTCGCCATTCAAAGCTATATTCATCCCCCTATCATCTACCAACCTCGTACACTTCATCACTTTACTCTTATTCTCATTTACTTTCAATTTCCTCCTTTCACACACCCTTCTAAACTCCTCTACCAACTGTCTCAATCTCTCCTCTGAATCAGCCACCAGTGCAGTATCATCTGCAAACAGCAGCTGCTTCAGATTCCACTCTCCACCATCAACATCCACCAGACTCAGACCTCCACCTAAAACTCTTGCATTCACATCCCTTACAACACCATCCATGTAAATATTAAACAACCAAGGCGACATCACACATCCCTGTCGCAGCCCCACTCTCACAGGAAACCAGTCACTCACAGCATTTCCCACTCTTACACACGCTCTACTATATACATAAAAACTTTTCACCCCTTTTAGTAACCTACCATGAAGTCCATACAATCTTAAAACAGTCCACAAAGCCTCCCTATCAATTCTATCATACGCTTTCTTTAAATCCATGAATGCCCAAAACACATCCTTACCTTTCGCTAAATACTTTTCACACACTTGTCTCACAGCAAACACCTGATCCACGCATCCCCTCCCTCTCCTAAAGCCACACTGCTCTTCACCAATCACTCCCTCTGTACCCTCTCTAACTCTCATAATTAACACTACCATAAACCTTACCTACAACACTCAACAGACTTATACCCCTAAAGCTAGTACATTCATACTTATCACCCTTGCCTTTATACAACGGGACCACACAAGCACTTGCCCAGTCAATTGGCACCATACCTTTCACAAAGCACACATTCAACAATCTTACTCACCAGTCAACAATGGTCACTCCACCACCTTTCAGGCATTCCACAGCACACCCATCCATACCTGCAGCTTTCCCTGTTTTCATCTCCTTTACTGCCTTCTCCACTTCCTCCTTCGTGATCAAAGAATCATATATATATATATATATATATATATATATATATATATATATATATATATATATATATATATATATATTTGTTGGTAGATGGTGACGAACATCATCCACTCACTTGATGCAGTGGTGCCTACTTCTTCCTTCACCTTTATCATTCTTTTTCTGTGTACGTCCTCCTCTCCTCCTATTTCTGTCATTTTTCCTGTCACTTTTTATTACTCTTCTTTCTTTTTCAGGTGGCTTTACATTGACAAGGATAATGGTTTCCTATAAGCCAGGAAACCATTTACAACGTTGGGTGGTAACCATATAACCAACCCATACGTGTTGCCTACGTGTCAACAAGTGGGTTGGCGGAGGGTTAGTGCCCCTCCCCGTAAAACAACTAACGCAAAGGCCACCCCTTACCCGATTATGGCGTCTGGCTATAGAGAGAGAGATAATAATAATAATAATAATAATAATAATAATAATAAAAGATATTTAAGATGTGTTTCAAGTTTGTAACAACGTAAAATTCGGCTTGAACTTTGAACTCTATGACCAGTATTTCCCTCGGTTAAGGAAGCTCCCGAACACCTTTTCCTAAGCGATTTATTTTGCTTATTACATTTTACTGTACTATTGTGTTATATAAATCCCTCAAACATCGCCATAGTCTGCATAAATAACGACGACAAGAACCAGCCATATCCAAAAATAAATCGGAAAGGAAAAGGTGTCAGGGAGACTTCTTCCTTATGCAACTGACTAAAGCTTTCTCTGCTTACTGTGGAGGGGCAGCAGAGGTGGGCAGATCAAGCAGAGGTGCAGCAGTAGTAGTGGTAATGCCTGCTGAGAGAGGGGAAGGAGTGGTGGTGCTGTTGGCACGGCTGAGGAAGCATGTAGTGGTGTTGAAGATGGTGTTAGTGGTGTTAAGGAGGCTTATGGTGGTGTTGAAGAGGTTGGCAGTGGTGTTAGTGGTGTTAGAGGTGGTGTTAGTGGTGTCAAAGATGGTGTCAGAGGTGTTAAAGACGGTGATAGTGATGTTCAGGAAAGATGTGGTGTTGAAGGCGGTGGTGAAGTTGGTGCAGCCGTGGACAGAGAAGGGCAGGAGGGGGGGAGCGCCGCCCCCCCTCAGGAACTTGCCCACCACCATCCACACGGAGTAGAAGACAGAGACCAGGAACCCCACCATGGCACTCTGAGGGGAAAATTAATGATAATAAAATAATAATAATAATAATAATAAAATAATAATAATAATAATAATAATTAATAATAATATAACTGCTCCCACTACCACCACTACTACAACTACCATTACCTTAGCATTGACCCATGGTAGGAAGATGCCAGCCATAAAGACGCCAGTGTAAGGACCTGCTATGGTGTTGAGCAGGGTGTTCATGACGTGTAGCACATTGCCCAAACTGCCCACCACAAGGCCCAACACAGTACCCAGGCCGCCCACGATGGCAGCTGTGAGAGTTACATAGAGTGACATAGATACAGAGAACACACAGACCTTACGGTCCCTACTAATACAGTGCTATAATTATAGGAGCAGGAGCAAAGGATAGCACAGCAGAAGGCTCTCCCCCCTACCCACCAGACCCTCCGGCATTTGCCGTACAGGAAACAAGAGAGGAAGTAATACCTTGCAGGAATGAAAAACCTGAAGGAATTTGATAGGATCGGCAGAAAGTAGAATAATATGGAAAAGGACAATTTGAGCAAACAGCCACATACTTACTCTATGCATGCAATTTTTTTTACTGATTTTCAAAAAATATAAAACAGATGAACAGAATGTTTATCTATTATATTTACCCTAAATATTGTCAGTGTTGATTACTAGTATAAGTGTATTGTGTCTAACAGATAGACGAATGCAGACGCGAATATGCAGCAATTGCTCCATCCTAACTAAACGATACCAATTGCGTCGAGACAGCTCCACTACCCTGTCCTGTTAGTGCCGCCACGTGAAGGGCCCCCTCTCTCTACCATCCCAAATGATTGTTCTAAATAGGGAAGAACTTTGAAACTGGACTGGATACCTATTTCCTTCTAAAACGTAATAAAAATGCTGCTCACATGAAGGATATGACAATAAAATGTAATTACGAAGGGTGATCAGAAAGTAATGACAGTTCGTGCTATAACATGAAAACCTTGAATGATGGGAGGTAGGGGAGCAAGGAGAGTGCAGAGTTGCCTGTCCTTACGAGTTTGAACTTGTCGCCGTATGCCTGACTTTACTTGTTTTATTGTTGTGAGTGAATGCTTCACTCTTGTTTTTGCTCTCTGGCCAGAAACATGGGTTACTCGAAAGAAGGCTGCAGGTTCTACATTTTTACGAGGTGGAAACTGGGAAAGAAAGCAACAGAGATTCGAGGGGAATTATTACAAGTTTATCCAGACACTACTCCTTCCCTGGAAACTGTTTCCCGCTGGATTCGTGCTTTCACAGCAGGAAAAACTGAATTGAAAGATGAACAACGCTCTGGACGCCCCCGGACATCCGTGACCGAAGCAACAACTGTCCGTGCACGGTCCATCATTGACGAGGATCCAACTGTAACTCTTAGGTTCTTAGCCTTGGAGCTTGATATCAGTTATGGGAGTGCATATGACATCGTGCATGAACAATTACACCTGAGGAAGAAGTGTTGTCGATGGATACTCCATTTGTTGACTGATGAGCAAAAGGCTGAACGGGTGAGGATTTGTCGTGTCTGGCTTGCTGAATTTGAACCAAATGGTCCAAAACGGTTCTCAGATGTTGCTACTGGAGATGAGTGTTGGATTTCATTCTTCACAACCCGTGACAAGCAGTCAAACATGGTGTGGTTGGGCGATGAAGACCCTCGACCTCAGATTTTGAAGGAAGGATTTCGCAGCCGGAAGCGCCTTTTCACCATCTTTTTCAATTCTCAAGGACCAATATGCGTGGATGTGATGCCTGAAAAGTCCACTATCACAGCCCAATACTACACAGACCAGGTCCTTTCACAAGTCTTGGAACACAAGGCCAACACCGCACCAACCCGCCGTCGGTCTCGCCTTTTGCTGCACCACGACAATGCTGCACCCAATAAAGCTCGCCTCACTATGCAGTACCTGGAACAACAAGGTATAACTCTGCTCCCCCACCCACCCTACTCCCCTGACCTGGCTCCCTGTGACTTTTGGTTGTTTCCAAAAATTAAATCTGCCATCGCTGGGAAGCAATTTCATTGCATCCAAGACTTGGCACGGACCGTCAATTCAGAACTCCGAAGTATACCGTCTTCAGAGTACCACGCTTGCTTCATGAAGTGGAGAAAGAGAATAGAACGCTGCATAGAGGTTGGAGGGGAGTACTTTGAAGGAATGTGAGTCATAGTTTGATAGTTCTTCATGCTAATAAAAGTTTATGGACTCACTGTCATTTCTTTCTAATCACCCCTCGTAGATTGAAGGGGGAGTGTATGTGAGTAAGGTGGAGGGGGAGACCGAGGATGAGGTAGAGGAATGGAGTGCAGAGATATACAGGAGGGCAGCCAAATGACGGGGGACGCGACGACGTGGAGGCGGTTTGTTTGTGGCACTCTTTATGGGATTAAGGCGCCTAAATATATACAGATAGATAGATAGATTGATAGACAGACAGATAGATACAGATAAATAGATAAAGAGATAATTAAAGGGGTTAAGCCAATGAGAAGAGGGTGAAAGTATATAAAAACAAATACAGAGGACATTCATAACCTTGGTGGCTCCCAGATAGATAGACAGATAGATAAATAGATAGATAGACAGACAGATAGATAGACAGACAGATAAAAATACTTACACACGACTTTCACAACTCTAATGGTTGCCGAATCACTGAGGCGGCGGAAAAAAGGCAGGTTCTTGAGAAAGTCCTCCCATATCAGACACGCGGCTGAGTTGGCCTGGGATGAGAACGAACTGGGGCAGGAAAAAAAAGAGGGGAAACAGGAATAATGAGTGTAGTCGTGAAACTGGTGATGGGGAAGAGAGGGAAAAAGTGTTAGTACCTTACAAGAGCTGTCACCCATTTTCTATCCTTCTGTGCAATTCTTCTATTCACCATCCTTACAGGTGTTATAAATGTCAACTAAGACTTAATTAAAACACTCCACCATACACCTCTTCATCTCAGCACTCCACCATACACCTCCTCACCTAAGCACCCCACCATACACCTCTTCACCTCAACACCCCACCATACACCTCCTCACCTCAGCACCCCACCATACACCTCCTCACCCCAGTACCCCACCATACACCTCCTCACCTAAACATCTCACTATACACCTCACCTCAGCACCCCATCATACACCTCCTCACCTCAGCACCCCACCATACACCGTAGCCACAAACAGCCCCGCCACGCCTGGGAGGTGACTCAGCTTGTCGTTCACTAAGAAGGGCAGGATCTGGGGAGGAGGAGACGTGTTCAGGGGAGATTACAGTGTTCATGAAAGTGATTAAAGTGTTCATGAAGGGGATTAAAGTGTTCATGAAGATTAATGTTCATGATTATCCCTCCTTAGGTAACCCGGGGACCCTCAGACACCAGGCTACTTTTCTCAGTGTTTTTCATACATTACTATAAGGTTGTCACGAGTCGGCGCGATTTTGTATTTGAATAAACTCGTGACATCAACTTTGGTGGGAAACCGCGAATTCTAGTGGAGTCCCAGTATTTATCACTCAGTCAACCGCCACGTATTCACCCGGTCGGGAGTGTTTTCAGAACAATTTTTCACTGTGTCATAAGTGATCGTCTTTGTGCGTGACATTAGCACTTCCGCTGAGCGATTTATTATGGGCGTGTTTCGCTCATTCTAGCCGTGAGCAATGCGGCTTGACACTCGCCTCTTTCTCACGATTTGAAGTCAGTCAAAGGTTTGAGCGCCGCGGACGCAGGTAGTGTGTGTGGCAGCGTCCATCCTTAGCAACGACGCCTAGTTCCCACCGCCGCCATTGGATTCCCATCTAGCGTGATTGGCGAGAGACTCAGCGTGTGCAGTGTCCTTTCTTAGTAACGACGCCCAGTCATCTGCTTTGTCCACTTTTCTGACCAGTATTTCTTTTCGTTTTTTCCCTAGGTTTAGGAGTTAGGTTTTGAGTGAGCGAGTGAGTGCGATCTCCTTATTTTGAATTCATTTTGAAATGTAACGTAAATTTTTTTTATTGTAATTAATAAATTTAACAGTTCTTTTTCTTAGGCTTAGTGTAATGTAAACTCGTGTTTTATTTTCCATATTAAGCTTATTTCACTTATAGGTCCTAGTTTGTATAAATGCCTTGATATTCATAACTGGTACTTAGGCCAGTCCTTTTGTATTAAGCTTAAAATCCGTATTGCAACCAGGAGTTAATGCATCAGCAAGAACCTGTTATCATTAATAGCAGTAGTTATTGATTGTCAGGGGTGAAGTCACTTTCTCCAGAGGCTAACAGTACTAACAAACAGCAATTGTGAGGAATTAGTCTCTGATGTGTACTGCTGAGAAAGTTTATAAATTCTCGTCCTTAGAAAATCAGTGAAGTAAGCCGGCATAAAGCAATCATTGCTTGATTTTCACAAGACAATTCATTGTCCTGTTCCCAGTATTATTGAATAATGTCCTTTAATATTGCATATACTTAAAAAACCCGTGACAGTTGGCGACCTCATTCCAGGATATTAACTCCTAGCTCTAAAGTTATTCACGAGATAATACTATCTCACTCATACTTAGGTATTTATCATTAAAGTCTATAGGCACTGTCTTACTAGTGATTATTGATTCAGTTCTATTAATTTACGTAATAGTTTTCACGGTCAGTTGCTTGTTTAATTTTCTTTCTTTACCAGTTTAATTAGATAAAACTGCTCACCACTAACCTGTGCCTATATTCTTTATTTTTGATTATTGGCATCTCTCTTTGCAAAAATCGCAGTCAGTACTGAGTCGCTAGTTTACTTAGATTGAGTTAGCATCATGTCTACCAGCGTCTATGTACAGGAAGCCAAAGATATGGGGCTTACAGACCCAACAGAAGTAAAGAATTATGTCCTCTCTCGGCTTAGTCACGAGCAGCAACGCGAGAGTGATGCTCGTGAAGAGCGTAGACTCCAACACGAACACGAGCGAGAACAGCGGGAATACGAGCGAGAACAGCGCGAACACGAGCAAAAACAATGCGAACTCGAGTTAGAACAACATGAGAGAGAACGTCAACACGAGTTAGAACAACGTGTGAGAGAAAGTGAGTACGAGCGTGAACAACGAGACAGAGAACGAGAACATGAACTTGCCGAGCGAGAAGCACGCGAAAAACATGAACTTGGGAAGTGCTGAAGCTCAAGCGAGATTCCTTGGCTTCAGACACATCTGGTGCAGCTGGCCCAAGCTCCACGAGCGTTCTCCCTGCACATGTTATGGCGACCCCACACATCGAGCTTCCCCCATACAAGGAATGCGAGCGAATCGAGTCATACATAGCTCGTTCTGAAGACATGGCTCAACTCTACCAGCTGAATGATGCAGCTAGGCGGTTTCAGTTTTTTAAGCCTTTTTGAGGGCCCTGCCCTCGATATTCTCCACAGAATTCGTGGAGACAATCTCACGTATGAGATGATGAAGGCCGCACTCGTCAAAGCATACAGTCTCACAGTTGACGACGCCAAGAGTCAGTTCATGAGAGCGCGTTTACAGGAAAAAGAGACTGCCATTCAGTTTCTTGATCGGCTTACTGCTTACTTAGATGAGTGGATGGAGAAAGATGAAACTCCTTCCACGCGTGAGGGGATAATTGATCTTATGCTGTGCACGCAACTAGAAAAGTCGTGGCCTACTGAACTTATGGTTCAGCTTAAGATCTGCCAGGTAAGAGATGCCAGCCAAATGGTGAAGAAGGCTGACGCATTCTTCACGCAAACGGGTATGAAAGTCGCAAACAGCATACCTGGAATAGGAAACCTGATAAATCTGGGAAACCGTCTCAGACTGAACCCCAGCAACAAGGGCGTTCTCAGAATAATGGCCAAGGTCCAAAACTGCAAAAGAGGGACCAGGGGCAAAACACTCAGAAACCTGAGTGGAAGAGGTACAACAAGTACTCTAACCAGCAGTAGTATCAGCCACGCAACCGACCGTCGGGACTGTCCTTTTCAGCACTAGCTCAAGTGAATAGGAGGCAGGAGGTGAATGCAGCCTAGCCTTCATTCCTCAGCAGCAGCACGGTGGTCACGTCCCTACCGGTATGGATACTTACCCACAGCTCACTAGTCCCACAGCGACAGTGAACCCCCCCTCCACAGATGGCCAATGCTCCATCTCCCCAGGCAGTGAGTACGACACCTCAGGTATCAAATTCTCAGGGCATCATGTTTGCTGCATCATTTATTCAGCAGCCTAATCAGTGGGTAGCTGCTTCCTCCACAGGCCCTCCCGCAGGTGACAGTGCTTTCCTTGTTCAGTCAGGGTTTGTGGGAGACATTCCTGTGAAAGTCCTGAGAGAATGGTTCCTCAAGTTGCTCTGTCAGGCAGAGTCTAGTTCGGCCTGAGCAGTATACAGGTCGACAGATCCAAGCTAACCTTATTGATGGATCAGTGAGATTGTTCCCTGAGGCATGTATCTAGGTGGCATCTCCATTTTATACTGGTACGACACTCGCAGTTGTCATGCCAGAACCCTTATCTGACCATATTATAGGCAATATTCCAGGTGCCAAGCATAGTTACACTGAAGATGACGCTACTCAGACTTCGGCTAAAGTAACACGAGCCATGGCTGAGGCTCCAGACTGTGTCACCCCGGTGACCATTGAATCGCCGCAAGATCTGATGTGTAGCCAAGTTGTTGTTCAAGAACAACACTCTGACCCAACACTTGCTGCCGTGCGAAAGAAACAAAAGGGTAGAGTGATTAAGTATTCATGGGGAGGTCAAGCCAAGTTCCTTCGCAAACAAGGATGGCTGTACCGTGAGTCACGAACACCCCAGGGAGAGGTTCGACTGCAGTTCGTCATTCCCGCTAAGTACCTCCAAGCAGTGTTAGAATGGGGTCATTGTTCACCGTCAGGAGGTCACATGGACAAAAGGAAGACCCAGGGCCGTATCTGTGCTGACATTTTCTGGCCAGGGATGGGACGAGAGATAGATAATTTTGTGCATTCCTGCAATGTATCCACGTACCACTAATCAGGGACATGTCCTTCCTGTGCCGTTTGAAACCACACACAGAATCTCTGAGTCAGTTGAGAGACAGGGCAGTGGTGAAGTGGGTGCAGACCTGACGTCTCGCCCATTGGCCCCACGGCACACATCATGTCCAGGGCCTGTACATACATGCATACCATAAGTTAACGGGGAAGTTTAAGAACCCCATAGAGACAGTCCGAGGCTGTGTTTGAATTACCTTGTGGAACATCTCGAGCTGTGGGCCTCTCTGATGATTCCCAGAGAATGCACAATATCCACATGAGTGTTCACACCCATGGTGGGTGTTAAAGCGTGACCTGCCCAAGATTGCGTAGTGATTCTCAGCTTCCTGTCGTTTATCGTAAGTATAGGGTTTAACCAGTGAACTGGGTCCCTAGCGAATAGCAGTGTTTGATGTCCTGCAGAAACGCCCAGTCTCTTTGCTCTTGACCACGTTCCCTGGTTAATTTAGAGAATTGGAGCGTTTGATGTCCTGCAGAAATGCCCAGTCTTTTCACTAATTAAGTTAAGGGTTTAACCAATAAACTGGGTCAGCGTTTGATGTCCTGCAGAAATGCCTTGACTACGTTTCCTGGTTAATAATGTAAATAGTGTACTTTTTGTAACATAAGTACTATTTGCTAGGCAGAGAGAGAGAAATGACACTTTTGATGCTCCACCTTTATTGCTTTCGTAGGTGCAGCTGGCGGGTGCAGCATTGCCGTGCAGAACAGCTGATCGTCCCTGACGCATGCTGCCGCCTCTTCTCTTCTGCCTCGTCATCATCATTTACTATTGATTTGTATTATGTAATTTTACACGTAAGCACAGTTACACCACAACTGTCACACCTACACCATGTATTACAAACATCACGCTACATAACAATTAGTTGTTCATGTAAATGTAGCGAACTTTTTGCTTAGTTTGACCCGAGTACAGGATTTTTCACCATTGTCACGGAGTTTTTCCCTCAAGCTTGCTTCTATTAACGTAAATACGAGTTTTTTTTGCTCGCTGGTGACTGTGACTTTCTCCTGTAGCAGGATAGCACACACACACCACAGTGTGAATCTTGTGAGACTGAGTTAGGATTTATATGTATATTGATTTTTTTTTTTCTGAAGAAAAAAAATTGATTTTCATGGGGCGTAATGTCACAAGTCAGTGCGATTTTGTATTTCAATAAACTCGTGACATGAACTATGGTGGGAAACCGCGAATTCTAATGGAGTCCCAGTATTTATCACTCCGTCAACCGCCATGTATTCACCCAGTTGGGAGTGTTTTGAGAACAATTTTTCACTGTGTCATAAGTGATCATCTTTGTGCGAGACATTAGCACTTCCGCTGAGCGATTTATTATCGGCATGTTTCGCTCATTCTAGCCATTAGCAATGCGGCTCGACACTCGCCTCTTTCTCACGATTTGAAGTCAGTCAAGGTTTGAGCGCCGCGGAGGAATGTAGTGTACCGCCGCCGTTGAATTCCCACCTAGCGTGATTGGCGAGAGACTCAGCGTGTGCAGTGTCCTTCCTTAGTAATGATGCACAGTCATCTGCTTTGTCCACTTTTCTGACCAATATTTATTTTCGTTTTTTTCTTAGGTTTAAGAGTTAGCTTTTGAGTCAGCGAGTGAGTGCGATCTCCTTATTTTGAATTAATTTTGAAATGTAACGTAAATTTATTTTATCGTAATCAATAAATTTAACAGTTCTTTTTCTCGTGCTTAATGTAATGTAAACTCTTGTTTTATATTCCATATTAAGCTTATTGCACTTATAGCTCCTAGTTTGCGTAAACGCTTTGATATTCATAACTGGTACTTAGGCCAGTCCTTTTGTATTAAACTTAAAATCCGTTGTGCAACCAGGAGTTAATGCATCAGCAAGAATCTGTTATCATTAATAGCATTAGTTATTGATTGTCAGGGGTGAAGTCACTTTCTCCAGAGGCTAACAGTACTAACAAACAGCAATTGTGGGGAATTAGTCTCTGCTGTGTATTGTTGAGAAAGTTTATAAATTCTCGTCCTTAGAGAATCGGCGAAGTAAGCCGACATAAAGTCATCATTGCTTGATTTCACAAGACAGTTCATTGTCCTGTTCTCAGTATTATTGAATAGTATCCTTTAATATTGCATATATATTAAAAACCCCGTGACAAAGGTCATGGCATCTGCTTGTCCCTCTACCTTCCTGACTGGTAGAGTGGTTTAGGGAGGTGATGGGGTCAGTTCGGGATCTGGCTCTGTTGTCGTGCTAAAGGGCCTTTGAGGTCCAGTGGTAACCTGTAGATTCTTTTGAGCTATTTATATCTTCCATACCTGAAGTTATTTATAATGGCATGTGCTTCTCTCTCTCTCTCTCTCTCTCTCTCTCTCCATTGGCCAACAGCAGGCAGTGATAGAAAGCTGGTGCAACATTTCAGTTTTGGTATGGCAGCCACTAATTTCAGTTGGTATAAAAGTTTTCAATGCTTTTCTTTTTAATTTTCCGTAAAATATTTCTTTACTTATATTTCATACATTTTGCACCAGACTGCAGAAAAGGCGCTACGGAACTTGACGTGGCTGTTTCAGTAAAGTTATTGTCAGCCTTTTTGATGAATTTTTTAAAGATTGTGGTCTGAAGGTCTCCAAGTTACCTGGGGTACGGTACAATTTTAAGGTTATCTGAGGAGGCCTAAAGTGTTCATAAAGATTAGTTCATGAAGGGGATCATTGTTTATGAAGAAGACTAAAGTGTTCATGAAGGGGATTACGGAAGTGTTCATGAAGATTAGTTCATGGAGGGGATTAGTGTTCATGAAGAACGCTAAAGTGTTTATGAAGAAGACTAAAGTGTTCAAGAAGAAGACTAAAGTGTTCATGAAGAAGACTAAAGTGTTCATGAAGAAGACTAAAGTGTTCATGAAGAAGACTAAAGTGTTCATGAAGGATATAAACTAGTCTCTGTAGCTGTAGCTGTAGCAGAGATGATGATGATGATGATGATGATGATGATTTTTTGTCGTAGACTATTTTTTCATGTATAATATTCATTCTAGTTTGGTAGCGGTTGGAATGAAGGCTGTTCTTGTTCCTTATCCCCAGTGTATGGCCGACCAGACCCATCGACCACAGGCAAGGAAGTGGTTGTGTGGGGCCGTCCTACATGTTCAGTACAGTACAGTGACCGTGTCGGGATCCGGCGCCCCCTTGTGGTACACGGCGCCTCACCAGGGTCGTACTGGGGCCCTTCCCACGGCGAGGTGCAGGAAAAATGGGGAGATTTGACTTCTAGGTGGACGCCGCAGGTGCTGTACCTAGGATGCGGAGCGCCATCACGTGCTGAGGGAAGGAAGGAAGGAAGGAAGGGAGGAAGGGAGAGAGGAGGAAGGAAGGGAGAGAGAAGGAAGGAAGTGAGAGAGAGGGAGCATAGATGAATTACTAAGTCGATTAATTAATACACAAATAATGAATGACGGTGAAAAAGTTTGATGAGGCATTGCCCCACACAGCTAAAAACTGGGAGGGTTTAGGAATATGAACATGACCGATGTGCTTAGTGCCTGTGGGAGAAAAGGTGAGAGTCACGGACACGCTACCTGGTCTGGCTTCTTGATCAGTCCCGCCTTGAGAGGGTCGCAGTGCCTGTAGGTGGCGTAGGCGACGGGACCGGAGAAGCAAAACAGAATCAGCAGCACCCACGCGCCGACGCAGTAGAAGATGCACAGGCTGGGGGACGGGAGAGAAAGGGCATTAACTGATAGACTGATATATAGATATAGATAGATAGGCAGATGGATAGAGAGATAGATTGATAGAGATAGATGTCGGGACTTCATATTACAAATACAAATAAAAACAGAAAGCATGATGGATAGACAGAAAGATAGATAAACAGAGGAACAGAGAAGGTGTGGGAAAGGGAAATTAGCTTGCAACTCTTTAAGTGAAGGAATGTTGGTCGTGCACCGGAAGTAGTACAGCCGCGCACACAATTTCACAGTACAGTCAGCGTTGCAAAACCAGTGAGTGGCCCGGGTTCAGAGTTTCACTGTATCGAACGTGCGGGGAAGGGAGGGAGTAGAGACCTGGCTGGCGTGTGAGGCGGGTAGAAGGCATACAGGGGAAGGGGGGTTTGGGGCGGGGGAAGGGTGGAAAGACAAGAGGGATGAGAGGCGGTTAGTGAGTGAAGTAATACAAGGCAATGTTTTATTATAGTATAATATATATATATATATATATATATATATATATATATATATATATATATATATATATATATATAGATACATATAGATACATCCATCCATAGAGAGAGAGAGAGAGAGAGAGAGAGAGAGAGAGAGAGAGAGAGAGAGAGAGAGAGAGAATAAACATACCATTATATAGAATAATCCCCATAGGATCTATGACAGCACTTTAATATACATAGCTTAGTGTAACAGGTCGTTACGATACTATGCACAATTTGTGTTTTGTAGGGAACTGTCAAAGATCAGGTGATTACTATGGTGCTGCCCTCAAGGGGGTCTGTCAGTTGCCGAGCGGGCGTGTGTGCCTTGCAAGTTTAGGTTCGTGTGTGTGTGTGTGTGTGTGTGTGTGTGTGTGTGTGATACAAGATAAATGTGTCATGATCCCGTTTACCGTCTTTAAATGTCCGCTTATGTCACTAGGTTTTATTTGTCAGATACAGTGATTCATTTGGTAGGTTACTTATTTGGAACATGAAATGCTAAGTGCATTTATATTTATTATTTGTATCTGACTTATGGCACTGTTCCGTCTACTCATGTTAGAATAGGTGCAGTGCACTGGGAAACAATAGCTAATATATATGCCCACATTAGGATCATGATCCTATGCATATAGGACATCATATTTAGGAGAATATGACATGCTAAAATTTCACCTGATGGGTGAAAGAGAATATAACTTGCTAAAATTTTACCTGATACTGTATACTGTAATTGGGAGGATATCTTTCAACACCTGTTGCTCAGTATTTCAACGAATCTTTAACCTCTCCAGTTGCAACTGTTAAGTATTTAAGAGCGCAGTGGTTAGTTAGTAATGAAATTCCAGGAAATAAAAAGAACGGGGGCAGGGAGGATGGTGCCTTTTCCTTATTACACAAACAGTTCTTATGACTGTTAACACATACACAGCCACACTGAAATATTCATGATTAACATTCACAAGTGTGTAAATGGAATGTTTCTGATAACCGTGAGCATTAACCTCTGTAAGGACATCGTAGGAAAACAAAAACTACATAACACAAGAGTTTATTTAATAGCCAGTCCAACCCCCACCCATTTCAATAACGCCGCGCAGTCTGTCTGGCACTGACGTAACAAGACGTCGCACCGTCTCTGGTCGGCGTCTATAGGTCTCCCACGATTCAGAGACGTGTGCCATGAGGTCCCGGTTGTTCCTCTCCTGTGCCATATCCCAAGTGTTTGCCATCTGTGCCCAAACGTGTTCAATTACATTCATATCAGCTCCTTTGCTGGGCAGTTCCAGGAGCTGAAAGTGGTCCTGTTCGTCAAACCAGCGTCGAACTGTCCGAACTGTGGACGGGACACCTTCTTGTATGAACAGTATGGGCCCAGGTGGAAACGGAAAATATTTCTCACGAAGGGATGGCAAGAAGGACTCTTCAAGCACCTCGATGTATTTAACTGCTGTGAAGCGCCCCTCAGTTTGGAACACATCACCTGCACCATGCAACGGTATCCAGCCCCACACATTGTAGGTGACGTTGCCAGAACGAGCTACCTCCATGATGTTACGACGCTCGTATCTGGAAGCATATTATGAGTTAGTGGATTATTGACGTATGTGCATTTCTCCCTGTATATTACGCCTAAAATTGTGCATAACATTCTGTGTTCATATATGTATTAGTCCATAAACATACATTAAAACAAATCCCTTTTCGCCTGAGCAGCAATATAATGTTCATGCGTAAACCGGCAAACCATCCATAATTACCACCGCATCCACACTTCACGGCCGTTTACCAGGGATGGAGCACTTAATACCCCTAGACCGCAGTTGACCCAACACTGTCGATATTGACATATTAACTGAATATTCCATATGAATGTCTGTTACCTCCGTAAAGAAAACTTAAGATTTTAGCATGCCACATGATTTGTTTTACCTGGTGCTATTTTTCATCAAGTCAGGTATATGAAATTGTATTTGTTTTGTTTTTTTATGTAATGGTTTTTGCATACGGATATGTTATCTAAATGTAATGAACTGTTAGGTATTAACTATTACATATTTCATTACTTGATCTCCAGGGTGGTAATCATTTACAGAACATTAAGGGAATTAATGCACATGATTATGTTCGTGGGCAAATTGGACAAACTGGTTAAGTTTAAATATTTAATACATCGTAACTATTTATTGTTTACAAATCAGGTTAACGTAACGTTCAGGTAAGTAAATATCATAAATAACTTACCCAGTTACAGTTGACGCATAATTGTGAAAAACCTGCTGTTTACATTTCCATTATTTACTGCAACATAATTACCTGGCTGCAGGTCCTGGTGC
This sequence comes from Coenobita brevimanus, assembly GCF_032717465.1. Taxonomy (NCBI): domain Eukaryota; kingdom Metazoa; phylum Arthropoda; class Malacostraca; order Decapoda; family Coenobitidae; genus Coenobita; species Coenobita brevimanus. Next base: position 14,380,717 of record NC_137029.1, on the reverse strand, counting down.
ATTATAAAAACTCTCCAGACCCATTCACACCTAGTTTTGCGACTGCACGACATCTCTGTCCCTCTATCGCATAGCCACATTTATGGTCCTCCACCAAAGCCCTCCACAAACAATTAGATCGCAGCTTATCAACTAACATTTAATTAACATACCTGGTATTATTTACTCTCCAGCAATGGCCTTGGCCATGAGAAGTAGAGAAGAATACTTTCTCATTTGTGAATACTGCACGTCCCCGGAACTCAAGGTCTCTCTCAACATGGAGTTGTGCAAATTCCAGCCTCCCAGCTCTGTGAGCATCAGTCAGTTTCTCCTTCTGTGCAGGAATTCTGTGATATATACCCCTCTCGTGCAGCCTGCGTCTTACAGTCATTGCGCTGACATGCAACTGCAGGTTCTGTGCAATAGCCGCGGCTTTAGTGTGAGGGTCTGCTTCAGCTGCTGCCACAATCATGCCATCCTGTTCCGCGTTTGTTCTCTGACCCGCTCCTGTTGTCGCTGTTAACAAACCAGTACAGTGGGCCTCATTTCATTCATTAAAGTGCAAAAACAATCGTAAAAGAATGGGTAAAAGTAAACCTGCTACAAAACTAACGCATAATCAAACATTACTTCCATCTATACTTTATTCAAATACAGTACACAACCGACAGACAATCATTAACAATTGGCACTCGTTGGACATAGAAATAATTGGAGACAATTACTAAGTAGGTGTTCCAGAATTGTGAGTATTTGGAAAGACGACTTAATGATAGAGTCATGAGGGAGTAGTGAGTCGACATCACCTCACCTCCAACGAGTGCCAATTGTTAATCATTGTATGTCGGTTGTGTACTGTATTTGAATAAAGTGTAGATGGAAGTAATGTTTGATTATGCGTTGGTTTTGTAGCAGGTTTACTTTTACCCATTCTTTTACGATTGTTTTTGCACTTTAATGAATGAAATGAGGCCCACTGTACTAGTTTGTTAACAGCGACAACAGGAGCGGGTCAGAGAACAAACGCGGAACAGGATGGCATGATTGCGGCAGCAGCTGAAGTAGACCCTCACACTAAAGCCGCGGCTATTGAACAGAACCTGCAGTTGCATGTCAGCGCAATGACTGTAAGACGCAGGCTGCACGAGAGGGGTATATATCACAGAATTCCTGCACAGAAGGAGAAACTGACTGATGCTCACAGAGCTGGGAAGCTGGAATTTGCACAACTCCATGTTGAGGGAGATCTTGAGTTCCGGGGACGTGCAGTATTCACAGATGAGAAAGTATTCTTCTCTACTTCTCATGGCCAAGGCCATTGCTGGAGAGTAAATAATACCAGGTATGTTAATTAAATGTTAGTTGATAAGCTGCGATCTAATTGTTTGTGGAGGGCTTTGGTGGAGGACCATAAATGTGGCTATGCGATAGAGGGACAGAGATGTCGTGCAGTCGCAAAACTAAGTGTGAATGGGTCTGGAGAGTTTTTATAATGCACCAGGACCTGCAGCCAGGTAATTATGTTGCAGTAAATAATGGAAATGTAAACAGTAGGTTTTTCACAATTATGCGTCAACTGTAACTGGGTAAGTTATTTATGATATTTACTTACCTGAACGTTACGTTAACCTGATTTGTAAACAATAAATAGTTACGATGTATTAAATATTTAGACTTAACCAGTTTGTCCAATTTGCCCACGAACATAATCATGTGCATTAATTCCCTTAATGTTCTGTAAATGATTACCACCCTGGAGATCAAGTAATGAAATATGTAATAGTTAATACCTAACAGTTCATTACATTTAGATAACATATCCGTATGCAAAAACCATTACATAAAAAAACAAAACAAATACAATTTCATATACCTGAGTTGATGAAAAATAGCACCAGGTAAAACAAATCACGTGGCATGCTAAAATCTTAAGTTTTCTTTACGGAGGTAACAGACATTCATATGGAATATTCAATTAATATGTCAATATCGACAGTGTTGGGTCAACTGCGGTCTAGGGGTATTAAGTGCTCCATGCCTGGTAAACGGCCGTGAAGTGTGGATGAGGTGGTAATTATGGATGGTTTGCCGGTTTACGCATGAACATTATATTGCTGCTCAGGCGAAAAGGGATTTGTTTTAATGTATGTTTATGGACTAATACATATATGAACATAGAATGTTATGCATAATTTTAGGCGTAATATATAGGGAGAAATGCACATACGTCAATAATCCACTAACTCATAATATGCTTCCAGATACGAGCGTCGTAACATCATGGAGGTAGCTAGTTCTGGCAACGTCACCTACAATGTGTGGGGCTGGATACCGTTGCATGGTGCAGGTGATGTGTTCCAAACTGAGGGGCGCTTCACAGCAGATAAATACATCGAGGTGCTTGAAGAGTCCTTCTTGCCATCCCTTCGTGAGAAATATTTTCCGTTTCCACCTGGGCCCATACTGTTCATACAAGAAGGTGTCCCGTCCACAGTTCGGACAGTTCGACGCTGGTTTGACGAACAGGACCACTTTCAGCTCCTGGAACTGCCTAGCAAAGGAGCTGACATGAATGTAATTGAACACGTTTGGGCACAGATGGCAAACACTTGGGATATGGCACAGGAGAGGAACAACCGGGACCTTATGGCACACGTCTCTGAATCGTGGGAGACCTATAGACGCCGACCAGAGACGGTGTGACGTCTTGTTACGTCAGTGCCAGACAGACTGCGCGGCGTTATTGAAATGGGTGGGGGTTGGACTGGCTATTAAATAAACTCTTGTGTTATGTAGTTTTTGTTTTCCTACGGTTTCCTTACAGAGGTTAATGCTCACGGTTATCAGAAACATTCCATTTACACACTTGTGAATGTTAATCATGAATATTTCAGTGTGGCTGTGTATGTGTTAACAGTCATAAGAACTGTTTGTGTAATAAGGATAAGGCACCATCCTCCCTGCCCCCGTTCTTTTTATTTCCTGGAATTTCATTACTAACTAACCACTGCGCTCTTAAATACTTAACAGTTGCAACTGGAGAGGTTAAAGATTCGTTGAAATACTGAGCAACAGGTGTTGAAAGATATCCTCCCAATTACAGTATACAGTATCAGGTAAAATTTTAACAAGTTATATTCTCTTTCACCCATCAGGTGAAATTTTAGCATGTCATATTCTCCTAAATATGATATCCTATATGCATAGGATCATGATCCTAATGTGGGCATATATATTAGTTATTGTTTCCCAGTGCACTGCACCTATTCTAACATGAGTAGACGGAACGGTGCCATAAGTCAGATACAAATAATAAATATAAATGCACTAAGCATTTCATGTTCCAAATAAGTAACCTACCAAATGAATCACTGTATCTGAAAAATAAAACCTAGTGACATAAGCGGACATTTAGAGACGGTAAACGGGATCATGACACATTTATCTTGTATCACACACACACACACACACACACACACACACACACACAAACCTAAACATGCAAGGCACACACGCCCGCTCGGCAACTGACATATATATATATATATATATATATATATATATATATATATATATATATATATATATATATATATATATATATATATATATATTATACTATAATAAAACATTGCCTTGTATTACTTCACTCACTAACCGCCTCTCATCCCTCTTGTCTTTCCACCCTTCCCCCTCCCCAATCCCCCCTTCCCCTGTATGCCTTCTACCCGCCTCACACGCCAGCCAGGTCTCTACTCCCTCCCTTCCCCGTACGTTCGATACTGTGAAACTCTAAACCCGGGCCACTCACTGGATTTGCAACGCTAACTGTACTGTGAAATTGTGTGCGCGGCTGTACTACTTCCTGTGCACGACCAACATTCCTTCACTTAAAGAGTTGCAAGCTAATTTCCCTTTCCCACACCTTGTCTGGTCCTCTGTTTATCTATCTTTCTGTCTATCCATCATGCTTTCTGTTTTTATTTGTATTTGTAATATGAAGTCCCGACATCAATCTCTATCAATCTATCTCTCTATCCATCTGCCTATCTATCTATATCTATATATCAGTCTATCAGTTAATGCCCTTTCTCTCCCGTCCCCCAGCCTGTGCATCTTCTACTGCGTCGGCGCGTGGGTGCTGCTGATTCTGTTTTGCTTCTCCGGTCCCGTCGCCTACGCCACCTACAGGCACTGCGACCCTCTCAAGGCGGGACTGATCAAGAAGCTAGACCAGGTAGCGTGTCCGTGAATCTCACCTTTTCTCCCACAGGCACTAAGCACATCGGTCATGTTCATCCTAAACCCTCCCAGTTTTTAGCTGTGTGGGGCAATGCCTCATCAAACTTTTTCACCGTCATACATTATTTGTGTATTAAATAATCGACTTAGTAATTCATCTATGCTCCCTCTCTCTCCCTTCCTTCCTTCTCTCTCCCTTCCTTCCTTCTCTCTCCCTTCCTTCCTCCTCTCTCCCTTCCTCCCTTCCTTCCTTCCTTCTTTCCCTCAGCACGTGATGGCGTTCTGCATCCTAGGTACAGCACCTGCGGCGTCCACCTAGAAGTCAAATCTCCCCATTTTTCCCTGCACCTCGCCGTGGGAAGGGCCCCAGTACGACCCTGGTGAGGCGCTGTGTACCACAAGGGGGCGCCGGATCCCGAAACGGTCACTGTACTGTACTGAACATGTAGGACGGCCCCACACAACCACTTCCTTGCCTGCGGTCGATGGGTCTGGTCGGCCATACACTGGGGATAAGGAACAAGAACAGCCTTCATTCCAACCGCTACTAAACTAGAATGAATATTATACATGAAAAAATAGTCTACGACAAAAAATCATCATCATCATCATCATCATCATCATCATCATCATCTCTGCTACAGCTACAACTACAGAGACTAGTTTATATCCTTCATGAACACTTTAGTCTTCTTCATGAACACTTTAGTCTTCTTCATGAACACTTTAGTCTTCTTCTTGAACACTTTAGTCTTCTTCATAAACACTTTAGCGTTCTTCATGAACACTAATCCCCTCCATGAACTAATCTTCATGAACACTTCCGTAATCCCCTTCATGAACACTTTAGTCTTCTTCATGAACAATGATCCCCTTCATGAACTAATCTTTATGAACACTTTAGGCCTCCTCAGATAACCTTAAAATTGTACCGTACCCCAGGTAACTTGGAGACCTTCAGACCACAATCTTTAAAAAATTCATCAAAAAGGCTGACAATAACTTTACTGAAACAACCACGTCAAGTTCCGTAGCGTCTTTTCTGCAGTCTGGTGCAAAATGTATGAAATATAAGTAAAGAAATATTTTACGGAAAATTAAAAAGAAAAGCATTGAAAACTTTTATACCAACTGAAATTAGTGGCTGCCATACCAAAACTGAAATGTTGCACCAGCTTTCTATCACTGCCTGCTGTTGGCCAATGGAGAGAGAGAGAGAGAGAGAGAGAGAGAGAGAGAGAGAGAGAGAGAGAGAGAGAGAGAGAGAGAGAGAGAGAGAGAGAGAGAAGCACATGCCATTATAAATAACTTCAGGTATGGAAGATATAAATAGCTCAAAAGAATCTACAGGTTACCACTGGACCCCAAAGGCCCTTTAGCACGACAACAGAGCCAGATCCCGAACTGACCCCATCACCTCCCTAAACTACTCTACCAGTCAGGAAGGTAGAGGGACAAGCAGATGCCAAGACCTTTGTCACGGGGTTTTTAATGTATATGCAAAATTAAAGGATACTATTCAATAATACTGAGATCAGGACAATGAACTGTCTTGTGAAATCAAGCAATGATGACTTTATGTCGGCTTACTTCGCCGATTCTCTAAGGACGAGAATTTATAAACTTTCTCAACAGTACACAGCAGAGACTAATTCCCCACAATTGCTGTTTGTTAGTACTGTTAGCCTCTGGAGAAAGTGACTTCACCCCTGACAATCAATAACTAATGCTATTAATGATAACAGGTTCATGCTGATGCATTAACTCCTGGTTGCACAACGAATTTTAAGTTTAATACAAAAGGACTGGCCTAAGTACCAGTTATGAATATCAAAGCATTTACGCAAACTAGGAGCTATAAGTGCAATAAGCTTAATATGGAATATAAAACAAGAGTTTACATTACATTAAGCACGAGAAAAAGAACTGTTAAATTTATTGATTACGATAAAATAAATTTACGTTACATTTCAAAATTAATTCAAAATAAGGAGATCGCACTCACTCGCTGACTCAAAAGCTAACTCTTAAACCTAAGAAAAAAAGAAAATAAATATTGGTCAGAAAAGTGGACAAAGCAGATGACTGTGCATCATTACTAAGGAAGGACACTGCACACGCTGAGTCTCTCGCCAATCACGCTAGGTGGGAATTCAACGGCGGCGGTACACTACATTCTTCCGCGGCGCTCAAACCTTGACTGACTTCAAATCGTGAGAAAGAGGCGAATGTCGAGCCGCATTGCTAACGGCTAGAATGAGCGAAACATGCCGATAATAAATCGCTCAGCGGAAGTGCTAATGTCTCGCACAAAGATGATCACTTATGACACAGTGAAAAATTGTTCTGAAAACACTCCCAACTGGGTGAATACATGGCGGTTGACGGAGTGATAAATACTGGGACTCCATTAGAATTCGCGGTTTCCCACCATAGTTGTCACGAGTTTATTGAAATACAAAATCGCACCGACTTGTGACATTACGCCCCATGAAAATCAATTTTTTTTTTTCAGGAAAAAAAAATTGAATATATATATAAAACCTAACTCAGTCACACAAGATTCACACTGTGGTGTGTGTGTGCTATCCTGCTACAGGAAAAAGTCACAGTCACCAGCGAGCAAAAAAAACTCGTATTTACGTTAATGGAAGCAAGCTTGAGGGAAAAACTCTGTGACGATGGTGAAAAATCCTGTACTCGGGTCAAGCTGAGCAAAAAGTTCGCTACATTGACATTAACAACTAATTGTTATGTAGCGTGATGTTTGTAATACATGGTGTAGGTGTGACAGTTGTGGTGTAACTGTACTTACGTGTAAAATTACATAATACAAATCAATAGTAAATGATGACGACGAGGCAGAAGAGAAAAGGCGGCAGCATGCATCAGGGATGATCAGCTGTTCTGCACGGCAATGCTGCACCCGCCAGCTGGACCTGCGAAAGCAATCAAGGTGGAGCATCAAAAGTGTCATTTCTCTCTCTCTGCCTAGAAATCAGTACTTATGTTACAAAAAGTACACTATTTACATTATTAACCAGGAAACGTAGTCAAGGCATTTCTGCAGGACATCAAACGCTGACCCAGTTTATTGGTTAAACCCTTAACTTAATTAGTGAAAAGACTGGGCATTTCTGAAGGACATCAAATGCTGCAATTCTCTAAATTAACCAGGGAACATGGTCAAGAGCAAAGAGACTGGGCGTTTCTGCAGGACATCAAACACTACAATTCGCTAGGGACCCAGTTCACTGGTTAAACCCTATACTTACGATAAACGACAGGAAGCTGAGAATCACTACGCAATCTTGGGCAGGTCACGCTTTAACACCCACCATGGGTGTGAACACTCATGTGGATATTGTGCATTCTCCGGGAATCCTCAGAGAGGCCCACAGCTCGAGATGTTCCACAAGGTAATTCATACACAGCCTCGGACTGTCTCTGCGGGGTTCTTAAACTTCCCCCTTAACTTATGGTATACATGTATGTACAGGCCCTGGACATGATATGTGCCGTGGGGCCAATGGGCGAGACGTCAAGTCTGCACCCACTTCACCACTGCCCTGTCTCTCAACTGACTCAGAGATTCTGTGTGTGGTTTCAAACGGCACAGGAAGGACATGTCAATGATTAGTGGTACGTGGACACACATTGCAGGAATGCACAAAATTATCTATCTCTCGTCCCATCCCTGGCCAGAAAATGTCAGCACAGATACGGCCCTGGGTCTTCCTTTTGTCCATGTGACCTCCTGACGCTGAACAATGACCCCATTCTAACACTGCTTGGCGGTACTTAGCGGGAATGACGAACTGCAGTCGAACCTCTCCCTGGGGTGTTCGTGACTCACGGTACAGCCATCCTTGTTTGCGAAGGAACTTGGCTTGACCTCCCCATGAATACTTTATCACTCTACCCTTTTGTTTCTTTCGCACGGCAGCAAGTGTTGGGTCAGAGTGTTGTTCTTGAACAACAACTTGGCTACACATCAGATCTTGCAGCGATTCAATGGTCACCGGGGTGACACAGTCTGGAGCCTCAGCCATGGCTCGTGTTACTTTAGCCGAAGTCTGAGTAGCGTCATCTTCGGTGCAACTATGCTTGGCACCTGGAATATTGCCTATAATATGGTCAGATAAGGGTTCTGGCATGACAACTGCGAGTGTCGTACCAGTATAAAATGGAGATGCCACCTAGATACATGCCTCAGGGAACAATCTCACTGATCCATCAATAAGGTTAGCTTGGATCTGTCGACCTGTATACTGCTCAGGCCGAACTAGACTCTGCCTGACATAGCAACCTGAGGAACCATTCTCTCAGGACTTTCACAGGAATGTCTCCCACAAACCCTGACTGAACAAGGAAAGCACTGTCACCTGTGGGAGGGCCTGTGGAGGAAGCAGCTACCCACTGATTAGGCTGCTGAATAAATGATGCAGCAAACATGGTGCCCTGAGAATTTGATACCTGAGGGGTCGTACTCATTGCCTGGGGAGATGGAGCATTGGCCATCTGTGGAGGGGGGGTTCACTGTCGCTGTGGGACTAGTGAGCTGTGGGTAAGTATCCATACCGGTAGGGACGTGACCACCGTGCTGCTGCTGAGGAATTAAGGCTGCATTCAACTCCTGCCTCCAATTCACTTGAGCTGGTGCTGAAAAGGACAGTCCCGACGGTCGGTTGCGTGGCTGATACTGCTGCTGGTTAGAGTACTTGTTGTACCTCTTCCACTCAGGTTTCTGAGTGTTTTGCCCCTGGTCCCTCTTTTGCAGTTTTGGACCTTGGCCATTATTCTGAGAACGCCCTTGTTGTTGGGGTTCAGTCTGAGACGGTTTCCCAGATTTATCAGGTTTCCTGTTCCAGGTATGCTGTTTGCGAGTTTGATACCCATTTGCGTGAAGAATGCGTCAGCCTTCTTCACCATTTGCCTGGCATCTCTTACCTGGCAGATCTTAAGCTGAGCCATAATATCAGTAGGCCACGACTTTTCTAGCTGTGTGCACAGCATAAGATCAATTATCCCCTCACGCGTGGAAGGAGTTTCATCTTTCTCCATCCACTCATCTAAGTAAGCAGTAAGCCGATCAAGAAACTGAATGGCAGTCTCTTTTTCCTGTAAACGCGCTCTGATGAACTGACTCTTGGCGTCGTCAACTGTGAGACCGTATGCTTTGACGAGTGCGGCCTTCATCATCTCATACGTGAGATTGTCTCCACGTATTCTGTGGAGAATATCGAGGGCAGGGCCCTCAAACAGGCTTAAAAAACTGAAGCCGCCTAGCTGCATCATCCAGCTGGTAAAGTTGAGCCATGTATTCAGAACGAGCTATGTATGACTCGATTCGCTCGCCTTCCTTGTATGGGGGAAGCTCGATGTGTGGGGTCGCCATTACATGTGCAGGGAGAACGCTCGTGGAGCTTGGGCCAGCTGCACCAGATGTGTCTGAAGCCAAGGAATCTCGCTTGAGCTTCAGCACTTCCCAAGTTCATGTTTTTCGCGTGCTTCTCGCTCGGCATGTTCATGTTCTCGTTCTCTGTCACGTTGTTCACGCTCGTACTCACGTTCTCTCTCACGTTGTTCTAACTCGTGTTGACGTTCTCTCTCATGTTGTTCTAACTCGAGTTCGCATTGTTTTTGCTCGTGTTCGCGCTGTTCTCGCTCGTATTCCCGCTGTTCTCGCTCGTGTTCGTGTTGGAGTCTACGCTCTTCACGAGCATCACTCTCGCGTTGCTGCTCGTGACTAAGCCGAGAGAGGACATAATTCTTTACTTCTGTTGTGTCTGTAAGCCCCATATCTTTGGCTTCCTGTACATAGACGCGGGTAGACATGATGCTAACTCAATCTAAGTAAACTAGCGACTCAGTACTGACTGCGATTTTTGCAAAGAGAGATGCCAATAATCAAAAATAAAGAATATAGGCACAGGTTAGTGGTGAGCAGTTTTATCTAATTAAACTGGTAAAGAAAGAAAATTAAACAAGCAACTGACTGTGAAAACTATTACGTAAATTAATAGAACTGAATCAATAATCACTAGTAAGACAGTGCCTATAGACTTTAATGATAAATACCTAAGTATGAGTGAGTTAGTATTATCTCGTGAATAACTTTAGAGCTAGGAGTTAATATCCTGGAATGAGGTCGCCAACTGTCACGGGGTTTTTAAGTATATGCAATATTAAAGGACATTATTCAATAATACTGAGGACAGGACAATGAATTGTCTTGTGAAAATCAAGCAATGATTGCTTTATGCCGGCTTACTTCACTGATTTTCTAAGGACGAGAATTTATAAACTTTCTCAACAGTACACATCAGAGACTAATTCCTCACAATTGCTGTTTGTTAGTACTGTTAGCTTCTGGAGAAAGTAACTTCACCCCTGACAATGAATAACTAATGCTATTAATGATAACAGGTTCTTGCTGATGCATTAACTCCTGGTTGCAATACGGATTTTAAGCTTAATACAAAAGGACTGGTCTAAGTACCAGTTATGAATATCAAGGCATTTATACAAACTAGGAGCTATAAGTGAAATAAGCTTAATATGGAAAATAAAACACGAGTTTACATTACACTAAGCCCATGAAAAAGAACTGTTAAATTTATTAATTACAATAAAATAAATTTACGTTACATTTCAAAATGAATTCAAAATAAGGAGATCGCACTCACTCGCTCACTCAAAACCTAACTCTTAAACCTAGGGAAAAAACGAAAAGAAATACTGGTCAGAAAAGTGGACAAAGCAGATGACTGGGCGTCGTTACTAAGAAAGGACACTGCACACGCTGAGTCTCTCGCCAATCACGCTAGGTGGGAATCCAATGGCGGCGGTGGGAACTAGGCGTCGTTGCTAAGGATGGACGCTGCCACACACACTACCTGCGTCCGCGGCGCTCAAACCTTTGACTGACTTTAAATCGTGAGAAAGAGGCGAGTGTCAAGCCGCATTGCTCACGGCTAGAATGGGCGAAACATGCCCATAATAAATCGCTCAGCGGAAGTGCTAATGTCACGCACAAAGACGATCACTTATGACACAGTGAAAAATTGTTTTGAAAACACTCCCGACCGGGTGAATACGTGGCGGTTGACTGAGTGATAAATACTGGGACTCCACTAGAATTCGCGGTTTCCCACCAAAGTTGATGTCACGAGTTTATTCAAATACAAAATCGCGCCGACTCGTGACAACCTTATAGTAATGTATGAAATCCACTGAGAAAAGTAGCCTGGTGTCTGAGGGTCCCCGGGTTACCTAAGGAGGGATTATCATGAACATTAATCTTCATGAACACTTTAATCCCCTTCATGAACACTCTAATCCCTTTCATGAACACTGTAATCTCCCCTGAACACGTCTCCTCCTCCCCAGATCCTGCCCTTCCTAGTGAACGACAAGCTGAGTCACCTCCCCGGCGTGGCGGGGCTGTTTGTGGCTACGGTGTATGGTGGGGTGTTGAGGTGAGGAGGTGTATGATGGGGTGCTGAGGTGAGGTGTATAGTGGAATGTTTAGGTGAGGAGGTGTATGGTGGGGTGCTGAGGTGAGGAGGTGTATGGTGGGGTGCTGAGGTGAGGAGGTGTATGGTGGGGTGTTGAGGTGAAGAGGTGTATGGTGGGGTGCTTAGGTGAGGAAGTGTATGGTGGGGTGCTGAGGTGAGGAGGTGTATGGTGGGGTGCTGAGGTGAGGAGGTGTATGGTGGGGTGCTGAGTTGAAGAGGTGTATGGTGGAGTGTTGAGGTGAGGAGGCGAAGGGATTGAATTTACGTTTTAATTAAGTCTTAGGTGACATTTAAAACACCTGTAAGGATGGTGAATAGAAGAACTGCACAGAAGGATAGAAAATGGGTGACAGCTCTTATAAGGTACTAACACTTTTTCCCTCTCTTCCCCATCACCAATTTCACCACTACACTCATTATTCCTGTTTCCCCTCTTTTTTTTTTTTTCCTGCCCCAGTTCGTTCTCATCCCAGGCCAACTCAGCCGCGTGTCTGATATGGGAGGACTTTCTCAAGAACCTGCCTTTTTTTCCGCCGCCTCAGTGATTCGGCAACCATTAGAGTTGTGAAAGTCGTGTGTAAGTATTTTTATCTGTCTGTCTATCTGTCTCTCTGTCTATCTATCTATTTATCTATCTGTCTATCTATCTGGGAGCCACCAAGGTTATGAATGTCCTCTGTATTTGTTTTTATGTACTTTCACCCTCTTCTCATTGGCTTAACCCCTTTAATTATCTCTTTATCTATTTATCTGTATCTATCTGTCTGTCTATCAATCTATCTATCTATCTGTATATATTTAGGCGCCTTAATCCCATAAAGAGTGCCACAAACAAACCGCCTCCACGTCGTCGCGTCCCCCGTCATTTGGCTGCCCTCCTGTATATCTCTGCACTCCATTCCTCTACCTCATCCTCGGTCTCCCCCTCCACCTTACATACACTCCCCCTTCAATCCAGTTACATTTTATTGTCATATCCTTCATGTGAGTAGCATTTTTATCACGTTTTAGAAGGAAATAGGTATCCAGTCCAGTTTCAAAGTTCTTCCCTATTTAGTTAGTACATAAACCTCGATCAGCCCTACATTATGGACGAGACTTCGGGTACAGATGGGGTGTTCACTGCAGCAGACGTGGTAGTGTTTACCGTGATATTGGCAGTGTCTGTGGGCATCGGTATTTACAGCAGTGTGAGAGGGGGTTCAACCAGACAGTTTATGGTTGGAGGGAACAACATGCATCCCATTCCTGTCGCTCTCTCTCTGCTTGGTGGTATCCTGTCGGCTATCGCAATCTTAGGTGAGTAGCTGTCTGTGTACCCGTCTGCTTAGTCAGTCTCATGGTGGGAGGAAACAATATGCGTCCTGTTCCTCTCTCTCTCTGTCTCTGCTTTGCTATCTTCCTCCCTAACGCCAAAGCATGCAAACACACCTTTTAAGTTCCTGTGTATCCAGTGTACCTTCATGTTTATTAATCATCTTGGCAGTTTGTGCAGAATTATATTAGTGCGCTGTAGCCACGTGACTTGAGGTGTATGAGGGAGGGGGGAGTGAGCTGGGGGGAGGGCAGTCAAATGGTGGGTGACAGAGCGACTTGGAGGCGTGTTGTCTGCGGCCATCCTTTGCGGGATTAGGGCGTAGGGCTATAGATAGATAGATAGCTATGTGGAGACCATGTTGCATTCCCTTGACGATAGTGTTTTTTATGAATTTTAGAAGCCACATCCTGCGTTATAACCAAGAGTGATTTTTTTTCGCCCAATATGACCTAGTAAGCGAGATATAAAAGTAGCTCAGTACCCTTGGATGAAAACACATTAACACTCTCTTCTTCCTCTTCCTTTTCCTCTTCCTTATTACAGGGAGCCCCTCGGAAACCTACTACTACGGCACCCAGATCAGCACTATACTCGTGGGTTATATCCTGGGAACGATTATTGTGTGCAAGTTTACACTTCCCATGTTTTACAAGCTCAAGATTACATCGCTGTTGGAGGTAAGGTGATGGTTTGATGTATGGGGGAGGGTTAATGCACACGCGCGCGCGCGCGCGCGCGTGTGTTTGTGTGTGTGTGTGTGTGTGTGTGTGTGTGTGTGTGTGGTGGGGTTTGAGAGAGAGGGAGGGAGTGTGTGTGTGTGTGTTTGTGTGTGTGTGTGTGTGTGTGTGTGTGTGTGTGTGTGTGTGTGTGTGTGTGTGTGTGTGGTGGGGTTTGAGAGAGAGGGAGGGAGTGTGTGTGTGTGTTTGTGTGTGTGTGTGTGTGTGTGTGTGTGTGTGTGTGTGTGTGTGTGTGTGTGTGTGTGTGTGTGTGTGTGTCCTGTTTTGTTAATGATGGATGAATTGACAGAGGCTGAGATCAAGGTTAGAGCTGAGAATCCGCCCTTCACAGTAAATTAAACATACACTGTACCAAACACACCGTACCAAACACACACCGTACCAAACACACACACCTTACCGATCGCACACCGTACCAAACACACACCGTACCAAACATACACCGTACCAAACACACACCGTACTAAACAGACACCGTATCCTGCCTTCAACAGTATCTGGAGTTTCTTACCCCTGTGCTGTGCTGATTCATCTTGTTCTGTGCTGACTTACCCTGGTGCTGTGCTGACTTAACCCTGTGCTGTGCTGACTTACCCTGTGTTGTGCTGACTTATCCCTGTGGTGTGCTGACTTATCCCTGTGTTGTGCTGACTTATCTCTGTGTTGTGCTAACTACCCCTGTGCTGTGCTGATTTATCCTGTGTTGTGCTGACTTACCCCCGTGCTGTACTGACTCAGGCTGTGCTGACTTATCCTGTATTGTGCTGACTTATCCCTGTGCTGTGCTGACTCAGGCTGTGCTGACTTGCCCTGTGTTGTGTTGACTTATCCCTGTGCTATGCTGACTCAGGCTGTACTGACCTATCCTGCGTTGTGCTGACTTATCCCTGTGCCGTGCTGACTCAGGCTGTGCTGACTTATCCCTGTGCTGTGCTGACTCAGGCTGTGCTGACTTATCCTGTGTTGTGCTGACTCAGGCTGTGCTGACTTATCCTGTGTTGTGCTGACTTATCCCTGTGCTGTGATGACTCAGGCTGTGCTGATTTACCCTGTGTTGTGCTAACTTACCCTGTGCTGTGCTGACTTATCCCTGTGCTCTGCTGACTTTACCCTGTGCTCTGCTGAATATCCTGTGCTGTGCTGACTTATCCCTGTGCTGTGCTGACTTATCCCTGTGCTGTGCTGACTTATCCTTGTGCTGTGCTGACTTATTCTGTGCTGTGCTGACTCACCGCTGTGCTGTGCTGTGCTGTTCTGTGTTGTGTTGTGTTGTGTTGTCATGCTGACTTATCCCTGTGCTATGCTGACTTATCCCTGTGCTATTCTGACTTACCATGTGCTGTGCTGACTTCCTATGCTCTGCTGACTTACCCCGTGCTCTGCTGACTCACCCCTGTGCTGTGGGTAGGGTGCTGACGGATATGAAGCGCTGGTGAGGGGCTTGGCTGACACCGATCCAGTACAGTATAACAAACACGCCCAAAACGATGGTGGAGAAGAAGGTGTGGCGCACGTAGGGGCTGGTGTCCATGCTGGGGGGAGGCAAGAGGGATTACACTAGTTAGAAAATCGTCTCCTGGAAGTCAGAATTAGTTAGGGTATATTTTACATAATGTCGCAGTAATGAAATATTTTACCTTAATTTGCCTGGACATGCGGGAAAAAACAAAGATACTCCTAAAACTTCACCTGGACGTGTTTTGAATCGTCCCGAGAATTCAAAATTTCACGCGTACCTAGGCCATCTGATGAACTTTGTACGGCACCGTTTGTTTAATTACTCTATGCAAATAACGAATATATAGTATTTTATATAGGGAATCTTTATCGTCATGCGGTTGTTCTAACGATAATAGAAATAATTCACAATACGTCGTTAGTGAATGCTCTCGGACAACCAATCAGCTGCCAGCTTTTAAACGCTTAAGGCTCGTCTCTTCTCAGGTGAAAACAAAGACCCTAACTTCAATGATTCTACCCTAATGCTAACTTCACGCCCCTAACTTCAAAGATCCTACCCTAATGCTAACTTCATGGCCACTCACTTGAAGAATTCCAGGCGCCTTCCTTCCCTAGCCGCCTCCCAGACCTCCGCCGCCCCCACCGTCTCATTACAAACCAGCAGAACCACAATCAAGACCCCCAGGAACATCAGCACCGTCTGGGACATATCGTTGTACACCACTGCCCTCACCCCACCCTGGGAAAAATATTGTATCGGCATGAAAAAGTGCGAAAAGCTGTCTACCGATGATTGATGATGATATTATGATGACACTAGTGGTAGTAGTAGTAGTAGAAGGAGGAGGAGGAGGAGGAGGAGGAGGAGGAGGAGGAATAGTAGTAGTAGCAGTAGTAGTAGTAGTAGTAGTAGAAGGAGTAGGAGAAGGAGGAGGAGGAGGAGGAGGAGGAGGAGGAGGAAGTGGAATAGTAGTAGTAGTAGTAGTAGTAGCAGTAGTACTAGTAGTAGTAGTAGTAGCAGTAGTAGCAGTAGCAGTAGTAGTAGTAGTAGTAGCAGTAGTAGTAGTAGTAGTAGTCGTAGTAACAAGACAGTTCAAGCAGTGGCAGGGACTTTAATGATAAATACCTAAGTATGAGTGAGTTAGTATTATCTCGTGAATAACTTTAGAGCTAGGAGTTAATATCCTGGAATGAGGTCGCCAACTGTCACGGGGTTTTTAAGTATATGCAATATTAAAGGACATTATTTAATAATACTGAGAACAGGACAATGAATTGTCTTGTGAAAATCAAGCAATGATTGCTTTATGCCGGCTTACTTCACTGATTTTCTAAGGACGAGAATTTATAAACTTTCTCAACAGTACACATCAGAGACTAATTCCTCACAATTGCTGTTTGTTAGTACTGTTAGCTTCTGGAGAAAGTGACTTCACCCCTGACAATGAATAACTAATGCTATTAATGATAACAGGTTCTTGCTGATGCATTAACTCCTGGTTGCAATACGGATTTTAAGCTTAATACAAAAGGACTGGTCTAAGTACCAGTTATGAATATCAAGGCATTTATACAAACTAGGAGCTATAAGTGAAATAAGCTTAATATGGAAAATAAAACACGAGTTTACATTACACTAAGCCCAAGAAAAAGAACTGTTAAATTTATTAATTACAATAAAATAAATTTACGTTACATTTCAAAATGAATTCAAAATAAGGAGGTCGCACTCACTCGCTCACTCAAAACCTAACTCTTAACCCTAGGGAAAAAACGAAAAGAAATACTGGTCAGAAAAGTGGACAAAGCAGATGACTGGGCGTCGTTACTAAGAAAGGACACTGCACACGCTGAGTCTCTCGCCAATCACGCTAGGTGGGAATCCAATGGCGGCGGTGGGAACTAGGCGTCGTTGCTAAGGATGGACGCTGCCACACACACTACCTGTGTCCGCGGCGCTCAAACCTTTGACTGACTTTAAATCGTGAGAAAGAGGCGAGTGTCAAGCCGCATTGCTCACGGCTAGAATGGGCGAAACACGCCCATAATAAATCGCTCAGCGGAAGTGCTAATGTCACGCACAAAGACGATCACTTATGACACAGTGAAAAATTGTTTTGAAAACACTCCCGACCGGGTGAATACGTGGCGGTTGACTGAGTGATAAATACTGGGACTCCACTAGAATTCGCGGTTTCCCACCAAAGTTGATGTCACGAGTTTATTCAAATACAAAATCGCGCCGACTCGTGACAACCTTATAGTAATGTATGAAATCCACTGAGAAAAGTAGCCTGGTGTCTGAGGGTCCCCGGGTTACCTAAGGAGGGATTATCATGAACATTAATCTTCATGAACACTTTAATCCCCTTCATGAACACTCTAATCCCTTTCATGAACACTGTAATCTCCCCTGAACACGTCTCCTCCTCCCCAGATCCTGCCCT
This sequence comes from Coenobita brevimanus, assembly GCF_032717465.1. Lineage (NCBI taxonomy): Eukaryota > Metazoa > Arthropoda > Malacostraca > Decapoda > Coenobitidae > Coenobita > Coenobita brevimanus. Next base: position 14,363,010 of record NC_137029.1, on the reverse strand, counting down.
TCCTAGTGAACGACAAGCTGAGTCACCTCCCCGGCGTGGCGGGGCTGTTTGTGGCTACGGTGTATGGTGGGGTGTTGAGGTGAGGAGGTGTATGATGGGGTGCTGAGGTGAGGTGTATAGTGGGATGTTTAGGTGAGGAGGTGTATGGTGGGGTGCTGAGGTGAGGAGGTGTATGGTGGGGTGCTGAGGTGAGGAGGTGTATGGTGGGGTGTTGAGGTGAAGAGGTGTATGGTGGGGTGCTTAGGTGAGGAAGTGTATGGTGGGGTGCTGAGGTGAGGAGGTGTATGGTGGGGTGCTGAGGTGAGGAGGTGTATGGTGGGGTGCTGAGTTGAAGAGGTGTATGGTGGAGTGTTGAGGTGAGGAGGCGAAGGGATTGAATTTACGTTTTAATTAAGTCTTAGGTGACATTTAAAACACCTGTAAGGATGGTGAATAGAAGAACTGCACAGAAGGATAGAAAATGGGTGACAGCTCTTATAAGGTACTAACACTTTTTCCCTCTCTTCCCCATCATCAATTTCACCACTACACTCATTATTCCTGTTTCCCCTCTTTTTTTTTTCCTGCCCCAGTTCGTTCTCATCCCAGGCCAACTCAGCCGCGTGTCTGATATGGGAGGACTTTCTCAAGAACCTGCCTTTTTTTCCGCCGCCTCAGTGATTCGGCAACCATTAGAGTTGTGAAAGTCGTGTGTAAGTATTTTTATCTGTCTGTCTATCTGTCTGTCTGTCTATCTATCTATTTATCTATCTGTCTATCTATCTGGGAGCCACCAAGGTTATGAATGTCCTCTGTATTTGTTTTTATATACTTTCACCCTCTTCTCATTGGCTTAACCCCTTTAATTATCTCTTTATCTATTTATCTGTA